>NC_134455.1:287618646-288243646 GCF_047948215.1 Lycorma delicatula
TATATTTTTCATATGTTTCCAAGCAAATAGTATATCTCCATAAAATTCATTGTGTTAAGACCATTGCTAGCTTAAATTAAGCTAACAGTATGAAGAAATGTGAGGTTTAATGAGAAAAATTTAGGAAAGATTGTAAGATTAACATTGCAACAGTAAAGAAATATCACCGACATAAATCTGGACCTAAATCAGTCATCACATTAGTCTACAAGTAATTACTTTCAGGGCTGAAAAAACATTAGATAAGTTAATAAAAGCACATTATGAATACGAACAGTATCCTCAACAAAATCCCAACTGTAAGACTAATAAATGCAAACAAAGTTTTCAAATTAAATTCTCTTATAAAATTAAAATTTCCCCCAAAAAAATATTGCAATTTCACTATGGCATATTCTAATATTCTGAACAATAAAAAACATTTATGGACATAATTGGTAATAAGCATTACACCTGGAAATCACAACACTCATACAAATCACATGAACCACTCACAAGGATTACACATCTACAAACATCCTAAGTATGACACCACTCATAAGCATTACACATATTTTACAATAAACACTAATTACTTATAACAATCATCATTTTATGATCAATCATGAGATCAAATGTGATTCCACTGCACTGAATGAAAAGTGTGACATAAATAATAAACAAAGATTACACAGAGCTAATCAGTGACCTGCTGTATAGGATGAGCAGGAGCAATGGGTACCATTTTAAAAGCATGTGGGCTTTGAGTGAGAGCAACTGGAACAGGTTTTGTGACAGATGTGACTGGTAGAAGAGTCTTGCCGGATGAACTGGTTGTCACAACACTTGGAGGTGTACTGCTGGTACTGACTAATCTGACATATTGCACCTACAGATAAGACAATACAAAATAAATTAGTCTCAACAATCACAATTAAAATAGAACACTAAAAAAAGGATAACTTAATAACAAATATTAATATAAATTATTCTTTAACTAAGTATTTGGATTCTATTAAGACATGGGCCCATCGTAAATTGTCATTAAGTTCCAATGGTAGGAGGGTAACATTTCAAGAATGCATTATTTGGCCATTCACAGTTTGCTAATCATGTGAAGTACTGCTGTTTACTATGTGTGTCATTATTTTCTTTTAGGTATATGCAGCATTCTTTTATTTCGGCTGAATTTTTCCTAACTAGGCTAATCATTTCCTGTAACAACAGAGTCAGCAGTAAAGTTTATTCTGGAGCTGCATGTGTACATTAGCTTTGTTTTATTATTTTAGAGTTATTTTACCTTTTTATTAAAAAAAATTCTGGGCAATGATAACACACAGGCATTTCCCCCAAAAAAAATCTGGCGACTGATTACAAAAAATGTACAATACTGAATACTTTGTTTCAAGGTGTATTTTTATGTATTTTCATTACTAATCAGACTATTTAATAACAATATATACATTATTATATCTAAATATAACTGACACATTTGAAAATTACTTTGAATTCAAGAAGCTGCTTTTGTATTTGCATTTTTTCTTAGATAGACGTGCTTCAGTATCGATAAATTATTTAAAGTTTATTTTGGCTTTTTTTTAAGCATTTATTGAAACTGAGTTTTCAATTTTTGAACTTCCACCAATCAGTACATGAATTTATTAACCTATAGTCCCTCACGGAAAACCGTTCATGCCTTGACAGGTTTTCTGACAGGCTAACGACTTGTCTAACATGCATTACGAAATTGAAGGAGTTTTTTTTTTATTCTTCTGCTGCTTACAAAGTAAAACAACTGATAAATTTACACATAATTTATTGAACAGATTATATTTTTTGTATATGTAAGTATATATTTGTGTTTCTTTTGTTAAACTGAATGTATAAAGATAATCAATAATAACTCTAAGAGATACCTATCGGCTCTTTGATAAAGGTAGATAAGTGAACCAATGAAGTATTCCATATACAATCAACTATTTTTATCAATTACATTGAAATAGTGATGCAATTGACTGATAAATAAACATTTATAACCTAAATGTGTAATTAAAATTTTATATTTATTATTTTCGAGGTTATTTTGACATTGATGAATTAAGTTTATCATGAAAATATGAACAGTTTACACATTTATTTATAAAAAACAAATTGTTAAATATTTTGTTTGTTTTATATCACAATAATGAAGATAACGTCAAAAAAATGAAGTAAAACCTTTGAAGATGTCCAATTGAGCAGACGCATGTGCACATTGGAATAGTCTTCATTTGATTGGTCAGATTTAAGTTTTCTTTGTGGAGAAGGAGAAAATCCAAACAAAAATATAAACATACAATTGCATTTTACAAAATTCTTTATCAGGCCTAGTTTTACATATAGAAATGGTGTAAAATAATATGATCTGCTTTAATAAGGGGAATATCGACAACATTTTCCTTTTCTGGGGTAAACTGATTTCTTTTTGGCCAGTCTTTAACTGCATAGTGTTTATTTGCGGCTTGACTATCCCATAAACACAAGAAACATATATACTTTGTAAAGCCACTCTGGAGACCAAGAAGAAGCCCTATCACTTTCAGGACAGCAATGATTCACCATGAGTATTCATCATACTTAATAGCTTTAAAATTTTTGACATACTTTGATATGTTTCTTTCATTCCTGCATGTGCTACCGATATAGAAGAAAACTTATTTGAGTTATGCAACAACACAGCCTTTAAAGCTTCTTTTTAATGAGTCTATAAATAAACACCAATTACGAACAACATATTCAATGACCAGTTCACACATTAGCCCCCAACATCATGGCAGGAACAAATTAAACCATCTCTTCTAATAAATTTCAGTAAATTTTTGTTTGATTTCTGTACTGAAATTTTAGTATCCTTGTTTAATAAATTCCATTCTTCATGACGTGAACCTAGGTATCCTGCTAGTTTTTTGACAAATACAAGTTCCAAATTAGGTTGCTCAGTTCTGCTTGTGTAATGAGGTGAGATTCAGTATTTGATTCTTCTGGAATGTAATTAACATCTAATGAAGTTGAGGAATCATTGGTTGAGCCTTCTGGGGAATCAGAAATTTCTTTTCAAGAAGTTGGAACAATCGAAATCAGTAAATAAACACCATGAGTACTGGTCTCATAGCTGAACGAACATTTGCGTATGCAATACTGCTTTTATTGTTTGAATTGAAACCGATAACATTTGTTAAGCAAAAATAGCAGTCATCATAATGAATAGTAGGCTCTCGCCAAATCATAGGTACGCCAAATGGTAAATGCCCTTTTTTTCATTTTAACCACTGGGTTAGTTTAACACAGCACAATGCATGCTGTATGTGGAGTCCAGGATTTATATTGGTCTCTCAAGGGACAGTCAAAATAATGTTTGTAAGCAGTTTTCAGCAGATTCGATACTGGTTTTCATTGACTTTTCATGGCGAATCCTCCGCAAACATAACAAAAAAAAGTTTGTAGAATTTTTACAAGCCTGATTTTTACTCACTGTAAAATTCAAAATGTTTTAATGAACGAAAGTCAAGTGAAATATTACAGAGATACTTACTTAATTATAAAAATAGTTTTAATTTATAAATACAATTACTTAAAATACTACATAAAATTGTTTCACCATGGAGGGCAACAAAACACAGTGCTAAACACACACACACACATACATAAACACCCATGCCCATACCCAGCCATACACACATCACACACACAAACTTAGAAAATCTTGAAGTTCAATAAAATAATACCAAAAATTGTTCTGTCATAAAAATCTTGTTATAAAAATGATGTAACAAATAAATTTAAGGGGTTGTAATTTAAAAATGTTACATGATGTGTTATTTTGGAGTACATATTCAGATTCAGCATATAAAATACTATACAGAACACCTACTCCCTTTTCAGTTCTCTTTTACTGTTTAGCCTCCAGAACCACCGTAAGGTATTACTTCGGAGGATGAATGTGGATGATATGTATGAATGCAAATTACTGCAGTCTTACTGCTTAGTCTTGTACAGTCTAAGGTCGACCATTCCTGAGCTATGTGGTTAGCTGAAACCCAACCACCAAAGAAAACCGATATCCACGATCTAGTATTCAATTTATACAAAAGTAACTCTGTCTTTACTAGGATTTCCACCTTAGAACTCTCGACTTCGTTAATTTGGGAGCACATGCTTTATAGGAATAAAAATCAAATGGTTAATAGGAATATCAACTTGCACTGTCTAAAACAATACTATGCAATTTTAACAATCAAAAATGTTATTTTATGAAAACAGGGAGAAATATAATTCTTGCAGTGTTTTGTAAGTTATTTTTCTATTGCAAACTTTTCTTTTATTTATTTTTAATTTTATTAATATATATACCAAGGAATGCTTCTATGTATATAAATTAACAAAAAAAAAAGTAATAGTGTATTGAACAAGTTAGGTGAATTGATTAAATCAAATGATATAGAAATAGCAGAATGATTGTTTTATATATACAGAATTGAAAACATTTATGAATTTTATATCTTTCTTTACAATTTTAAAACACTAATCTTATCACATCAGAAAAATGCTAATCATAGAAATTAACTTAATAGCAGCATTCAAGATGTCACTACAATATGCCAACAGCAATAGGTGTTGCTGTATGTTTATATTACACATTTGATATCATTACAATTCAAAATATCTAGCATTTAACAGCATACGAGTTAAATTTTGCATTTTGGTACAAAAATTGCTTTCAAAGATAGTAATGTTACTAGAAAAAACTTACATGAAATTACAATAAATATAAAATATATCTTAATAATATAAGGAAATTTGTTGTAAAAATAGCATCAAGTAGGAAGATATCACTAAGAAGTTGACACAGTAATGCAGTCTCAGCACCTAATGTGAATAATAAAATTAAAAATTTTAAAAAGATAAATTTACAATATGACTACCTGTTTACTCCCTGGAGGTAGTTGTATCTGGTGAATGTTACCAGCTGTTAGACTTTGTGATGCTGGTATTCTAATTACCTGACCAGATGTATTTGTTGTAACTAATGTACCAGGCTTTAGAGTGCCGCCCTATAAAGAAGAAAGAGAATAAAAAAATATTAATGTAAAAATAAATATTAATTTAAAAAATTTTAACGGAAACCGTGAAATATTGTTTTTTTTTTTTTTTATCTAAAACATTAAGCTACCACTTCATTGACTGCATCATATATGTTCTTTTTATATGCTCATAGTTTTATCAATGCTCAATAGATATCGTTCAATAAATTCTTTCTATACAGGAGAAATTAACTTTTATAAACATTTTATGTCTATTTTTAAAGCAAATTATTGATATGTACTGTGAAAAAATCATATAGTTGTTCATATGCATGTTGTTAATAAAAAATCAGTTTAATCAGTAAAAGAATCTGTAAGCATTAAAATAAAATGAGATGAAAATAAAATTTACTTATAAACTGTTACTGGTTTTTGTAATTTTTATTAATTAAAAACTGTATGTTGATATGTAATATTAACATAATTGCACATGTTATATGCAAGTATTCCTTGTTATACGTACATGTAAAATTAAAAAAAACAGCCAGGCTACAGATGCAGTTTACCTCTGTAGTTACCAGGACTAAATGTGTTAAAGAAAGCTTCCTATTTATACATTTTGCAATTTCATTAAAAAGGATGCTAACAAAAATTAGCCAGTGAAATATGAAAATACTCCTTACAGTAATCAGAGTACCTTTCAGAAATTATTGATATAAACTGTTTCTAACTTGGTATACACTGTCTAAATAAAAAACAACTAATCCACGATTCAGTATAAATTTGTCTTAATCCTTAATTTGCCAGTAGTAATAGCAATTACTACTAATAAGCAATTGCACATTGTTACAAAAGACAATATTCATACACAAGTCACAAAGCAAGTAAAACACCAGAGTTAAGAGTTTGTTTTTCTTTTTAATGAGAAATCCATAATAAAATGATATTTTTATTACTCTGAACAATACTCACAAAAACATAACCAACACCAAGAAAATGTATGGCATGAATTCTAGTGCAAACCTGAATAGCAGACTCCAGGCTATCTATCTCTTTTTAGCCCTGTTTTTGTCACAAGTGAAATGCATTAATTCTTCCTAGTTGAATGTTTACATTACAGCATAAGATAAAAATATTCTAGTATACTTAATACTATATGCAATACCTGAATTATATGTGAAATAAATAATTTAAAATATAATAAACTCAGTGTTGTATCATTAAGTTGAACGTGGACGAAAATGTTTTAAATATTTAAAATTATTTGTAATATTAAACATAAACATTAAATCTGTGGAATTATCAAAATTATTACATCATACAACATAATTCAGTAATAACTGTTATAGAAGAACAAAAATCAGATATTAAAATTAACAGATTTAAAAAAAATAATATAAATTACAACTAAAAAAAAATATGGTTGCATTATTATTCATTTTAAAAACAGTTGAAGTAATGAAAGTCATTACTTTTTTTATCTAAATTCAAATCTTCCAGTTAATAAATGAACATTCATAAATGCAATACAATGGAAAACATGACACAGGCGCCCCCCTATTTACTTATGTTTCAAAAAATAATTTTTTATTTCACTTTGAAATTCATAGAAATTATTGCCAAAAATTAAAAAATATCAACCAACATTAAAACAAAAAACCCTTCTTCTTCTATTTCTTGCCAGGTAAGTGCATTATATTCAGTAAGACAAATAAGCCACTCAGGAAAAGTTGTCATAATAGCAATTTTGGAGGATTTAAAAAAATAATAGATCACATTAAACAATCATGTTTCACATTTTACTTTCAAGACACATACTTGCTGTTCTTATACCCTTTTGTTCATGCAGCCAGGCAAATAATTCATAAAAAGCATTAAAGAGTGAACTTGTGATAATCATTCAACTCGCTAACATATTCCCTCTGAAATTTATTTCTAACTTAAAAGCTAAAGAGGAAAACTATACTGTTAACACCAGATCTCAACAAAAGCATTATTTTATTTAAAGAGTTAAAACAATAAAAAAATTGAAATTTTTTACTTCAAAACATTCACAGTTTGGATAATGACAAAATGCCTATAAACATCAAAACAGTATTTTGAAGTAGAAAAGAAAGCTTTTCACATAGTACAGAATATACTCATCTTCAAAAAGGTTCTGTTAATTTTTAATTTCAAACAGATATTATATAGTTGATTATGACAGATTGGTATATTAAGAGACCGACTTACGTTATTAACAAAGTAATGTGAATATTGTGTAGTTACCAGACTGAATGGGTAACTGCAGCCAGCATCACTTTATTTCTGTGATCTACCTCAACTGCTTACCAAGCATGCAAAGTTTTAGCATCTACATTGAGCAGTTTAGAAATGGTGTTTTATACCACAGGAAAAGAATGTTCTGACAAAACAAAGACAATGCAAATAGTGCAAAAAAATTAAAAACCAAAAAGAAATAACATATAGTGCATTCCTAATACTGGTCAAACAGGTTAGAGTCCAAAACCAGATTTTAGAATGACCTACAATTATTAAAATCAACATCAGGAGTATGCCCATCATACAGTAAAATGCTTAACATCTGTATAAATAGCAGATGTCTAAGCATAATTTATTGCAACAAGGAAAATATTATGAAAACATTGTTGTTGCAACGTTATTTCATCAACACATTGCAGTACAATTAAAATGAATGTTGATAAATATCAAATGTCAGATAACTCCAAATAGTCACCTAAAATGGGAATACAACTGTTGCTCAATAATGTTTGAAATCTCACTTTTAATGCTGGCCTTCAATTCGTAAAGTGTATGAGGATTGTTTTTAAAAATTACACATTTTTAAATATCTCCAAAGGAAAATGTTTGCTGGTGTAAGATCTGGGGATCTGAAGGCCGCCACAACCCTTTTGAAATCTAATGATGGCCAAAAAATTCCCACAACGTATCCAACATTTTATTAGCAGTATGAAACATTGTGTTATCCTGCTGGAACCTACATTCTCATTTGTGTAAATCTAGCATGGCAATAAACTGTTCGATTAAGTTGTAATAAATCACACCACCTACAGATTTGTCAAAAAATAAAAGTCCCTAATACACGATGCCAGGAGATCACACACCTAACACTAATTTTACATATGCGTAATGGTTATTCATGAAACGCATGAGGATTTTCAGCACTCCATATTCTACAGTTTTGTCCATTAATTTAGCCATCCAAGTGAAACCATGCCTCGTTGCCGAAATAAACACGATCCAGAATTTCAATAACAAAGTCATCAAATGCAATATTGTCAACTTATTAGGAACTGAAGAATTGGGAGATTTTATCCAAAAACCTGTCTTTCACTCATTTGTAAGATTTATATGCGCAATAAGTCTTAATAATAAACACACATTCGTACTAGGAAAACGACATGGTTAACACAATAGACAAATATATACTGGTGTACCACAAGTAGTATTTGATTTGAAGCACTAGTATTGAAATTTTAATATTTGATAAGGACATTTAAAATGTTAAAAGCTGCTAAACTTGGGTAGTGTTGCAAACTGACATGTAGGGAGAAATAAAATTTACCTATGCGTGACTTTACCTTCTTAATCTCAGGGTTGTGTCCTTTTTGAAACACCCATTATACTGACATTTTTTTAAATTTTAAATTAAAAGTGAAAAATTACAATACAGTTGGATTACTGTCATGTCAGTAATATATGTTTTCACCAGTGATAATTTTTTTTTGTTCAACCAAACAAACAAATGACTGTTGTAATGTAATTTTCTATTCTGCTTATCATTTTTTTTAATTTCATTAATTTTCTTAGTTCTTACATCTTTTATGCTTCCTGTTAACTTTATGTATTCTAATCTTTGTCTCCCCCTGCATCTTATACCTTCAATAATGCTTTTCATTACCAAATAAACATACTTGGGTGCTTCTGCTACATCACCAAAAATTTAGTTTTACTTATTTACGAATTTGTCATAACCATCTTTTTTTCTCCAGTCTGTCTTAAAATTCTTAATTTCTGTAATTGCTTACTATCATGTTGTCACCTGTGGTTTCTTCTCACTCAAGAAAATAACTTTTTAAACATCATCATATTTAAATATGAGTATTTTTTAAGGTCAGAAAAGAAAAAGGTCACTTACTTAATTATTACCTTGTTAACTATAATTCTCTGACATCATAGTTTGCAGTTGAAAATTTCCAGCAGTTTTTTTTTTAGCTTCATCTGTATAACTTGGAAATTTCTTTTAATAAATATTGTGTACTTGAACAGTGTAAACAGTTTGTGAAAGTGTGGTGAAAAATAAATTCAGCAAGGTACTCAAGAAAATGTTTGCTACTGGCACATCTTGGATAACCCCTAACTTCACATCACAACCTTTTATCTTCTGGGTACGGGGAAAAATTGTAAGGGTCCAATTAAGTGTCACTTGGGGGGTTGAATTAAATGTTACATAACTTTTGGTGTTTAGATAATAACATGCATGTCAAAAATCACTTCTAATAGTAATGCCAAGTAAAATGTTTTCTTGGAAAATTTGCAACATAATTTCACAACAAACAGCCACCAACAAGTCATTGCACTTGATCTATCATCTTTTGATCTATCATCATTCCTTAGGTAAATAGAAAAATGTAATTCAGACATTATTTTTAAAATAATACAAAGCTTTAGCTTGAATAGCAATGATTTTTATTACCTAGTTGAAAAAGACATATGGAACAATAGTGCAAAAAACCAGGTTTATAATAAATTTACTCATCTAGATAACCAACCAGCTTTGTCGTGATTAAATTAAATAGTTATCTTTAATGTACCAAATAGTGGACCAGAGAATGCACTTTATGGTCAGATGAGAAGTCATGTCTCAAACCAGTAATTACATCTATACTCCACCAACAGCACAATATTTTATAGTTAATTAAAACTTCTAAAACATTCTTTAATTCATATTTATTACAAAATTTATTTTTAAATTAGGAATATTCTAAAAATCTCATTTTAATTATTGTTTTACCTGTCTAATTAGCACCTTCTGAGAGTTAGAGCTAACAGCAGTTGATGGAGCAATTGACTGCAACTGTGCAGGAGATGGAGCTGGAAGAATCCTAGTTGGCTGTTTTACCACAGTTACAGTATTCTTCGGAGATACTACTACTTTCTGCTACACATAATAAATTTGTATAAGTAAAATGGTACATACTACTACTAAAATGCTAATGATGCCAGAAATTACTTCAGATTTACACATATTTAACACAGGTAAATATTCTTATATTTAATCTTTCTCATTATTTTATATGCATACCTGGTAAAACAGCTTATAAGTACAAAAATTAAATAAAAATATTCCCCAAAAGAATAAAACCAACAAATTAAAATTAAATAATATATGATACAATAATATAAATATATGTCACTCTGAATAATACAACAGAGCTTTAAATCTTCTGCCAACCCAGAGGAAAACATTGTAACTTATTTAAGAATGCTTTCATAGCCTACCATGAATTCGCCTGCTTTTAAAAATTGAGTTAACTTGTCTAAGCATAACTGGGTAAAAACAAGACAATAGAGAGAGTTGTGTAAATTTATATCTAGCAGATTCTTCCCTCAAATCAGTTCAGATTAGTAATTCAAGTCACAAATTTTAAAATATGAATTAAATGTTTTTCTACTGTGCTAATATACATAAGTTTTTAGCAAAGTTCACAAAATAAACTTTTAATGAAATTTGCATTCATCACAAGAGAAACTTGGTTCATCATTTTGAGTTGGAATTCAAACTCACTGTAGAGAATAGAGACAACCAGGTTAGCCTATCAGGCAAAAATTCAAAATCTAACTCCCCATCAGCTAATAATAACAGTGTTTTGGAACTATAAAGGTTCAATTTATTCCAATTATTTGAAAGGACAACGTACAATCAACATTAAGTAATATTGTGACATGCTATAAATTAAAGTGAAATCTGCATTAAGAAAAAAACATGTTGGATATCTTTCAAAATGCATAATCTATATAACACACGGTCCCAAAACGCTCAAAAGACATGGAAAGCTATTCAAAAGTTGGGTTGGGAAGTACTGTCACATCCCCTTACAGTCATGATTTCACATCATTAGATTTTTTTATTGTTCTCGCAGAGTTTTTACCCAGCACCAAATTTTGCAAAAATAAGCAGGTCAGAAATGCAAAGCAAGATTGCTCAGACATGAAGGTGAAAAAATCTTTCCTACTGGATTAAGAAAGCTCACAAAAAGAAAGGACAAATAAACTAAATGTAGTCATGGATTATATGGAAAATATTAGTTCATTGTCACTGAATAAATAATATTTTTTTTAAGTTATTTGTCACTTTAATTATTGAACAACCTTTGTATTAACCAAAATTATTACAATTTAGTAATAGAACTCAAAAACAGCATTCAAAATCAAGGGCAAAAGTTTAATTTTATAAAACTTAATTTTAAAAATTAACAAAGATTTATATTACATGAATGCCTAAGAGAATTTTTTAAACAAATGAAAATTTGAATGGAGGGAATTTGAAGTCCTACTGATAAAACAATTACTTACATTATATCTTATTCAGTTAGCTTATAGAGTTCAAGTAAAGAAACTGTGCGTAAGAGTGTTCAGGTGGCCAATTTAGAAACATCTCCTGTAAATCCTGATGCATATAAAAGAAACTACGTGACATTAATATTCAGTAACCACGCGCTTTTATATTTTTAATTTAAATAAATTAAGACATTTTATTTCAGTTTTTTAAGTTATAAAATTGTCAATTGTCCATAAACAATAAAATTTCATTAACAACTTAGATTAAATATCTATGATAATAAATAAATAATAAATTCAATTCAGTTTTCATCATCTGATTGCAAGAAATCCGTAGTGCTGTCAGTATTAAGAGATACAATGGGACGCTCAATTCTGTTTTCTATTATATTATCCACATCCAATTTCCAATAATTTAGTTCTGTAGCATCCATTACAAGTTTGACACAGTTTTTCCATTCCTGCTGGCCTGTTTTATCAATACCTTTTAAGCAAATTTTTTAACATCAGATATTTTTAAATCAGTATTTTCTGACACTATGTAACTTTAGATTGGTTACCAAATTAACTCAACTGAGTTGAAAACACAATGATAGGAAGGTAATGGAAGCATGGTTTTACCACTGGATCTTGTTAACTCATCAATTTTATACACATTAAAATTACTTTTAATACGCAAAACCCTTTTTCAATAACTGTACCTTAAGTTCATAACTTTAAAAATCAATCTTTTTGAATTAAGCCACATTTTGATATCATTCTTTTTCCAAGACACAGCTGGAATTCTTTCCTTTTTACATGAATGATAAGAGGCACTGTCTAAGACAATAACCGAATTATCTTCCATTGAAGGTAACGGATCGTTAAACCATTTCTCAATAAATAAAATTTGTGTACCTTTTCACAAATTGCAATTTTATCAAAATGGTCAAGTTTTTCTTCAACTGATCTTCAGGGATTTTGTTTTTTTTTAGGAAACCATAATTCATTAGTAGATTCGTACTCGCAAATCACATTGTACACTGAAGCAGCACAACTTCCACTTATGTTATATACAAACAATGTTGGATTACTTTGTAATTTGCTTTAAAAAAAAATATTTAAAGTGATGTGTTTCTCCAAACAATGAAAGGCTTTTTTCATAGGGGATATCAGTAACTGTGCACAATTGTCAGTTGTATCAGATATGGTGTCAAAATAATTGTATAACTCAATTGTTACAGACCCAAATCTAGGAATACACTACTCACACATTTCAGTAAACTTAAAAAAATTGCATTTTATTAACTTTAAATAACAGAACAAAAATTGAGCACAAGAACAAAAGAGTGATCATATGAAAACATCAAGTTTCAATAGAACTGAGAAGACACAAAGTTACATAAACGTTTAATTAGACTGACTACTTACTACTTCATGACAAATTAATTATATGGTGACTATATATATATGAAAACATCAAGTTTCAATAGAACTGAGAAGACACAAAGTTACATAAACGTTTAATTAGACTGACTACTTACTACTTCATGACAAATTAATTATATGGTGACTATATATAAGTAATGATTATAGTGTTGTATGTAGATATGGCCGTGTTGTAAATTGGGGCTGATGAAAGGGACATGACTCAGCAGAATCATGACGAACTCACTCACACAAAAGCCAACGTTTGTTTATTCTTCATTCTATAAGCTAACTGAAGACAGTATAGTTTCTCTTAAAACAGTTAAGTACTAACATTAACAAATTGCTAAATGTCATAATTCATATAAAAGTTAATTTTTTATTTTAAGTAAAAAAAAACCCCAGAAACTAATCATACTTGGCTGAAAAACAAAAGAAAGAAATAAATATCATAATTTTGTCAGAAACAATAAATTTCCATAAAAAAATTATTGCAAGGAGTAATAACAAATAACCAATAAAGACATTATAAATGAACTGCAGTGATGAGAAAATAAAGTAGCTGTAAAATACATATTAAATTAAAAATTCAATTGGATAAACAGTTTCTTAAAAAATTAATTATTTATTAATTTACTTATTCATATTGGTTACAGGCTGATACCAAATTAATTATAAACACACATATTTTTTTTACAATGAGATGAATTTTCTACAGCATGAAAAATGCCAACCTTGACCTGGATTCAGATCCAGTATCTTCCAGACAAATAGATTACCAATCTGCCATCGAAATTATCCAAGGAATAATGTCCAGTTTCTGTTTTTTATTTTTTTACGATTAAACATACAGTAAGAAACAATAAAATTTAAAATAATCTAAAAAGTACACAAAATAAACAAGATCATGAAACATTAAATTAAAAGCCTGATTTTTATAACTCCAATGTAACAACCCACTGATTCTAAATAAAATGACTACAAAATATACAATAGAACAATATGCAATAAGAATCATAAATAAAATTATGAAATTATGAGTAAAAGAAACAGATCAACAAAAATTAAATAAAAAATATACCAGAAATCCATAAGGATTCATAACCAATTTCTAATATACAATAGCTTGTAAATTTCACTGTCTTTAATAAAATATCTATTTAAATTCTCCTAATGCACTATTATAAATTAAAGTCAACTTAATAAAACAGCTAATGTAAATGAAAGTCAACTTAATAAAACAGCTATGAAAACATGATTTATGTTAAAAAAATGAAATGGTATGGATAGGCTAATTGACTGGTTTCTGGAAACCATCTCAGATTATTTAGTAATATTTATCGAGCCCACAAAATGTGGTTACTTTTAATTTTTTTATGTAATTCTTCAAAAAACAGCAATAAAAATGCACTATTTAAGTAAGCCACCAAATGCTATTTTGAGCAATATGGCTTCAGTGACGTCACACATCACTAAATAAACAGTCACAAGGTGAGTTAGCATTCTGCTGTTTATGTTATTTTTTACTGTAATTTACACAAGAAAATGAATTACAAATGGTGAGTAGTGCCAGCGTGCACAAACATATCAATAAAGACACCAGAAAAACTATTTGTATGTGTTAAAAAAAATGCCAAAATGCGCAAAAAGTGGATACAACTTGCTCGCAAAGATCCTGATGATATAGTGAATAATTCAATTGTTTTCTTCTGTAAAGACCACTTCAATGTAAATAAGCAAATTATTATTAATGAGTATTTTATTGTAAAGACATAATATATAGATTATGGATGGTCTATTCTACCAATCTGTTTGAGGTTAGAATTCAATGTTGTTATACCTAAGGGGAGTCCCGAGTCAGGCTTGACTGATATTTAGGTGCACTACCACTTTCAGCTTAACCTAATCATGTTATTTTATAATATATAAAACATGTTAATGTGGAGAATATGTAAAATGACTGGTATATTTTACTGTTTAATTTTAACTACATTAAAGTTAACTACAGAGTGACTGAAAAATAGACCCTCATAAGAGTAATATATACACTGAAGCATACATGCCTGATCTTTAAAAAATTGCAAGAAATTCTTATCTTTTAGTTCAATACTCCTCTGATATTGTCAGATAATATTCTCCCTTAGTCGGAGTTGATCATCATTTCGTTTTTTTTTTTTTTTGTTGTCAATCATTTAATCACTCTTTGGTTTGATGTAATTCTTCTGATCTTAATCTGTGTACACGTTCTCTAGTTTTCTTAATCTTTTTATTCTTTCCTTGATCTTAACACTTTCTTCCTTTTTATATTTATCATCATCTTATCTTAATTTTTTTATTCTTTCCTTGTTCTTAACATTTTCTTCCTCTTCATATTCATCTTGTCATTTATTTTTTTGTTTAGATATACTTCTTCATGTTATCTTTCTTTTTCCTGTATGATTGTTTCTTTTTCATTTTTGATTATTCAACAAATAAGCCAATAATAAAAATTAAATATTTTACACCATAAGGTCAAAATTAACATTTGTAACCAGTATACATGAGTTTATTAAACTGAATAGTTTAATTATTTATTGTTACCTTTTATTTATACAACACGCCAGAAATCTGACACTTTTATTAATCAGCAACTTACAAAGATACGAATAATACTGATCTAGTAATATGAGTAATAAAAGGGAATTCTACTCTATCCATATTTCATGTAAGATTGTTGAATTAATAATTGTACATTTGACTTGATAAAAAACTAATATTTCGGCAATTGTGTAACAGTCCACTTTATTAAAGAATTGGAGAATTGTATCTTACTCTCAAATGAAATAAGTTTAAATGAAGCACAGCAAAAAATGGGTATATATAATTTAACAGGCGTACAAGGAAGTCATGTAGTGTCCACATCATATTTTTTTTTTTTTTATAGTCACATCAACAATTAAAGTTATTAGTGACTTAACAGTACAATGTAACTACCAGTAAATGTGTAGTCTTCATCAAATTCAAGCCAACCATTCCTGAGACAAATGGTTAATTGAAACCCAACCATCAAAGAATCCCAGTATCCACGATGTAATATTCAAATTCAAATAAAAGCAACTACCTTTATTAGAATTTTAACATGAGAACTCCCAACTTCAAAATCAGCTGATTTACAATCATTTTACCACTAGAACAACCCAGTGGGTTAGTAAATTTTTAAATTTACAAATTCAGAAAAACAGATAAGTCATGTTGTCAGTTCAATCTCAGTCTACACACTTTTTACCGTAATTAAAAGTATCATTAAGTCATTGAAAGTAACAAAAACATTTTAAAATGTAAACTTTATAATTTTATGAACAAACTTTTGCCCCCCACATTTTCAGTTATTTCACTGAATTGAACAACTCAATTTTGCCAGTGTTCTAAATTATGTAACACTTTTAGCCAAAGTCAACAGAATACTAATTTCAAAAATCAGTTCAATTCAAAAAATATTGCTTCACCAAAGCAATAATATGTGTAATAAACAATAAGCTAGCAGCATCTGCATTGAGATTAATGATGACAAAATAATAGGCCTATTTCATAAATATGTTGCTCAAATTTGACTCCTGTTTCTTTAAAAATAATTAATCCTTTCTAAGTATAACATATCCACTTACTGCTGGTAACAACTTAACCTGGCTGATATATCCATTCAAATAAAAATTTATTAAAAACATTGTAATTAATTTTTTTTCAGTGAGATTAATAATTATAAAATCTGAGAATATTTGCTTATTTTAACACTCTGTGTCACTAAAGTTTTACTTGACTAAATAAATAATTCACTTTTGAAAAAATATGTCTATATATGTCTTTAAAATAACTTGCCTATTTCATTACAGATGGAGAAAGACATGGCAAACTACTGTCAGTATAAAATGGGATTCAACCAGAGAATAATCATGGTAGATGGAGTTTTGTCTTCTAAATTTCATTGCCAGCAAGATCGCAGGAAAGCAATGTGTGATACTAGTACTTCTCAACCTGCATTTGTCAAACGGCAAAAAACCCAACTCATTCAAGAATGTGAAGATATTCAGCCAACTGCAACTGTGCAAGAAGTTGTGATATGTGAAGTCCATATGACAATGAGAAATATGTAATATGGAAATCATAAAATATCACAATATCACTCTATATTATAATAATTAATAATTTCAAAATCAAACACCAAGGAACGCAAAGGAATGGCAATCAATAACAAACATATTTACTGACATGTGACATCATCATAGATTCAGCCAACCCAGATCGTTTTCGATCACATGGCGCCAGCTAAAAAAAATTTAAAGTTTTTTTCAGGGTTTATGGATAAATAATTCATTATTTCTTTAGTCACATTAATGCAAATCGCTTTTAAAATCCATAATCTACACGAATAACAATAATTATAACATTATTTTTCACACTGTCAAATAGCCTACTATAAAGTGTCTGAATTGTTTTAATTAAAAATTAAAAAGTTTACATTTAAATTGTAATTATACAGATTTCATAAAACTGAATTATAACATATAAAAACCAGCTCAGAAAAATTAATGGAGAATACATCCAAAGAAAAACAACAGCTTGACATTATTCAACCAATACTTTGTAATTTTAAAATAATAGCATTGTTTCTGGCACACCTAGAAAAATATTTTCTTTTATGTTAAAAATACCACATTTCTCAAACTAATAAATCATTGAATCTAATGCCAAATATCTTTCTTATGCACAGAAATCAAGAAAATTTATCAAAAAATAAATTAAAATATACTATTTATTTAAATAAACTATACATGTTAAATTATTAAAACTAAATACAATCTTAAATAAATGTTATTTAATCTTCAGTATAATTTTGAAAAAAGGAAGCATTTTACATAATTAATACTTAAACTCAGCTAACAAATATGATGTTAAAATTATCAACTGATTATACGTAAACTGTAGAAATTGGAGTGGCTGTTTAGTAAATTATATGAACATGACTATTTAAACAATAAACACAGGCTAATATCTGTCAAATTAGCTTCTTAAAAAAAAAATCACCAAATACTCAATATAGCTTGAACAATTTGATTCATATCCACTTCAAGAAAATCAGTACACACTACACAAATTTAGGGATTCAGAATTCGGGATATAAGAAATAATCAATTCCCAGGGTATTGTGACACTTAAATATAATACCCTCCTTCTGATGCAGATGGTAATTAACTATTAATGTGTCTAAATAAATAATTTTACCATTTCAATATTATCTTACTTGGTAAAGCTGATCTTTAGCCACTACATTGAACAGTCACTACTAACCTCACTTTCATTGACTTTGAAATTACATTTCATAGAAAATCATTTTCCAGTCATCTATCAGAATTACAGTAATTATGATTTTTTTTGTTATTGGTTCTAGAATTCTTTTCCAAACAATGGAAACCAAATGCAAATCAGTTTCAAATACAGCATAAAAAAATGAAAAAAATAAACAATAAAAAAAAAATCATGTGGTAAAATCAGGGTCATAAGAGCAGTACTGAATTTGAGCATTAATGCTCAATACTGTACTGTACCAATAACAGTCAGCAATCAGAAGTATGGGATTTTATTATCACTGATTCTTAGGTATATTTTAACTACCATAACCAAATTTTTTTTAAGTTAAGATGGTATATTAGATATGAGAAACTATGTTAAAAAAGTAATGTTTTAATTTTACCAAAAGGTGAATTTAACTACATTTAATGAAATATAAAAAAAGAATCAGAATTAGTAGCAGCTTAACTTGTTGAATCTAAAACCCAATTCAAAAAGGCCCTGATTTGAAATTGCTATTTTCATGTTTCTGTTTATAGAAGTACATATTATCCAATAAAATCATTTTCTAGGATATAAAAAAATACTTTTTTGTGATGGACAGAAAGATCAGCAGTTTCATAAATGATCATATGTAAATCACTATCGTGAGAGGAATTTACCTTAATATTTGGATTAGGAAGAATCTGCTGTAACTTGCCCGGTGATAGAAGTCCCATCTGTCTTGCCTGGGCCAAAGTGATCGCCTTGGTAGGACTTGGTACTATTTTATTTTGCCCTGCATTGATTACTCTTATCGTCTGAGGTCCAATATTCTCCATTCCACCTTGAACATTTGTTCCAGACAGTACAACTTTTGACAATATCACCTGAAAAATATAAAGCTTAATGTCAATGAAAACAAAATTACAGTAAAGTACCAGAGATCTAACATTCATCTCATTAAAAAAAAAAAAATGTAGTACTTATATTTAAGACAAGTTTTAATATCAAACTGATTGTAAAACATTTTCAAATAAAGAAAATGATTAAAACTCATCAGAGAATCTGTGTAGTTAATATATAAGTAACTTTACAACTAAAACTACAAGTTTAATTGCTTCAACGAAAGTAAACCTTAACTAACTGTTCTTAATTACTTGATCTTACACAAATATAATACAGTCTCAATATGATATATAAACATCTCTGCCCAATGGGCAATGATTATAATCATTGTCCATTCAATATTTACATCAATAAAATTAAAAAAAAATTATAAAAACACAATATAGTGAATCATTTATTTACAAATATACTATCTATATTAGCTTAAGAGTTCAGCAGGTTTTTTATAGTATTTTATGAAAGGTAATTGAGAATTAAAAGATTGCTTAGTAATAAAAATGTCGTCAAATAAATTAAAATAATTATATAGTAGGATTAACCTCCATCCACTTTACATTAGTAAATCTGGGGACCCACCATTAACAGGATGTTAACACTAATGAAATGACTTTATTTTAAGTATTTGTTGTGAACTTTCTAACTTCTGCTCATTCTTCTATACAGGTCTTCTCTACAGGTCTTCTATACAGGTGTCCATACGGTCTTTCCATGACTACAAAAATTTATTACAAAAAAACTATTACAGTTACAGCTGTGCAGTTTGTGGCAAAAGAAAGAAAAAAATATCAAGTTTTTTTTTACCATGTCAATAAACTTGTCATGTGCACCTTTTGTCATTCGTAGAATGTCCTATTTATAATCAGTTTCACACCATATGTTGGTCAACATTTCTTCAGTAACACTAGCAACAGCTTCAGTTATTCTGTCTCAATGAGTACAGATCAAATATGGGTGTTGCACAGACTCTGGCCTTAACATAATCACACAAGAAAGAATCTAAGGGAGTTATGTCAGGTGATCATGGTGGCCATGGAGTGGGACCATCACACACAATCCATCTGCCATGAAATGATTCATTCAGAAAATTCAAACTAGTAATCCCCAATATGGTCGTGCGCCATCCTGCTGTAAAACCACCCTAAGTTGCAAGTCATTTAGTTGAGGTACGGCAAAGTGTTGCAGCATATCCAAGTAAATGTTACCTGTTATTGATTATCAATGAAAAATAAGAGACCAATGGTTCTGTTGTGCATCAAATCGCACAACAGAAGACTACTTCTCAACAGGAGAACACATTCACCTCAGGGAAATTTCTAATCTTCTCCCTGGAAAAGTAGGAATTTTCTGAGCCCCACATTCTCATATTATGTATGCCTGTTTACTTTCCCTGAGGTGTGAAAAGTAGCCTTGTCTGAAAAACACATGCTGCTGGTACTCACTGTCGTTATCAATCCATTGTAAAATATTGGTCGCAAAAGCAGCACGACAAGGGCAGTCACCTGGTTGTAGATGTTGTAATATCCAAACTTTCTGCACGTGCAACCTTAGTTTCTTGTGTAAAATTTTGTACACTGTTGACCGGGAAATCCCTAGTTCACAAGATACATGACGGGTAGATTTGGAAGGGCTGTTTATTGTTAGATGCACAACCTCAACCTTCTCTTCACTAATGGACTGTCACCCTGTTTACGGAAGGTCAATTACACTTCCACTCTCGTTAAACTTTGCATAACACGCAACGATACTCTTGCTATCAGGTGCTAGTCATCCATATTCCCTTCTAAAATTTCAGTGCACAGTAATTGGCGACTTCAAATCTGATACAACACACATTGTGCTTTCTCCTAGATTGATGACATTTTATAAAAAACTGATCAGTTTCCTCTACTCTGCCTCTACCTTTTTTTTTTTTTTTTTTTTTTTTTGTCTTCAGTCATTTGACTGGTTTGATGCAGCTCTCCAAGATTCCCTATCTAGTGCTAGTCGTTTCATTTCAGTATACCCTCTACATCCTACATCCCCAACAATTTGTTTTACATACTCCAAACGTGGCCTGCCTACACAATTTTTCCCTTCTACCTGTCCTTCCAATATTAAAGCGACTATTCCAGGATGCCTTAGTATGTGGCCTATAAGTCTGTCTCTTCTTTTAACTATATTCTTCCAAATGCTTCTTTCTTCATCTATTTGCCGCAATACCTCTTCATTTGTCACTTTATCCACCCATCTGATTTTTAACATTCTCCTATAGCACCACATTTCAAAAGCTTCTAATCTTTTCTTCTCAGATACTCCGATTGTCCAAGTTTCACTTCCATATAAAGCGACACTCCAAACATACACTTTCAAAAATCTTTTCCTGACATTTAAATTCATTTTTGATGTAAACAAATTATATTTCTTACTGAAGGCTCGTTTAGCTTGTGCTATTCGGCATTTTATATCGCTCCTGCTTCGTCCATCTTTAGTAATTTTACTTCCCAAATAACAAAATTCTTCTACCTCCATAATCTTTTCTCCTCCTATTTTCACATTCAGTGGTCCATCTTTGTTATTTCTACTACATTTCATTACTTTTGTTTTGTTCTTGTTTATTTTCATGCGATAGTTCTTGCGTAGGACTTCATCTATGCCGTTCATTGTTTCTTCTAAATCCTTTTTACTCTCGGCTAGAATTACTATATCATCAGCAAATCGTAGCATCTTTATCTTTTCACCTTGTACTGTTACTCCGAATCTAAATTGTTCTTTAATATCATTAACTGCTAGTTAAAAAACTCTACCTTTAAAAAACCAATATAAAAAAATTTGATAATTTTTCTTTCTTTTGCTATAAACCGCACAGTTGCAACTGTAATAGTTTTTTTTTTTTTTTTTATAATAAATTTTTGTAATCATGGAAAGATTTTATGTACACCCTATACTTCAATTCAAAAACTGTCCTGGTTTTATTAAAACTTTGATATTAGTATTATATTTTTAACTTAATTTTAGTTTATAAATTTTTATAATTCATTCAAATTCCACATTTCTTAAATCTTAATTTAAATTAAACAGCTTTTATTATAACTTTTTCATTCTCTGATCAACTGGTATATTTTTATGGATGATCAATTTTCAAGTTACTAAGTGTCTTTCAGCAAATTTCTGGAATTTCCCATATGCAATCATATTGCAGAAATAAAATAGGAAAAATCAAAACTCAGAAAATATAAATAAAAATTTTTGGGGAAAAAAGTTATTTTCCCTAAATTAAAATACTTTTATTCACCAAAGAATGGTTTGGAATTTCTTTTCCTTTTAACTGACCTTATGAAATTATGAACCACATATCACTTGATGGGAATGATTTCCATTTCAACAAAAACCCAAACACTGAAATCATTTCTTTGTCATCACTTTCAAATATTGGGGACAATTCTCCAACCACTTTTTTTTTAATGAAAAGTTAATTACTTTCATTGAATAACAAAATCTGACTGAAAAACTTAAACACACCAAATAATTGTTAAAGATCAATCACAATATGCTAAAGAATGTAAAATTTACTAACACTCTTTGGAGCATTGCTGTTATTTGGAACTGAAACAGAATTGACTGGTTTAATATTTCGAACACTTGTTATAGCAACAGGTCTAGCTGAAGGTCCAGAATATGACTTTAGTCTTACTGGAACAGGTGCTACAGAGATATTAGAGGTGGTAATTGCAACTGGTGCAGAATGAAATATTGTTCCAGAAGGTGCTGAGGCAATAGTTTGAGTTAATGAAGGTGTTGGAACTGAAGCTGCTGCTGTTATAGTTTCTGCAACTGACACCTCTATCACTGGCTCCATTACCGAGGATGATCCTGATGAAGAAAGAATTGTTTCACACTCCACACTGATATTCTCCTCAGATAATGTTAAATTATTATCTTCTGATATTGTGGTCAAAACCTCTTCCGATAACATTTCTTGCTGTACTGATTCCTGCAAACAAGATGTACGGATAAATCAACAATTCTTTTCAACAATATTATAAAAAAAAATCATTACAAAATGTGAAGGTCTCATCAGATGCATGACTTTCAATACATTTCTTCAACTACAATATAAATAATCAAAACCTACTAACACAAACAAGTTGAACACAATAAGCAAACTAGTTATCATTAACCTAATTTTCATAATTAATGGTGATTTGGATAGTAAAGAACTACTCAAACTACTTGTTATCCAGCAACTCAAGTAGTTTGATAACACAATATTTTTACTAAAACTGGAGAATTAAAAAACAAGGAAAAAGAAAATTGTCAGCAATTTTTTTATTGTTAAATAGCAATAATCTATAAGATTATTAAACACTAATAAATGCTAACAGTATAGTAAAACTATACCCAAAATTGCTTAACTTCAGTGATCTAACAGGACTAGTTTATTAAATGCGAACCTGTATCACTCGTGGTCAGGCTAGTAATGTACACACTGCATTGTAGTCTGTAGGTTGTTGCGTTGTAGTATCTTTCATTACATGTGAATTACGTTATAAAATTAATACAAAAATGAACGTTGCCGCCAACTGTGAAATACATGGAGTCATATGTTTTTTAAACCATCAAAACATTAAACCAGCTGAAATTCATAAGCAGTAGGTTGCTGTGTATGGTGATAATGTAATGAATGAAAGAAACGTCTGAAAATGGTGTGAAAGTTTTAAAAATAACAGAATTAATGTGCATGATGAAGAATTTCAGGGAGGCCCTCGATAATCACCAATGACTTGTTGCAATGCAGAAAAGATTGTCACCCAATAATTTCCGACCTGGCCCTTCTTTTTCCTGATGTTTCAAGACTAATTATTGGTCACATTGTTCATGACCATTTTACGCTTCAGAAAGGTTTGTGCACATTGGATGCCGCACATCTTAATGGAACATCACAAAAAAATCCGAATGGGATCTGCATTAGAATTTTTGAAGCGCTACACAAAAAAAGGTGATGAGTTCCTCAATTCAGTTGTTACTAGCAATGAAACATGGATTTCATATTACACACCAGAGAGAAAACAGCAGTCAAGTGAATGGCATCATCCTCAATCACCAACCAGACCAACAAAGGTCAAGCCACAGCCATTTAGACATCAACTGATGGCCACAGTGTTTTGGGATTAGTCTGGCATACTGCTGGTTGATTTCACGCCACATGGAACGACTATAAATGCAGAGGCCTACTGCAAAACTTTACATAAATTATGGTATGCCATTCAAAATCGATGACATGGGCAACTGAACAACGGCGTCATCCTGCTGTATGATAATGCATGTCCATATGTTGCGGGTTCAATACGTAATTTACTGAGAACATTTGTATGGGAAATTTATGATTACCCACCATATAGTCCGACTTAGCTCCTTCTAATTACCATTTGTTTGGGAAATTGAAAGAGTTTTTTAGTGATAAACAATTAGCGGGTGATAACTTAAAAATGCTGTTAATCAGTGGCTAAATGGACTGGCGGCAGAAGAATACGATGAGGGTATATTGAAGCTGGTGTACTGCTATGATAAAGGTCTTAATTTATGTGGCAGCTACGTAAAGAAATAGTAAAAGGTATGTAGTTTAAGAGAAATAAAAAATATTTATAAATTTTTTCACAATGAAACTGTCTTTACTTTATAGATAACCTCTCATAAATCATTCCTATATGAATATTACATAGCCAGTATAAATATAAACAATCTTAAATAAAAATAGGTACAACATTATTAAAATAAGATTTTTTTACACATATTACAAAAATCTGATTTAATACAATTGCTTTAATTAGTACGAAGAATGTGCTTAGGAAAGGATAATAATGAAATGACTAACAATGCTTCTAAACATAAAAAATACAGATAAAATAAAAGTAATTAATTTAGTAATGCTATTAATGAGATTGAAATTTTTTAAGCAAATTTAAGTATCTTATCTATTTACCAGTTTTATAAATCATCCATGATAGATACTAGTTTCATTTGTTCTCAGTACTACATGAACCACAAAACAGCATATAAATTACTTAAAAACAAATTGATAATTAAACAATTAATTTTATATTTGGTTCAACCAAATTGCTTCAATTTATATTTCAAAACTGCTGTTTAGCTGTATAAAACAAATTGCAAATACCCAATAATATTGAAAAATATAAGCACTAGATAATCAAAATATCTATCTGTCTGAAGCATCATTCCTTCTGATTTTCACCAAACTTCGGCTATAACATTTCTATAGTAGGGGCATTGATGCTTATTCAATTTTCAATTCAAAAAGTCAGTGGGTGGGGGATACAGAGGAAAAACAAAACTGTCAAGAGATTTTGAATAATTAAGGTTAAATGTTTATTTTTGATAATTTTGTAAATATTAATAAAGCAAAAATTTGTAAAAAAACTTTTTTACTAAATTTCACTCCCACCCCTAAAAACGGTTTTAATTTTGAAGAGTTACAGAAGACAGTACAAGGGGTGATTTTCATTGCATTTTTAAAAATATTTTTGTAAACAATTATAAAAAAAACATCTTTTGTGTAAAATTGTTTTTGTTAAATTGCACCCCCATTCCAAAAAATAGTAATAATTTTGAAACATTGTCGAAGGTAATATAATGGGTCTTTTTTTGTTGCAGTTTTTTCTGTTGGAGCATCTTGGATCCACAAATTTGTTTGCCATTAAAGTGGGGTCTTAACCCTGTCATCCCGCTTAGTGGCCAGACGACTGCTGTAGTCATCTGCTATGTTGTGACATCACAGGTGAGTGGTTGAATTAAATAAATGAAGAATATTTAAATTTAAAAGTTTTAAAGTGGCTGCTAGTACCAGTACACCTGCACAAGTGACATAGGTAAGCGCACGTACTTTAGTTAGAATCATTGAATTAAAAAAACAAAAAATAGTATTTAAATAAAAAAGTATTTAATTTGTGTGAGTAAGCCGTGCATCAGAAAAAAGCCACATGATAGGAAAGTCTTACAACTGTGTTGTCAGCTTTTTTTTTTTAACTAGAAATTTAAGGAATACTTTCAATAACAAATATATTACTGATAAAAATTACTAAAAGATCCAGACACACTAGTAGTCCAAGGAATGCTTCTTACACTTTATGAATGGTCTCTAGGTAGTATTCATTTTTTTAAATAAATAGTATTGTTTCTGTAGGTACTATTGGCAGAAAGGTTCAAACTTGAAATATTACACGAAAAAGCTTAAATATATAAATTAAGTAAAGCTATAAGATAATGTAAATAATGAATATTTCCAGAAGTAACAGAAGCAAATGTTTATAAATGAAAATAGTAGAAATTAAAGATGACTAGTTTCAAATTATAGAATTAAAGTATTTATCTGAACTTAGACTGCAACAATTTATCAATAAACCATTGTAAAAAAATGCACTACACACAAAATCACACTTATTCATTTCTACATTAGTTTATACAGAATAAACACGATGTTTACGTTCTCAAGGATAATATGGCAATCTCAACTTTTGTGGCCTTTATTTATATTTACTCATTCTGGTCTGTAGAACTTAGAAAAAAATTTTGTATAATGTTCAGTTCAGTCTGTTAAAATATGGACCACTGTAATTACCTTGACTGACTTTTTCAGATTGTTTCCTCCAATACTTCAGTAATAACAGCCCTTTCAAGAAAAAAATTGCTATCTCTATGTCCTGTTGCAGAATCAAAACAATTTTTTTCACATTAATAAACAATTTTTTTTTAATTAAAAAAAAGATGGATGTTTAAAAATGAAAAAAGGGTGAAGTAATTAACGGCCAAATTGACTAAAATTTTCCCTCAATGACCTGTTTGGCTATAAGATATGACTTCCATGCACTGAAGATACAGCCACCACCTAATCAAAATACTTGGCTATATTATTAATGATAAGTAGCTGCTTGTTGAATAAATTAATTTTTTTTAGAACTTAAATCAATATTAAGGCAAGTAATTTTAATTTGTTTCTAAATAAATAATTTACACTGTCACCAACAAAAAAGTTTGATTTATTTAGGCCAATTTTTCAAACAGCATAATGAATGCAAACTGATGTTTTATATATATTGTCGAATAAATTATATATATTTAAGAAAAAAGTTAATTAAAGTAACAAATGTTGTATATTATGCATGTAATTTATAACAGGTGTCTCAACAACAACACCGGATTTTAATTGTACCTCACAGTTTTGTTAATAGAGTGGTAGCACTGTTATAAGTCATCTGTTTTTTGTTTTTTTTTGTAGTTAATTGTGATAGAGCACTTAATACGCAATGGAATAATTTTAACTGTTAAAACTGAATACAAGAATGGTGAGCTTTATGCAGACTATTTGAAAGCACTGTGTGATCCTCAATCGTTATAATCCGCCTAATAAGACAATTTGTAGGCTGATCAAGAAATCTGAAACAACAGGTACAACTCCTCACAATAAAACAGCTGAGTATCCTCATTCTAGTCAGTCTGCTGAAAACATCGCCATTCTTTATAAGTGTCAATGAAAGACCAATAAAATCATTTTTCATTGTACATTATAAGAAGCTCCTTGCAGCAAATTTTCATAAAAGACCTCTCTATATGCATGGGTACAAAATTTAGTTAACAATTGAAATCAACTAATCACTAACAATGGAAACAAGTCTGTTGAATTGTTTTTAGAGAAGCAAAATGTTAAAGATCTTTTCAAAGAAAATATCTTTATTAATGAGGTGCATTTGCTCCTGAGTGACTTTGTTAAAAACAAAAATGATGCAATTTGAGGAACAGAAAAACCTCAAGAAATTTATGCTAAGATGATTTGCCTACGAGTCCCTGACTGGTGTGGATTTTGGACCAATAACGTGATCAGATCTTATTTTTTCAAGATGAAATAGAAATACCATGACAGTGAATGGAAAACATTACCATAATATCATAACAAACTTTGTGTGGCCATATTTGAATGGTATGGAAGTTGAACGGTTGTAGCTGGATGGCGTTAACTGTCTCACTGTGAACAAAATAGCTTTTCCCAAGAGAAATTCCCACACCGTATCCTCTTGCAAAAAAGTGACCAGAACCAGCCAGAGAGATCATGTGACCTGGCACCATCCAATTTCTTCTTTGAGGGTTTGTGAAATCATAGGTTTATGAACACAAACTGCAAACTTAACCACCCGAGGAGGAAATCAGACAAATTAGGGAGCAAGTCTGTGAAAAAGTCATCAAAATTATCAATAGTAACTAGATGCAGAGAAAGCTGTGGAGGACATGACAGGTATTGTTTATCATACTTAAATTACAACATGTATCCTTTGTG
Organism: Lycorma delicatula; assembly: GCF_047948215.1. Classification (NCBI taxonomy): domain Eukaryota; kingdom Metazoa; phylum Arthropoda; class Insecta; order Hemiptera; family Fulgoridae; genus Lycorma; species Lycorma delicatula. Next base: position 287,647,210 of record NC_134455.1, read on the forward strand.
AAATGATGTAAAAATATATACCATTTCATGAAAATAAATTTATTCACCTGATTAAATTCAGCACTCTTATTGGAACATATATTACATAAGTTACATATAAACTAATAATAAATTAACAGTATTATAATGTATTAGCTGATCAATGATTTGTAATTATCTGGTCACTCCAATAACAAAATAAATTTGTTTCAAAATAATACATGTTATAATAGAAACAAATGTGAATAATAAATAACACAATAATAAATGAATTTTACTATTTTCCACAAATCAAAGTACAATGACTATAATCAACTAACAAATACGACTGCAGTTATCTGTTGTTATCTTACAGTGTGTTTCGTTATTCAGTTAGGAGAAAAACAGATTTTACAAAAGTTTTCAGTTTTTTCTAGTGTCCTGTGCACGCATGTGTTCATGCGTGCGAATGGATGCATGCACTTTGAATGAGTTACAATTTAGCAGTTTATGTGAATAATATAAAAATTGAAACTAATATAAAACCGTTATTAAATATGTAACACAACATTCATTATTACTTGCGTTTTATAAAATAATTAAAAGTAATTCAGTCTAACACATGAATCGTTATGTTTCCATTATTTGATTTCGTACCTTTGCAACTATCTTTTATAATGTCAGAATGTGGCAGCAAAGCATCAAATAAAAAGGTGCTATATTAATTCAACTTTTAGGCTGTGTTTAAGGATAAATTCGGTTTCTAATAGTAACATCTTAATTATTAATAATTGTAAAGTTACTCTTGATGTTTTGATGGGTTTTCAGTAGTAGCTGCAGTTTAATCAGCTTCTATTTTAAAATTGATTATTAATGTGAAAAAATTATTTTAATACTGCAACGGAATAAGAAGGTAACCCCACAACTATTAAATAATTTTAAGAGCTCATCCAGGCAACAAAAAATGTCTGAAATTATTTCCACTAATAATCATGTTGTCTTTTATATATTGGCTGCATAACCATGTATTGTATGATCATTTATAGTGTGGCATCCTATTATCCCCTCGATTTCCTTTTGTGCAGTACAGATCCTAGACAGTCAGGGGGAAAAAATGAAAATTTACCTTTTTTTGGTTCAATATAATACCTGAATGTAAAGGATTGGTATTGGTTCAAGCCTAAACAAGGTAAGACATTTGTATAGCTCACAAAACTACTACGCAACATAAATAATTCTATTAGTAAAAGAGGCAAATGCTTACAAGGTAAGGATGTTTTGCAACACTAGTGGAAACATGAATAGTGGACAATGGGGATTTCTAACATATGAAAATTGAATGCTTTAAAAAAAAATAACCACAGCCATTGTGTTACAAGGGCAGTTTGAAATGTAGCCTTCATTGTAGCATAGCAATAGTAGTTGTTTTAGTGGTGCCGCCATTGACACATCAGCATACTCTCTGAACCAGTGTGCTTTCAACTGTGTCAGTGTGAACCGCATAATTTAGCCTGTTCACTTACTATAACCTAAAAACATGAGCACTGCAACAGAAAATCCCATGCAAAGTGCGTGGTGTATGCTGTCATAAGATTTCTTTGGCCACATCATGTTATCGCAAAGACATCCATTGTCAGTTGTGTACTGTGTATGGCCCAAACGTTATGAGTGACGAAGTTATGCAACAATGGGTTGAATTTTAAAAAATGGAAGGACAAACATCCATGGAGACGAGTGGTAGGCCTTCTGTTGTGAGTAATAATCTTGTCAGTGAAACTGACGAAAAAGTGCGTGAAAATGGAAGATTCACAAACTCTGAAATTTCCAAACAATTCCCACAAATTTCATGTATGGTTTTGTAGAAGATTGTCATCGATAAATTAGTTACATGTTTGGTGGGTTCCAAAAATGCTCACAGTGATTCATTAAACCAAACAAATGAGCCTGCCTTAGACTTCCTTTCACACTATGATGTGAGGAGAAAGTGTATTGAAGAGAATTGTGACTGGGGATGACACTTGTGTGACCTACATGAACGCCGAAATGAAATAACAGTTGATGACCTAGGGCCAAACCAGTTCTCCATCTAAGCCAATGGAAGCCCACCAAACTTTATCAGTGAAGAAAATTATGGCTAGTTTTTTGGGATGCCAAGAAAGTTCTTCTAGTGGATTTTATGGAACATGGTACAATTACTTCAGTAGTCTACTGTAAAACTTAGAAGAAAATTTAGCAAGCCATTCAGAACGAACATCACAGTTTGCTGTCATGTGTTCGTTTTTTTCCATGACAATGCTCATCCTCACAGTGCTCAAAGAACTCAAGAACTTCTGAATCAATTCCAATGGGACATTCTTGATCATCCCCCTTACAGCTCAGACTTGACACCGAGTGATTTTCACCTCTTCACTCAGATGACGAAATGGCTTGTCACAGCACTTTGATGATGAAGACAAGCTTCAAAAGGTTAGCTAGGTACCCAGGTGGCTGAATTTTATGAAGGGTACAGTAAAATCACACTAATCCAGACTTGATGGTACCGCACCTAGTTCAGATTATGAAAGTCCAGATTATCCAGAGGATATTAGACGCATCGACAAGAATTTTGTTTATGGTTACAATATTCAAATAACTGATCAAATCCTTCTCAGTTTAGTATACGTAACAGTAAATAGCATGGAATTACTGAAATTACTAAATTACTGTAGTTAATTATAAATTTTTACTTACATAAATAGTATATAAATAAAGTTGAGGCTTATGGATCTTCTTCAATTGATTAACAAAAATCACAAAGAACATTAAACTTAGAAAACGTAAAACAAAAACATCATCAAAAACTTCAAACAGTACATCTTATATACAGTATGTATAACAGTAAAATATCTATTGAAACAAATCACAAATATTTTTCTGTTTTAAATTTGAAAAGTGCTTTCAGCCTGTGCAATCTTGTACACTTAATAACACTTTAACATTAAAAGTTGAATAGAGAACGTGTCTTCTTGTCTCTCGAAATAGGTAATTAATTGCTCCAACATTTCCACAGATTCAGAATAACAGACAAGTTACATCTTCTACAATGTCATCGTCTGAGCTGTCATTTTGGCTAACTTGCAAAAACGACACCAAACAAGCCTTCACAATCTCATCTTTGTTCAAGATCTCATTCCCAATCTTATCACATGTTACCCACAGAGTGATGTCTTCAACATTGAACAGCCTTCCCATTTCTAAAATAACAAAGTTTTCAAAGAACAAAGTTTTCATGAGTGTTGCTGTCTTTATCAGTTTAATTACATGCAATGAGTGATTCTTCCATTGGGACATCTGGTCAAATATTTTTCAACTTTTGACTAGTAGGTTTGGTAATTTCATCCCACGCTGTGGCACAAAAATAAATCGCTGTTTTTACATTGATTGTTTCAAGAATTTCTGTAAGATGTTTTTGTTCTTTAGCAGCTTCTTGTTGTTCAAGCACTGAAGTTATCAATTTCTTTCTATATCACCTCTTCAAAGCTTCTATAACTCCTTGGTCAAGGGGTTGTATCAGAGCACTAACATTTTGTGGTAGCAATTTGAAGTATACATTACCAGATCTCAGCTGTTCTTCAGTTGGATGACATGCAGCATTCTCAATGAACAAAGCCTTCTTCTAATCTTTTTTCTCTCAAATATTTGATGTCTGAGGGAACAAATGTGTAATGAGACTAATTTTTTAAAATATCTGAACTCATCCAAGCTGGCTTTTGGGTCATGTACTTAGCTGGAAGAGCATTCATGTTAATATATTTTAGTGCATGCAGTCTAGCACTTCCCTAAAACTAACAATGGCAATTTTAGTCCTCCGAATGTGTTATTGCAGAGCAATAATGTCAGTCTTTCTTTGCTAGAATTATGGCCTTTTGTTGAAGATTCACGTTTTGAAACCATTGTTTTATTCTAAAAAATATACCAGTCTCATCTGCAATAAAAGATTTGACCAGTAATTAAATTTTCTTCAGCAATTAACTTAAAAAAATTTTTTTTAAACTTTTCTACACTGTCTTTTAAACTACTACACTGTCACTAGAAAGACTTTCATCACAGATTTTCAATAGACGTATACCATGTCATTCTTTCCACCTTGCTAACCAACCGTCACTAGCAGTAAATGACGGCTAACCTCCTAATTTTTTATTGAGAATTAGAGCTTTTGATTGCAGTAACAGCCCTGAGATTGGAACCCATTGTTCATGTTCCTGATAAAACCACATATACAAAGCTTCATTCAAATGCTCATGTTTAGATTTTTTTTATTGTAGCTCTATTTCCCAAAGAGTCTTCAGCAACCATTTTCGCACAAAAGTTTTCAATGACCTCTCTAATTTTTTTCCAATCAGAAACTGTTTGCTTCGTAACTCCTAATTCAAGGGCACGTAACTTTTCCCTTTGTCAACATGGTTAGTTAAGTGCATGCATTTTTTCATGTGTAGAAACCATTAAACATTTTCTTCCTGTTGCCATTTTTCATTTCAGAAATACAAAACATGCACACATGCAAGAATACCGACACAAATGACCAAACAAACAAAAACACGATACTAATTTAACTGTAACATATGTACTTTACAGTATATGTAATGAAACTACGACTACAAACAATAAAATTCAACTGAGATCTGAGACTGTTGAAAACCAGCGCACAAGTAAATATAAATGTGAAATGTTTATTTTGGCTAATGGCTCACATCTGTCAATACAGAGTAGTATACAGTAATGTCATGTAGGCCTAATCGTAAACAAAAGTAATTGATCTTATTGGCACCTTTAAAAGTCTATTCTCTTTTTCCTTCAAATGTGTTTTCAGAAAATTCTTTACAACTTATAAAGATTGCATCAGGAGGATCAGTCCAGATCACTGGGTGTCTGGATTAGTGTGATTTTACTGTTTTGTAAATTAGTGAAAGCTATGACAAATGCTTGAATTTAAATGACGACTATGTTGAAAAATAGTTAAAAGCTGTAGTTTTAAGTTATATATAATAAAATATTTTTATCTACACAGATTTTTTATTTATAGACAAACAGAAGTTTTTTTCCGAAACGCCCATGTAATTAAGACTACCTATGAACCAACCAAAACCATGTTTTTTACTCAAGATAAAAAATTTTCAAAATTTAATAATTTAATTGTCATGCTACTATTAAAAACTTTTAACAAAGCTCTGAAACATATTAAAACTAGTTGACATCGCAAGGAGTTTTAATTCAGTAACAGTCTTAAGAATTATAACTAAATATAAGCAGTGAGATGTCAACAAACTGACAAAAATCAAGAGCAAGTTCCCACTGGTAAAACCCTTATAACAGATTTATGACTACGTATAATATCTTAGAGCAAGTACTTTTAACAGTTCAAGAATAACAATGAAAAAATCTCCAAAATGCTCATACAGTGTAACCCTATTCATTTAGAACCTGTTCATACCAATTCAGCAACAAGATATATTTTGAATTTACACATTATTTATTTTTTTTTTACAAAGCTTCAGAATCCTATTTCTTTTATAATTTTGGTTTGCTTTTTTAATTTTAAGTAGTTACAGTGGACAGTAGAATTAATTCTACTGTAGACTGTAGAAAGTGGACAGTAAATTTCAATTTTATTTCAAATAAAATAAAATTTCAATTTTATTTTTTTTAATATTTATTTATTGTACATAATTTTGTTACATATTATTTTTTGATTTATACTTCCTTTCATACGAATCATATTTTCATTTAAAAAAATGCAATTACACAAAGTTCACAGTAAATTTCAATTCCACAGTTAAGCACATCAAACTAAACCATTTTATTGTTGTTTGATATCTGTGTAGCTTTTTTTTTATTACATTTAAATCTTGAAAAAGCACATTTCAGTGTCTTGCTATTATTGAGAAATGTAATGTTAGATTTCTGTCAATAGTAGGACTTCCAACATCAAATTTATAAAAATAATATATGCTAGTGGAGTAAGGAAAACTTTATATTATTCTGTGGAATGTTAGCAAGTGAGTTAATGTCAAAGATGATAAATTCAGTGTTGAAGCTGAAAATCAATTTGGAAGACCGGTCCAATCCATTTTCAAAGAACATCATGTTGATAAAATTATAAAGCATAATAAATGATTAACTACTGAAGAAATGCTCAATGTCAAGCCTGAAAGTATTACTATAACTTGGTCTACAGTTGAAGATTTGAATTATTTATAAACATGTGCAAGAAGGGTGTACTACAATGTTGACACTGAGTTACAAAATCTATTATGTTCTGAAAACACATTACCCAGTAGTGTGATGAATTTTTACACTGAATTATTACATGTGATGAAATCTGATTGTACCAATTAAAAAAAAGCAGTGTCGAATGGTCACAGTCACATAATGAAAAAAGAAAGATTTTGTTTCTTTCATTTCTTTATGTAGATTTCTTTTTTTTCTGGGTTTTATTCAAGGAATTTTATTTTGGAGATGTTGTTTTTATATGATTAGTTTTTTTTTTGTGTTGATTTGACTTTCATTTATAGATTTTATTTATTTTTTTCTGATTTTTTTTCCTTATATTAATTTTTCTTATAGTATATATATAAAACCTTAAAAGCCATCAGCTGGTAAAGTACTCATCACTAATTTGGGTTAAGAAAAATATGTTTTCTGTGACTTTCTGAAGGATCAAAGAACAGTTAATAACCAATACTACATCCTCCACAAACTATTCTACAGACACACTAAACACATTAAGGAATCAGCAGAAAATGCTTCCTAACCCAAACTACATTCTTAGATTCCAAACCTACATTCCAGATTTGTCACAATGTAATTTTTCACCTCTGACTACCTTAAAGAAGCTTTAATGTTTTGCAAGTCAAAAAATCCAGTAGAATATGTATATCAGTAAAATCCTGTTCAATAAATCCTTATCTACATAGTTTACAGACTACAGAAATTCCACATAACTTTAGCATTTGGGATAAATTTAAAAAAATAAAAATAAACTAAATATAATAAAAAATATTTAAACATATGATTAATAAAAACAGCAGAAAAGGATGGACTGAATGCTACAGGATTTAGATGTACATAGATTTTTATTTAATGTAATGCTTTCCCTATACTTCTTAGCTATTGAGCCTTTATTCAAGTCTCATCAGCTGTATTTCTTGTTAAGACAAATAATGCAGTATGAGAATTGTAGAAATATCAATACAGAGTCGTCAATATGCTCGATTTTACATAAATATTCAAAGAAAGGCGCAAATATTAATTTAACATTTTGGGAACTGATTACATGTTATCACCCACCTGTGATCATATTGATCCCACTATATTTTTATCTTAACTACTTATATTCGCTTACTTATCTTAAAATTATAAATAAAACACAACTTAACATCTACATAAAATGTTAATTTTAAAAATGCAAAATGCAAATGTAAAACTTAACAGGTTAGACCTTGACAAAATATAAATGTATGGATAGATGAATCTTTTCCATGTGTTCAGTGCAAATATCAATAGACTTCTCTTTATTTCTTTATCCCCTGTAGTTTTCTTTAATTGTGGAACTAAATAATATGTTTTAAATACAAAAGTTACATTTGTTTCAATATATAAAAGCCACAATAATAGAAATTTTTAAAGAGTTACAGTATTCTGAAAAGAAGTGATTAATTCAGTGACTCAGCTGATATAGTAAACAACACATATATTAGTTAAAACTACATTTTTTGCACTAGGAAAAATTTTTAAGTTAAATAAAATGGGATTTATTATTTTGGAAAGAAATTTTATTTGATGACAATTAGTTTTCTTAAAGAATAATCTCCAGATGACAAGCATATGCCTTCATCAATTATATTAACAGCAATACAAAACTGCTTTGCTTTCCTACAGTAATTTAATTTTGGTTTTATTTGTAATCAATTAATAAAAGTTTAATCCATTTCCACTTTTTAATAGTAACAATCATTTATTAAGATTACTAGCAATAAATTCAATAATTAAATGATCTTTCAATTTAAACTTTGTATCACCAACATAACTTCTACTACACTGGGCTAATGTTTTTTTTCCTAATCCAAAACTTCATTTTATTCCTCTTCAATAATATAAGTGGAGCATACACAATATAAATAAAATTACAAGCATTTTGAACTCTACTGGGAAAAAAATTAAAATACCTTATAAATTCCATAATCAATGAAATAGAATTTCTAATTATGCTTGTATAACAATTATTTTAGTTTAAAATGATCTGAAAATTATTCACATTCAACATGTCTGATATATTATAAAGAAAAAACCTACAAAAACTTTTATAAAGCTAAAGTCAATATTCTGCTAACCTAAAACATTAAGAGAAATAAAACCTAATTACATAACTGAAATTGTGTCAACACTTAGAAAATGAATCAACAGGTGCAAAATGTTTTTACAATGTTCAGATGGATAACCACACAAAAAATAAACTTTCATTCTAATACATATGGTGTAAAAAATGGTCAGTAAATTTTTAATATATATATATTTGACCAGCAAAAAAATATTGAGATATATATATATATATATATATATATATATATATATATATATACATCAATATTTTTTTTAACCTCCATCAAATATTCATAACCAGGATCATTAGACAAAAAACAAGTCATTTTTCAGAAAATTTCATACCACTCTGTAACTTGACATAATGATGTAACCAATGAAAACTATTGTTTCTAACAAAAAGGTAAAATAATCAGGTTTCAGAAGGGAGGGGGAGAGCAGAAAATTGAAAAAATGGCTCAACTGACCAGCAAAAATGACATATAGCTCGGTCAGAGATCACTTTAAAAAAAAAAAGGTCAGAGGAGAAAATCAGAGGTAATCGCTTAACTTATAAACTGAGACATATATAATGATTCCATAATTAGGAGATACAAGGATTTCTAGGTCTACTTCTGGAGTTCTGGGTCTGAGCATAGAGGGATTTTTGGGTCTACTTGGCTAAATTGAATAAAAGAGGAAAATGTGACTTTTCTTATAAAAACCATTATTTTTCCGCTCATCTTTCTATTATTTATTAATGTTTATAAAATTTTGCAATATTCTAAAATACAATTTTTGGCAAAAAATAAAATTGTTCAAATGAAACCACATGCATCAAAAAGTACTTTTTATACCTTTAATTTAAGCTTCAAAGGACTTTAATCAGTTAAATAATTCCAGAGATATTTGCAAGTGTTTTTTATTTCAAAATTCATATTTTTGAAGCTAACTAACATTAATGGCTTAAATTTGGATGGATGATTAATAAATGTTTAAACATTTTTTTGACAATTTAAAATTTTTTAGTGCGAAACTGTCCAAGAAACAGCAATGACAAAACAGCAAACCGACCACGCGATTGAGATTACTCTTGAATGCTTCACGGCTGTCAAATACTAACAAATAGTGACCAGGGGGCTTTAAAGTAAAGTGATTGATATCTCTGCTTCTAATCACTGAAAGCTGATCATTCTTTTTTTAAAGAGAGATAACGCATTAAAATAAAACAGGAAAAATAAAAAACACATAAATTACAATTTCTTAATGAAATAAGTCATTTTAGTAATATGCACTTGTAATATTTGCAATCATTGAGTTACATATTGGTTGCAACTGTATACTATTATACTATTAACATTTAGACCGATTAATAGATATGTTTGAACTTGTACTGCTTATAAAGCAATGAAATATGGATTAATGAATATTACAATCAAATTGCAGCATGTATCATGCTGTAACACAGCATGGTTTTCATACTCTTAGTTTTGTATAATGTAATCCAATGTTACTAATAACGTAACTTTTATATGTAATAAAAAGAGAATGATTTTAAAGAATGTATCTACACATGAAGCAATACGAAATGAAAATGCCATTACAACTGGTTGAAAATTTTGTTATATTTTATTACAAAAAATACAACATTTTTACAAAATTAAATATATTAAAGGTGCTGTTTTTTCCTGAATTTTTCTATACTTGTTACTTCTATGTCTCTACTTCTTCTTCATGTTTTTCACCTTCTTTATTTGCCAAATCTTCACCCTGGTTATCCATCAATCTTCATCATTCATAAGTATCCAGCTCAGGGGTTCTTTTTGGATAACATTAGAGTTAATTTTTCTCAAAATTTAAAATTTTGAGGAAAAAATAAAAAACTTACTGAATCTCAAACGTTAGGTTCATATTTTCACACTTTTTTGCACATTGCACGTGATCTAATAATGGAATCATTATCTAAAACATCTCAATTAATAGGTTAAGTGATTACCTAAACTATTTCCCTCTGACATTTTTTTCTAAAGTGATTTCTAGCTATACACAAGCTAAACACAATTTTCACCAGCCATTTGGGCCACTTTTTCGGTTTTCCCCCCTTCAGAAACCAGATTCATGTTACTTTTTTGTTAAAAACAATAGTTTTCGTCTTCTACATCATCATGCCTTCTTCTACATCATCAGAGAATAGTATGAATTTTTCCAAAATCAATGACTAATGTTCCTGGTCTATTAACCTTATTTCAATTTTTGGTAGATAAGATTTTCAAATTATAAAATTCAACTTATGTTAAAGGCCACTGGATTTTTACTTCCTTGAACGAAATAAAGGACGTATTGTGATCGTGGAAAATTTCAGTTTTCAGATTTCAATGGAAATATCCATCTTGACTAGTTTCGGTATGACATCTGTATGTACGTATATATGTATATTGCATAAGTTAAAAACGATTAGCCACAGATGTTGAAATTTTGGGTTTACTGTTGTAACATCTAATTGTGCTCCTCCCCTTTTGATTGCAATCAACCGGACCAAAAAGCCCAAAATCCAAAAAGTTTGGATTTTGGACTTTTTCTTAACTGCAGTAATAAGCCCTCATTGAGAGTCTTCCAACGAAATACCATAAGAGGTACTTATTTTCAGTGATTCCAGAGTTATACCCAAATAAAATCTTAATTACTGAAATATTTGGATCTTACAAGGCGAAGGCCTACCTGTTGAAATCCAACTTCATTCCCTTTTTTTAACTTAACAAAAATAAAATAAATTTTGTTTTTGTCATGTATTAATAAAAATTAATAAACAAATAAATAAGAAAAGATAATTTTACAAGGTTTAAAAAGACATTACATTTTTCTCAGTTTTATTTTCACGATGTAACAAAAAGATTTATCCCCTCTTTTCTCCTCTAGCATAAAGTAGTATTACAAAATATTATGCCTCTCTTTTCAGACCAACAACTGTTTTAAACGTATATGAAAATGTTCATGTTAATGATACTTTTTTCTTACTATAACAATTTTTTTTCTTTTTTTTTGCTATTATTCATGTGCTATGATTTTATTTGTTAGTAATGAAAATTATAATATATATAATTACCTCATCATCCATATGAGGTAAAATAGACAGATTTTCATCTGCTTCTTCCGCAATGACAGTCACCTCATGGGCAACAAGTGAATGAGAATCAGCATCAGTGATGAGAGATTCCGAATGAAATCCTTCAAGTTCATCATCAATATTAACTAAAGTCTCTAGTTCAGACCTTAACTGATCATCTGAACCAAGAGTTAATGAACCCAGCTCTGATTCCTCCAGGTTGAGACTCTCTACAACAGTACCAGGTCCAGGTTCTTGGGCCAAAGTACTTCCCTCTGTAATAAAACAATATCTATATAAAATCAAAAACTAAAAATTTCATGGTATATAACAAAAAAATAAATCTTATTTAATAACAGTTTTGTTTCTCTAATGAACTTTTGTTTCTCAAATGAGACAAACATATCTCAATTATTTAATAGTTTATTGTGATACAAAAAAGACAATAAAAATGAAAGTACTGAACCTACAGGAGTTTGCAACTTACATTGCCCATTGCTACTGACTCCATTAAGCAATGACATCATCACCAAGCCTTGAGACAAAGGAAAATGTAATTATTATTACATTTGTAATTATTATTACATTTATCCACATTTGTGGAGGCTTACTTTAAACTAAATTATGAACTATATATACTATAAACAGAAAAATATGATGTAATATTCAAGCACAATATATTGAGAATAAATCTTCAGAAATTATCGCATCCAATTTTATTCATGTGAAACTGGAGGAAAAGTGGAGAATACAAAAACACCTAGAAGATTCATAACAATATTAGCACATACAACATAACACAATAAAAAAAAAAAATCATGTGCAAAAGAAAACTTTAACATAAACATTTTATTCACACAATGAATTTCAAAGTGACTTTACTCTAAACTACAAACTCATTTAAAAGTACAAACAGTTTCCCTGGACTCAAAACAAAATAAACAGCTAGTTTCTTAATCACATTTTTCTCCATGTAAAATTGTAAACTTAAACTTCAAATTTTACATTAAGTTGTCCCCAAGCAAAACAAAAAAAGTCCCAATGAATGAGAAGTTTTGGAAAAGCCCCAATATGTTTTATACTGAAACTCACAATCACCCCTCTATATCAAAATCTGCTGTTTTAACAGTAGGAAGTTTTTAAGATCTTCCTTTAGGCAAGCCAAATTTGGTGACAAAGGTTTGCTTACAAGCAATCCAAAAATTTCAACAAGAAAGGGTGCTAAAGAACTTAGCAAATGTAAAAGCTCAGTACAAAATGTTCTTAAAATAAATCATCCTTATAAAATTCATGTGGTTCAAGAATCATCAGAGAACAATTTTAATATTAAAGTTGAAAACTATGAGCAAATGAGGAGATATGAAAAAAAACAAAATTTCAACAATCGTTTTTTAACTATGTAAATTTTACACTTTACAAAAATGTTAATTGATACAACTATTTACTGATGGTGAAACATCTTTTCTTCCATGGTTCCATTGAAATAAACAGTAATGATTAATGATTTAATTCTCATAATTCAATTTGCAACTAATCAAAATGTTAAAAATATATGGTAATTATTTGGAAAAATGATGCGCATTCAAATGTTAATAATCTTGGAATATGTTATTGTTTTTTCACTACGCTGATTGTAAATATACAAAAAAAGTTGCTTAATTGCAGTTTTTGACTTACAAAGAGTTTAAAGTCAAAAAATTACATATTCCCGTAGCAGCAAGGGTAATGTTTTGAATTCCTATCAATACTCTTGTGTTTATTTTTCTTTTTTGTATAATCTGTATCAAATGTTTATTATTCATTCTTAAATAACTTCATCACAATTTTTTTTTACTTATTTTCAGTTACTGATAGATTGAAATGAAACATTAACGCAACTGAATTACAAAAATAAAATTAAACGAGTTTCTTAACTTCATACAATATCAGCAAACATAACTTAATGCTTGCTCTGCTTGTTAACCTCTTCTAATCTAAAATATTAACTTAAATTGGCCAATTGTTAGGCTGAATCAATGATTGTATAGAATAACCAATTATTTAATCCACATTTGTACAGTACTACTTAATTACGATTGGTGAGAGTAGTGCGAAATTTACAAGGGGCAAAACTGGGTGAAAAACATTGTATTAATGCTATTTTTAAGTTATATGCGAGTCATCTTCAGTAGTGTAGAGTAAATAAAAATATAGTTGATTGAATACTAATTTTTGTGGTATAACTGATTTTATTCCTTCTCATACGTCAAGAAAATGTAAAAAAAAAAAAACATCATTATCATTACTACAACAAAACGATAGCAAAAATTAAAAGCTATGGTAGAAAAAATTTTTTTCTTGATAATTGATGAATCATAGCATATGACAATCTTATTGACTTGAGTGCATATCATGTTTCGCAATAATTACCTAAAATTGTAGTTCCAAAAAGGTACAATACAGATATCTCAAAATACAGGTGTCTCAAAACAGATCTTTAAGAAATCAAACCACAAAATATAGACAAAACTGACATTACCAAACCAAAAATGTATCCATTAATCTCAAGGGAAACAGCAGACTGCAGTGTAACATTATTCTTAATTGACAATGCAAGCTGTGGAGAAAAAAATTTTGAAAAATTGCAGTAGAAATAACCCAATATCATTTTAATTAATCTTAATTCTGAATAGATCATAAATTAGTATCAATGGCTACATAAAACTATGATGGACTGGATGTAAAATAAAGGGTAAATCAGCATTTTACACACTAGGTAAGAAGAATTTTACAAAGAAATATTAAATATTATCCAAGCAGAATATTTTTTTCTATTATTTGTCTAGCATCATTACAAAAAGTGTAATGGTCAGGGTCCAATAAGCTACAAAGAACTATTTGAACAATAATTACTTCCCATTTTGTACATGAAAAAAACATCCCAACCCCGTAAAGGAACACCTTGTGACATTACCGGTCGCCACACCACCCCCTCCGTTCCAAGCACATGAAGAAACAGCAACCTCAATTTCAGCATTTTATTTAATAGATAATTTGCAAGGTATTTGGATTTGCAACAAAAATATGTATCTCCTACAAATGGGCACCAACAGGGACAGGAGGGAATTTACCCAATAAGTTAAAATTAGTTTCTTATACAAAAACAAATTCTAAAATCTCAAATTTCTTTCAGTTTAATGTTATTTAACCTTTCTGAGATTTTTCAAACGTTTTATAAAAATGACAATAAAGAACATATATATAATTAGTTGCTAATTAAGCACAAAACATTTAATTCTAATTAAATGAAAGGATAACATTAGAAGTATCCCATTTCATAATAATACTTAACTTCAAAAGCACGGTAAACTAATAAGTTAAAATATCTTTTATATTTTTAGACAAAAAAACTGGAATTAATGCTGCACAACTTCTAATGGGTAGATTTGATGTTAATAAGTAGGTCAGAGCCTTGTTAAATCATGGTAGTATTACTGCATAAGTCTGCAAGAGAAAATTGAAATATTGCTAACCTCCATACTTACCATATCACACAAATATAAATAGAACACCTGCATCCAACGTATTAACCTTTACACAAAAACTAATTACAGTTAAAAGTAGTAAATTATTTTAGCAAAAAAAACAAGTTATGAAAAATTACACAAATTAATATACATTCAAGATGTATCACGGAATTAAACAAGAACCCAAATTTCACAAAAAAATGTATATCAAAATCTAATGTCTCAAAATCTAAACTGTGCCCAAGGCTTAAAATATGAACATTACAAAAATAAAATGTCTGGAAAATAACTGCCAACATACAGATTCAATCTAATAGATTATATAATGTCCTACCCAATTAATTACCATTTCATTTCAAACGAATGATGGGTAACTTGTATTTCTGTATTACAAGTCACAACAGAAACTCACAATGTAAACCAGAAAGCACACCAATTAACGAAAATGCACACTAACATAACCTAAGAACCTACATAAATTCATCAACTTATCCATACTCGAAATGCAAAGAAAAAATATATTAACACTAATGCACAAAATTTAACATCTTATTTTGAAATCAATACACCGTAAATAAAATCTGGATGTAAAAGAAACCTTCAAAACACTTCACAGATCTATAAACTTACTACAAGAGCTGCAGTCTAAACAACTGTAATAAAAAGGCGAGATGTAACACAACACAAGATTCTACCACAAAAAAATAAATATAAACGTAGTAACAAACGTAGTAACGTACACACTCTTGACAAAAATACAGTAAAATACTATTTTCTGCTCAGTTTGAACACCATCTAGGCGCCATTTGTGTTCAGCAAATCTCCCAAGAGCTCAAATGACGCGCCATAACCTGCCAGCAAAGCAGGGAAATTTGAATTTCTGCAATAGTTTAATATAGTTTGACAATAATTAAGACTCCACAGCTTTATAAATCTGAAGCTCAACGAATATCACAAGTAGAAATCAACATAACACAAATATAAAATAACGAGTTTCGTAATAACCTATACGGATGAAATCTAGATAGGCTAGCTGCTAAAGACAGACGATACTAATCGCATATCTAACAACACGTATAGACCTTATTTTGTATTGCTGAAATCAGAGTTACTCTAAGAAACAATGAGTTCAAACAAAACATTAATCTGAATGCAAATGTTTTGAGTTAATACATCTTACTAACATTTCAAAGGTTTACCTGTATTTGGCGCTGGCATCCTGCATTTGTTCAAAATCACGCGCCCACCATTGCAATCCCACAATGCACTTGGGTCGCGGCACAAAAGAAGAGAAACTGCTGAATTTTAATCTGTAAAACAAACTAATTTTCTGAAAAATTATCGCCTGCTATTTTCCTTATTCCTATTAATTAATCTACTTCATAACCACTGATTAGAAAAACATTACTCGAGCTTTCAAAAATAAGGTAATTTAAATTCTTCCATGAGAGAATTCGCTGGTAACGAGGTATTATTAGATTGGAATATCGGGTTTTACGATACTTTTTAATCTGTTATGTTTAAAGTAAATTATGTCGTTTACTACCGCAAACTAAAACTGGGAAGAGTTTCTCATTTGAAGGTATAATTAAATAAAACATAAGTTAAAGTCTTGGAGATAGAAAAACATCTATTGTATTTTATCCAGATTATTTTAAATATTTATTTTAATGTAATCATTTCATAAATACATACATTTGTATATATTTATTTATAAATAATACAATTATGTAGACAAATATTTTTACAGCCGTATCTATTATTAGTTGTTTATATGCTTTCAAAAATTCCAGTTTTACAGTTGATAATGTCAGTTATTCTTGAAGTCTTGTTTATAGTAACTTGGAATTAGTTTCTGAGAACTTGTATCAATGACAATGAAGAGAGAATTAAACCAATACTGAATACAATAAACTGGTAAAATATAATTTAAAAGAATAGGCCTAATTTAAAATAAAGTAAATTTAATAATTTATTAACATTGTAGCTTGTCCTGTTTAATAGGAACTTGTTAAAAAATTAATGAACATCCAAAGAATTTCTGAACTGAACAACTTAGAAAATTTTTCATGGTATAGAAACACAGATCACTAAGGATAAACAAAAGTAAATCATACAAATAGTTAAAAGGAAAACACTTAAAAGAATTATCAAACCTTTAAGAAGTAAAAGTTATAAATGAAGAAAGAGAAATTGCTGACAGTAATATCATTGTTTAAGTAGCTGTTACTTATTTTTATCAAATAAAGTCTGAATATCAGCAGTAAACTTTTAAGCCATAAGAGAATCAAAGAAGAAATAGAGGCTACATAATATCAAATATTTAAAATACAGCTTTATTCTCACATCAAGTAATTTTACTTAGTCTTGTTTGCTACAATGGAATTTTCCAACAAACCTATAAAAATGAACGATTGTAAATATGTTTTAAAAAATAAATGGTGATAAAAAATTTCATCTTATTTTCAAACTCTCAAAAACTGATTTCTCAAATAGCTGATGTTTACTACGTTTTTTTTTCAGATAAAACAAGAAAACTTCAACAACTGCCATCTTACACACATTTTTCTATACATTATGCATTTAATCATATTTCCTTACATTATACTAGATTAAAATTTGATCCAATAATTTATTATTTAAAACTAATAACATTTTGAAGACATACAATAGTGAAGAAATATTTGTGGAAATACTTTAGAAATCACTAGTCTAGAGCTTTTTTTTTGTACTTCCCTATTTATCATTAGATTTATTCATTTTTTATTTTATTGACTAATCTCTGGTTACAGCACTAGATTTCAAAACCTTACATCTTCTCTTTCCTGTTTTAATTATTGACATTTTACTAATACACAATAAGGCATTTCACTCAGACAACCTATGTTTGTTAGTAATTGCCTTTTTTGTTGCATGAAAGCTCTTCTTTGCACAAATTTAACTTTAGTTTCAACCTTATTTCATTTATCCTTTGCAGTGTTATGGCCTAAGTAAAATCTGGATCTTTTATATTTAAATCTTAAGATTTAATTCCTCATTATGCTCCTTTTTGGCACATTAATATCTTACTTTCGGTTATTTTTATTTTCAAACTGAATTTCTCTCCTACCATTTCTCTAACAATTTCTCTAACTCATTTTTGATTTTACAAAAAGAACAGTGTTATTAGCAAAATATAATATCTTTATTTTTTCTCTTGATAGTTCACAAAAATTTTTCCTGCATTTTCTGTATTGCCTCTGTGTGCAAGATGAAAACCAACAGGAGAGACTTTCTTGTTTCACTGCTTTCTAAGTCAGTTTTTCTTTATCTTCTACTCTGCCACATTACTCTTATACAGATTGCAAATGACTTTTTCCCTACATTTTAATTTATTTTTATTCTCCTAATGTACATTACAATCAGTTCAACTAGTCAACAACTGTCCCCCCCCCCCATGGCCTAATGAGATGGGGATGATATGTATGACATGTAAATGAAGTGTAATCTTGTACAGACTTAGGCTGACCATTCCTGAGACGTATGATTAGTTGAACACCAGCCACCAAAGTACACCAGTATCCACTGTCTAGTATTCAAATCCATATAAAAGCAACTAACTTTTACCAGGATTTGGATCACAGAACCTTCAACGTTGAAAATCAGCTGGTTAAACAACTGATTTGCAATAATGAGTTAACTACTTGACCAGTCTGGTGGCCAGATTTCCCTTACATTTGAATGAATTTTTTTAAATAATCATATTATTCCAATCTACATTGTTAAATGCTTTCCGACTATGGATACCATCTACAATACAGTTTGTCTTATTCTCTTAAATCTATCTCTTAAAATGAATCTTAGGACCAGATTAGTCTTCTTTGAACCCATATTTACTCTGATACTCACTGGTCTTCACTTTCCACCACACATTTTGTTTGTGTTCAAACAAATCTAATGAGTAAATCTGGTGTATGAGATGTTAATCTGATTGAGCAATCGCACTCATTTCTATCCACTCCTACTTTCTTTGGTATGGCAACAATTAAACCTTCTTTTAACAGAGTAAATCAAATTTCTATTTTAACTAGATTACTTGGAATGTTATCATTTATAATTGTGGCTGAGTTAGAGCAAATATATTTTCAGTTTTTAGAAAATTTTGTAGTAAATTTCCATGCTATTAGGAGGAATGATGTATTTGCAATAAGCCTTAATAAAATTTTCTATTTCATAATAGTAAATGCTGTCTTTCTTTAATTGAGTTAAGGAAAGTGCAGCGGATGAGACGTTTTGATAGACAAGCAACCTTTTCACCAGACTGAATACAGGAGCTTGCTTCCTTCCACTCCTGGCTCAACCAATTCTTGATGTCATATACCATTTCCAGTGCCCCTCTCCTTTTCAGTGTCTCAGCAGCTATCCATTAGATGCTCAACTCATTTTATTCATCTATAAGTCTAAAATATGTCTGCAGAGCTGTTTTACAATTGTACAGCTTTATTCCTACTTTTACTATACTAATAAATACTTACTGGTTTTTGATAAACTTTATTTTTTATCATTTTCCCCTCAAAACCTTATTAAAAAAAAAAATGTTTAAAAACAAAATCTAAAGATTTCAACAAAAAACTATTAGGATATAGTGGAAGTCCCCCTCGAGTAATTTTTTAATGATTTCCAGTGTCCTTGGAATATTACTTACAATATTCCACTGGCTACTTTTAGCCAGTGCTAAAAATGTTACGTATGCAATAACTGTTGCATACAATAAGTAACATTTTTGGCACTGGCTAAAAGTTCCAAAATCAATTATGATAGCCAATTTTGTTTTCTGTCATTTTAATTTTCACTTAATTAAATCAATTTCATTATATAGTTCAATTTAATAAACTTAGTATTATATGAATGAAGTCTGCTACTATTCACTAAACTATTAGCAAAATCTGAGGGTAATTTTCCAATTTCATTAATTTTATATACTAATAATATTAATGTTTATTCAGTCCTCTTCCAGGTATCATAGTAATTCAGATGGTATATCATTAACCCATACTGATTTACTCTTATTTAATTATTTGAGTTTTAAGTAATAGTAGTTTTCTCTAAAATCATCAGTTTCTTATTCCTCGTCCAGCACTTTATCATAATTTTGTTATTTTATATAATCATATGTATTCCTACTACCTACTAACCCTATTGCTATCCTGTAACAAAGTTTTTCCACATAGACTTTATGGAAAATAAATATATTTTTGTCTATCTCCCATGCTTTTCTATATGCTATAGCATCTTTGTAGAAAGAGCATTACCAATAATATTTTTTTCTTTCTTATTACTCCCTATGGAATACAACAAGCCTTTGTACTATTTTATACTTCTTTTAAATTTTATCTCTTTTATGTTGGTGATAATTTTCTGAGTGATCAGGGATACAGAGTAGCTGGACCGAAGGTGCAACCATATCGGAGAGGTATCTGTTGACAGCCAGACTAAGGAATAATTCCTGAAAGAGGGCAGTAGCTCTTTCAGTAGTTGTTAGGGGCGTGAGTCACAATGACTTAAACGGCCATATCAACATCACTCAGTCCTCTGAGTACTGCGCAGCTGAAAGCAATGGAAAACTACAGCTGTTTTTTTTTCCAAGAAAATGTGGCTCTCTGCATTTTTACATAGAAATAATGGAGGCGCCTTCCTTGGTAAAATATTCTGGAGGTAAAATAGTCCCCCATTCGAATCTCCGGGTAGGGACTACTAAGGAAGGGGTCACCAGAAAAGTAAAAAATAACATTCTACGAGTCAGAGCGTGGAATGTTAGAAGCTTAAAAAAGGTTGGTAGGGTAGAAAATTTAAAAAGGGAAATGGATAGGGTAAATGTGGATATAGTAGGAATTAGTGAGGTTCGGTGGAAAGAGGAAGGCGACTTTTGGTCAGGTGAGTTTAAAGTAATTAACTCAGCGTAGAATAATGGGCAGGCAGGAGTAGGTTTCGTGATGAACAAGAAGATAGGGAGGAGAGTGGAGTATTTCAAGACGCATAGCGATAGAATCATTGTAATAAGGATAAAATCAAAACCTAAACCGACAACGATTGTCAACATCTATATGCCTACAAGCGCCCAAGATGATGATGAGGTAGAGTGTGTATACGAAGAGATTGATGAAGCAATTAAACACGTAAAAGGAGATGAAAATTTAATAATAGTTGGAGATTGGAATGCAAGCATTGGAAAAGGCAAGGAAGGAAATATAGTGGGTGAATACAGGCTGGGCAAAAGGAATGAAAGAGGGGATCGACTTATAGAGTCTTGCACGAAGTATAATTTAGTAATTGCCAACACCCAATTTAAAAATCATAATAGAAGAATATACACTTGGAAAAAGCCAGGCGATACTGCAAGGTATCAGATAGATAATATCATGGTTAAGCAAAGATTTAGAAATCAACTCGTTGACTGCAAAACCTACCCTGGAGCAGACATTGATAGCGAACATAATTTGGTGATAATGAAATGTAGATTGGGGTTTAAAAACCTGAAGAAAAGGTGTCAGATGAATCGGTGGAATTTAGAGAAGCTTGAGGAAGAGGAGGTAAAGAAGATTTTTGAGGAGGACATCGCAAGAGGTCTGAGTAAAAAAGATAAGGTAGAAAATGTAGAAGAAGAATGGAAGAATGTTAAAAAGGAAATTCTTAAATCAGCAGAAGCAAACTTAGGCGGAATAAAGAGAACTGGTAGAAAACCTTGGGTTTCAGACGATATATTGCAGCTGATGGATGAACGTAGAAAATATAAGAATGCTAGTGATGAAGAAAGTAAAAGGAACTATCGGCAATTAAGAAATGCTATAAACAGGAAGTGCAAACTGGCGAAAGAAGAGTGGATTAAAGAAAAGTGTTCAGAAGTGGAAAGAGAAATGAACATTGGTAAAATAAACGGAGCATACAGGAAAGTTAAGGAAAATTTTGGGGTACATAAATTAAAAGCTAATAATGTGTTAAACAAAGATGGTACACCAATATATAATACGAAAGGTAAAGTCGATAGATGGGTGGAATATATTGAAGAGTTATACGGAGGAAATGAATTAGAAAATGGTGTTATAGAGGAAGAAGAGGAAGTTGAGGAGGATGAAATGGGAGAAACAATACTGAGATCTGAATTTAAGAGAGCATTAAAAGATTTAAATGGCAGAAAGGCTTCTGGAATAGACGGAATACCTGTAGAATTACTGCGCAGTGCAGGTGAGGAAGCGATTGATAGATTATACAAACTGGTGTGTAATATTTATGAAAAAGGGGAATTTCCGTCAGACTTCAAAAAAAGTGTTATAGTAATGATACCAAAGAAAGCAGGGGCAGATAAATGTGAAGAATACAGAACAATTAGTTTAACTAGTCATGCATCAAAAATCTTAACTAGAATTCTATACAGAAGAATTGAGAGGAGAGTGGCGGAAGTGTTAGGAGAAGACCAATTTGGTTTCAGGAAAAGTATAGGGACAAGGGAAGCAATTTTAGGCCTCAGATTAATAGTAGAAGGAAGATTAAAGAAAAACAAACCAACATACTTGGCGTTTATAGACCTTGAAAAGGCATTCGATAATGTAGACTGGAATAAAATGTTCAGCATTTAAAAAAAATTAGTGTTCAAATACAGAGATAGAAGAACAATTGCTAACATGTACAGGAACCAAACAGCTACAGTAACAATTGAAGAACTTAAGAAAGAAGCCGTAATAAGAAAGGGAGTCCGACAAGGATGTTCCCTGTCTCCGTTACTTTTTAATCTTTACATGGAACTAGCAGTTAATGATGTTAAAGAACAACTTAGATTGGGAGTAACAATACAAGGTGAAAAGATAAAGATGCTACGATTTGCTGATGATATAGTAATTCTAGCCGAGAGTAAAAATGATTTAGAAGAAACAATGAACGGCATAGATGAAGTCCTACGCAAGAACTATCGCATGAAAATAAACAAGAACAAAACAAAAGTAATGAAATGTAGTAGAAATAACAAAGATGGACCACTGAATGTGAAAATAGGAGGAGAAAAGGTTTATGGAGGTAGAAGAATTTTGTTATTTGGGAATTAGAATTACTAAAGATGGACGAAGCAGGAGCGATATAAAATGCCGAATAGCACAAACGAAACGAGCCTTCAGTAAGAAATATAATTTGTTTACATCAAAAATTAATTTAAATGTCAGGAAAAGATTTTTGAAATTATATGTTTGGAGTGTCGCTTTATATGGAAGTGAAACTTGGACGATCGGAGTATCTGAGAAGAAAAGATTAGAAGCTTTTGAAATGTGGTGCTATAGGAGAATGTTAAAAATCAGATGGGTGGATAAAGTGACAAATGAAGAGGTATTGCGGCAAATAGATGAAGAAAGAAGCATTTGGAAAAATATAGTTAAAAGAAGAGACAGACTTATAGGCCACATACTAAGGCATCCTGGAATAGTCGTTTTAATATTGGTAGGACAGGTAGAAGGGAAAAATTGTGTAGGCAGGCCACGTTTGGAATATGTAAAACAAATTGTTGGGGAAGTAGGATGTAGAGGGTATACTGAAATGAAACGACTAGCACTAGATAGGGAATCTTGGAGAGCTGCATCAAACCAGTCAAATGACTGAAGACAAAAAAAAAAACTTTATATGTTCATTTATCCATTTTAATGCATTTCTCACTATCCATAGTTACTTTCTAATATTTTTTCAACTATCTTGGTTGTTAACTTTTTTAACTTTTTCAATTTCCACTTCTGTTGTTGTAACTATTTCTGATTTATCCATGTTTTAACTTTATATCATTCTTACTTGTCTGAATTCCATCTCTTTGTTCACATTCTTTCTTTAATTTCTTAAAGAAACAAATTCAATTCAACTAGACATTTTCTCTCACTCATTATTACATCTATCCATTATTAAACTAACCATTTTTTTTTTTTTTAATTAGATAATTTAAAACAATTAAAGTGATAAGGTATCACTTTCAATATTCCATACTCTGATGAGTATCATGTTTTTTTTATATTTTTTTATCACCTCCTCTTGTTTAGTCACCACCCAGAGATCAAACCAAGTAACTATTTCATCTCCAGAATATTTAATAAGAGGAAGCCATTATGGTTTAGTAGAAGAAATTAAGTAAGGGAAAACAACTCCTTGAAACAAATAGATTTCCACCGATTTTAGGTCCACAGTAATGAAATCCTAATACAGGTAAGTTTTAAGTTTTTTATTTAGATTGACTCAATCTTCAATTAGTTGACACCTTCAACAATTACTGAAAAGGAGGTTGCTGCTGCCTTTTAGGAACCATTTCTTTGCCTGGTCTCTCCACAGATACCCGGCTCTGTTGGTAACATCTCCTGCAAAACTGTCTGCTTCTCAAAGGCATTCAAGCTTCTGTATGAGGGATGTATTAGTGTATTTAAAAGCAGGAGACATTTACCTGTATTTTTATTGGTTTAGTTGCATTTTTAGGTTTTCCACCCTTAGGCAGAATCCCACCATGCCTCAGATACAGACACTGCCTGTTCACAACTACTTATTTGTAATTGCTTCATACAGAATACTGTGACACCTGCTCTCTCACACTCCTCCAAAACAACATCTGTGAGAGCCTGCAGGGTCAATACTCTGATAAGACTGGTTGCCACGGTTGCCTCTAGTCTGGTGCAGCCGGATTTAGAAACTCTTTTGTTTGGTCGGGGTAATCGGACAGCTCCTACAAGATCTATCAGTATGAGTAAGTGATCACTTAAGCTTTCCATGTCCAAAGTCTGCTAGGAAACAAGGGAGTTGTCATGAGAAGAACTGAAGAGGGCCAGATCTATGCAGGATCTAGCATCTTCCCTTCAAAAGGTATATCATTAGTATTTACACATATCAAGTTGTGAGCATTGACCAACTCGCTAAGATGAAAACCATAGAGGTTCTGCTGTGTATCCGCCAAGCTAGGAAGCTTTGCACTAAAATCACCCAGAATGATGAGCCTCCATCCTCAGATGCCAGCGACACAGTCAAATAGGAGCTCTAGAAAATTGAGAAAAACCTCTATATCAGTATTGGGGAATATTAGCACGAAAAAACCACCATTTCTCCCAGATCAGCTGGTACGAAACCCTCGCCACGTGTGGAGTTGACCAGTGGAATGCCCGCCGCAGGAAACCCCAGGCATGAGTCGCCAACATTATCAACGAGCCACCTGATCCCCACGCCTGAGTTCCTGTTGGCTCAGAAATAGCCAACAGGTCCACACCAAGCTAATGGGCCATCTGCCAGCAATTTCCATGGCCTGCCAACACCGGTTCGCATTAAGTTGAATAACCTTCAAATTTGCTTGGTGCAGGCGCCGCTCAATGAATTGTAATCCTCCAAGACACACCAGATTCAAGCAACTTTCTCTGTACACTGTTGTTTCCAGTGCACTGGCTTGCAGCAGTTGAAGCACAGACCAGAATGCTCGACATCTCACCTAGACCCCTGAAGTCATGTGCTAGCAAGGATAGATCCTTATCGATGACCTTAATCTTTCGCTTCGTGCTCCTCTCTACATCATCGGTGTAGAGATGAGTCCAGTACCTCGAGTCTAGTCACTAGTACCTCAAAACCTGGTCAAGGGGTGCTCCTTCTCATTGGAAGAAGCAGCTATAAGATGCTTCAACGCAGGAATAGACTTCTGCTCAACAGATGCTGCTACAAATGCAAGTAGGCGAGCCACTTCAGTTTCCATAACCTCGGAGGATTTGATGTCAAAGTTGGGGTGTATACTCCTAGCTGGAGACCACTCAAGTTTCTTGCTTAGCTTGAAAGGATTCATTTCTGTTCCACGTCTTTGTATGAAATTTTAGCAGCAAACACTAAACCTTTGTCAGGGATCAAAAATCTCGTCTTTTGACATCCCACACGGCTTATTAATTGTGGTCAAGAGGGGGCAGTAAAATCTATCCCTCCAAATTCGGGGTCGGATTTGAAGAAGAGGGGTCCTCTTTGATCCTGGAGAGGTCCAGGATCAATGGAGATATGATAGGGTATGGATGAGTGAGAAAGGATAGTAAAGTTGCAGAGGAAGTAAGTTTCCCCTTATATTCTCCCTGGCACTTAAAAAATTTCAGAGACTCACCTGGGATAATTGAAAATAGTAGTCCTACGACAAAGATGACTTTAACATAGTAGTTGAAGTTGAATAAACAACTGTCTGGCCTGTTTGTTCCTGCAGAATGCTAAGACAAACAAAACCAGCTTTTATTGCCAGTGAAAATAAGGTTGATCTTCTAAAAGCCTAATAAAAAATAACTCTGTTAACCGATAATCATAAAACACTTCCATACCAATGCCACCAATTAAGTCCAAATCAGAAAAGCACCAAAAAATTCAGCCAAATAAGAAAATCACTGAGTAAAAGAAGCGGATGTCCATACTGTGTGAGTTCATCCATTCAACTCTTGATACCCACATCTAGGCTCCCAAGGTTTGAAGTAGGAATAGCCATACAGATTACAATTGCATAATAAAATGTTTAAATATCTTTGCTCTAAGTTTAGATACCTAGGCTTTATGATAATAGGAGTGTATTATATGGGTTGATAATCTCTCTTGATATGGTGCAGTACTCAAAACTATTTTTTGGGATCAATTGAAAAAAAATTTGGAAAGCGTTTTTGGGCTAAATTAGAAAGTCATTGATTCCATCTTGTAGGGATAAGAAAGTGTGAAACCTAAATACATCCTGTTAAAAACTTAAAATTAAATATCATTATTCCTTCATTATCTTTTTTATGTAGCAGTAATCAGTAATAGACAGTTTTAAAATACATTTATATACTTATAATAATGACAAAAGAAATGAAACTAGTATGTTTGTATAGGTCCAAGTCAACATTATTTGAATGTTAGGTCAAAGTTCATGGAGAAATTATGATATGAGATTAATACTATCTACCAATAATAAAAAAAAATATTTCATTAAAATGCTAAGACATTTTTAATTGCTAAATATTTTTATTCCATTGAAATAATCTTTTTTTCTCCTAATAAATAGTTACAATAATTCAGGTTCATGATAAGGTTTAAGCAACTGCTGACTCACAATATATTCAATACTTAGTCACCATGGGATAGGTTTAAAATATATTTATACATAATTTTATATATATATTTGAGTAATATATGATTTGTGTTTGAAAAATGAAGGTTTGCCAATAATTAATAGTAGAAATTATCATTTACTACTGCAGATATTACTTTTATTTCAATGTTATTTTTTAGGTTGATGCTACTGTAAGCAATATAATTTAATTAATATACAGAAAGTTGCAGCTAAAGATTTGAAGCATGGGTGAATATTTGATATATTAGTAATGTGTGATTCTAATAGATTGTTCATGAACATGTTAATTGCTTCATAGCATATAGAGCATTTCACTATTCTATTAATAACATCCCTCCACCCAACAGGTATTCAGCTAGTATGTCAGTTTTATCATTGAGGTAAATAAGTTCATATTTTGTCAGACATATAATTAAATTTCCATTTTTACTTATGTAAATAAATAAATCTTTTATTCTAATCAGTATGCAATAATACATTAAGCAGATCACATCAGAAATCAGTAAGTATACTACTCCACTAATAAAAAAATGAGCTTTGTATCATCTTTTCCTGGAGAGATCAGGAGAAACGATGCTAACATCTTGATCAAAGCAGGATCACAAAATAAAAAGAATAAAAAAATAAATAAGTAAAAATACTAAACATAATAACATCTGACTTTGTATAAAAGTCAGATGGTAATAAAAATTATTACATATAATTTATGTACAAAGATGCAAAAATTTCAGTTTTTTTTTGTTTTTTTTAATATTGTTATTACTGTATATAAAATTATTGTGATATTCTGTGTTCTACATCTTAAAGGGATTATGTTTTACAAGTATATTCTTATTAAAAAACCAGCTTACTTTTGGTAAGACATAGTAAAGTAGAATTTTCATTAGTAAGAAATACAGAATCATATCAAATGCTTTAACTAAAAAGGTGTTACCTATGCTATTGTTACCTATGCTATTTCAAATATTTTCTACTAAGAGAAGAGCTGTGTCAGTAGACAATTTTTTCTAACATTGTGCATAAGGTTTGTTGGATTTTACATGCTCTTCAAGAAATTTTAAGTCTGTTTTTAATATTTTTTTTCAAATTCTTTGGGAAATAGAAATAATAATGAAATTGGACCATACTTTTGTAAATTAAATAACGATTCTTAAAGAATAAAAGAATGACACTAGAAGTCTTAAGACACTGGAAATGATAGATTTACTAATTAAATTTGTAACAGAGATGTTAATAGTATCTGTGACTCTTTTTTAAATACACATATAGATTTCATTAATGTCATTTGTATGTTTATTCTTTGTATTTAAAATGCAACTTTTAACTTCCTAGTTATCAGCAGAAAATAAAATATTCTTATTCACCAACATAATCATTCAAATGGATGCTTGTTTGAAATGTAGCAATATTATGGTTATTTGAAATATTGAAAAAGAATGTATAGTTGCCTCTGCAACTAGAATAGGGGATGAGACAACAAAAGTTGAATTCTTTTGTATTTTTGGTTAAGTTGTGTAACCTGTTTTACTTATTTTCAAATCCATTTTCATTTTTAACTGCCAATATAGTTTTAGTTTTACTGTTTGAATTACATATTAAATTATCATAAAATAATATTTTTGTATTATGAATATTTAGCATAAATTAATTTATAATTTCCAAATAATTTTGGAAGCTATTGGCCAACTTATATTTTGGCATTTCAGAAGAGTATTGTCAATACCAGTTTATCCAGAACTACTTTGCTATCTGAATTTAGACCTAATCTGTGCCACAAGAATATATGGTGAAAGAGAGTCACATTTGGATTTATAAAGGACCAATGCATCATTGTACCACAACAATTTCTTCTTATGCAACTGTTCACTTTCCTCAAGGGTTGCTTCAAACACCAAAGTGTCGAACCTATGAAGGATATCAATATATATGAATAATGGTGGAAACTTCTGCAACCTCAGCAGCATGTTGATTGTCAGCATTCTCAAGCAACTGATATAGATTTTTGTTGCCCACAGACAGCATCTCCACAACTCATTTAAGAGAATCAACTACTTCCTCAGTTTCACTACATCAAACTCAGCAGCTTGAAGTTGTGCGATCAAAAGCTTGCTCTTTTCTTGACGTTGAGAAATCAGAACAATCTCTTACTTCAAATATTTTTGGTATGTTCAAATGACAGCAATTAATTTTATGTAAAATAAGAGAATAATGTGCAATAAAGATTCAAATTTTTCTTGAGATAGTTTTCAACACTGTTGATTTAAGAACTAGTCAAAAGGAAGAAGTAGACTTAAATATTAGGTCTTAAATAGAATAAATAAATGTGTAGTCTTGTGTAATCCAAAAATATTTTATGGAGCATATAGTCGGCCAATTGATAGGTTTAATTAATGTCTTGTTAAAGCAGGAGTTAATGATTTAATTAAAGCCACAGTAGTATGTTGAAAATTAAAAATAGCCAAAATAATGACTTTATTCAGAAATAATGATAATCAATACCAGAAAATTACAAATCTTAAGTTTGCTTCAGTGATTTTTTTTAAAGTGGTGTGGCAGTGAATCAGGTGATTTGGCAAAAGCCAATACAGTCTACCACTGATGAGAGGGAGAAAATGAAATTATCGCTGTCTTGCAGCCCTTGTTTTATCATTCAATCATGATTGAATGCTGGAGAGTTATGCACTATGCTTTTGGCGTTAAAACTTATTAAAAAAACAATCATTGTTACATGAACCGCAAATGAGTGTATTGGAATTATTTTAATATTTCTCATAATGATCTGGTACCTTCTGCCCAGTTAATAAAAACGTCGAGCAAATGGGCTTCTCGTGAGAAAAGAACCAGTGTTAAAAATGTGCGTAGACCAAAAATAGAGAATGGAGGCTGCTCTACAATATAGTGTTATCTCTCCAGCATGATGACAAGCAGTATTATAAAGTATTTTTGATAGCAGTATAGGGATTTTGCATAAGAACTACAATAACATCTGTATAAGATACAGATTTTGCATGCACTAAATGGTGTTGATCATGCAACAGGTTTTTTGTCACAACATGAAGTTTATTGTAGGATATGATAAATATTAATCCCAGACCTTCTAAACAATCTTTTGATGTATGATGAGGCTTATTCCCATCTTCCCAGCTTTGTCTATTAGCAAAATTTTATTACTGGTAACTCATTCCAAATTGTTTTATTATTAACATAGGTTACTGATGAAGTTTTTTAGTGGTTTACCTTCATTTTCTCTGGTAAACTGGAGAAGTTTACTTTTTTCCTGAAATAGAGTACTAAAACATTTTGTTTAAATGGTTTAATGGATTGGTTCAATAAGGAGTTGAGGAGTGTATTTGATTTTTTGAGTCGCTTTACGAATAAATTCACTGCTGTCGGCGATTATGTTTAGAAGTAGATAAAAGTAATAGTTTTATAGTGACAAAATGTTAAAGTTTAATATTTTCTTGTTAAAAATCTTCATAATCAAGCGCTTTTTTTAAGTAATTTAATTTACAAAAAATGCATTTCGTATTTGAGAAATTTATATCGAGAAACTTCGTATTGATGTAGTATCAGATTCTTAATATAACATATATTCAAACAAACAAAAAATCTGTTTAATATTTGGTCTAAAAGATAACAACTTGTGTGAGTATAGTTCTTGAATACACATTCTGATTGCAGATAAAAAGTAACTTTCAAACTCCGTATTATACTCTCATAGAACTGTGTAATATAGAGAACGTATACACAATTCTATAACTTATTTTCTAAATAATATTTTTTTACTATTTTAATAAAAAATGTTTAAAAAATTACGTGTCTAGTAATTTCAACATTTTAAGCCGGCCTCCGTGGCGCGAGTGGTTCGTCTCGCCTTTCTCCCAGAGGTTCCAGGTTCGAATCCCGGTCAGACATGGAATTTTACACGATTGTCATTTCATTTCATCCTCTGAAGCAATATTTAACGCTGATCCCGGAAGCTAAAAATATCTCAAAATATCATGTACTTCTTATTGTGCCTCAAATTTTGACAACTTGTAGTTATTGTGAACTACTCATACATGTGAACTGTTCACAGTGCGTTAGTGATGTACTATCATTTTTAGTTCGCTCAAAAGAAATTTTGTTAATTTTGATCAGGTACGGAGAGCTGTAGATTTCGATTTGTGGAAATTTAGATTCTCTTGTTTGATATATTAAATAAATTGAATATTTTATTTTATATTTTTTGATTGCTATAAATGTGGATTACGGTTACGAGGATTCATAGAGTTCTACGTAGACTACTTCTAAAATATTATTGTCAAGTTTATTAGGTTAGAAGGTTTCGTTTTGTAAAATGAGTTCTCTTTGTGGTAATGTGAGACAGCAGTTGACACTGTTAGCTAATTCTGGCGGATCTCATAAAGATCAAGCCGAAAGGTAAGATAAGATAATTTATGTAT
Source organism: Lycorma delicatula (assembly GCF_047948215.1). Taxonomy (NCBI): domain Eukaryota; kingdom Metazoa; phylum Arthropoda; class Insecta; order Hemiptera; family Fulgoridae; genus Lycorma; species Lycorma delicatula. Next base: position 287,678,659 of record NC_134455.1, read on the forward strand.
GCCTATGAAGTAATATATTAGTGTTATATTAGTATTATGAATATCGTAGTTTCTACTTGTATTTTCCGTATTCCACCGAATTTTCTCTTTTGGTTTATTATTTTCTCCTACAGAAAAAGTGGCCGTAGATTTAATTAGTTATTTTACTCAGTAGTTTAAAAGAATTATGAAAAATGACACCATTGAATTTCAATTTTGCTGTATGATCCCCATTCAGAGAGAGATTATATCTTACATTTAGATTATATGTAAAGTATTATATTATGCAGTTTTTTTATAATTTGTAACCAGTTATTTACTGACAAGATTTTGATTCAGCATACTGAATAATCAATAACCTTGTTGAACGATTGAAAAAAAATATTGCTAAAGATTTAATGTAATAAAGTTAGAATGTGCAATATGCCATTCTGTTGGACAAAGAGCATTAAAAACAAAATATACGTTATCATTAAAATAACAGGGTGTAAGCAAACTTTCACTTTGATGCTGAAACGCTATATAGAAAACCAGTTAAGCCACTGCAGTTCAAGATCATCTATGATAGCCAAACTTATTGATACATTAACATCAAAATTTGCAATTCTACAAATGTAATAAATTAACATTCTTAATAAATTCATACTTCACAGAGACTGAAAAAACTGATTGCATACAAACATTGAGGTAAGCAATGAAAAATAACAACAGTTCTACTTAATACTTAATAAAATTATAAAATAAATTTACAAAAACAACTTAAATTAACCAAAAATTCTGTTAATTAATGACACAAGACATAATAAACTTGATGTAAACAGATTCATCCTGTAGCACTTTGATCAAAATCCACAAACATGGCACTCCTACTAGTCCCCTCATTAATGTAACCACTGGAGACAATATCTACAATACATATATAAATATCTAAGGTTATAATTATAAAATAAAATTAAAAATAGCTAGATATATGAATAGTCATGAGATAATATCGAACATTTAGTTACTGCATGAACAAAAGGGATCGAAAACAACTCATTCAATTAAGGATTTACCACATAACTGCAGCCATATTTTACCCTATAACTGATCTGTTACTACTTATATGTCCTATGGTGCATAGATGGGCATAAAATTGCTACAATTAAACAAAAAATCTTTATTGATTATTTAAGTAAGAAACTGTCAACGTATTTTAAGAATCATTAAAAAAAATAAAAGCCTAACATTACCATAACTCATAACAAAATTACCTTAACATGAGCCTTTACAGACTAAAAATATTTCACATACAGTAAAAATTAATTTCTCAGCATTGACGCTCAATTTATATTTGTTGTTCTGGTTGCTTAGAACAGTGTAATTATTTTACCAAAAATTTATGCGGAATTCACTTACTGTAAACTGTAACTACCTTATTTTGCATAATCTGTTTCAATGAATGTTTTTGATGTAATAGATTTATTTTGTGATTTTAAAGCAGTTTTCCATTAGAATGGATTTTGCTGTTTGGGCATTTCATAAGGTTGTTCCTTTTCATACATGTCAATTTTTTACACTTTTAAAAAGTGTGTATTTATTTTGTTTCACCACAGTTTCGTTATATACAAATATGTATAAGGTGTTACGGGACCGTACATGTTAGAACATTATTAATAACTGCAAATTTCCAAAAGCAGTTTTTATAAGGTGCATTAACTTGTCATCTGAATGGAAGTTAAATTTTTTAATTGCTTTTGAGATGCTTGACATAGTATTGTATTTTGTATTTTAAAGAATAATTTAGAAGTTCACCAATCAAAAAAAATAGTAACAAGCATGTACAATAGAATGTTTCTTCCAAAAATGGTGAAACATTTTTATTACAACAAATAAGTAATCTTACATTCGAAGCAAAAATTATACATTTCATTGAGATTATGATCATTCTGGATGTGGGTTTAAATTTTCCAACAGATTTACTGTTGCTAAAACCAGTGACAGGGTGGGAATATACCCAAATTTTTAATGTAATGATCTTTTACTGTTAAATTCAATTGAAAATTCTTGTTCTCAAATCTTACGATTACTTTCGTCCCCACCCCTAAAAAAAACAAAAACTATGTATTAAATGATGTATGTGAATGCCTGTTTGTATGATGAATCAATTTAATAAATGATTGAATATATCAGATGATATATTTTATGTATAGTGATTGAAAAAATGGGTTGTTCTAGAATATATTGAAGAGTATTACAACTAAATTTTTACATGTACAAAGGAAAGGAAGTATTGTAATCGTGAAACATTTTGGTTTTCATATTTCAACGGAAATATCCATTTTGACCTTCCCTGAATCCATTTTGACTAATTGGCGTGACATCTGTACGTACCTATGTATCTTGCTTAACTCAAAAACAATTAGCCGTAGAATGTTGAAATTGTGGATTTAGGATTGTTGTAACATCTAGTTGTGCACCTCCCTTTTGATTGCAATCGACTTGACCAAAAAAGCCCAAAATCCAAAAAAATGTGGATTTTGGACCTTTTCGTAACTGTAGTAATAAGCCCTCATTGAGAACGTTTCAATGATATATCTTACAAGGAGATAGCACATCGGTCTGAAACCAACTTAATTTCCTCCTTAAGTTACCACTCAAAGTTTGTTTTCTGCCACCAGATTATCATTTTCTGTCTTGTCCTTTAAAACAGTCTATCTCAGATTTACAGTTTGACAATTTCAAACTGCTAGATCTTCTTCAGTAGCTGAATGCAATCTGCTGCCAAATTGTGTTCATGCTAGGAACACAGAGTGTAACCTAGGCATTAGCACACATGTACCTCATCACCATGGAACACTACGCATCTATAAATAAAATTCTCTCTTACAATAATTCATACTGCTGGTTGAAAAGTAACAATTTAAAGTTTATGTTTCATAAAATCAAAAATAATTAAAAACTTACTAAAAAAATGCTAAATAAAGTTTAGTTTTAGAACAATGATAAATTTTAGTGTATTTAATAAGTTTTAGTGTATTTAATATCTGAAGGCAGGTCAGTAGTAAGCTGTGGCATTCTCTCCATTGCTTTTAACATCACTCAGCGACTTTTCCTCATACCAGCAGCCAAAGTAGTGTATTCCAAAAGTCACATCCAGTAATTTGCAATGACATGCACCGTATTCAATTATGACGTTACTATTTTAGTAACACAATATGTTCTGGTAATTTGTTATAACAAATAAAATTATTTATGCCTAATATTTTGCTCAAGATGTATAAGAAGTAATTTATTTATTTCATGAAATAAATTGTAAAAAAAAACATAATTAAAAACATAATATTAAAGAAATGTGAGTAAAAGTAATAAAATTATAATCATTATTAAATTTATTATAAAAAATATTATGAATATTACAGATATTAAGTTTGTATTGTAATAAACATAAAATTAATTTAATTAATTAAATGTTAATTTGTACTATATTTTACAAAAGTAAAACAAAATGATTTCATACAAAATAATTTATATAGTAGCTCAAATAAATAATTAAATACATTAGAATAAATAAATAACAGATGAAATAAATAATTAAATGACAAACTTAAATATATTACAGCAAAGTTAAATGAATATGGTAGAATAAACAATAATAAAGAATAAAAAAATAATAAATACAAGTAATATCATTTGGAGGTCTTTCTTTACTTCTGTAGCAACCAGTAGTAAGTGTTCTGCATGCCTAGTTATAGAAGTGGGGTGGAGGCAGTTGTAGGCCCGCATTAGATTTTACATACACTTTAGTTTTAAGTTCTGCTTTCATAGATCCTTTATCTAAACATTTATTTTATAAAAATTAATCATCCATTAATATAAGATAAACTTTTATTAAATATAATCAAAGTATACAATGTTTTAATCAATATTTTCACCTTCACTACTGCCTTTACTTTAATATGAACTTGAATTTATAAGATAATTTTCACAGAGTTTCAACAGGCCCTTGAATTTTTCAATATTGTCTTCAGTTTTTGTGCTTATTGACAGCTCTTTCTCTAGTCTATAGTAATGCTTCAACACTGCGATTTGAATACTTTCCAGTAGTGGCTGGCATATAGGCACTGTGGAACTGTAGCACCCTCTATTTCTACTTGATATTATTGATAACATTTAATATAATGAATCCTTTTTACTTTAATTCTTTCTTTATACTTGTACAATGTATAATCTTTAAGTTTAATGTCAGTAGCCATCCCCCAGTTTATGAAAAAGATACAAAAATCTTTGTATGGAACTGTGCGCTTCATAGTTCCAGTGGCGTGGTGTTTGGCTGTGATGTGCATGTGCATATAGGAAGTTGCATGCGAGGCTGCAAGAAAGAGAGAGCACTGTCGCTCCTGCAGTGCTGACCCTGGCGTGCTTGTGAAAAGTAGTTTTTTTTACTCTGTGTGTGTTGTGCTTAAAAACCGTGTAACATATTCTTGAATCTGATAAAGTGTAGAATTAGATTATTATCCTGCTTCCAACTGTTCTATTTGATACATTTTTTTTCCGGTTCTTTTATTTTACAAAAAACTTTTCAAGGCCACAGTAAACATGACCTTGAAAAGGCCCAGAAAAAATTTTTCTGGAGCAGCACTCCCACTAATTTTAGCTACAAGCCGCCACTGATACTTCCATAAACGTAACATTATATATAATGCAATAGTTATTCCATTTTAATTCAACAAATTTTCAAAAAAATTATTATACTGTTTTTGATTTTGTTGATATTTGAAATATAATAACTACCTACCTTGTAGTAACCTAAAAAAATTTTTTTTTTATTTAAAAAAAATATTTTTAATGTTGTAATGTTTACTGAAATTAAATTTACAAATTGTTGTTTGATAATTCAAAATTATACAATACATTTTGAACAATGTATCCAAAAAATTCACAGCATTTATTTTTTCAGATAATAATGTAGGCCTACTATACAAAATATTTTGCTATGTCTATAATGAGAAAGCTTATATTCTAGATAGTTTGTTACTTAAAGTATGATTTATGCACACAAACTCATGTTTAAACACAAAAGTGAATAGACAAGCATGGACATGAATGTTTCCATATTCCTGAATGTAAAAATTGTAGAAGGCTCAGATACTATTTTGATTTCATTGTGATATATTGTATTGTTGCTAGCATTAATTCTGTGGTTAGGTAATGTACACTTGTTTATAAAGTAATTTTATTAGCAGTGAACTTCTCTTTTATGCAATATCTATTATTTTTAATTTTATTAATTTGAGAAATTTTTATTTTAGCTGTAGATAAACTGGGATAAGACAAAATGAGGTGTAATTGGTAGTTTTATAATTTCTGCTAACTGTATTGTTATTGTAAGAACCCTTGCTTTTTTTAAAAAACGGATTATGGAGTGTTCTATTGCTATTCACACTAAAACAGTATATCACAAATTGACTTTATTACACTATATTTTAGAATTTACTGAACAGCAAATAACATTGATATCTTTAAGAAGTGGATGTACTGAAACAAAAAATACCTGTACTTTTCATAAAACCAAATATTTAGATAAATATTTTCATATTAATGGAAAAAGTTGCTCTGACCAATCTAGCTGCACACTAAACCAGTTAAGAAATCTCTTTGACACTTTTAACAAGCAATCCAAATTTAAAATTAATTTCAGGCAGAGCACTGTATAAAATGCTTAAACAAAATACAAAAACCACAAGATGATACAGAAAGCGAACCGGAATGTCAAGATATATTTGAGCCTCAACATGTTATAGTCGAGTCAGTGAATATAGCTTGTTCAGCACTTGGCATTTTCCTCATTAAGGTTAAAAAATTGTCGGTCAGCACAAAGGAACCGATTTAAAAAAATAAAGTTACAAAAATAGCAGAGTCAGTTACCAGTAAATTAAATGATTCCTATGATTTAAATAGTTTTACAGAAGAACCAGTTAAGTATCACAAAATAATGCTGATTTAGGTAGGGAATATGAAGAAGAATTAATCATTAAAATAAAGGATAGAATGAAAACAGTTACATGAACCTAGGAAAAATGTAATATTTTAAGTTTATTACAAAAGTAGTTGGAGCATTCAAAAAATGCAATAAACTTACTGAAAATTTAAATAATCTAAATAGGCATCATTTTGTTGCAAAGAAACAAGGTACTTTCCTCAACATTAAAAAGGAAAACTTGGAGAGTGAATGTATTGTAATGGGAGACCTCTCTCAAAATTTTCCTTTTGTGATATAGGATGAAGTCCAGTCATATAATTGGTCAAAAACTTATGCCACAGTACGTCCATTTCTCATACATTCTAAAAAAGAAGGAAAATTACAAAACCAAAGTTACTGTGTGATTAATGAGTGCTTGAAGCACAATACTACATCATTCTTCAGCTTCCAAAAGCAAGTTATAAATAAAATAAAAACACTTACCACAAGTTAAACTATTTTTTTCTGATGGCTCCTCAGCCCAGTATGAAAAAAAAAAATTCATAAATTTGTGCTCCATCAAGAAGATTTTGAAATTGCAGCTGAATGGCATTTGTTTTCCTCACCATGGAAAACAATGTTTGAATTATTGTAAAGACAATATTAAAAATATTACCTTTATTTTCTGTTCTAATAAAGATTTTCAAGAGGCTGAAGGAGACCTATGTTCTTGTTATCAGGTAATCACAACAATCCCAGAAACAAGATCCTTTCACAATTATATTCCAACAAGTCAGAAATGTATTCTGAAAGTTCAGTTGACCTCTGAATCAGAAACATTTATGTTTGTATCAGTACACAAGGACATCAGTGTTTCTGATTGCTTTATAGGTTTACCAACGCCAAATTGTAAAAATTATGTCTGCTGTGTATATGATGGCAAGTGGTAGTTAAGTGAAGTCATTGAAGTCAAAATAACATGAAAATGAAGAGGAATATCAAATACGCCTTTTCCATCCACAGGGTCCTGATACTTCATTCAAGAAATCATTGAAGGATAATCAAACAGGTTCAACTGGAAAATATTTTAAAGACTCATGCCTTCAGAGCTTTTTCTACCAACCACTGGAGGAGGACCCAACATTACACCAAAGACGAATGAGGACTTAAAATTACAACAGTCATGTCGTAATTCATATCGCTTTCTTTGTTCAGTTCTACTTAATAAAGAAATGGTAGGAGCACTAAGTTATATTAAGTTTGTTATGAAAAAGTGCAAGATTTATTCATAACTTCCATTAGCAGGAGTAAAATAAGGTAAAAGTGAATTGAACTTGTTAATATATTTGAATTATCATTTTATAATTATTATTTATCATACTGTAATTGACTATTTATCATTTTGTGATTGATTATTTATTAATTGTCAATTTATTCATTCTAATGAGTTTAGTTGTAATTTTTATATTCTGAAAAAATATATAACATCAGTATTTTTGGATACTTTGTTTACAGTTAGAAAGAACAGTGTTTTTAGTGGTTTTGTTGGCTTCATTACTTGTCAACCCCTTTGAGTAACAAAATAAATTTTATGTGGTTTTAAAGTATATAAAACGTACTTACTGCTGTAAATATTTCAGATTTTTGCCACCTGTCTCACATTGGGTTTTTGGGCCCCAAAAATGAGACATTTACAAAATCTTATGATTTGGCCACCATTTTTTTTTTTAATGAAGGACACTTGTTAACAGTCTCATTTTTTTATAAGTAAGTAGTACTAATAGCTAAGAGTTAAATGGTAAAAAACAGGCCTGTTGCCCTAAGCCCTTCATTATTTATTTTGGGCCCAAAATTTGAAAAAACAATTTGTAAACATTACAAGATGTGGTTATGCAACAAAATGGATTTTGACACTAAGGTTAATTTCCATCTTTACTCTTTTCAAAATCCCTTTTTGACCCTCTGTATGATGTAAAATAAGAATGGTACAGCTCATGAAATAAGTGATGAAAATGCATGTTTTTACCTGCTGGTGAGTTAGAAAATAGTCTATTTACTCCAGAAAACATTTTTTTTAAATATAAAAAAATATTTTTTGGCTACTACAAGATGAGTAGTTATCATTTACCAAATGTCAACAAAATTAATAGTAGTGATGCAGTGATCATTTGTTGAATTAAAATGGAATACCCTGTTACTTTAGGTTGTATTAGTATTATGGGATTCAAATCCAGGTAAGTACAACATAGTGTGTTCATTTTTAGTAGCTGTTTATCCAGTTTTACTCTTTTCATCCTTTTCTTAACTTTATATTTTATTAAATTATAAAGTTCCCCTTTTAACATACATTTTCTAAAATTGATTTATTTTTCTTTAGCCAGTCTTATCACACACGTTTTGTTTCATGAGAAGTTTGATGCCTTATCTTCTTGGATATTGTATATAGTGCATTGTATTGTTACTAAACTATTTTCCAGCAAATTCAGAATACATTTTTTGTTACTATTTTAAAAAAACATACTGTGATTCTTCTGTGAGTGATAATTGTTTAACGAAGAAGAAGATTTCCATAAAGCAATTTAGTTAGGAATGAAGACAGTATCGCCTCCAGCATGGATAATTGTTCTGTCAAATTACAGTTAACACACCTTGTTCACAGATTTCTGTGCATTTTATCAGTAGTGTGAACTCAAAATGTAGTTCTTATCAATAAATACAAGGAGTCTTTATTCAACAAGATACTGACTACTTTTCAGATCATGTAGCCTTGGAACTGGTTATGTACGGCGTCAGTTTTAAAACGCTGTTACAAAATCATTTTATACGGCATCTAAGTCGGTTATTTTTTTATATTCACAAAGGAATCAGTTTTATTACACAATTTGAACGATGTTTATACGATGTAAAATGTTTTATTTAGACTAGAAAGAATATGACCATTTTTTTTCTCAGAAATGTGCTTGTGTGTGTGTGTATGTGTGTGACTTGTGTATTATAATTGCTATGAGGATTACGGATTTATTTATTATTTACAAAAATAGCTTATCTTACTAGCAACATATCGATGTATTGAAACATATAGTAAATTATGATATACAGCACACACAAAAAAAAAGAAGGATTTGTGATCATATATATGTCACTTTTACTTGAGGTCTATAAATATCTTTTGTGACAAATGATATCGGTAAACATGTAACATATCGATTCGTAATGAATAACAGTATACAGTAAAAAAGGTTTTTTGTCAATCTGAATAACCTTTTGAGTGGTGGGAATTTTTATAAAACGTAGTTTTCTGAATCTACTTTCACTTATACTAACACATGTTACTAATCTGTGATTTATGACACGGGTTTTTCATCATATTTTGCCCAATTTTCAACCGATTTGCTTGAACGTATTATTTTTAAAATCAGCAAACTATGTTTCATAAACACAAAGCAAAAAAAACAAATTTCGCTAATAAAAAACACTGTAGAAATGTGCAAAAAAAATTCTGCAATTAAATTATCGTAATTTTTGTTCTGTTTCAATTTTTTTTTGTTACAGGCATAAAAAATATTCAATCGTAACGGTTTTTTTTTGTCAGAATCTGTTAAATGTACTGTAATTTTTTGACATTTTTTTCACAAGAGGGTAGCATAAGACTATGAAGGGAGGCAATCAGATACAAACATATTTTAGGGGAGCGCCAATCAACCACGGATCATTGTGATGAGAAAAGGTTACAAACAAATTTTTTATATTGTATTTCATGTGTTTTCTATAATAATTGATGAATTGTATTGAATTCTTTTCCATATAAAATCAGTTTGTGCCAAGAGAATTTTTCAGCTACTGCTGTTATCAGTTAATGTTCTATCAGTTTGTAATTTGACCTCAAGTCTTCACTGAGAAAATAAGCTTTCTTCAGATGAATGGAAATTAATTACTGCCAAACAAATATACAAATGACGTTATTCAAACTATTTTTCTGTGTCAGAGGTGACAGTAATGGGTTTGAAGTTTAATAATTCACTTATAATTTTCTTAAGAATTAAACTTCCCAGTAGCACATCTTTATTTTTCTGTTTGGCCTCTGGAATCACAAGATATTACTTCAAAGGATGAATGAGGATGATATGTATGAATGTAAATGAAGTGTAGTCTTGTACAGTTCCAGTAGCATTTGCAGCACATTCTAAAGTTGTTTTGGGATTAATAACGCAAGTACCAACTGTAGCTTCATCAGTCATAAATTTTACAACTTAAATACTAAATTATTTTGTTTGTGAATGGATGTGTTTACTGCCTAATCTAAACCATCCACAATTTGGAATGGACTGTAAGTCCTCTAACATAACTTGTTCCTTTAAATTGTGAGTGAATTTTTATTTGTCTTTATTTACTGTTTAAATTTTTATATTTCAGAAATTTGCTAAAGAAGTTTTTTTCTAGGTATCGCTCAATGTTGGAGAATCTGTTGTCCTATACTGGAGTAGAACTGGTTGAAGCTCTAAAAGTTTTCATTGAAGCAAGTAAGTAGTTGATATTAATGTAGTGGACATTTTTATTAACTTTGTTATTATTATTATTATTATTATGAGTTTTTATGAAATGTTTACTACGGATTTATTTTTTAATTCTGGTTGTAAGAAACAGTAGTGAAAAGATTATTTTTGCCGAGTTACAGATTTTTTTTAATCCTGCAAGTTTTTGCCATTTAATTGACTTTGTGAAGTTGGGTACAGTTTGATTATCTTGATTAAAGAGGAAAACTTAAAATAGTCTATGCTTTAAAAACATAATTATATGCTATTACACTACCACAGATATCACCACCAGTGTTATATGTTAATATAAAATACAGTTTACCCACTAAACTAATTTTTTGAGGAAACTCATTACCAGAAATATACCTTAAATGATATTTTGACTGACATTTTCATTTCTATAATACTTTACACTATTTATCCGTTTTTGTCTTAATGTATTTATAATGTTTTATGTATCTTTAATGTTATATGTATCTTTAATGTTATAAATATATACTTATTTTATTAAAGCTTATAAGTTTTCAGTTAACGCTTAGATTTGTTTGTAGTGTGCTACGGATTTGTACGCAAATCAAAATAATTGTTCTAAGGTGTTTTCTTGTTATATTTATTCTTAAATTTATGAAAGTTTAACTTTTCTGTATTTAATATCAGTTCATTTCTGCTTAGATACTTATAGGAATAGTACAATTTGTTTGATATACGTTGGTGAATGTCTTTACAAATTATTGATGTGCCATTTACAATCTTATTTACAGTATCAGTAAGAGTAGTATGTATTAAACTGCACCCCAATTAGTGGAGTACGCTTAGATGTAAGGTTGCATTGTTTCAGAATTATTTCTCTGTCAATGAATCTGACTGAAACATTCCTGCACTGTTTCAAACATTAATTATTAATCACAAAGTGATTTTTTAACATCAAATAACACATGTTACTTCAATACACAAGTTTTTATTATGATGTATTAAGTTGTAAATAAAGCAATGTATAATTTTATTTATTGCTTGAGAACAAGGCTACTTACTTACTTGACTTGAAAATGTGGAGATTTAAACTCTAAACTAAATTCATTTAGTTGTAATGGGATTTTTAACTATTACCAATAGATTTTTTAATAAAAACTTATTTTCAGTGTGTAAGTAATATCTATTGAACATTGTAAACTAAATCTTTTTGCTAAAAGATAGTTCTGTATACCCATCTGAAGATTTCTTAAATGATGCAGCATTGTTGGTATCTTCTTTGCTATTCAGTGCATGTGCACCAGAACCTTTTTGCTGTTCCTATTGTGGAATATTAGTTTGAAGTCCAAAGTTAGGTATTTGAATGGAAGTAAACAGGATTGATAAAAATATATTAGCCGTGTTCAGTTGAGGGAATGATCATCATCTTAGTTTGATAGTTTATCATTTAATGTTTTTAATGAAGGTTTCTAATATAATTATCAATATCAAAATTCATTAACATTTAAAAAACTGCTCACCTCCAGAGGTGATTGTCTCATTGAAGCTGGCATTATACAAGATTTCACTGTGATATTCCATTCCACAGTATTATTGCAGATGAGATAAGACTACATCCATTATCAACACATCATAAAATCTGTTATACAATATTGAAAAATATTAAATCATATCTAATGTTACTCTACATTGATAATTAAAACTGAGTTGTGAAGTCACTAATTACAGACTAGTCAGTATTTTTTCATAGTTTTTAGAAATGTTTAAAAGATTGTTCTTACTCAGCAGATTATTAACTCATTTACTTATTTGTAAAAATCATTGGATAGTAGCAGTAGTTTAGAATTATGCCCAAAAAAATATGAAATCTATTAAATAAATAATAAATATTGTTTATTACTCTGTAATAAGAGCAGTTCTATTCAGTTAAATAGTAAATCTGGCAGTGTTAACAAGTCGTGCACAGAGATATAAATGTGTATGTGAAAAGAGTAGTCAGTTTATAAAGATGGAAAAAGTGAACACGGGTTACTGATTGCAGTTTCTAAACTAACATATCAGAGTTGAAAAGTCTTGAGTTAAAATAAAACAAGGTCTATATTGAGCATTTATTAGGTTCCTTATTGAGAATATTTGAATGCCAACTGAAAATGATTACAAATTAATAGTACACAATAGAGCAAACTCTCTAAGGTTCAAATCTATATTCATTGTCAGCAGTGAGTTCAGAAACATAATGTGTTAAAAAGAGTAAGAATACCACAGGCAAAAATAAAGATAAAGATTAATGAATCTTTTTATTATGAATTCACAAATCACCTGCTACTGCCATGGAACCTAGTCTGTTTAATTTTATTTGTCAAATATTATTATTTTTTATTACCAGTAAAATGCCTAGAAGTGGGTATAACAATTTTTAATTGAAAAAGCAATAAAAGAGAATAATAATAACCACAAACTTCTTATCAATTTTAGTATTGTTACAGCCAAACTAAAATATTTACAATGTAATAAAAGAATAAAGTTGCAGTAATATGTGAATAATTTATATGAAAAACAGGACAAAGTGACTAATGATTTTAATGAAATTAACAGAACTGTTAACTGTTAAGGGAGTGTATGAATGAAAGGGGTGTTTATTTTAGGACTAATTATCCAATCTGAAGATTTGTAGATTGTGAGAATGTTTGGAAAAGAATGAATACAAAGCATTGAGTGGTTGGTTTGAAGGTTCAAAAAATGACATTGTATTAAATGATGTTTGTGTGAAGTCAGTGAAATAAATGCAATGCCAGCAATAGAATTGAAGAGCAAACTATTGTTGCTATTGAAGTTATGATACAATGAATGTTGATTATACATTAGCAATGAGACTTATTAATTATTTTATTGAACATTTTTTGATATCTCAGTGGTTTCTATTGTATAAGAAATTTAATCTAAACTGTATTGTGTTTTTTGAAAATTTTTTAAAAATTGTATTGCTCATTAAATTTTAAAACATTCAAAACTTAGTTTTACTTTGAGTTTCTTTAGTGTAATTTGGATTATCTATTAAAAATTTAATTTTAATTTTCTTTCCCATATATTATTAAATTGGTTTTCTTTTGTGCTTTATTTTCAGTTGTAAATGAAAACGTTAGCCTTGTAATATCTCGACAAATCCTTACTGATATTAGTAACAAATTGATTGTTTTGCCTGATGATATCTCCAAGGCTGTATCTCATTACACCTTAGACAAGGTATTTTTTTTTTTTTTTTTTATAAGATTACAATGTAACTACAAAAATAAGATTTTGCTGTGTTGTAGAGATTTCATGGTTATGATTATATTTTGGGTTTTTCTTAGTGAAGTAAGAAATCTGTGAAAATACTTAGTTTTTGAATAGATTTCCTTTTAGATGCTAGTATCTTTATGCTCATTCTTTTGTACTATATATACTAAGTGATAGAAGGACTGGGTGGCAGTTTTCACCTCTATAAAGAAATTCTAGAGAATATATGTGAATAAACAATTTTTCCAATGTATGCTGGGAACATTTTTTTTAATGATTATACTGGTCAACATGATTTTTGTCTCACAAGTACCAATAGGTGTAATTAATGCAGTTTTTTACCCTGTTTTCAAATCTGTATTCGGAATTTAAAATAATAGCTTTGTGTATTAAAATAATTAGTATTATTTATCAAAGTACATGCTACAATCAGTAGCTCACTGTTGTAATGTGTTAAATATTGGATACAATTTAGTCCTTTCTAAAATCAGATCTATTTAAGCAGTATTATGAAAAAAAACCTTTTTTAATGAAAGTAATTGTGGATTGTAATATTAACATGTCAGAAAGCAAGATCAAAATATGTGTGAAATTATGTAGTTTTTTTGACTTTTTATCTACAGAGGATGAATGTCAGTAGAGCAGTTAGATAAAGAAAAATTTTGTCTATTGTATTAAACAAGATTTTAAATTGTCGGATTATAACTGCTCCTATCAGATAATTTTTTTTTAGGTGAAATTGATGATAAGGTTGTTACAGTCTGTTTGCTACTTTTATTTACCTCCAATTCTTTTAGTTATTTGTAAGGTTATGAAAAAACTCTTGGGAAGAAAATTATACAGGTCAAGATGTCCTATGCACTGATATTTTTGAGTTTTTTTTAGTTGTAATGATTTCAAAAAAGTATTTGGTTGAAGACATTTTATACAAATTTTATGTAAAAAACTTTCTTGTAAAAAGCTACTCATACTTAAGTGGAGATTGCCTACCCCAAGCTTGTGTTGTTTAGTGTGCAGTGATTGATGTTTTGTGAACAGTGCTGTTAACAAATCATGCTAATGATTTACTGAATAATGAAAAATGTGTACAGTTTGTCATTAAGTGGGATTCAATATATATAAAAAATAACTTCAATGATGTGTTGTTACATTAACTAAAATAACTACTAGTTTTATTTAACAAACAAAGTCAAACATTTTTTCCTTTTTTTAAATTAACTTGTTTGTATATTTGTTTGTAGGTTCAGCCACGAGTGATATCATTTGAGGAACAAGTTGCAAGTATTCGACAGCATTTAGCTTCAATATATGAACGTGATCAGAATTGGCGTGATGCAGCCAATGTTTTGGTTGGAATTCCTCTAGAGACTGGACAGAAGTAATTTATTTTTAGATAGAATAATAATAAAGTTTTTGTTGTGTGTGTGTGTGTGTTTGATTGTTTGCTTTGGACATTTATTTGAATTAGGAAAAAGAAAAGAAAAGAAAATTTTTACAAAAATTCATTATAACTATGATAGTTTATGATTTTTGCAATAAACTGAGACCTCTAATTTATTTTGTAAAACAAATTTACACAGTAGGTTTGAAAAGTTCCCGAACAAAATTTCAGTAGTCAATACAAGTAGCGCTACTAACCAGGGAATTAAGTAGTACGATGTCTGATGTGTGTACAAAATTTCATCACTCCAGTCTCGAGTTATATTTAGCCACGTAGTTGTGTTCATGTGACCTTGTGAAAGCTTATGACGTGGACATCCCAACCCTGTAGGGAAAGCACTCGCCTTATGATGTTTCAGGTTGTCACACCCCCCATTACTAGCCCTGATGGGCATTAATGGGAGTCATCTTTTGCCTTCTGACTTTTTACATCTCATAGTAATAAGCCTGGCCTCGTTGGGATGCCACCGATGTAAATGCCTTGATAGACATTTACATTGGAGATTTATGAACTCAGCTTTTGCCTTCACTGTAGGCCTTGTCCGGATATTTTGAATGCCCTACATTGTTTCCCTCTGAACTAGCTAACTGAGTTTGTGGAAGCACGAACCCCACGCCCAGTTCTACTTTTATTGAGCCAATTTCTAGTAAATGTTTTGAGATTTGAGTTAAATTTAACAACATACCACCAAAAAATGTTATTTACAACAAAATTTAGTCCTAATTCCCTTAATAAACTCAACTTTTAGTTCATACCCCAGACATAGGTTAATTTTCAGACTCTAGTCTGGTCTACAAGGAAGAGGTGGACAGACCTAGAGAGTAGGTGGTCAAGAAGTGTGGAATGAAACATGAGCACACCTTTCAGTAATTCATTTTTTCTCGTAGAATTGTACATACCGTGTCTTCACAAATGTTTAACTCTTCTGCTATGGCCTAAATGGTAAGATGGGATTGTTCAAGCAGGAGCATGCGCACTTTCACAACGTTTTCATCGTAAACAGTTGTTGATTGCCTCCTGTTTCGTTTATCGTCATCCAATGACTCTCCACCATCTTTAGACCGCTTCCACCACATGTATGTTATAGTACAAGATGCAGCTTCATCACTGACATAGGTTAATTTTCAGACTCTAGTCTGGTCTACAAGGAAGAGGTGGACAGACCTAGAGAGTAGGTGGTCAAGAAGTGTGGAATGAAACATGAGCACACCTTTCAGTAATTCATTTTTTCTCGTAGAATTGTACATACCGTGTCTTCACAAATGTTTAACTCTTCTGCTATGGCCTAAATGGTAAGATGGGATTGTTCAAGCAGGAGCATGCGCACTTTCACAACGTTTTCATCGTAAACAGTTGTTGATTGCCTCCTGTTTCGTTTATCGTCATCCAATGACTCTCCACCATCTTTAGACCGCTTCCACCACATGTATGTTATAGTACAAGATGCAGCTTCATCACTGAATGCTTGCTGTGTCATAGAATAAGTTTCAAAGAAAGATTTTTGAAGTCAAACAAAATTTCATCACGCTTCTCTGTCCATGTCACAAGTTCTCTGGTTCCTTGGATGCATTGTCAGAGAACTCTATAGCCTTTTTGGTGTTTTTACTGGCGGTAGCATGTGTACCTCCATCAGTCTGAGTATTTCCAGTGGCATACTGCAGTTGCTGTTTTGCATCTTTTTAAGTAGACTCATCACCTCTCTGTGGTGTGCAAGACTTAGATTTCTACGGACATGTACCTGCCTCATCATGGCAAAGAGGTGGCAATGACTTCTGGCCATAAGTACCCCGTTACGAGTAAGGGAATAATCCCTTAAGTCCCACTCGTGTTCTTTTCAGAACGAGGGCTGTAACAAGTAGTTATTTTATAACTGATCCAGAAGCAGTTAAGTGGTACGAAGAGTAACAGGGGAATACAGAAAGTCCCAAGTTGCCCTTAGCTCACTGCGGGTAATTGTCAAACCTGTGGGCTTGCCCAGTTTATATTTTTCCTCGCTTAGCTAAAATTCAAAAAGCCTTGCTGCTATGGTGGAAGGGTGTGAGACTCTAGTCTCATAGACTAGCCTCTAGACTGAAGCGCAAGGATGTTAGGATGTTAACATTGACTGTAGCCTGTCTGATGAGGAGGTTCTGACCCTGATCTGGGAACAATACCGATTTGGACAGGGCTGCGTTCAAACAGGGGTGTAAATTCATCTTCAAGACCGGAAAGTGTGATGCCTCTTGTTATCACAGGGCATTCGAATTAGGCGCTGGTATCTTCCAGACGTTCTTGTCAGAGAGTAGAATATATCTGGATTTTGCATCATGCCGCATCAAGGAATACCTTGACGTGCAGCGGTGCTTCAAGTGTTGTTGCTTTGGCCGCAGGGCCAAATTTTGTAAGTATGTGTCAGTCTGTGCGCATTGTGGTGAAGATGGCCACAAGCATGAGGATTTTCCACAAAAAAAAGAGGCTCTGACTTGTGTCAACTGTAAGAGGTTGCGCAAGAGTCATAGGCACTCTGTGAATAGCAAGGAGTGTGGTTGTTACAAGAGGGCAGTTGAGATTTACTTCAACTCTCTCAATGATTAGATTCGGTCAACTTAATGCCCAGGGTGCCTGTGTAGTCCAAGCTGAGCTAGGTGAAGCTGTCTAAAAATGGAGCCTCGATGTTGTCCTTTTGCAACACCCATATGTGATCAAGGGTGATCTGCCAGGTTTCCCTGGTTGGAGGAAATTTTTCGTTGGTGACAGCAAATCCACCGTACTGTGCAGGAAGTCTTTAGATAGTGTCTTCATAGAACAATCCTCTGTCACGCATCATGTCTTTGTTACTCTTGATGTGGATGGTCTGGACCTGGTTGTTGTTAGTTCGTATTTTCAGTACAGAGATCCCACTGAACAGCATTTGGAAAGATGGGATAGAATTGTTAGGCTGGTAGCGGGTCGTCCGATTCTTGTAAGTGCAGATGCAAATACCAAATCGCCTCTTTGGCACAGTGGGATAACGAACACTGGTGGTGAGTTAATCAAAGGTTTCATTGCACAGCATTATTTTGATGTCTTTAATGTAGCTGGTGAATTGCCTACTTTCGCTCGTGCAGTTGAGTTGCGGCCTTCCATGGTACAAACATTGATAATACCATTGGTAAGGATATCCCAGGTAGGATTCTGAACTGGTCTGTAGTCGATGATTGTGTGAGTGATCATCGACTGATAGTTTTTTTGTTAGTAGGTGGGCTGCGCAATATCTATAGGAGGAACATCCCTGTTCAGCAGGGACACTTCCTGCACAGGTGGGGAGATTGGCCTAGGTTTTCAAATATTCTTGCGGCCAGGCTCCAAGTCTGGACGAGTCCTCATTAGATGACCTGGCAAAGAATTTTTCTTCTGTGGTAGTTGAAGCCAATGAACAATCAATTCACAGAAGCATGGGTCAAGAGAAAATAGCTGAACGGTGGACTCAGAACTTGACCGCAATAAAGCGGACTGTAGATCGGCTCAGGAGAGCCACACAAGGTGAGGGTGATCAGTGTGCAGTTTTGCTTGCAAACTATTGTCGGAAGAGGACTGAGTATTTTCATAGGGTTACTTACTTCTAAGTGTGATTTCTGGCACTCTTTTGTACAGGAGCAAGGAAATAAAGAACCATGGAGTGTTGTCTATAAAGTACTTGGTCATAAGCAGAAAAAAGACATTCTTCTGTGAGCTCTCTCGACCCAGGATGGAGTTGTTATAGACGAATATCGTGTCTTCACTCTTCTGATGAACGATCTGCTTTCAGATGATACCGAGGTTGGAGAAACCTCATATCATTGACATGTTCACAGGGAAGTTGTAGGTTTTCACTCTGAGAATTTGTCTTCCGAGATTACTGAAGTAGAAGACAACCAATTTGTAGCCTGGCTAGGAATAAAGCCCCCAGACATGATTGTATTACAGTGGAGCTCCTTATTGCACCTTACCGTTGATTCTTCGTCCTTTGACTAGGATGCTTGCTGCTGGATATTTCCAGCATGTTGGAAACGTGGTGTGTTGAAATTGCTCTTCAATGGTAGCATGGTAGCAACACAGATCCCACTATAAGTTTTTCTTAATGTCCTCCAATGTTCTTGCCTATAGTAGGTAAGGTTTTCGAGAAGGTCTTGTACCTCTGTATTAATTCTAGGTTAACTTCTAACCATATGCTGATGGACGATCAGTATGGTTTTTGCCCTGGCAAGGGCACAGAGGACACAATACTTAAGGTATCTGGCTTCATTCAGCAAGTGCAAATATGTACTTGGGAGTCTTTTTGGACATATCTGGAGCCTTCAATAATTTGTGATGCCCCTCTGCCTTGTTTCATCTTCAGAAGCATAGGTGCATGCTAAATGAGATTAGAACTCTCTCGAGCTACTTCAGCGATAAAACCGTGATCCTTCATAGTAACGGCTTGGAAGTAGGCAAAACCCCGTCCAAAGGTTGTCCACAGGGCAGTGTTCTAGGTCCACTCTCTGAGTTATTGAGTTCAACTCTCTCATGCGACTTCAGATGCCCAGTGGCTGCCATGTCATGGCTTATGGCAACGAGGGGTTGCTGATGGTCGAGGGCAATTTGCATGCCAAGATAGAACCCAGAGCGAGACAGGCATGTAAGGTTCTCAGGTTGTGGAGTCTTCAGCATAAGATGGTTATCAGTATGGAGAAAACCACTATGATATTACTTAAAGGTCATCTAGCCGTGACCCGTCACACACAGGTTGTGATGAACAGCCTTCAGATTAGGTATGTTACCGTTCAGAAGTATCTGGGTGTTATCCTTGATGAGAGGCTTCAATTCAAGGAGCACCTTCAGTTTGTTGCAAAGAAGGCCACTGATACCTTCTTTGGTGTCTGTAGTCATTCATCCCGACTGGGGGTTGAATTATCGTACCATGCATATTCTTTACAAAGGCGTCTGTGAGGCCATTATGTGACAGGCTGCGCTTGTCTGGGCTCATCGTCTGCAATTCCAATGTTATAGGGATATTCTTTTGCAAGCCCAGCATCTTCTATTGTTAGCTGTTGTTGGTGGCTACAGAACTCTCAAGAGAGGTAGTCTCTGTAATCACTGGCATTAAACCCCTTCATATTCTAACTACTGAATGTAGCAAGTAGCACATCTCCAAGAAGGAAGGCCTCTTACTTCAGGGCATGTGCGAGGAATTGAAGACCAAGATTTTGACTCTTGGCAAGCTAGGTGGTACGATTCTTCTACTGAGTGTATAACTAGAGAAGGATCCTATGTAGAGGGTTGATGTGAGTAAATTTGCTTATCTTAAAATCTGTATTTTTATTTAATTTAGTTCGGGAATTTTTCAGACATACTGTGTATGTAAATTTTATACTTTGTTTTTGTCAAGTCCTTCTTCATATTTAGGAAGATCTTCTGGCTGCTTGCAGGCTAAGCTGGCCTTCCGCTTGCCTTCAAGCACTTTGACATAGCATTTCCCTAGGCACAAGCATTGATACCAGAACGGAAACTGTCTCTTAACTATAACCACCTTCACTTCATTTGGCATAGAGGCAAGTGCCTCAAATCCATTTACCAAAGCAGAGAACATTGCCTTAAACTCATTAATCCTCAGAATCACTTGTTTGTGAACTGCTGCAGAGGTGTTTTGAAAAAAATTCAAATTTTAAAAAACCCCATCTTTTATACTATTTTCATCGTAATTTTCTTTCTGTTTATAAATATTTTTTTTAGAGATTAATGTCTAGTATATTTGTGCTGTATGTATTGTCAAGCCATTATCACTGATATGTGAGATCAAGTGATACTTATAAATCAAATATTTTGCCTATTATAATTTCATGATCAGCATTTCTATATATCAAGAAGTTTTAGCATGTTTAACATATATTTATCTGCTTAACCCATTTCCTGCCAACAAGACAAATGTTCTGCATGTTGAGCCTGCTGCCAGCTGAAGGAGGTTGGAAATAAAAACAACGTAAAGTTCAATGCATTCTTTTTCTTGTAAATTAGAGAACATACTTTTGGATTATAAAATTTTTATTATATAACTTTTGTGGTTGTTTAGTTGCACCGATAGGTAAAAGAAACTCTAACTCTTTTTTTTCTATGATAATGTATATGGACTTGCTGTTCTTGTCTTCCTTACTCACACTTCTTAAAAATTGTAAAATTGACAGATATAAAAAAAAGGTTTGAAATGGTGCATTGGTTTTTTTTAAATATTTGTTGTTAGTGCTTTAGTTATAGATAAAATAAAATTTAGTTTATTCCATAATGATAATGTATATTTAGAGCACATTCTGTAATATGTTATATTAAATTTTATATTTATTAAATAGTTTATTAAACAAAAACTTTTCTTATAGTAGGCACCTTTGCTGCTAGTTGACTTTATGTACAACCCCTAGATATAAAATAAGCCTCCTGAACAATCTGTACACACAGAATTACCTAAGTTGTAATAATGAGGCTGCTGCCCTGCTGACTAATGGGTCCCAGTGTGGTGTCGTAGATAAAATAGGGTGGCTGATCTAACTCCCATGGCTTTTTCCCAGGGATAATAGAATAAAACTTAATGAAAGGGGGTAGTTGAGTCATACAGGATTACTACTATTGGGCTTGATGTTCTTGAGGGCTACGAGGTAGTGTTAGGTGTGTGATATTTGGAAGGTGAATTTTTACTGGGGCAGAATTACTGATGTAGATGTCCTTCGGGGCATCTGCATTGGTGGCATCTCACGAGGCCGAACTGAACACTGTGGAATGTGATCAGGTAGAGGGCAAGAAGGTGACCTCTGTTAAAGCCACAACTGGCAAGGAACGGAGAGGGTGTTGTAGCAACCAGACACGCTACGTGGCGGGATCTTCTCCCCTAGGGGGGGAATCGAGATGTTAGGGCATGATCAGGATAGTTCACCATCTTATCCTGTATGTCCTGGAAGCACTGACATTTATTCTTTGTTCAACTCTTGAGCCCCTAAGCATTAAAAAAATTATTTTCAATAAATCTTTTTTTTGTCAAAGAAAAAAAAATACTGTGTAATAAGGATGATAGTATTAATGTAAAATTGATTTTATATATCATAGTACAATTTCACATCTAAAGTGCAAGAAGAGCAATTATGATTCACTGTAAAGCCTGATGATTAGCCTTGTATGAGTGGTTACAGTAGTATATTTCATTTTATGATGATGAACTACATCTACACTGTCAGACATCTTTTGAAGAAAAATCCCTTAGCATTTCTGTCCTATGTTGATATACATTTGATAATCTCCAATATTTCTTCATTTAACTACTAAATGACAAACAAGCAGTTTATCAGTTGACGTATTAGTGTAAATTAAAATCTGGATTAAGGAATCTCTTTTTTATTGCATGATGTCTGCGTTTTTACATTAATAATTGTTGGAGCTTATTTCTTTCAAAAAATGTTGAATTATACACAACAGATCTGTTAAATGAAAATGTAAAACCTCATTATCAAAATATAATAATGATAATAACATAGATAGCCTGCTGTAGTTAAAACAAAACCAGTAAAAAATTGTACCAACTGGCATAGAAGACAGATGGTGGTTATCTACAAACACACATTTCTAATCTTTTATGAAATACTTCTTCCAGTAACCCATTTATGATTTGGTAAGTAAGATATTTGAGATGTTACTTGATCAATATCCGTTGCCAGTGCATTACTCTATTTGAAAAATAATGTATGATAATTATGAGTGACTGTTGAACTTATGTTATTCATTTGTTGTAATCCATGCATTTTTCTTGTTATGTTTAAAAAAATTTTTTTCTTTAAAGGGCAAGCCAAAAGAGAGCCTTTTCAAATGCTGTAGGAAAATTGTTAAAAGTTTCATCAAAGCTAATTGTGTTATTACTTTCCCAATCTGTCACAGACATAAGGTTCTCAAATTTCTAATGGACTTCTTCCTTGCTTTATTAATGTACATAATGACTAGTATTACATATATAATTCCTGTTGTGACAAAAGTCTCCAGGGTAAGCAGTAAAACAGTAAAATTTTAATTCAATTTGGTCTCATTGAACGGAGTGTCATTTTGGAGTTCATTCTACCGTCCCTCTCTTGCTGGGTCAAGCCATGCTTCAATCGTCGATCTTCCAACTGCCTACACCAACTGTTCTTCGGTCTTCCTCGTTTCTTGACTGGAGGGATATCAAGAGCCATTATCTATAAATTTCTAATGGACTATATATGTGTATATATATATATATATATAAAAGGATCAAAAATTATCTTTCTGTAAATTTATAAAAATGTTGTCTATACAGTTGGCCAAAATTTTTGTTATTGTAGTTGGCTGAGAGATCAAAATATTTAGATATTTAACTCAAACTGTGTTAATAGTTCATTTGTCACGAGACTAGAATGTCTAGGAAGCTAATATTAAACTTTTCACAGACTATGGCATTGATTTATCACAAATTTTAAAACAAATTTACGATAGTTTTAAAAGATCCAGAAGGAGATTTATAGATTACCATTATCATCAATTTTAGACTAGCCTTTGAAATTAATTTTTCTTGTGAATGTACTGTAATCTTCAACTTTATTAAAAAGATAGTTTTAAACAAAAATTAAGACCCTTGTTTTTATGTGCAGTTCTGTAAAAAGCTATATCAAGCTTGAAATTACCTAACACAGAACTGGTTTCTGTGTTGATCAGTCAATCTTCTAAACACAAAAATCTTCTAAAATGTGGTGACTCAAAAAGAAATATTTTGACTTATAGATGTAATATTTCTGTTATGTATGATTTCAGTTATTTTAAGTATGGTTACTTGATAGGCATCAGTCCAATTTCTGCAATCAATCCACTAACATTTCCAAAAAGAATGTACAGTATGTATGTTCAGTTTTTATTGGAATATTCAGTTTTTATTAAGTTGGATGTCACCCTAATAAAAAAAAGTCCCAGTTTATTCCAAATGCTGTAAATTATTATCTGAGATAACCATGTGTATGAGTCTTTTTCATTAAATTCAATGTCTGCAGATTCATCTGATAAATTTTCTTTATACGGAAAGTTGTGTACTCATTCAGACATTACACACAGCTATTTTTTTTCCTTCAGTACAGTTTTGATCAACACCTAATTTTTATTGGTAATAAAATAATTTGTGTTCTACCACTTTATACCTTAATTTTATTTTTTTTTATAGACAATATTCTGTGGATTATAAATTAGAGACATATATGAAAATAGCTCGATTGTATCTGGAAGATGATGATCCTGTACAGGCTGAGGCATTCATAAATAGAGCTTCTTTATTACAGGTATTACAATTAAATTTTATGTTCTGTTCTGTCAATTAAATCACTGTTCTGTTTTTTACTTTATGCTTATAAAAAGTTACATATGTAAATAACAAGCAAAAATTGTTTTGCTTTAAATTTCTTTTTGTTGTATTTCCATATTTTAAACTTGTCCAGCTTTTACGAGGTTTATTTTTTCAAGGTTCGATCGGTCGCAAAATAAAAACCCGTGAAAAAATCGGATGAACCTTTGCGCATATGTGCTGCGCAGTTTCTCTAGTATGGGCTTCAATCACGCCGCGTCACTTCGTTAGTTCTGAACACACAGCTAGCACGTAAACATGTCTACAACAATAGCATCTCCCGCCAAGTGTGGGGACGGGAATGGAGTTCTCTTGGTAGAATTAATGGAACGTGGCACAACCATCACTGCAGCCTTGTACTGCGTGACTCTTCAACGTCTACGAAGGGCAATTCAGAATAAGTGGAGAGGAATGTTGTCATCAGGCATTGTCTTTCTCAATGACAATGCTTGGCCGCACACTGTAGCCGTAACAAAGAAGCTCTTGCAGTGTTTTTGTTGGGAAGTGTTTGATCACTCACCATACAGCCCGGACTTGGCTCCATCCGATTTTCACCTCTTTGCTCACATGAAACGCTGGCTAGGAGGACAACATTTTGGCACAGACATCGAGCTGCAGACCAGCATAGAAATATGGCTGAAAACACAGGCGGCTCAGTTCTGTGATGAGGGTATTGGAAAGTTGGTACCACACTACGACAAATGTCTAAATCGTCTTTTTTTACAAAAAATATTATTTTGGAGGAAGTACGACTTTATGGTCCGCACTACTTTGTGGATTAAACTTTCATTTGATAAATTACCTACTACATAAAGTTTCCTTTTCACTTCACTGTAAGACATTTTTATTAATTCTACATGGAATTCTATGGATAATTCCATCGTCAACTCTATGCACATTCTGTCAAGCTTAAACTTTCATTCCATAATTTTCCTACTACATGAAGTTTCTTTTATCTCAGTATGACATTTTTTCTACATACAACTGTATGCCTAAATATGTTTATGTTGAACTAATGTTTTTTGCTAACCATTTATATACTAGATCTCAACGAAAGAGATGTGATGAACAAAATGTATCGTGTTATTTTTAAATAGTATTTCTAATAGTGTTTTGTATCTTCCTGAATTCATCCCTATATTTTGTTCACATCTCTTTTGTTGAAATCTAGTGTCTAAATGACAACATTTAGACACTAGATTTAGAGTAGTTTCCTACACATAAAGAAACTTTATGTAGTAGGAAAATGATCGAATGAAAGTTAAGCTTGACAGAATGTGTTTTGATTTCATTTTTTTGCATACAGTTTAAGATGGAATTGACCATAGAGTTTCATGTAGAATTAATGAAAATGTCTTATACTGAAATAAAAAGGAATCTTTATATAGTAGGCGAATTTTCAAATAAAAGGGAAGTTTAATCACAAAAAGTGCAAACCATAGTCATACTTGTTCCAAAATAATCTTTTTTTAAAGAAAAGAATGATCACTAATTTTAAAAATAAAATTGGATATAAATCTCTGTTTTGAAAAAGCATGATTGTATGCGTGAACAGTCTTCAATATAAATATTAAATAAATCATGAAAAATACTTGACAGGATGTGTTTCAATTTCATTTTTTGCTTAGAGTTGAAGATCGAATTGTTCATAAATTCTCTTGTAGAATTAATAAAAACTATCTTATATTGAAATAAAAATAAACATTACATAATAGGCAAAATGTCAAATGAAAGTTTAACCGATTAATTGCCAATGGTACATAAACGAACCTTTTCGTAAACATTTTTTCTTTTTAATTTCTACAAAATTTTTGGCTCTTTGTACAATTTGTCTTTTAACTTTTTAGGTGTTGCAATCACAAAAAAAAATTATATGGTTATAGATTTTTATTTAGCAAGTTTATTTGCATGTTAACTTGTATTTTATGAGATTGTGTAATCCCTTCTGTATGAGGTATATAATGATTGTGATATGCTTGTTAAAAATAATATTTCTATTTTATTTGCTTATTTAAGTGTTACTTTCATTCATCAGTTCACGAAAATTGTTTATTTTGAAAACTGATAATTAATACTGGTTGTTAAAAATAATGGTGCAATTATGCATCTTTGGCATATGGACTGATGAATCACACGCTAGGCATGCAATACATTACTCTTACATTAAAAATAATACTTAGCAATCCTGCATTGTGCTATTTTTATGTTTCAATTGTTAAATTTTTGTTTTGTCTGTCATTGTTCTATTTTTATAGATGTTGTTATTTTATAAAATGTTTACAGTTTGTTGTTTTTTCTTGTAATTTACTTATTGTTGAAGAAATTGTGCCATATTTTGGTAAGAATTCAGTAAAAATGATTATCAAGGTAGTTTGGATGGGTATTTTTACCAATTTATTCTGCACACAAGTGCAAACAAAGAAAAATCTGAATATGGTCTTCGGACACAATTAGTACTAGAATTGTTAAATGTTGTACCAATCCTAATGGACATAGAATTTTTTTGACAATTTCTTTTCTACATATGATCTGTATGATAAAAGGATATTTTGCATTTGGCACTGTCAGAGAAAATAGGCTTCTTAATTGCCCATTGAAAAAACAAATTTCGCAGTTGCTAGATGGAATGATAATGCAGTGGTGACATTTGCCAGTAACCATAATGGCATATATCCATTATGAAATGTGAAAAGTTACAGCTGAAAATAATGAAAATACACTGTGATTGCTCAACCATTAATTGTAACAGAATATATTAAAGTATAGGTGGCATTGATTCCTATGACAGTGGTACCGGAAATTATTAATTCAAGTGTGGAAAAAATGGTGGTGGCCATTATTTATAAATGCTAATGATTCTATTATAGTAAATTCATGGAAAATATACAGACTTGCAAATAACAGTGAAATCAGTCAAATTGATATTAGGTCTTCTCTTTCATTATCACTGATAAAGAGTGAAGAAATTAAAATACAATGAAGCATTACTAAGAATGAAGAAAAAAGTAAAGATAATTTTCCTTCACAACCAATGGCAATCGAGAATTGTCCTTTAAAAACAGTTTGCCAGAAGATTTTCATTAAAATGATAGGGCAATGTTAAAAGGCCACACGTTATTTCAGAGCATGTGAAAAAAAGCTAGACGAAGATATAAGCTATGCAGAAACCATACAACTCTCTTGAGTATAAAATATAAAGTGTATCTGAATTCATAATATTTTCAAGAATTTCATTTGCAGCAAAGAAACTAAATAATTTTTTTTTATTAAAAAAATTAAATTAAAATAGTTTATTTGTAACTGTATTACTTTCAGTTTAATAAATTGTATTATAAATTGTTCATATATCTTATTATACATATATCTTATTATATTCTTCAGAATCTGATATTTTTTGCCAAAGCTGCGTAAATGAACTGTTTTATTCGTGAGCGATAATTGATTTTTTTTGTTGTTGATATGAAATTATTTTTCTAGCTTTATATTCGTAAATAGATGAAATAAAAGGAAAAAATTGAGAAAGAAAATTTTGTATCTTTATATCTGGCAGTTAATGGGTTAATCCACAATGTATTGAAAGTATTGTAGTGCTAATGAATTATGAAAAATATGATATATGAATTATGAAAAAATAAAATATATCATGTATCAGTTCGTTGTTGATATAATGTTTTCTGTGCTACTCTAAATAACTTGAGAATGTTCAAACTTGCACTTTATCTCTCAGTTACACGCTCCAATTTGTTACAGAAGTTGTTTTAAGTTTAAAAATACAATAACAATATTTTTATGCTGCACTGAATAACTGAGCATATTTTAAACAATAAACTTGAATGTTGCTGTTACATCTAATAATGTTGTAAATTATTGATAGTGAATGAACTTTATATACTAATTTTCTTATTAATTTGGTCCAAGTTTATCCACTATGTAGTGAAAATATTATACTACTAATTAATTATGAAAAATAGTTGACAGGATGTGTTCTGATTTCATTTTTATCATAGTGTTGTATTTAAAAGTGAATTGAAAATAAATCGCTTAATTTTGTGGAGCATCTTTAGTTTGAGAGAAAACATATACTTGACCTCAGAAACATGGCTGAATACCATATGTTGTTGTATGGACATTTTATTTACATAAATGCTATGGAAATACAGCTATTAATATAGTTATAAATACAACTGTTAATACCTAGATTTTTATATATACCTATATATTATAAGGGCTATTATATGCGAGTGCTACTGTATCATACACTCAATGTATATATACCTCTCTCTCATGTATAATACATATATCATCTGATTAGCTGATCAGTTGTAACACTTGCAAATCTGAATAATATTTTTAGAGTAGTTAATGTAGGACTTGGATGCACTTCAATTAAAAAACTAAGGGAAACTAACGGAAAATTTTTGACCTCACTAGCTGAAAGCAATATAACCACAGTATCAAGTGATTACTCTTACTCTTGCATTTAAAGAAACGACTCAAATTGTTACAGTTCAAAAATCATAGCCAACTGAAGAACGATGTTACAAAGTAGTTCAAGATACAGACAAGCGTTATACTTTTATGACAGTAAAATAAAGAAGCCATTGAAGTCATTTTAAAAATGCATGGAAGTTAATGTTAAGTGGAAAAATAAAGATTTGTTGATATTTTTTTCTATAGTAAATAGTTTTTTTTGAAGCTCTAAAAAAATGTAAAAGTGGATCACCTTAAGAAACACACATTTTAGAATTATTATACTACTAATGCCAAACATGGTCAGGTTGGTCATTTTTCATGTACTAAAAAATCCGTTTTATCATAAAAATATTTAAAAAATAAGGCTACTGTTGTAATAAGGCCTGTTGTTGCCAATTTAAATAACTAAATTATTTTTGGAAGGTAAAAAATAAAACAATTTATCAAAATTTAAACTATTTTTTATAATTGTTTTCTAAAGTGGTATTGTTATAAAAATGTAAAAAAGCAATGATTTGAGTTATTAATCTAAGTATTAAAATTTTAATTAAACCTATAGAGATTTTTAATTTGCCAACATGAGTTAATTTAATTAAAATTTATTGTAATAAAAGGACTAGTCAAAAAATAGTGAGATGAATTTATAGCAGGCAGTTACCATAATTGATGTAACAAATTGTGGTGAGAAGTCCCACTAAGAAGTGATGTTTGCAAGTAGATTGGCAATTTATATGAAAATGGAAACAATTCATTGTGTGTGAGCAGTGTGCGGATTTGAAATTTGTTGTCCAACTGCAGAAATCCACCATAGAAGCATATGGTGAAGATCTTTTCCCACAATCAACTGCAGTTCAGTGATTTAAACAATTGCAGGAGAACAATGTTTCAATCACAAAGCAAAGCAGTTTTAGTGCTTCACTCACTGCAGTGAATGAGGTCATGATTAACATAGCTATTGTTCAGCAATATGTGAATAACAGTGGATTTACTGGTGGACATAATACACAGTAGTGAATTCATCTATCTGTATATTCATTTCAGCATGAGATCCAATTGATCACGATAAAATTGCTAACTCTTGAACAGAAGCTGCGGCAAGCAGGGATACATTCAAAACTTTAGCTCTGCTAGTGGAACATGATGAAGGTCTTCCTGATTTCTATCATTACTGGTGATGAAAATAGGGTCATCAGTATGATCCCAAAACAAAAAGATGAGCTCAGTCTGGAAACCACCTGCTTCTCTTGATGTCAAAGAAGGTTTATAGTTGTTTGATTGTCCAGAAAAGTAATGGTGATTTTCTTCTTGAACTACTATGCAATGGTGTATCAGTATCAAATGCCTTTGCACATCACAGATACTACTGAGCAGTATTGTTGACAATTTTGAAGACCCTGACCAAAAGCATCAGATGAAAGTAGATGAGCTCCATCCATCTCATTGGCATCTACATCACAGTAATGCATGCCTTAAACATTTCCAATTTGTTACCCAATTATCTCTCAGATGACATAACATTGAAGTATTCTGTACCCTCTATACAATCAGGACATTGCTATATGTCATTTTTCTGTTCCCTCACCTGAAATCAGAGGTGCCAGGTCAGTGTTTTGACTAATCAATAGCAGCTGTTCTGAAGAAGGCAGAGGCAGATAAGGAGATGTCAAATTACCGGTTTTGGCATGTTTTACAGGACTGGCAGACAAATTGGGCGGGTGCACACCTTGATGATGACTTTTTTTTAAAAAAAAACCATAAAGTTGGACTTAGTGTCTAATGTGTTCTACAATTGATAAACTCACTGCCACCTTTTTTTTAAGTAGCCCTCATATAAATCTGTTTATATACTATTAATAACCAAAGCTAAAGAAACACTATCAAAATAAAAAATGATCAAACTTAAGATGTTCAGTGGAATGAAGATTTTTAAAAAATGACCTTTAATAAAAATTTCAATTTATATATTTTAAAAGAGCATGTTTGTCGAAACAATCCACATTAAAAAACTACTTATATAGAACAACTTGCTTACATGTTATAAGTAAAAGTGTACAAGAGGCATATGAATATATGGTTGATAAGTTGAGTGGATTGAAGAATTAACTACAAGATGTAGGTATTGAATTTGGTCTAAATCAGTGGAGTAAATGATGATTTTGTTTCAAATTATTGGCAAAGGTGTTTAAATATAAGTTCATGAAAGAGATTTTATAGTTATACTAGATATGATGAAGAGCAGTGTCTTAATGAATTAACTAATTACTGTCATTGTATATAGAAGTATGTCTTCTATAACTACTATTGGTTCCAGCATTTGCTGTTTACATGGATTTGTATTTTGTTTGTGAAAACCTGTTACAAAAGATTTTTAAGAGAGTAAATAAAGCT
The DNA here is from genome assembly GCF_047948215.1 of Lycorma delicatula. Taxonomy (NCBI): domain Eukaryota; kingdom Metazoa; phylum Arthropoda; class Insecta; order Hemiptera; family Fulgoridae; genus Lycorma; species Lycorma delicatula. The sequence continues at coordinate 287,710,014 of NC_134455.1, forward strand.
AAACATGAATTATAAACTAAAGATATTAAAAATACATAGATAGCTACTTGTTGCCACAGAGTATGGATTTTAAATTAACAAATAATATGTTCGGCCTCTCTTTGTAATGCATGAAAGGTTTTATTTGGAGATGTTGCATTTGTGGTACGAAGATGAAACAAATATAAACCGGAATTTTTGTTTTATAATTTACTGAAGGATAATAAAAATACATACTCACAATATTATTTTTCTATATAATTCCTCTTTTGGAAACATATTATATTTTTATTTAAACATATATTTTTCCCAGCTAAGTAGCTTTTTGATCCCATTGTCGTAAAATAGACGTGAAATCAACCACTTGCGCACAAATGCTTTAACAGCAGCATAGTCTTTAAATTTCTGCCCTCCTGGTGATTCTTTTAATGTCCCAAACAAATGATAATCCCAGGGTGATAAGTCCGGACTGTATGGAGTGTGCTCCAGTATAGTCCAGAATAATGAGGATGCAATTTTTTCTTGATTGAGCTGCAGTATGGGGCCGAGCATAAGACATGGGGTTGTAAAGCAGAATGACATCTCGGATACTGTAAATTGATGTCTTTTTTGATGATATGCGAATTTTGCTTCGTCCAAAAGCTGGTGGTAGTACACAGAATTTACTGTATGTGTTAATGAAGAAAATTAACAAGCAAAACTCTTGAAATCAAAAAAATGCTGTGGCCAGAACATTTCCAGCCAACAGTCAAGTTTTGGTTTTAATGGCTACAGTTTCTCCCTTTTCTGGCCACCCCATATGTGCTTGTTTTGTTTCTGGGGTCTAATGTTGCACCCAACTTTCATTGCAGATTGTGATTCGTACAATTCCTTTAGCTTTATAACAACTCAACCGCTGGCTGATAGAGCTCTGACCTTTGGTGATAAGATGAGGGACCCATCGTACTGCCACATTTTTAAATCCAAGATCGCCAGTAATGAATGATTTACCTGATCATTGCTGTAGCTTATTCCGATCTCAGAAGCAATTTCTGCAATTGTTAATCGATGGTCGTTCTCGATAAGGTGATGAATCATGAAAACATTTTCAGCAGTAGCACTTGTCCTTGGGTGACATTCATTTTCAACTAGTTCCCATCATTCTGAAAACTGCTTATGTCAATCATATACTTGAGTCTTTTTTAAGTGTGTTGTCCCCGAACTGTGCCTGAAGTCTTCTCAAAATTTCACATGGATTCTTATCCTCTGCTGTGAGAAATTTAATAATACGTGGTGCAATATATAATATCTCTTGCTCTGACATTGTGATACTGACCAGAAAAGATGTAGTGAGCTGGCTTTCTAAGAGTGGGATCCCCTCCGTGCATTCCTACATGCAACACTGTGAAGCCACACCCCTCTCCATTAACCATGCGTCAGTGACAACAAAAATTCCATTTTATATTTGATTCAACCTTGTAATTATTGCTGCCAGCAGATTTAAAATAAATGGTTTAAGGATAAAAGGATGAGTGAAAAAGGAACATGAGAAAAGAAAAAAAACCACAAAAAAATTGTGAATATGGGCAAAACTTTCGGACAGTGAAAAAAGGTAGGTTGATTGATAAATGTCATATTTTTAATTAAAAAAAATAAAGAAATAAAAAAATAAGTTTTCATTTCTCTATATTATGTGTAATAGTGCAAACTTTTATAATAGTGCACTAATGGTACATGGAGCATGTTTTGAGACGAGATGCTGATAAATAGCAAGCTTCAGAAACGCAAAGTGTTTGCTACATTACACTACCATTGTTAACAGTTGGGCTGCTGCAGTTGAAGTAAATGTATGTAATGACGTCTCATAGATTTTTAACAAGTTGAAAGTGAGAGGTCATAAAATACATGTTAAAGTTTGTTTTATGTTTGCTGAAAATTTTATGAGACAATTCAGTCGCTTTAACAAACATATGGGTAAGAGTTTGAAGTGGATGTAGTGTCACAAATTTTTATACATTTTAAAACAGATAATCAATTGATGAAGATCCCAGACCAGGATGGTCTTTTGTATCAACAGACAGCAGAAACACCAAAACAGTTTGTACTGTGATTTGTGATATTCACAAATCAGATCAAATGTGATGTGTTATGCTGTCCAGGAATTTGCTTTTGAGGAGATGTATAGACTTGCATCCATCAGATGGCAGTGTAGGATCATGTTACATGATTTTATTTTAAGAGATAAAATTGACATTCATTGCAATACATAATTTATGTTGCATTTGTAGACTAGTGGTGGGAAAGTGAACCATATTAATATCAGTCAAGAATTGCTGGACTGCCCCAATGTTGATTTATACTTTCTGAAAACTATAACAATGGAAACAAGACTTTTTATGTCTAGGATGTTAAAACTAAATTATAATTATCACAGCGTATGAGAACAGGATTTCTCTGGTTAAAAAAACCTGCATTGTATGATAGTCATAAATTGAAATTCATAGAGAAAACGCTTATGTAGCTTCATCTTAAACAAAATAATCCCATTTGAGATGAGTTTTTCAAAATGTATTATCTAAAGATAATTAATAATAGAATCTGAAGATTCTAAAATGGTTGCAGAAAAAAAAGCAGGGATTATTCAATGACTTTCTGCTGTAAAAATAAAAGTGAAGAAACAATTCATAATTAGTAAACAATTATAATTCTAATAAAAACTTCTTGTAACAAAAACATTACAAAAAGTATTTATCTCTAAAATAAATATAAAAGCTGAAGTATAAAGTTTCTGAACACAAGAGAATTGAGAAAATTCTAAAAAAAATTTGTCAGTTAACACTGTTTTATTATAATTATTAATGTAAGAGTAGATTTGTTGTTGGGTTTGCAAGCATGCAGATAAACCTTATAAAATGTATATTTTTCTGAATAATGTCTATATATATATATATATAGATATATATATATATATATATATATCCATATTATATCCATATATATATATATATATATATATCCATATAATATCCATATTATCAAAAAACAATATTCATTAAGAAAGGATTTTAAATTGCTATTCTATATTTATATGTAGCTTAGTTGTATCTGTCGCTAATGATGTTAGCAGTAGGAACACATGATTTATTCAAATTGACAGTGTTAAATAGACTCTTCACCATTGTTTTCAGTAGTTTTGATAATAAAATTGTGCTGTCTAATGTGAGTTTTTCAAGTTGAAAATTTATTGTACCTTTTTACACATTTTTTTTTTAAATTCTTTTTGTTGGAAGTAGCACTGCATTTTCCAACAGATCATTTTATTATTTAGAGACTGAGAAAAATAATGATCTTATTATGAATATTGTAAATGTGATGATAGATTTGCATATTTTGTTTGGGTAGAGGATAAATTATAAAGATCCCTTGAACGGTATCTATGATTAATCTATAGGAATGGTAAGATTTTTCACTATACATCGGGCTGTCTTATTGAGTCAGAGCCATGAAAGGTATTCTGTATGTGCTGAAAAGCATATTGTATGATACAAATGGACTTATGCATATTGTAAGTGACTTATGAAACTTACAGGTATCATCAAATTTATTTATTTTTGATTATATTTGGATATAACAAGCCATTATTTTAATATATTTTATGATTTTGACTATTACTTAAAGAAAGCAGATGTGATATTCAATTAGAAATTTCTATGAAAACTTTATTTGATGGTTTAAAGTGTTTTTATAACTTAGATATTGTAAATTCCTTGATAAAAACATCCTTTTATATCTTATCCTCTCTTATCTGAATTACATTATGCAATCTTAGAGACTGATAATCAAAATGTTCCTTGTATGCTTCAGTTGAGAAGTAAGTGACCTATAGGTACTATGAAGTCAGAGGAACATAGACAGCTGTTGTTGCTTTGTAGATTAGGTTACTAATAATAAAGAATAAGGATAAAAAGTGGAAAAAGAAAACAAGATTTGCATTATTCTGTGGTTTCAATAAGGAAAAAGAAAATTGTAAGGAAAATAAGCAAAAAAATTAGCAAAAACAATTTTTCACTTAACTTTATTTTGTTAAAAAATTATTTTTAATTGGAATTTTATGTTTGATTTCTGCAGGCTGAATCTAGGAATGAGCAGTTGCAAATTTATTACAAAGTTTGTTATGCTCGTGTCTTAGACTATAGAAGGAAATTTATAGAGGCTGCTCAGCGATACAATGAGTTATCTTACAGAACCATTATTCATGAAGATGAAAGGATGACTGCGTTACGCAATGCTCTTATTTGTACAGTCCTTGCATCTGCTGGTAAATATTAACATGTATAAAAGATTGTTAATATAAAATTTAGAGTTTAATGGTTAATATTTAAAGTATATATTTTTTTAATATGATTTTTCATTTTATTGTGTCAGTATTTCTTAAAGGTATCAAAACTAATAAGAAGGACCGCTTTATAGTTTTGAATGAAAACAAGGAACCCCAGATACTTCCATTTTCATTTTAAGAAGAATGTTTTTATCTTGAAATCTTGTTGCCTCAGTGACTGAAGTACAAGGTGAACATTTATTTAGTTTCCTACCTTGTCAGCTGGCTTGCTGTTAGATTTTCTTATGTATAGCACAGCCAACACCATATGAGTGTGTTTTGGCAGTGTGAACCGTACAATAGGTACACATGTAGGACGGTACCATATTTTAAGTAAGTCATAATGAGGAGGCCTTATTTGGTGGTATGTACCTTTTTTTCATAATTTTTAATATGAATAGCTTCAGTTTGCTGAAATTTCTTATTTAAACCCCCGACGGGGAGTCTTATTCTTTAAGACTGGGGGTTGGCGTCCCCGTGGGCCTAGCCTCTGCAGCTTTTCTTCCCACTACACACTGAGCTGCAGAAAACTATCCACTATACACCTATACTACACCAAGAACACTACACAAATTACAACATATACCCTTACACAACAACATCAAACACAATTTTCTCCTACATTTACACTCGGTGGTGTGACATCTTACGAAATGCAACTGTAACCCAAGGTGGGAACTATCGTGCCGATGGGTGAATGGCTCTATGTAGTGAGTCTCAAATGATGTCCTCTGGGCACCAGGGCAAACCCAGTTGTATTTAGCTCTAGCTCTAGTACATGTGCACTCTGTTGGAGTGGTCCGTTATATTGCCGGTACTCATGGGGCCGAAATGTCAGTTCCAAATAATAATACTATGATGGTTGGTGGTCCATCTGAAAAAATCACCATTTTTAATCTTGTGATAAGACCCTGCTGTTCAGCCTTGTCTGATGAGGATAATTGCCTGGTAGAAGAGTTCATTAAATCGTAAATATAAAAACATATGTTTCGTTGTTCTCCGGAATAATCCGGAAGGCGACTCCCTCCAAAAGGTCTCACCTTTTTTGATAAACAAGGTTATAACAACCTCAAGCGGTTCCTCAAAAAATATTAGTAAGTTACGGGACGGATCGATTCTGATCGAAACTTTTAATGATGAACAGAGTCGATATACCTTACGTCTCCTCAATATGGGTGGTATAAATATCAGTGCATAATGCCACAAAACGTTAAATACGAGCTGGGGAGTAATTTTTTGTCGAGACCTTTTAGATATGGATATCACTGGAATAGTTGATGAGCTTTGTCCCCAAGATGTTGTTGAAGTGAAGCATATAATGAAACTGCAGAGCGTAACAGAAGAACCTACACCGTCTCTTATACTGACATTCAATCTCCCTGTTCCACCAGAGAAGATAAAAAGTGGGTTGAAGAACCACCCGACCCCGGACATCGGAGTTCTTTAAAATAAAGAATACAAAAAAGAAAAACCGAATCATGTACAAACAATTTTATATTTTATATAGCTTCCTGAATGTATTGTTATTTTTTTCTTTTTTTTTACACTTATGAACATTCAGTGAAATGTTAGAGGGCTTTCATCCCGCATTGAAGATATTAGAGTACTGGCGCATGCACATGATCCACTAATCATGTGTTTCCAAGAAACTCATCTTCTACAACATGACCCAATAACACTCAGAGGGTACTTCGGTGAGAGATACGACTGTCTAGTAGACAGTAGAGAGAGTGGTAGAGTGGCTATTTTCATGAAGAATGGGGTATCGGCTGCAAGGATTCATCTAACCACTCTCATTCCTGCTGTTGCAGTAAATGTCTCTATCCCCTTCAAATTGCATATCTGCAATCTGCATCTCTCACTGAATACTGAGTTCAGTGCTGTAGATGTCTCATATCTCCTCATGCAAATACTATTTCCATCGTTAATAGTAGGAGACTTCAATGCTCACCAGATTTCCTGGGGCTCAACCTTCTGCTCCACTCTAGGAAATATGATAAACAAAGTGAGACAAGACAGTACACCTTTGTGTACTGAATAATGGATCGCACACATTCATGTCTTTATCATCTGGTACTGTATCTAACATCGATCTCTCCATATGCTCACCGAATTTACTCCCTCATCTTAATTGGTCTGTTTGTGATGACTTTCATGGCAGTGATCACAGACCAGTTATTATTGTTTTCGGTGTAGACCGCAAGATCAAAAGAAGGCCACGGAGATGGATTGTTTAAAAGGCGGATTGGAATGGATACCATAAAGCCTTCCAATCACAGTATGACGATGGTGCGAACATCCTTGAACAATGTTCCTCTTTTACGTCCATGATACTTGAGAATGCCAACAGATTCCACAAACATCGGGTAATCCTAGACATCCCTCCGTTCCATGGTGGAATGATGATTGCAAATATGTTATTAGGAATTGACGGCAGGCACTACGCAAATTTAATCGTAGGCCTACAACTGAACATCTAAATTTATACCGCAGGGCCAGAGCGGTATGCCGTCGAGTATTCTTGAACGCTAAGAGAAATTCATGGACGAAATATGTGAACACTATCTCACGCACTACTCTCACGTCTACTGTGTGGAAAAAAATCCGTGCAATTTTCGAATCACCGAAACAATGTATTCTCGGTCTTATTGATGAAGGAGAACTCCTTTCATCATCTTCGGCAGTGGCAAATACTTTAGCAAAATCTTTCTACTCGGTGTCTCTCACTTCATATAATAACGATTTTCAAAGGTACAAGATGTAGATAGAAGTATTATTGTTAAACATTGGTGATTCGGTTGGTGAATTAAACACCCCATTCATTTTTAAGGAATTGTTACACGCACTTAAAAACCCATGTGACACTTTCCCTGGACCGGACAACATTCGCCTTGCCATACTTTCACACCTGCCTAATTCGGCACTACAACATCTTTTGAATATTTACATTGGTTTATTCTCTGAACAAGTCTTCCCACCTGGCTGGTCAGAAGCATTTATTATACCAGTAATAAAACCTGGTAAAAACAAAACCAGCCATATTTCTTTAACAAGCATTTTGTGTAAAATAATGGAGAGAATTGTAAACCGCAGGCTTACATGGTATTTGGAGAGACATGGCTTTCTATCTCCAGAACAGTGTGGTTTCTAACAAGGACGATCTTCCATTCACCTTTTAGTGTCAATGGAAACAGCCATACAAAACGCTTTCCTAAACCACCAGCACCTCGTCACTATTTTCTTTGATATAAAAAAGGCGTACGACACGGCCTGGCGACATGGTATTCTTGGCACTCTCAAAGAATGCGAAATCAAGGGCAATATGCTTGCTTTTATCCGGGGATTCTTAAATCAGTGAATGTTTCATGTTTGTGTGAACAATTCGCTCTCAGGTAGTGTCATCTTGGAGAATGGAGTGCCTCAAGATAGTGAATTAATTGCCACCATATTTTCTGAAGCCATAAACAGTATTACCAGTTGTGTCTCATGTTCTCTATTTGCTGACGATTTTGCTATTTACATTGCGAATCATTCAACAGCCACAGCAGAGAGACTAATCCCGGACCAAGCTTCAAGGTATTTGAAGCTTGGTCCGGGATTACTGGTTTCACATTTTCATCCGACAAAACAAAATGCGTAGTCTTGTCTTTTCTCGGCCACGAAACCCTTCTATTCCGCAAGTTTTTCTGAACAGACAGCTTATTGCTATCTCTCCTTACGTCAAATTTTTAGGTTTATTTTTTGATAGCCATCTTACTTGGATCAAACAAATAAAAGAATTAAAAACAAAATGGTTGATTTATGTGATAATGGTTTATTTGCAAGTGATAACTGACATGTATTGTAAACATCCTTTTGTTTTGGAGGTACTCCAAAACCTCTCTAAAACCCTAAAGTACTCTCTACTCTAACCTATCATAATACATTGGCATCTTCTAATGGATTCCAGGTTACGTTGGAATCTCAGGGAACAAGCGTGCTGATGTCACCATTAAGGAAGTGTGGTTTCACTACTTGTATTCAGTACAGGTATTCCACTACTTCACTACTAGTATTCCTGCCTCAGATTTTTCTAATTTTATAAAACAAGTACTGTGAGTGGAATGGCAGAATTAGTGGAATGTGAAGGTAGATAACAAGCAACTACTTGTGAAGAACATGGTATATACTTGGTTTTTGTCCAGTAGAGCAAATAGGAGAGATGATGTTGCTTGTCATCTGCAGACTGACCCACACACATTTTATGTTGTCGGGTGATATTCCTATGTGTCCTCAAGGAATTGCCATTTAACTGTACCCCATATTCTTGTGGATTGTGTATATTATGTGGCCTTATGTCACATTTTTAATGGACCAACAGCATGGCATATTCTGGGTGATGATGCTAGGACGATTGATAAGTTAAATTTTGTTAGTTGCATAGGAATATATTGTCAGCTGTGATACTTTAATCTGTATTTCATTTTATTTTATTTCTTTTTGTTATTTATATTTTTATCTTTTATACATTATGTTGTGTTTCTCTTGTCTGGACTATTTTTAAGTGGTCTATGTACCTTTTTTAATTTTATTGTTATCTACGAAGGGGCTCTTTACATTCCTAGCAGACTTTGGTGAAGTTTATTTAAATTTTATATGTTCTATGTTTGCTGTTATTTTTTAAATAAAATACATAAACTGTATATTTGTTTTAAGTATGTTTATTTGGGATGTTAGCTGTGATATAAGGATGATCAGAAAGTAAGTTACACCTCCTCTATGAAACAAACACATAAGACAATTTTTTTTTTATTGAAAAAAAAAACTATATATTTCTATCTATTTTTCAACATAATCACCAAGTTTTTCTAAACCCTTTTCATACCTTGCAACAAGTTTTTCAATTCCACTCTCATAAAAATTTTGTCCAGTTTCCTTCAACCATTTAAGGACTGCATTCTTCAGTTCATCATCATTAGCGTAAAGCTCCTCTCTCAGGTCTTGCTCGAAAGGACCAAACAGGTGGTAGTCACAGGGTGCTATATAAGGGCTGTAAGGTAGATGAGACCACACTTCCCACTTGAATTTTTGCAGTAACTCCTTTGTCACGTGAGCTGAATGAGTAGTAGCATTGTCTTGAAGAAAAACGATCTCATTGCTCAATCTTAAAGATCTTCGATCTTTAATGGCTTTACACATTTTTTTTAAAGCCTCATAGTAAGATTCAGCATTGATTGTTCCTTGAGGCATAAATTCACTGTAAACAACTCCCTCAGAACCGAAAAACACTGTCAGCGTAACCTTTCGAACATGTGGGGATGTTTTCACATTTTTTGGCTGCAGTGAATTTTTGTGTCTCCATTAATATGATGTTCATTTAGTCTCAAGAGTGTAATAAAGCACCAAACTCTCATCCTCTGTGATGATTTGTTTCAAAAACTGTCAACCAGTCCTGGAATAATGTTAAAGAAAAAAAAGAACACACAAAATGTTGGTGTTTGTGGTTGTCTGTCAACAGATATGACACCCATGGTGCACACATCTTACGGTAGCCAAGCTGATCGTGAATAATATTAGACACACTACCATAATTGATATTAAGTTTACTTGCAATCTCTTTGGTTTTAATGCACTGGTTATTCAAGATAATTTCATTCACGTGTTCCGCATTACCCGTCTTTGCAGTTGAAGGATGCCCAGCAAGCAGTTTGTCACTCACATTTGTTCTTCTGTTTCTGAACATTTGGCTCCATTTTGTGACCTTGGGACATGACATTGCATTCTCACCGTATACCTCAACAATTTGGCAATGAATTTCACAATTGTAATTTTTTGCCCTCAAAAATCGGACTACTGATCACACTTCTATGCTGGACGAAACCTGTAGAGAACGCGCATATTGACGACACTACATATGTACTGAATGTCGTATAGAATTGCTGCTGGGGGAGCATGAAGACAACATAACCACTGCTGCCACCACAAGACATCCCTTTCAGTTCAAGAACATGGCAAGAGTGTAACTTATTTTTTGATCCACCTCTTGTAGTTATAAGTTTTTTTTGTTTTTAATGTCATTTTATGATACCTTTGTTTCAGGCAATGATAACAAAAGCACATGTTTTACCCCCCAAAAGAAAAACAAATGATGCCGAATCATATAATTTTGGGTGTTTACATGATACTAATTTTATTTAAAACAAGGAACTTTTAAAAAACTAGTGTACACAATAGATGGTTGCAAAAGATTAACTTTTTTACAAATTCAGACAAGATTAAACTAATCTGTATTTGAATTAAAAATTTGCGAGAAAATATTTCTCTGATTTTATTTACATTTTCATAAAATGGCATATTTTGATATAGATGTGTAACACAGTATTAAAATTCAAGATTCAAAATTTCCTTACTGATAAAAAATTTGAAAATATATATGGATATTATCTCATATTTTAAATTTATGGTAAATAATGGTCAATTATATTATTTATAGCCTGGTATTCAACATTGAATAATTAACAATTATTATTATTATTTTTTTTAATTAGGCTTATTTCCGCTTAGAATGTGTGATATTACACATTCTAAAAAAAAAAAAGAAAAGTTCGGTAATTGTGAGCCTGAACATCTTCAACTTAAATATCTCTTATATTGGAATATGGTGGACAGTTGAACTAATACAAAAAGGAAAAACATATAGTAGTCATCAGAAAGGTTAGGTTAGTTGAGTGGGGATTCCACTTTGTTAAGACATGTGTGTTTTTGCTCTGTGGAATTACAGTTTTGGTTTGGTTTCTAGTGGTTTTTACTAGGTTCATGATTTGGTTGGTGTTTTCTGGACGCGTTTGTGAATTTTCTTGAGATTTGGACACTGATTTCTACCATTTTTTGAGTTTTTGTATTTTTGCCATTTAGGCTATAGTTAAGTAGGACGACTAACCCATAAAGTGGTTGATTTATTCTGAGTCTTTGCACGAGATTGAACACGTTGTTGATGACATCACCAATTGGTATTTGATTGCACATGTCATATTCGACTATCTCCAATCAAAGATGGTACTGAATTTACTGATCACACGATAGTTCAAAATTTTAATTTGTTTTATTTTAGTGATGTTAATTATATTTTATAGGTCAGCAGAGAAGTCGTATGTTAGCTACATTATTCAAAGATGAAAGATGTCAGCAGTTGCCAGCTTATTCTATTTTGGAGAAGATGTATCTTGATCGCATCATACGGCGTTCTGAGTTACAAGAATTTGAAGCCCTTTTGCAACCTCATCAAGAAGCTTTGACTGGAGATGGTAATTGACAAACTAATATAAATTGATGTTATTATTATAGATATATATTTAAAATCAGCTAAATGAAATACTGGAAATTATTTGAAAAATTTCTTGCATACTGTTTTTTAATTGAAAATAATAAACTGTTTTTTATAATAATTAAAATATTAGATTCTAGTTAGGGAATTTATTACAGTTTTTTCTTTATTACCAGCTCTGCAGATTCACTTCATACTTTTTGTTTAGTTTCCTCAATTACTCTTGTGAGTTGCAGGTTTGGAATTGTGTTATCTTATTTTTCAGTTTTACATATATTGTAAAAAATATATGTAATCAGAGTGATAAAGTAAAAAGAAAAGGTCTTGAAGAACATGTTCATGTAAAATTTTGCTTCAAACTATAATACTGTAATGTGACATTTAAATTGCTTCAGCAAGCATTTAGGAAAGACTGTATAAGCTGATCATAAATAGTTCAATCCTTTAAAAGGGGACAGAACATTGACACTGCTCATGAAAATCACAGCTTAACTGTCCAAAGATTGCTAAGGAAGTGGTCATCAGCATAGGGTTATGTCTTGCAATTTTAATGGAAAAACTGAATGCATTAAATTCACAAAATTAGTACTGTGTTTGCTGAACAATGATCAATAAAATAATAATGTTAATGTAGTGCCAATGATAACTTTTTGGAAAGCAGTGCAATAGTAGATGAGGCTTGGGTTTTATGATTATGATGTGTAAACCAAGACACAGTATATCACAGTGGGTGGAGGAAGGATTGATCGACTAAAAAAAGACCACAAGAGTCAGTGAAATGTGGCTCATGCATTATTTCTTATCTGGCAAAACATAGGACAACCATTATGCCTCACTCCCTTTACTTTCCCACAATCTCTTTTCATGTTTACCAAATTGAAAGAATCTTCAAAGGTTGTCCTTTTCAAACCTAAATGGGATTAAGGAAAATACAATGCAAAATCTGTATGACATTCCCAAAATGCTTTCCAGAAAATTTTGAAAAAATAAAAGAAGTAATAGAGGCAGTGTATTACCTGGTACTTTGAAAGGGACAAGGCTACACAAAGTTGTAAGTATTATAATAAATTAATAACTGGATGTAATGAGGTGCCAGTCACATATGTTAAATAAAAATATGAAGTATAAAAGCAAGCAGAATAAAATTAATTTAAACATTGACTTGACTTACAATTTCTTTCTATGGTGTAATCTATATGATTTGATTATTAAGGAAGAATGTTTACAACTTAATGTATGAGGAGTGGTTAAAAAATAAGGGCCAATGAGTTATAAATAACGATTGGCAACACTGATTGGTTTGCGCGTGCGCATTAGTTTTAAGTGGTCTGTTGGGCATGTAACCGCCATATTGCTTTCAGTTCATTTTTGTTTGCCTTTGTGAGACATTGTGTTAAAATGAGGGCAGTAATAACAAATCTCACCCATTGTGAAGTTCCATCAGTGATTAGATTTCTAAATGCAAGAGGAAATAATGTTGCTGAAATTCACCATCAATTGTGTGAAACATATTAGCTTATTGCAATGAGTGAAGGAAAAGTAAGTTCGTGGTGTTGTGAGTTTAAAGAAAACTCTTCAAAATACTCATGACAAACAGAGAAGAAATAGGCCGAGTGTCCAGACTGACAATCTTGTTGAATGTTTGAATGCAAAAATTAGAGAAAATTGTCACTTTACGATTAGCAATCTTTCTCTAGAATTTCCAGAAGTTCCAAAGGCAACATTGTTGAGAATCATTACTTACTCTGGGCTATCGTGTGCATGATGGATGCGAAAATGTTGACAAGTGCTCATAAAGATTACAGAATTACATCTGCTTTTTTTTTCTCAACTGCTTTAACCACAAGATTAGTGAATTTTTTCTCCATATCATCAATAGTGACAAAAAGTGGATTTTCTATGTCAGTGTTGAGACAAAACAATCCATGAAATTTTCACAGTTACAGACTACCACCTGTGGCTTACCACATTTTTTTTTAATTTTTAAAAAAGTGAGTCTAAAGACTAGTCAAGATGACAAGGGTGTAAAGGCTCTTGTCTCTTAAAAATATTTCAAACTAACACGTTACAAAACATTTAAAAACATTCAAACCATTTCTAATGAAATATTAAAAACTATCAAAATTAAAGCATTAAATCACAAAATTAGATCAAATCACATAAGAACTAACTTCTTCTTTCTATTGCCTAGGTCTGTCATTAGGTCATTCTTTCTTTCTACTTTTTTCTACCTTCCTGAAGGCCTCGATGTCAAATTCCAGGTCTAAGGTCTAGAAATGATTCTCCACAGTAAATAGTAGAGGATCCCCTGCTGCTGGCTCAGATTGTGTGGTCAGCTGGTCAGCAGTGCATTAGAGTCGAGACTAAAGCTTGTGTGGCAGATGAAGTGCTCGGCTTCTCATTTAAAGGCCTGTATGCCTTCAAAGACTCCATCATTAGACATTCTTTATCTAGTATAATTTCTGGGTTTGCTGTTGTCTGAATAGACATTTTCTCTATTTTGACTTCAGCCTGCTCTGATGCAGCTTCAGGTTTCTTCTCTGATTTAACCTCATTTTTGCTATTCTTGCGACTTAGTAGGTGGCTCATTGCTAAGTTGTATAGAACTTTTAGATTTGAAAGCATCTGTTTTCTTCTATGTCGATTTTAATCTGCTTTCTGTTGATGGTCGACTCTTCAATTTTTCATTAATGATATATTGACCATGCCTGCTAAAACTGGACTGAACTTGATGCTCTTCCTTTTCTTCACTTCCAAAGACAAAGGTTCTCCTGGACAAGGGTTTTTACATGGATTCTTGGCCGTAGACGATGTGGATGTAGAAATATACATAACCTATGGTACCTTCAGTCACTATTTTGGGCATCTCCTGGATCGTTGATTCTGCCTGGGTCCCCCAGTCAGCTGCCTCCCACAAAGTTAACCCGAGCCAGGGAATCAGGTACTGCCTGACCCACGATACCGACATCCCAGGGCTTGCACATAGCAGTAAGGGCTTCAATACCCTTACCCATTGGACAATCCCTGCCAAGGGTCGAAGACTCATGCTGAGTGGCACAAGACTTCAGGACAGCTAAGCTCACAGCAGCCCACCCTCAACCCGGCTCCACAACCAAGAAGAGGGATGAGCCCTCCCCATCCACCTTCTGCTCAGCATCGGCAAAACCAGATCACGGTTATACCTACCTTCCACCTCCTCGCCGCAAACAGTAAAACTGAGAAGTCACCAGCTTTGGACCACCAATCCTGTACTCCACATGGAACTCCTGAGCAAAACCATTGCCTCTTTGGCCAACATAAGTACCGAAGTACCATGTCATTTCCTGCCCCTGGACATATGCATAGATATTATTGCATGGATTTGCAGTTGAAATTTATCCAGGCATTATTATTTCATGAATTTGTAAAACTGTTAAGTCCAGTAGGGGATGGTCACTCCATGGTGCACAACCAGCGCACTTAGTGGAATGACTACAGATCTTTCCTGAGGTGTTAAATCACACCTCACATACATGCCAATAAACACATTTACGCATCTTCACTACAAGCGCAATAAAACGCATGCAAACAAAAATTAAAAATGCATTTTTCAATCCAACGCTCTCCTCAGGACATGCGTTGCACATTGCTATGTCTTGAATGTTCTTTAAACTTAAGTTTTCTGGCACTTTTTCAAATCTTGTTCCTGGTCTTTAGGGATCATTCCAAGGGCCCTGACAACTATTGGCACTATCTTTGTCTTTGTGCCCTACATTCTGCTGATCTCAATCTTGAGATTTTGAATTTTTTTTTTTTTGGGGATATTTGCAACACTTGGCACAGAGATGTCTATCAGCACTACATTTTGTTTTTTGTGATACTTCAGTACTATTTTGGGTTTGTTAGCTTTCATCTTTGATCTGTGTGTACTGGTATATCATATGTATACTTGTTTGTTACTACCTACTCTGGCATATGTTGTTACCATTTGTCTGTATTCAACAGTATACAATATTCTCTACATGGCCCTGTGAACATAATAACATATTTTATTATGTCTTTGCAGGTATTCATATTTCACCCACTGTGGGCAGCTGATATGAAATGATCTACTGTTCCAGAGTAAGTCTTGCACAGTCACAATTTCATCGAGAAACTGGTGAAATTAAAGGAAATTCATTACATAGTGATGAAATTGTTTACTGTCTGTCTTCATGGACTTTTCCATTAACTCTGCCCCAGGTCACCAGTAATTGCATATGTTTGCCTACTCTGTGCCACATGTGTACATTTGTACGGCCCTCTTTAAATACCTTATTCCATTTGACATTATTTTAATGATGATAACATATTAACATTTATCCCTGATAGCATATTCCTGATTTGTAAACTTATACAGCATTTCTCTTTACTAAAGAACAAATCACTTGCTAATTATTATCAATAGCTTTTAAAATTAATGTAAATGAACTACTTAAAAAAACACAAATTGCAAATGTATACTTCACAAATTAAATAAAATTTTATACAGAAAATTAACTTCTCAATAACAAATACAGCACACTGAAGCAAGATTCTGAATCATAAATACAACAATGTTTGAACATTTTTTTCATAGAGCTTTGCTGTCTGGGGGGATTTAAGCACAGGTTACTAATATTGTACAGTATTATAGCACTCCTAGGAATTAATGCTCTAATAATTTAAGAAATAACATCATAATACTGCAGGCAGACAATTACGCTTATTAACATTCTTTTTCTGTAATTGTTTCACGTGAAAGTACAACTAAATTGCTGTTGTGGAATGTTGGTAAATAATGTATTTAAATTTTCTCAAAATTAAATTGTCTCAATTTAACCCTAAGTTTTATTTGTTTATTGATAATTTAACAAAGTTATTTTACACCAAGGCTAAAAATCTGTGTTTTTCAACTCAATTTTTTTGTTTACCACACCCTATTTCATACAAAATAATGATGATACAATTATGGGACCCATTTTTTTAAATTTATCAGGTCAAAAACCATAAGAAACCACTAAATTCACTCCTTAATTTATCTTCCCAGAATTTCAGTAGGGGCTTCATTTCATAACGTTCAAAATAGTTGCTATATATTGGTGATTAAAATTTCAAAAAATTGTGTTCTGCGATCCAATTGTAACACCACAATATATCTGACAAAGGCCTACTTACTGTTAGGTAATAAAGCAAATTTTATGTTAAAATGATCGTAGAAAGAATTCAAATTGATACTGTCACTAACATAACACCAAGCAAGATGGTTGTGGTTACCTGTACTCACTTAAAAAAACATACATCATACAAAAAGTTTTCCATCAAAAAAAAAAGTGCAGTAATAAAATTATTTTAAAAATTGTGTTTATTTTTCTCTTTTTGTTGGGCTCTAAAGTACAGGCCATAGTATTGATACTGTGTAACTTCAAATTACTTAGGAATTATATAATTAGTGTTCTGCAAACTAGAAATTTTTTTTGAAAAATAGTGAGTTTTCTTATGGTAATAATTTAGAAATTGTAACCTTTTGCTTTTTTCAATTTAAAAAAAATTAATTTGCTTAAAATTATTTTATATCAGCTTAATAAAGCATTTCAGTTAACTGCTGGTAATTTTGAAAATTTTTGGTTAATTTCACTGAGAAATATAGCATAATTTTTCTAAAAAAAAAAACAAAATTAAGAAAATAGGTTTGATTTATATTTACTGAATTACATATGAGTAGTGTCATTGTGTCAAGCTTTATGTGGTATTTATAGTCTGTTTAATTTTGCTAGTTGGCAGCTCATAAGTAAGGAATAAAGCATAATTTTTATATTTATAATATGAGTATATTGTCGTATTGGTTTTGTGTAAATTGTTTTACTTCATTGGCATTTAAGTGCAATATTCAAAGACGGTAAACAAAAAAATATTTATTATGCGAGTGCTTCATTTTAATTTCACAATGGTACCCATTGTGTGAAAGTTTCTTGTATGAAATTAACATTGTGCAAAACTTACACGTCAGTAAACAAGAGTTGTTAATAAACAATCTGTGATGAATAATTGTTAATATTCATTGGGTTTTTTAATTTTTATTATTTTTTAGAGATTACCAAATATGATAAAACTAATGTTAACCTAGAAGAGTGCCTAAACCTCGTTTGTAAGTTAAAAAGTTGATTCTTTTTTTTAAATAGATTGCTTTCTTGTACTCTGTATCTGCCTGTTATTTTGTTAATTTTTTTTCTTTTAATATTAGGTTCTACTATTCTGGATCGAGCTGTGATAGAACATAATCTTTTAAGTGCAAGTAAACTATACAATAATATCACTTTTGAAGAGCTGGGAGCATTGCTAGAGATACCGCCTGCCAAGGCTGAAAAAATAGCCAGTCAGATGATTACTGAGGGTAGAATGAATGGGTATATTGATCAGATTGACTCTATTGTCCACTTTGAAAGTAAGAAAATATATTTTATCAGTTGTATATGTGTATGTAAGAAATATTCTCTAAAAAATGAAAAATTAAACCTTTGTGTATAAAATATTTCTTATTCAAATAATTTTTTTAAATAAATATTAAGTCAACTAAATAAATAAACTTCAGTAAGTATTTTAATCGGTGATTTTAGAGTAATTAATTCAGCGTCAAATAATGGGCAGGCAGGAGTAGGTTTCGTGATGAATAAGAAGATAGGGAGGAGAGTGGAGTATTTAAGACGCATAGCGATAGAATCATTGTAATAAGGATAAAATCAAAACCTAAACCGACAATGATTGTTAACGTCTATATGCCTACAAGCGCCCATGATGATGATGAGGTAGAGTGTGTATACGAAGAGATTGATAAAGCAATTAAACACGTAAAAGGAGATGAAAATTTAATAATAGTTGGAGATTGGAATGCAAGCATTGGAAAAGGCAAGGAAGGAAATATAGTGAGTGAATACGGGCTGGGCAAAAGGAATGAAAGAGGGGACCGACTTATAGAGTTTTGCACGAAGTATAATTTAGTAATTGCCAACACCCAATTTAAAAATCATAATAGAAGAATATACACTTGGAAAAAGCCAGGCGATACTGCAAGGTATCAGATAGATTATATCATGGTTAAGCAAAGATTTAGAAATCAACTCGTTGACTGCAAAACTTACCCTGGAGCAGACATTGATAGCGATCATAATTTGGTGATAATGAAATGTAGATTGGGTTTTAAAAACCTGAAGAAAAGGTGTCAGATGAATCGGTGGAATTTAGAGAAGCTTGAGGAAGAGGAGGTAAAGAAGATTTTTGAGGAGGACATCGCAAGAGGTCTGAGAAAAAAAGATAAGGTAGAAAATGTAGAAGAAGAATGGGAGAATGTTAAAAAGGAAATTCTTTAATCAGCAGAAGCAAACTTAGGCGGAATAAAGAGAACTGGTAGAAAACCTTGGGTTTCAGACGATATGTTGCAGCTGATGGATGAACGTAGAAAATATAAGAATGCTAGTGATGAAGAAAGTAAAAGGAACTATCGGCAATTAAGAAATGCTATAAACAGGAAGTGCAAACTGGCGAAAGAAGAGTGGATTAAAGAAAAGTGTTCAGAAGTGGAAAGAGAAATGAACATTGGTAAAATAGACGGAGCATACAGGAAAGTTAAGGAAAATTTTGGGGTACATAAATTAAAACCTAATAATGTGTTAAACAAAGATGGTACACCAATATATAATACGAAAGGTAAAGTCGATAGATGGGTGGAATATATTGAAGAGTTATACGGAGGAAATGAATTAGAAAATGGTGTTATAGAGGAAGAAGAGGAAGTTGAGGAGGATGAAATGGGAGAAACAATACTGAGATCTGAATTTAAGAGAGCATTAAAAGATTTAAATGGCAGAAAGGCTCCTGGAATAGACGGAATACCTGTAGAATTACTGCACAGTGCAGGTGAGGAAGCGATTGATAGATTATACAAACTGGTGTGTAATATTTATGAAAAAGGGGAATTTCCGTCAGACTTCAAAAAAAGTGTTATAGTAATGATACCAAAGAAAGCAGGGGCAGATAAATGTGAAGAATACAGAACAATTAGTTTAACTAGTCATGCATCAAAAATCTTAACTAGAATTCTATACAGGAGAATTGAGAGGAGAGTGGAGGAAGTGTTAGGAGAAGACCAATTTGGTTTCAGGAAGAGTATAGGGACAAGGGAAGCAATTTTAGGCCTCAGATTAATAGTAGAAGGAAGATTAAAGAAAAACAAACCAACATACTTGGCGTTTGTAGACCTAGAAAAGGCATTCTATAGGATAAGGATAACGTAGACTGGAATAAAATGTACAGCATTTTAAAAAAATTAGGGTTCAAATACAGAGATAGAAGAACAATTGCTAACATGTACAGGAACCAAACAGCAACAGTAACAATTGAATAACATAAGAAAGAAGCCGTAATAAGAAAGGGAGTCCAACAAGGATGTTCCCTATCTCCATTACTTTTTAATCTTTACATGGAACTAGCAGTTAATGATGTTAAAGAACAATTTAGATTCGGAGTAACAGTACAAGGTGAAAAGATAAAGATGCTACGATTTGCTGATGATATAGTAATTCTAGCCGAGAGTAAAAAGGATTTAGAAGAAACAATGGACGGCATAGATGAAGTCCTACGCAAGAACTATCGCATGAAAATAAACAAAACAAAAGTAATGAAATGTAGTAGAAATAACAAAGATGGACCACTGAATGTGAAAATAGGAGGAGAAAAGATTATGGAGGTAGAAGAATTTTGTTATTTGGGAAGTAGAATTACTAAAGATGGACGAAGCAGGAGCGATATAAAATGCCGAATAGCACAAGCTAAACGAGCATTCAGTAAGGAATATAATTTGTTTACATCAAAAATTAATTTAAATGTCAGGAAAAGATTTTTGAAAGTATATGTTTGGAGTGTCGCTTTATATGGAAGTGAAACTTGGACGATCGGAGTATCTGAGAAGAAAAGATTAGAAGCTTTTGAAATGTGGTGCTATAGGAGAATGTTAAAAATCAGAAAAATGTTAAAAGAAGAGACAGACTTATAGGCTACATACTAAGGCATCCTGGAATAGTCGCTTTAATATTGGAAGGACAGGTAGAAGGGAAAAATTGTGTAGGAAAAATTGTGTAAAACAAATTGTTAGGGATCTAGAATGTAGAGAGTATACTGAAATGAAACGACTAGCACTAGATAGGGAATCTTGGAGAGCTGCATCAAACCAGTCAAATGACTGAAGACAAAAAAAAAGTATTTAATCAACTATTTAACATTAGCCACTAATAAATACCAACACATGCATTGAAACTGTATCAATAAAATCTTTAGACTTTAGTAATAATAACACCTAGTGTGATATTTACTTTGGTGATACTCAGGAATCTGTTGATTAATCGTGGCTTGGCGTTGGTGTTCGGCATGCTACTTTCTCAAATATTACTGGCATTATAGGTGTTATGGGGTTTCAAGCAGTTGCAGTTGAATATTTTACCTGATCTGATAATGGGTCCCTGATATCAGTTTTATTACAAAAATATATAAAAAAGAAATAATTAACTTTATTAAATCTCTTTGAAATTTTATATTTTATAAAAATAAGAGTTGAAAAAACTTTTAGTAATTGTTAGTCATAAATACATTATATAAGGTCTGCTTGAAAATTGTCCAACAGTATATTTTTTTAAAGGATTTGAATGCAAGAAGTAAAAAATAGTAGAGCACAGTACCTAATACTCTTGTGTGCTGTTTTGTAACCTCATAGATTGTCTCAGTTACTGCCCTGCAGTCATTGTTTTTGGTGATAGTGTAACAGGTGTTTGTTACATTTTTATTTTAGACATAATGACAGAATACATGAACAACAATGTTATTATATAAAATTGTGCTAAAACCTTGGTGTTACTCTAATTGAAACAGTTCTTAAGATTGAGCAGGTTTCTGGGAATAAAGCTATGATGATGTAAATTAAAGAGTAGTATAACCATTTTCTAAATGGCCAAACTTCAGTTGAGAGTGGACAGTGTTCTGGTCAGATGTCGGCAACCAAAAATCCAATTCTCAACAACGAGCATAGCTTGATAAAGAAAAATCATCAGCAGGACATCTGAAAAATTATTGATATTAGGATTATATATATATACTATATATTTTTAAATATCTAAAAATAAAAATTTAATCTAGGATCAAAAAGTCAAAAAACTTTTTAAAAATTACCATTTATTTAACTGAATCAGATTATTCTATAAAAAAATTGACTTGGCTACTTTTAAAAACGAATATCCTTTGATCAATTTTTGAGATTTTAATTTTAATGTTTATTACAATTTATTTGAATGCAGTATGCTACATAAAATAAATTGATAATTGTTTAAATTCACTTTATTTTCTGCCCAACTGTTGATAAAAATTGGCCAAGTTACAGCAAAAAATCCTGAACACATTTTTTTTTTACACATAGGGATCATTGATACCAGATTCCAAGAAAAACAAAAATCAAGTTCTTTGTAAAAGAATTTGATTATTTTTGTTTAAGCATTCAGAGAAAAATTATTTTCATTTTAATATTATATTTATATAATATTTGCAAACTTAAAATATAATACTTAGCGTTGTTGGTTTAATTATAGAAGTATTTTACTGCCATGAAGATTTATATCTGAAATAAAAAGTATAAATTAATACATACCATATACATAATTAAAAGAGTTGTTTAAGTAAATAACTTCACTTATTTAAAAACAATATTATTTTACACTTAGATAATTTTGATCAGAATCTTGCATTCTTCATCAAATGTATAAATGCTACTGTAGTACTAATAATTGTGCTGAATATTATTAATTTTATATTTTTCTATACTCAAAATACTAATCAATGGATTTGTGTGCATGTAATTATTTGTTATATTATTGTTATAATTATGTGGGTCAATCAATTTGAAGTGACCCAACGGTGGTTGCTTGACCAATTAAAAAAAAAGGAAATTACCCACTTGTTTCCTACATGTTTCAGGACCTTTAAACTATTTTTTTAACTTTTTTATTTAAACAGTTTACCTGTGTACCACTATTGTTATGGTGCGCACACCTATTTTTGTGATTATAAGGGTTAATAGAAAAAATCATAATTAAAAAACTACTGGTCATGGAAGGATGAAACAAAAAGCAATGCATTCACAACCTCATTCTGCTGCTCTAACTCTAGAATTAATCCAGATTTTTTGGAAGGGAGTAAATGTTCCACCCACTGTACAACCCAGACCTTGCACTGAACAATTACCACCTGTTCCACTACCTGAAGGAATTTCTCGGTGGTTAGTGGTTTGACACTGATGAAGAAGTGAAAACAATGGTTAAAGACTGGTTGTTTTCACAGGCAGCTGATTTCTATGATGTGGGCATAAACAATTTAGTAAAACACCATTATAAATGTTTAAACAAACAAGGTAACTATGTAGAAATGTAGGATAACGTGTAAAGAGTGAAATAAAAAAAGTTTTTGACAATATCTTTACTAGTTTCGTTTGTATTAAAAAACAGACTTTATATCACCTCCTTCACTATACTCTTATTCAATCTTCTTGTGAGCTTTTGTTTTCCTAGCACAGCTGATTTTACTTTTTTTATTTTCTTGAAGTTGTTTTCCATTAAAGAAGATTTTAACAGACCAGAAAAAGGTGTTAGTCCTTTTAATATAAAGTCTTTAGTCCAACATTAGGAGACAATATTAGAACTATATGCTGGATGATAAAGACTTCCCACTCTAATTTGATGATCATATCTTGAATTTGTTGCAACATGGGGACAAGTGTTGTGTTGAAGAATCACTCATTTTTCCACATTGTTTTGGGCAAATATCTGGTTTCAGATCTTTTTCTAGCAGTTCCGAATAATTTGGCATTGTTAGCAGTACACTGACATTCCAAATAACATCAGTGAAGTAGGACCTTTCATGTCTCAGAATACATGAATTGCTTCTTTTATAGCTGTATTTCTAAAATTAAACTTTTTTTTTTTAATAGCCTTTCATCAATAAATTCTACTTATCTGTAAATTTACAGTGAATATCATAGAAGTTTCAGTATTATTTAATTTTTTCAGTTTTTTTAGTTTATATGTGTATGAGAACAAATTGTGTTTTCACTTGAATTATTATTTTAATTATCACCCTTTAAATAGTCTATTTCCTCAATAGTTTAGGAGTTCATCTTGGTCAGACTCAGAATTCAACATTCCTGAATTAGTGTTTTAAATTGAATATCTTCTAACAAAGTATACTGGTAGCATGGATTAATGAATTTTTGTTCACATAAAAAAACCTTTGAAATTTAAGGTGTAGATTATTGTAAAGTTTAGGTTTATAGGCTTTAGTGTGATTAGTATTAAGAAAATTGTTAAAGATTAATATTTTATACCATTTCTTTCCAATCTCTTTTTCAGCACGAGAAGTCTTGCCAGCGTGGGACAAACAAATACAGTCTTTATGTTACCAAGTAAATCAAATTATAGAAAGAATAACTAATATTGAGGGCGAGTGGATATCAAGAGCACTAGAAGAGCAAATGGTTCATTAAGTTGAATTACGGAGAAAGTTTTGTTCTAAATGATTAACTTATTTATTTTCATGTATATTGAGGAATTTTCTATTTTGGTTTATTTCAGTTTCCAAAATTATTGATTGCTTATTTAAATTAATAAATTTATCCTAAAATAAATCTTCATGTTTTAAAATACTTATTTATCTTGTGTTTATTTTTTAGTATTTATTTACTTTGGGTTTGAACTGTTGCCACATACTCTGGTCAAAAAAGGGCTTTTTGGAAAGAGTAAAGATGGAAGTTCATCTTAGTGTACTCAAAATTCATTATGTTACCTAACCAAATCTTGCAATGTTTACTGAAGTTAGTTGTTTTTTTTTTTTTTCAAATTTTGGGCCTAAAGTAAATAATGAAGGGCTTAGGGTAACAGGTCTGTTTTACCTTTTAACTCTTAGGTACTAGTACTACTTGCTTATAAAAACAAATTGGACTGTTATCAAGTGTCCTTCATTAAAAAAAATGGCTGCGAAATTGTAAAATTTTGAAAATGTCTCATTTTTGGGGCCCAAAAACCACCATGTCGGACAGGTGGCAAAAATCTGAAATTTTTACAGCAGTAAGTACTTTTTATATTCTTTAAGACCATATAAAATTTATTTTATTACTCAAAGGAGTTGATGACTAATGAAGCCTTCTAAACCGCTAAAAACACTGTTCCTTCTAACCATGAACAATTTATCTAAAAAATTCACAGCATGCATTTTTTTCAGATTATAATGTAGGGCTACTATACAAAATATTTTGATACGTCTATAAAAAGATAGCTTATATTTTAGATCAGTGGTTCCCAAACTTTTCCAAGTTGTGACGCCCTTTCCAAGTTGCGGCATCCTTTTTCAATTAAAACTTTTCCATGGCGCACTACTCTAAGTAAAAATAAATATAGCTTGTGTATCTTCACTATTTTTTTACTTCACTAACATTAAATTAATAATTATAAATGTCTGGTTCAATTAATTATGAAGCTTTTACAATATTTCACAGCATCCCTGTGAAGAGGCTGGGACGATGAGGCACACAGTTTGATAATCATTGTTTTAGATAGTTTGTTACTTAAAGTTTGACTCATACACACAAACTCATGTTTAAACATGAAAGTGAACAGACATGCATGGACATGAATGTTTGCGTAAAACTAAATGTAAATATTGTGAAGGCTCAGTTACTGTTTTGATTTCAATGTGTGTTATGTTGTATTGTTGCTAGTGTTAATACTGCGGTTAGGTAATGTACACTAGTTTATAAAGTAATTTTTTTAGCAGTGAACTTCTCTTTTATGCAATAACTTTTATTTTTAATTTTATTAATTAGAGAAATTTTTATTTTAGCTATAGAAAAAATGGAATAAGACAAAGTGAGGTGCAATTGGTAGTTTTATAATTTATACTAACTATATTATTATTGTAAGAACTGTTGCTTTTTATAAAAACAGATTATGGAGTGTTCCATTTGGCATCCACACTGAAACAGTACGTCACAAATTGACTTCCAATAGAAGATCTTCAGTATTGCACAATACTGAAGATTCCACGATATTTTAGTTTACTGAACAGCAAATAACATTGATATCTTTAAGTGGATGTACTGAAACAAGAAAATATCTGTACTTTTCATAAAACCAAATATTTAGATAAATATTTTTATATTAATGGGAAAAGTTGCTGTGATTCATTTAGCTGTCACACTGAACGGGTTAAGAAATCTTATTGACACTCTCAACAAGCAATCCAAATTTAAAATTAATTTCAGGCAGAGCATTTTGTATAAAATGCTTAAACAAAATATAAAAACTACAAGATGATACAGAAGCGAACTCGAATGTCAAGATTTATTTGAGCCTTAATGTGGTATAGTCAAGTGTAAATAAAGCTTATTCAACACTTGGCATTTCCCCCTGATAAAGTTCAAAAATGATCAAACAGCCCAAAGGAACCAATTTAAAAAAAATAAAGTTAAAAAATAGCCAGTCAGTTACCAGTAAATTAAATGATTCCTTTGATTTAAATATTTATACAGAAGAAACCAGTTTAGTACCACAAAATAATGCTGATTTAGGTAGGGAATATGAAGAATTAATCATTAAAATAAAGAATAAAATGAAAACAATTACTTCAACCTAGGAAAAAATTAATATTTTAAGTTTATTACCGAGCAGCTGGCACATTCAAAAAATTCAAGTAAGTGTTAGTCAGTATTTAGCTTGTCAACCCAAACAGTTAATTAAAACAAGTGGAATTTTGCCGCAAATCAGCAAAAAATACCCAGTCACTTAATTGATGAAAATGTTATTAAATGTATCCAAGATTTTAACCAGAATGATGAGCACTGCTGAATGATGCCAGTCAAGAAGGATTACGTCTCTGTAAGGCATGCTGATGGGAAGAAAATTAATATTCAAAAAAGGCTTATCTTATGTAACTTAAAGGAATTGTACACAGCCTTCAAAGAAAAGAAAATTTAAAAATTGGTTTTTCAAAATTTACTGATTTAAGACCTAAATTTTATGTTCTGGCTGGTGGGTCAGGAATTCACACACACTTTCTCATCTCTCTCTCTCTGTGTGTGTCATCCAACAAAATGTAAAACGTTTGTTATCAGCTTTAAAAATGAAATTTGATTATAAAATTCTCCTTTCAACCATGGTATGTGACATAACAAAATGAAACCTGCATGTTGTCACAGTGTGAAAAATGCCCAGGCACTAATGAAATACTAATATTACTGCAAGAGAACTTGGATGATTTTGATTCATTATTTCCAAACAGTGGGTTTCTATTGACCATTGTGAACTACTCAAATTCTTCCATTTCAAGAGTACTTAGATAACTTACTGAAAATTTAAGTAATCTAAAAAGCATGATTTGCAAAGAAGCAACCTAATTTCCTTAATATTAAAAAGGAAAACTTTGAGAGTGAATGTATTGTAATTGGAGACTTCTCCCAAAATTTCACTTTTGTGATATAGGATGAGGTCCAGTCATAACACTGGTCAAAAACTTATGCCACAGTACATCCATTTCTCATATATTTTAAAAAAAGAAGGAAAATTACAAAGCCGAAGCTACTGTGTGATTAGCGAGTACTTGAAGCACAATACTACATCATTTTTCTACTTCCAAAAGCAAGTTATAAAATAAAAACACTGTTACCAAAAGTTAAACAATTTTTTTTATTTTTCTGATTGCTTCTCAGCTTAGTATAAAGATAAAAAAGATTTCATAAATTTGTGCTACCATCAAGAAGATTTTGAAATTGCTGTTGAATGGCATTTTTTTGCCTCGTACCATGGAAAAGGATCATGTGATGATATCGGTGGAACTGTAAAAAGGACTGTGATTAAAACAAGCCTTAAAAGGACAGTCAACAATTAAATAGTTCCACTTTCTGAAATGTACAATTATTCCAAAGACAATATTAGAAATATAACATTTATTTTCTGCTCTAATAAAGATGTTCAAGAGACTGAAGAATACCTCAGTTCTTGTCAGGTAATCACAGTAGTCTCTTGAAGTCAAAATTCGTGAAAATGAAGAGGAATATCAAACACACTTTTTCCATGTGCAGGGTCTTGGTACTTCATTCAAGAAATCATTGAGGGATAAGCAAACATGGTTTCAACTGAAAAATATTTTAAAGATTCTCATGCTTTCAGTGCTTTTACTATCAACTACTGGAAGAGGATACAACATTACACCAAAGACGAATGAGACATTACACCAGTTTTACTCAATAAAGAAATAGCAAGTTATGTTAAGTTTGTTATCAAAAAGTGCAAGATTTATTCATAATTTCCATTAGCCAGGAGTAAAATAAGGTAAAAGTGAACTGAACAACTTGTTAATGTATTTGAATTATCATTTTGTAATTGACTATTTATTAATTATCAATTTATTCATTCTAAATGAGTTTAGTTGTAATTTTTATAATCTGAAAATATTCATAACATGGTATTTTTGGATACGTTGTTTATGGTTAAAAGGAATGGTGTTTTAAGCAGTTTTGTTGGCTTCATTACTCATCAACAAGTACAATGAGGCAGAGAATTGTCTCAGCTACACCAGTAGAAGATGATTGACACCTACCCAACAATTCAGGGGTCGGGGGCCCATCAATACACAGTCCACTTTAGTGAGGACCCAACTGCCACCAAGGGGAAGCTCAGCATGATTGATACCAATGGACAGGTTGCAATTTCCTGACTACAACTTGACCCAAACCGACATCACCAGAGACCAGCAATTGAAATCAACAGTGCTTCTCAGAGCTATGTCATCAAATACACAAATGGCCCTTTTTAGAGCTGTCACTACAAAATCCCAAACAATCCTTTTTAGGGCTACCACAAATTTATGACAATACATACCAAACCATAATTACCACATACATACCATAATTTGTGACATTACATACATATATACAGTAGTAATTAATCTAGTGGCATTATTTTTTTCCATTTAGTACCATTTTTTTCTTTTACAAAAATATTTTTTATTAATAACAAACAGTTGTAGTTAACGTAATTTCTGTATTTGGTGGTTCTTTATTAATTTTGATTAACATTTATATTTACTTTGAGCATCATAATCAAAAAGGTTGTAGCTAATCTTATATAAGGACACTATTTACTCCTGAATCTGGCATAACCATTCTAAAGAAACTAGCACTTTATACCAGATTTACTAAGGATGCAGGAGTGAAATGGTTTCCCAGTGTCCTCTTCACAAAGTTCAAATATACATATATATTGCTGCATCAGTATACCAAACCCACTGAAATATAGGGTATAAAGTGAAATGGACCATTTCACTTTAAAAATTTGTTTATTAATTATCAAAATTAAATATTAGCCACCTTAATGAAATAATAAAACTCTCCATTGGAAAGTTGTTTTTCAGTTCTTAGACTTCCTCAGGCTTAATTTTTCATTATTGTAATTATTATTACTATTATTAACCCAAGAGTAGTCATGATAGATTCTTGGTTGCATGTTTGATTTACCTCCACATTTTTTTTACGTGAAATACTACTTATAAATGTAATAATTAAGGGATATACTAGTGTCGTTTAAAAGTACTTAATTGACAAAGATGGCTAAAGTATGTAGATGACTAAATGACACCTACAAGCCTATGATTCCATTTTAAAGGCGTTTTCCCCTTTGTTTTTGACAGAAAAAAGTTGGCTGTCGAATTTAAATGTCTAAGATAATGAACATTCAAGATATCCAAAGACCCGTACAATTGACAAAATCATTGCAAGGCAAACCAAAAACAGAGTCTAAAGAACACTTCTCAGGAGTGTATAGAATTACCTAAATGTAATTTTTCAATGTTTTATAACAGTAGGTCAGTAAATCTAAGACTTTTTAGCTCTACGACTCCCAAAAAGTAAAAAAAAATGTATAATTAATATATTCCAACCCCCCCCCCCCCAACCGTAAACCCAATGAAACCTAGGTAAAATTGTGTTGACAGTAGCAGGTATGAACATGTTTGTATGAAGTGTACAAACAAACAATTTACAGATTCCAACTTGATGTGTATGTGCTCCTTGTAATTTGGTCTCAAACATAATATTTGCTGTGAGAGCATCATGTTAGAACATATGATACATTTGAACATGTCGAGCTCGTGGTAGTATAAAAGAGGTGTAAGAAATTGCAGAATATCAGTTTAGTTTCGAATGTGAGGTATGCGTCTGGTGCCTTTATTTAAAAGTGTAGTTGCATTGAAAATAATAATTGAAGTTTCAGGTTTTTAGAGTGCCTTCAAACAGTGAAACTGTATTTTTTTTCAGTTAGATTCTTATGCAAAATGATTAATTTGTGGAACAAAAGTGAGCCATCTATATATAATGAATCGATTGGTAAAAATACAAGATTGTACAATGAAATTGATTTAAATTATGATTTTACCTAATTGGATGGAAAGCCACAGTCAAAATACTTTAAATAATAAATAAGGCTAAAAATAATAACAAATAAAATAAATAAATAAAATAATAAGGCTTTAAATAATAAATTCTTTCAAATCCTCTCCAGTGAAAGATGTAACCATCAAATTTAATTTTACATTTGGAAATGAAACATTTAGATCATAAAAGCAAACCCTTGGAATTTCTCAAAAGAAAATTACTAGTTAGATAAATAAAGAAGCTTCTATTTGTAAATCAATAACTGATGAAATTACAATTGAAGCATCTTATCTCATACAATTAAGAATACCTAATATGTCCAAACCCCATAAATTACAGAAAACCTCATATTGCCTGCCAAATTGATATGGTCAGTGTTTTAATTAGCGTGGAAGAAGCAAAAAAATTAAACATATTTCGCTTTCTAATGACATGGGTGCTGATGTTCGCAATTGGATAATTCAGCAAGTTAGTTCAAGTGAATCTTATAATATTCAATTTGACGAATTCAGATGGGGCAAATATCTCAGTTCTTATGTTGTGTGATGTGTGAATGTGAAAGGGACAGATAAATCAAATAAAGTATTTTGTTTTGCAAATCAATACCTGGTCAAGTAACAAAATATCTTTTTGATGTTTTTTATGAAGCTACTAAAAACTATAATATTGAATGTACAAAAAGTATTGCAGTGTGTAGTGATAGTGCAAAGGCGATACAGGAAAGAAAAGTCGATTTCGAAAAACAGTAAAGATTGTCTTATATCAATGGTGGAATGAACGCACTGCTCCATTCTCAGACTTGCTCTGCCACAAAAAATATATCAGAAAATCTCAAACAGATTCTTTGTAAAGCTGTAAAAATGGTTAATTTTATTAAAAGTTGACCGTTACAGAATAGGCTGTTGCTAAATTATGCGATAAAATGGCAAAAAGAAAAAATCTCTTCTTTTTCACACAGAAGTCAGAAGGTTATCGCAGGGGAAATTGTTAAACTGGTTATTGGAATTGCAAGATGAATTAATATTGTTCCCAGATAAATAAACACCATTCTCAATATTTTTACAGAATGTGTATATGTTGCTGTTGGCTTACTTAGGTGATGTATTTTTGTGTTTAAACAACTTGAATGTGAATTTACAAAGATGTGATAAAAACATTTTATTAACAACAAAAAAAGTTCATGCTTTCTTTAAGTTCATGTTTCATAATAGTATGGTAAACATGCAGATCCATTTACTTATTCTGTCGCTAGATGGCTCTTAACATTCTGGAACACTGGCTTAACATTTTTTTTGTAATTGGGGATGAAAACAAGACAAACCGAATGTTCTGGTTTTCACCCTCAGTCAAATGATTAAATGCTGTACTCGTGTTAGTTAACCCAAAAATATTTGGGTATACAGTGGGTTGGCTATATGAGCCGTTGCATACTGTTGTAATGAGTTCTATTATACAGTAATACAGTACTATATAAAGTTACACAGTTATACAATGAGTATAAAGTAAGTGAGTTTTATTATGCGAGGGATATCTCTAGTAAAGACCACTGGGAAAAATCTCTCCTAAAGGTTGGCAAATCTGTGTCATTCATGGCCACGCTAGTAATGTACACACTGCATTGTTGTCTGTAAGTTGTCATGTTGTGGTATCTTTGATTATGTGTAAGTTATTACGTTATAAAATGAATAGGAAAATCGATGTTGCCGCAAATTGTGAACTATATGGAATCTTACATTTTTTAAACTATCAAAACGTTAAGCTGGCTGAAATTCATAGGTAGTTGGCTGCTATGTACAATGATAATGTAATGAATAGAAGAAATGTCTGAAAATGTTAAGAAATAACAGAATTAATGTGCATGGTGAGGAATGTTCGGGGAGGCCCTTGATAATCACCAAGGACTTGTTGAAACGCATCGATGATGAAATCTGAAAAAATTGTCGCTCAACGATTTCCAACCTGGCCCTTCTTTTTCCAGATGTTTCAAGAGCTGTTATTGGTCGCATTGTTCATGACCATTTAGGCTTCAGAAAGGTTTGTGCACATTGGATGCTGCATGTCTTAATGGAACGCACAAAAAAAATCCAAATATTATCTGCTTTGGAATTTTTGATGCGCTACACAGAAAAAGGTGATGGGTTCCTTAATTCAATTGTTACCGGCGATGAAACATGGATTTTGTATTACACGCCAGAGAAAAAATGACCATCAAGTGAATGGTATCATCCTCAATCAACAGACCAACAAAGGTGATCCACAGCCATTTAAATGCAAATTGATTGCTACAGTCTTTCAGGATTGGTTTGGCATACTGCTGGTTGATTTCGTGCCATGTGGAACAACTATAAATGCTTACTGTGAAACTACATAAGTTACATCACAACATTCAAAATTGATGACGTGGATGGCTGATCAACAGCATCGTCCTGCTACACAATAATGCAAATTCACATGTTGCGGGCCCAACACGTGATTTGCTGAGAAGATTTGGATGGAAATTTACGATCACCCACCATATAGCCTGGATTTAGCTCCTGATTGCCATTTGGGAAATTGAAAGAATTTTTGAGTGGTAAGCAATTTGTAGGTGGCAATGAACTTAAAAATGCTGTTAATCAGTGGCTAAATGGACTGGCAGCAGAAGAATACGAAGAGGGTATATTGAAGCTGGTATATCGCTACGATAAATGTCTTAATTTATGTGGCGATTATATATAGAAGTAGCGTAGTTTAAGAGAAATAAAAAGTATTTATAAAGTTTTCAGAATAAATTTTTTTTACAATGAAACAGTCTTTATTTTAGAGACAACCTCTCATATAAAATAAGTGAGTTCTATTTTTGCAGTATGTCTAATAAGTTATTTATTGATGATTCAGACTGTGATCTGGATTTTCCTGTCTGTGATAATGAAAATAGTTGTAGCAGTAATGAAGAGAATGTGATTAACAAAACAAAGAAATGGAAACAAAATTTTTAAAATTGGAAACAGATTCGTGTTAATGATAATGCAAATAGTTTTTAGCAGTAGTGAAGAGATTGTGATTAACAAAACAAAGAAACGGAAACAAAATTATAAAAATTTGAAACAGAATGCTACAAAATATAATCTTAAGTGGACAACCTTATTTTTCCAAAAAGGGTAAACTTATGCCTGAATATAAAGCTGTAGACTGTAAATGCTTATTTAAATAAGTTTACATCATCATTAAAAATGAAACTATTTACATATTTCAATGATTTGATTGGGAAAAATTTACAAGATTCTTATTTATATGGTCTTATAAAATTATTCAAGATACATAGATGACATCCTGATTTAGTTATGAAGAGACAAGGTATTATTGGTGATCCGAAAAATGTAGTAATTCTGGAAAAACGAAATAATCATTTTAACTGCTTTATTAATCTATACTGTAAAGAATTTTACATGCAAGGCTGCATTTTGTAGTCTACATGGAATTAAAAAAGCCAGAGGAGAAAGATTAGCTGCATACAAAAGAGTTGGAAACATTCCTCAAATAGACAATAGAAGGAAATATCAGGATTCAAGTGGAAATAAAAAGCCAGAAGTTGTAGATCAGATCAAAATTCACATACAATCTTTTCCAGCTCATAAACCTCATTACTCTAGAAAAACCTGTCAGAAATGATTTCTGTCATCAGAGTTATCTGTTAAAAAAATTCACTCCTTGTATTTGAGGAAATATGAACCAAAAAACTTTGAAAATATTAATGCAGACTACAAATTACATACAAGTATTACAATGAACTACTCAGAACTAACTTTAATATTTCATTTGGAAAATCATAATGTGATGCTTGTCCTATTTGTGACAAATTGAAAATTATAATAAATAATGCAAATGACAACTATTTAAAACAAAAACTTGAAAATGATAAACCAATACATTTAGCTAAAGCAGAAGAGTTTTATCCTGAGTTTTATTCTTTTGCTAGCAAGCTTGCAAAAGAAGATTCATCTATTATGTTTCAATGATCAACACAATTTGCCCCTTCCCATTCTACCAGTAGCCGACATTTTTTATAGTTTTGTGTCTTTAATAAATGTTATTACTCTGCAAAAATAGAAACATCAAATATGTACTCGTACAAAGAAAATATTGTAAAGGAGCCAATGAGACCATCTCATTCTGCATCATTATAATGAAAACTTTGTCGATCCCAGTGTAAAACATTTGTTCATATTTATAGACAATAGTTCAAGACAAAATAAAAACTTATCAGTTGTACAATATCTGTATTTTCTCACCACAAAAAATGTTTAAAAAAAATTATCTTTCCCTGAATGTAGCCATACATACAGTCCATTTGACAGAATTTTTGGTAAAATTGAAATACTGAAATGAAAAAAAGAATATGTGTATATTTCAGAAAAGTGGTAATCACTTGTTCCAATGTTCGTCAAAAAATTTTCATGTTAAAAATGTGCAGCAACACAGGGATTAACCTTAAGGATTTTAACCTTTACTAGCTGCATTTTTAAAGATTATAAAACAAAAATGGATTGTTTGTTAATTCCAAATCACATTTTTGTGTATGAAAATGAGTTTATAACAATGTCAAAAGGTTACAATGTAAATCTTTTAACAAAAATGTTTATAACATAAGATACATTAATCAAATCAACATTAATAATGTACTACAAGCCTACCAAAAACCCATTCCAGGGAATAATAAGAAACTAACATTAACAGATTTTTAGAAAAGTTTATTCCACTCATTTATAAACAATGGTTGCTGAAGTTCAACCAACAGTGAAAATTGTGAAACAAAAGATGATTAATGGTAAACAGAATTTAACAACTTAATTCCTTTTTTTATGTCTACTATATATATATATAATTTTTTTTTTTTGTAAATTTTCGGCTAATCTCTTTTCATTTTTATTTTTAATAAAATAATCAATAAAACACGTTCAACAAACCAAGTTTTTATTCTCAATTATAATTTTTCCAGGTATTGGGTTAGGCTTTCACTCATGTAAAATATCAATTTTGGTTTTTACCTGTTTTTCATTTTCATCTCCTCAATTTTAGAATCACACACAACTTGATTAAATTATGAAAATATTACACATGGTAATATTTTATTAAATGCATTTTTTCAGCAAAAACTGTCAGTGGTATTCGCTTTGTTGAACTTATGAGGAATCAAACCAATGCCTCCTCATATATCCTTTTAGATAAACATATAATATTTATTTCTGAAAACAGTTTCAATTCAAGGCAGATCAGTTTTAAACAAGCATTCCAAGATAAATTCAGTAAGAAAAGAGGAGGACAAAGGGATTCAATTTGTCTAATCTTCTAGTCTTTTATGTTATTATTTTTGTGTTTCAACTAAAAACTAGTTAATTTTATATGAATGTGTTTGAAAATTTTATTTCTTCTTATTTAGTTTAAACATAATCACAGAAAGAGAGTTTGTGTTGTGAAGATATTTAAAATGCATTATGCATGAACAAGAGTGGAAAAACCAGATTTAAAAAATTTGTACTTGTCCTTTTGAGTGTATGTATATCATATCAATTATGATAAACTATTTTTTGTGAAGTTTCCTTTACCTATTCCACTGATCCCAACTTACTGTTGTACATCAAACACCTAGCTCACCAAACATACAAGTGGTCTTCAGCCCTGACATCTTCATTCATCACAGTGATGGCTGTGTAGTGAGAATCATTATTCTTAGAAAAAGCAATTCTAACTAGTGCCTTTGTATCAAAGATGCAGTTAAAAGAATAGGACAAATGGTGAAAACCAACAAATTAATGTGACCCTTTTATTAAGAAAATAAATTGTTATACCCATTCCCTCTACTTTATAGAGAAAGTTCTGTTTAGAATAATGAATCGTGTGGTAAAATCCATATAGTAGTTATGAAGGTAGTTATGAATATGTTTCATCCCTTTTCAGAGAGATGCTGTTAGTTAAGTAGTCTAGGAGATTTAAACATATGAATACAACTGATATTAAATTAAAAATTGTTTTATATGTGTGCAATTAGATAATTTACATTGTAAGCACTGATTTAATAATCAAAATAAACATATAAGCTTAAGTGCTTTTTTTTATACAACACTAAACAATCAACTGAACTTTAATGCTGTAACTGTTTTCCTAAAAGTATTTAAATTATTTTTGTCAAATGATTACATGTTGTCCAAATTATTTGGTTCAATATACTTATTACATAGACTAAAAATTTTGATTCTTCAATAAAAAATACTTAATGTCTTCTAGTCTTTGCAGGTTACAAAGTGAACAATTTCTCTTCCTTTAAGCATATCCTTCTCTATTAAAACAAAATCTTGGTGAATCTTCATTTGGCAGATAGGATGGTACTTTGCAATAGAACATTCATAAATAATTCTGCCATTGTAGAAATATATATTATTTTTTTTTTTTTTTATAATAGACTTACTGCGCTTAGTCCGCTCATGCTGTTAGGTAAGCTCTAGGAGCTATTTAGGATACTGGTCACTAAACTAAACTGTTCAAGGCTTAGTAGCCGTTTGTGGCACAGACATTTGGTCTGTGCTTTAGGGCGATCGAATGGGGTGGTGGGGAGAGAAACGCCAAGCAAACTAATTATAATAGAGTTGTATTTACCAACGTTATTAGTCGATAATTAAGCTGATCATTCATTTCAATATTTGGGCCTGATGATCAGACCAAGCATCAAGCAATTTTCTTTTGTGATAAAACCAGATTAAACAAATTTGGCAAATACCTTGAACTGGCAAAATGTATAATCATAAGTATGTTAAACATTGTTTTAATAGTTAATAATAGATGTTGATTTTTATAAAACTTCAAATCACAAGTTGTATCCCATTTTAATAGATTTGTGATTAATCTTTTTGATAGCATTTTCAACTGCTATGGTTGAACACATATTCCCTAAAAACATTACACTCCTTTTTGGACAGTCCTGTAAAAACAAATATTACACTACTTTTTGGGCTCAAAAAGGATTACGGACTGCCGGGCCATCATTTGTACTTGGTGTACCGAGGTGTCTTCAAAAGTATGACCTCTTACGCAGTGTCCGTTTGGGCGCATCGGTTGGAAAGAAATCGAATTGTATGCACTGGTGTTTTTAAAACAACCTCCTATGAGGCTACCACCCATGTTGGGAAAGGCTCTCTCCCAATCGATTTAGTGGTGAAAGTTTGGGCGGCCATGTGGAAATTGCAAAGAGGCAGGGAGGTCGAGGTATTTGGGATGCAGCTTCAAGGAGGGTCTGTACTGAAGCAGAACGGTGATCTCAATGCATCAGTTCTAAATTTTGAACAGTTGCCTATCTCCCGCCTGCAGAGGAGGCTTTACAGCCTCGCGATGGAAGCATGGCAACAAGAATGGCACGCCACAACTAAGGGATGGTCCTTGTCTAGATTTATACAGGATCTGGGGAATGGTATGACTCTCCATTTTTAAAAGCAACAGGAGCCCAAGTGCTCTCAAACCATGTAAATTTAAACCAATATTTGTTTTGGTTCCATGTGGCAGTTGATGAGCTGTGTGTCTGCAGGAAGGTCCAATCGAACGAACACATGATGTTCTATTTTCCAGCTCTTGAGGAGGGGCCAGAACTCAGGTCACCCTGGAACTTAGAAGTCAAGGGGAAAATTGGCCACTCACAAGCGGCGAGTAAATGTGGCAAGAGCTGCATTGTCAGACTGTGTGGGAGTTCCTTGATGTAGTTGCCTTGTCCAACCGACATCAGTAGTTTAGCTAAGGGAAAAGACTCCTACCACGCTGCTGTAGGAAGCTAACCGAGAGATATGGCTGGCTACCAGTCAGATTAAGGCTCCAAGCGCTTAATGGTGGATAAGTACTTGCTGGCATTCAGCGGCCTAGGTGTGGAAGCGAATTGCTGTCTTTGACAAGGTAAATTAATTATTGTTTATTATATGTTATAATGTGTTTATTATATGTTATATTATATGTTTTAGTAGTTGACATGGTGCACTAAATCCTTTTTAATGATATATGACAAGTGGGCGGTGGGACACGCTAGCAAGTTGTGTATGGTACCACGCTAATTCTGCTCACGCTTTTAGGTTAGCTCTAGGAGCTAATTAGGTCGCTTAACTGTTTCATGGCTCAGTAGCTGTCTGTGGCGCAGACATTTGGTCTTACGCTTTAGGGCGACCGAATGGGGTGGTGGCGGGAGAAATGCAAACCAAACTACTTTTTGGACAGTCGTATAAAAAGGCAACTTGCTTTCAAAATGAAAGCAAAATCAAAAATTTCTTGGTAATGATTAATGAACCATCAAAGATTACCAAAAGAGCTGTTATTCCTATTAGTATTTTTTAGTCTGATCTCTCCACAGATATCTATCCAACAATATAAAACCAATGGTCAGTTTTCTCTTCTCAATGCAAGCTCGATTGCCAAATTTCTAATGATTAACATAATTATATTCAATCATTATATATATGTGTAATCATATGTATACTGTTACTGAAAAGACACTATCTCTTTTTTTAACATTCTTTGGTTACAAGCAGAGTCTTGACATTGTGGAAAGAGAAATAACATTTACAACAAACATATGTTTGGGTTTAAGCAATCTCCAGAAAATTAGTATTTTTCTATTTTATTTTTAACACTATCTGGTAGGATAGTACCTTAAATTTTTAGCCACAAAGGCCTACTTATTCAAGCCGAACCTGCACTATTTAAAATATACCATTTGCTCATATAAAGAAGGTTGTTCACTAGTGTTGGTCACTATGCACACACTGAAAAAATGAATTCATGATTTATGACAACCAGTTCTTAGAATTGCTACACTACAGAAAAGAAAAAGATATTTGTTAATAGAAAAAAAATGCAGGTTCTGCAGTTTTAAGTGGACCTTTGTGGCTAAAAAGTTAATGTATTGTCCTATCAGTGTTAAAAATAAGATAAATAGATTCTGAAAAATTTCTGGAAATGTTACACACCAACATATGCTTTGTTGGTGTAACAAATATTTCTTCTTCCATTATGTCAAGAGGTGTTCTTAGTAATCAAAAAAGTATTAAGCTAAAAAAAGACTAATATAAGCAATCTTTTAAGCTAAAAAATGTAAGCACTAATACATGTTTGATGGACATTTATTTTTTTTTTTTT
Source organism: Lycorma delicatula (assembly GCF_047948215.1). NCBI lineage: Eukaryota > Metazoa > Arthropoda > Insecta > Hemiptera > Fulgoridae > Lycorma > Lycorma delicatula. Next base: position 287,749,308 of record NC_134455.1, read on the forward strand.
GCTGTGAGTAACATTAATTTAATGTGGAATGTTTGTAATGTAGGTATTGCCCAATTTTTGTATGGAAGAGTGACTTTTCTCTATGCTGAAAAACTGCACTATTACTACAAACATTAGGCTATAGAAAAGTAATTTAATTCTGACTTCTTACACATATGTATCTAAATTGTAGACTATAAATTATTTCATTAAAAAATGGCTGAGCTCATTAAATAATTTTTTAATAGTTTCTTTAAAAGAGAAAAAGCTTCACTCCAAATGATACTGAAGCAGTGCATTCAGTCATGTTTGCTTCCATTATCTCTGCAAAATTAAAAGTCATTCAATTTTGAGCAAGATAAGAATGTGCATCATCAGAATAAGGGCAAAAATCAGTGAACATATACAAGTATTCAAGTTGATCTTTTGTGATTTCATCAGGTGATATTGGACACGTTTTCTTTTCTGGAGGAGGTAAAGATCGTTTCATGAGCTGCCTTTGACGCTTCTCAAAAGGAGGTTCACACATTTTTATAATCCGTCGGGTACATTTGTCGAACTCTAAAAGCTTCTTTTTTGCCTCTTTGGCAATGACTAATTTTTTTCTTGTCTGTTCTCTAACTATTTTTACGCACTTTGCAACTTCATCAACAGGAAAAGCAACCATTTGATTTAGTATATTATTATACTCTTCAAATAATTCATTCAGTATATCTACTGGTGACAAATATGTTTCATCATTTATTATAACATTTGAATAGATTTGTTGTACTAGTTCAATCATAATAATGCTTTCTTCAAAAGTATTTTTATACAAATTGTGAATAAGTGAATTTAAATGCGCTTCCAAGTACTTATTTCGTTCTTCAATAAAAAGAAGTGAATTTAAAGATTGTTGTATAGTATTTTTAATTTTATCAATTTCTTCTGTTTGCCTTGCTTGCAGAAGATAAAATTCTTTTTCTACAGCAATGTTCTTTTGTTTCATTGTGTTCGTAAGCAAAAGATAGTTCAAATTATAATATTCTAAACAAGAAAACAGTTCATATACTTCCATAGGCTTACCAGATTTATGTTCACTTTTGAAAATTATTTTATCTTTAATGTTTGTATTACGTAGTAATGAATACAAAGAGGAAGAAGAAATTAGATTACTGCTAACAGAAGCCCTCTGATCAAAATTTTCTGAATTATCATATTCTCCTGTAAATGTTTTATCAATCTTAAAAATATTGATACTTATAAGAAACTGTTCACACAGTTTACTTTTACTCCATAATTCTTCCATATTACAAATTTCTACATTAAGTTTGGTAACCTCCATAACTTTGTTTGTATATATACGCCGTTTCTGTTTTGTTAAAGCTGATTCATTTGTACAAGCAATAAGAAGTTTCATGGATTCTTCGTGATCACGGGATAATGCCATTTCAAATTCCGTGGTAAACGTTTTGAAAGATGTTAAAATACGCTCGAATTGATCGTTTTCTCTTTCTGACAGGAAATAAATTTTTAAGATGTCATCAAATAGAAATCCTGTTTGTAGACATAATCTCAGGGATTCATTTAAACATTTTTTGTAGGTATGCCTACTAAACTTCTTTTGTTGTTTTTTAATAAAAGAGAAATAGTTTTTATCAACATCAGTAATTCCCTTTAAATCATCTAAACTTTGACACCAATTTCTTTTAACATTTTCACTATTTGTTAACGGAAAAGAAACTTTACTTTTTTGAGATGTATTTAATGCACAATTTTCTTCATTATTGCAGTCAAAAATCTTTACTTTTCCGGATTTAAGAAATGACTCCAGATTACTATGTGCATTCTTATCACCTGACAAAACTTTCTTCATGTTGCATTTTTTGCCATGCTATTAACAAGTATGAAAACATACAAAACAGTAATAAGCAAATAACAACTGATGAATTTGTTTTTATTTATTTTTCTGGTATAAAAGACCCATTTTTGCAGTTTAGATCACAAGACACGGGTTTTCTTAAGTTCAGTACAATTATAAATACATAACAGCTAATGCAATTATGGGTAAATATTGCTTGAATTCTTGACAATATGATTCCTATGCAGTCAAATGAAAGATTTCCTCTTCTTAAAAATCAGCATAGAGAAATAAAGAAATCTGATAGTATGAACTTTAAATTAATTTAACATTGCTGTTCGTAGTTATAAAAACAAATTTTAGTTGGAGATTCGGTTATTGCAGCAATACTTTCATGTAAAAATCTACTTCGGTGTACTTCGCGAAAAAAGGCTTATTTTTGCGAAATTACATCACATGAAAAAAAAAAATTTCGTGTGTACGTATGTACGCGTGTAAGAATTTATACTTCTTTGGAGAGAATAAAAAAATATTTTTTTTTACGCATTCAAACAATTTTGAACTCATTGATAGACGATGTTAAATACCACGAATAAAAGTTTGAATAAATAATACTTAAATAAACATTTATTGGTATTTACGTATTAACGCCACCGCAGCTACAGCTTTATTTAAAAACAAAGCAGTCAATCGGATTTCGGTGGAAAATGAACAGTCTCTATTAATTTTAATAAACGGTTATTTAAATTTATTTAATTTATAAATATAATTTAACCAAACTTAACCTACGCTCGCTAACCTTGACTAATTAACACCGTAATTTTTTGAGTATTTATTTAATAAATTCAGTAATTATTGCAATTATTTATTATTAAAGTAATCAAAACACTCCTGTTAATTAGTCAAGGTTAGCGAGCGTAGATTAAGTTTGGTTAAATTATATTTATAAAATAAATAAATATAAATATGGTTATTTATGGGTTATCATTTATTAAAATTAATAAAGAGTGTTCTGAATATATGTTTAACTCTATATCGGCCCATTTTCCACCGAAATCCGATTGACTACTTTGTTTTTAAATAAAGCGGTGGCGTTAATACGTAAGTACCCATTTATTTTATACATTTAAAAAGTATTGAAGTATTCGTTATCATATAAAACAAAGTTCATCAAATATATTCGATTAGTTTAGTTCAATTAATTCTTCGGATGACTATTGAATAGGCACAAGGATTATCAGCAGCTTATGGTATGAAAATATGATACAAATAGTTTTATTTTATAATAGTGTATTTTATTAAAAATTTTGTTTTTGGTAGATTTAAAATTATTTATGGAAAATCAAGAATTTATCTGATGTGTGGTATTTTCTGTATCATTAAAAAATATAATTTTCCTCATAAAAAATACTTACATAAATATAATCTCAAATCTTGATACATAATTTTCGCAAAATAACTTTAAAAAAAATAAATATACGCTGTAATATAAATAAAGTTTAATGAATATGAACAACAATACTCAATTTAAAATATCCGTCTTCAATTCGTGTATATAAATATATATTTATTACGACTCAATATTTGCTGTTTACAACACGTGCAAATCACATAATTGCATTGAACGCTGACTGAATTACACACCATACGCATGTGCATGCAAACTGATCTACTTGGGCCTCCGCAAATCAGTGTGTTACATCGGCGCGCGCAACTTTCCGAAAATACACTGTGGTCGGTTTCTCATTACGCGCCAAAAGAAGTATAACTTCAAAAATTGAATTCTATTCGATGTAAAGCTGGTTTTTTTCTGCGGTGTTGTGAGTTGCAATTTGTTTGAAGAAAGCTTGAAGAATTACGGAAATTACGCTGACTTATACATTCATGTAAGTTTACACTTCTACTGCAGTACCTTAAACCACACTATTTAGACAGTAATCCTTATGACAGTTCTCATTCTTATGTTAACATTACATAGAGAAAGGTTAAAATGTTAACTTGACTCTCGCTTTTCAAAAACCTAAATTTTCCTTTGTTGATCATTCTGAATTTATGCACATTATATTCTTAATCAAATATTGGTGGAAACATCAGGTAAGTTAACTATATTACTTAAGAAGATTTATTATAAATAATTTTTCACCAAGAATTTTGATTAGGGAGAATGAAGAAAATACTTTCCAGTAATGTTTGTTGACATAACCATTGCTTCTTTCATAGACTTAACATTTTTATTGTTTTAATAAGTTTTTGTAACATTTTTAAATGTTGATAGTAAGTTTATTTTAATAAAAAAGGAATAAATACAGCTGCTTAATCTAACCTTTCTTCCAATTATTTTTCTTGGGGGCTGTTACTACGGAATCAAGTTTTACCTATAAGGTAGTAAAGAATTTTACTACAGGTTGTAACAACCACAACAGCTATTCTTCAGTCTACACAATTGCCTGTCATGCCAACACAAAAAAAACATTATTTGATTAAAATACAATGTTTACTTATAAGCTACAGCTTGTAGATCTAAACAAAATATGGTTACAAACATTAACATTTTATTTTTTATACGAATTCTGCTGATATTAACAAACTCTTACGGAAGCATTTAGATGAGTTTGATGATTTTTGCCAGGAAGTGGCTACTGTGGTGGAGTAACTTCTTTAATATTGCTTATTACATATGTTCTGTAACCAAGCACCCCAAGTTTAGCACTAAACGATCATCTTTATTCATTGTTGACCATTCAACTACATTTTTGTAAGATACTGCATTTGATAATGGCATGAAAAATTAATTGGCATCATAAAGTTATAGTAATATAACATGTAGTAACTTATTGTGATTCTACAAAGTGATCAAAAAGTCTCTTTCCATATAAAGAAATGAACATGAATTGATTGTAAATGGTTTAATGTAAAACATACTTTAAATTACATCTAAATGTGCTCCTCCAGTGTTTGAGTACAGTTTTGTCAATTGCCAAGTGTGTTCAGACATTCCTCTCCATGTTGAAGGATCAAAGTTGTAAAAACACTTTCTGACGTTTTCAGTTCATCGAGATTTTTAGTCACAGTAGGGAGATTTTTTCTTTAATTATATCCCAAAGAGAGTTGTCAAGTCTGGACTTCTAGGTAGCCTAGAAGCCCAAGATTAATTAGAAATTAATTTTTAAGCTCCTACCAATCCAGTGCCTTTTAAAATGTTCATTTAAAATCCCCTTTTCATCGAGCATAATTAGCTGTAGCTCCATCTTGGTTGTAAAATGGCAGTTAATTCCATCCCGACAATTGAAGCAGAAGGATAAAATAATTATGTTAAGGTGTAAAATGCTGTTAACACTTCTTCAAAAAAGGTTTGATCCTATCAGATGCAGTTCATATATTGCCAGCCACATGATTATGTCTGGTGAGTGGTTCATAATTTCCTCATAAAAGTGGGAATTTTCTACACAATAAAAATTCTCATTCCAAGATCTATTAAATAGCAGAGAAGAAAACTGGTTTCTTTGATTGAACAATGGAAAAAGGCCTTAGAAGTGCTTTGCAAAAATGTTATCTTAAAGCCATGCCCCAGTCAAAAAGGTTGTTACATGAGCATGCTTAAATGGTTTAAACAGAGATTTTATTTCATTATTTTCTGAAGAGTTGAATGGAGAATATTTTTCTCTGAAGTCCTTTTCCTGATAGAATTAAGAGAGATTGTAAAAAAGATTAGTCAGTAATATCTGAGCTATTCAGAAGACTGGAAGGATCTTGTTTCAAATCAAGGACTGACTCAGTAGAAACACAGTACTTTTCCAATATGACTTTTCTCCTGTGTAAAATTACTAATGGAGTTTCTTTACTAGAAAGTCAAATGAATCTGTCTTATTATTTTTTCATAGAGGAACAATTAAAAAATAAGAAATCTTAGTTTTTTTGTGCGTTTGTATATTAATGCACCCAAATACTAGCAGTAAGTCTTTCTTCTATTGAATTCTCACTTGTGACTACACAAATCAAAGTTCTCGCTAAACATGTGAAAATAACACCAAATTTTAACAAAACTGGCAATTTGAGTAAATGGAAGCACCTGATTAAGCTTTACAATCATCAGATGACACAATATTAACAACTTGAATGTAATATCATGAAGGGATTTTTCAGCCACTCTGTTGGTTCTGAAGGCTTAGAGATTATATAGTGAATCTAAACATTCCTGACATGTGTATGATGTACAATTAATACTATTTTGAATAAAATATTTATTTATTTATTTATGCCCCTTTTGTTACAAAAACTGTGGATGGTGGGCAAAGTGACAAAGAGATGGAACTTATTAGTGTTAGTAAGTACTAAAAATCCTGAAATAGTTTCCAATCTACTCCCTAGAGTGGAACTTATTCCAACCTCTGCAGAATAGAGCTACAGATTGTTGCTGTGGATCACCTAAGTTAAGAAGTTTGGTTTTATCATTAATTAATGATAAGTAAAGTTATAAATGACAAGTAAAGTTATCAGCTTCTAAAATGTAATATTTTGCATGTTATCCAGTGATCAATTTTTTAAGCTATAACCTTTCAATGCTCCAATCTGTGGGGAAAATATATCCTCTTGTGACCCAGCAACTAAAAATTTTAATTCCACTCATTACAATTATGCATATTACATCTATTATCTATGCTAAAATTCATGCAAAAAATATTTTTCAAAATTTGAACCTCCCCAAAATTTAGGTAGTACACATGCATACCTTATGTCTTAATGGGAAATAAATCAACAAATTCTGGTGATTTTTCTTGTACATGTGTAGCTCCTGTAATAGGCAATGAATGAATGTATTATAAGTTGTTTACAATTGCTAGTTAGGGAACATAAATTTTATTTTTTTTCATCCTTTGACCACTGCTTACAGGTTTCATCTGGTGTAGATCCTGTATAAAATGAAATTCAGAAGACACTTTTGTTGTCCTTCCACTTTGTGATGGCTACTACATCATTTTGTCACACTATATGACTCCATTCAACTCATTCTAACATTCTGTCATTAGCTACTTTTGATTTTGCATTGCCAATTCAATTGACCATCACAGTTCCTTTGAAGTAAATGTTTTAATAAAGTAACATTTCCACATATTTGATTCAGAGTTTCTGTTTCATCTCAGTCATTGAGTTCATCAATATCAAGATCCCTATTTTCAAGAGCTGCTAACAGTTCTTCATCATTGAAAACTGTTGGAAAAAAAGAAAAATATCACCAACCTGATAGTGAAAAGGAGATTTTAATAAAAATAACATTAATTTGTTTCTCTTCTAACATTATTAAAATAATCTTAACACAAATTTAATTAAAAGATTAAAAGTATAATATAATGTAAAATATGAATTAATCAAATTTAAATCAAATGTAAACAAATGTAAACATAACAAAATTTAAAAGCATGTACAGCATTAGATAACCTAATTTAAGTTTGTGCTAAGACCAAAGGAATAATCACGTCTACTTCAACTTTGCTGATCTGTCAGACATAATTTAGGTACAAATTTTCATCACTGAAGTGTTTAAGTATTAGTTTAAAACAAAGACAGTGTATACATATCATAAATATTATTAAATTACAAAAAATAAAATATGTATAATACAAGGACTAGATATTGAGGAAGTCGCCATCTTACTGAATTGAGTTGAAAACTTCTGCTACTGATAGTCAGTTAAAAGCAAAAATAGTGCAAAAGTGCAGATTTGTGAAACTAAAAGCAACACCAGTGTGTACAATGTGTCTCAATGCTGTAAAAATGTAAAAAAAAAACATTGTAAGGGATCGACAAGGCAAGGTACATGTGTATGTACCCGGGGTCTCAAGAGGTATGTGAATGTTGACTATTTGTCTGTCTGCATTCATCTTAATGTTTCAAACCTGTTGATGTTTTAATTTCCAGAGTTTCAGATAGATAGATAGATAGATAGATAGATAGAGTATGAACGCTATCCAAACTAAAAAAGTGTGGTTAATTAAACTGTAAGTTTCTACATTTTTATCATTGTAAAGGAGATAATAAAGTTCTGATAACACTTCTTCTTGCAGAATTTTTAAATTATCATATATTTCTTTCCTGCTGGTTGTTAAAGCCAACGGCTGAGAAAGAAATTTGTTGCACAGTGGAATTTGGTTTCCCTTGAAATATTTTTTTGATCAATTGCCACATGGAAGGTACATTTGATGCTTTTATGTTTATTATCAAAAAAAAAGATATAAAAATATTTTCATGAAAGTCTAACAAAATTCCATTCTTTGTTTTAAAAATTATTAGTTTAACAAAGGATATTTACTCTGAAAGGACAATCATTTTTTTAAACAAGAAAAGCAGTAAATTAGATACAAATTGCAGGCAAAGAAAGTTTTATTCCCTGCCTTCTTTCTCTGCTGTTTTTCAAGAATAAAACGAATTTTCTTTTTTCTTATAATTTAATGAACCTGTTAGTTTCTATAAACAAAGCAGGTGCAATTGTTTAGATTTTCATCAATAACTATCATGCCAATGTCTTCAAACTTAAAATCAAATAATGCACAAAGTTCCTTTCAATATGCCATAATCATAAATTATGAAGCTTAAGGTTAGTTACTGTAAATAATTATTACATCAGTATATAATTATATGTGTTCATCAAATTAGATTGTCAGGAATGGTTAAGTGTGTAACTCCTCAGGTAAAAAAAATGGTGTAACTATTTTATTTTACCTTGATTAAGGCTCATGGTGAGCAGCAAAATAAATAAAGTAAAAGTTTTAATTCATACATGTAAAAATAGTATTTTAGTTTTTTACTTCCTTGTGCGAAGTAAAGGAAGTATTGTAATCGCAAAACATTTTGGTTTTCATATTTCAACGGAAATATCCATTTTGACTATCCCTCAAAACATTCTGACCAGTTTCGGCATGATGTCTGTACATACATATGTTTGTGCTGCACATGTATCTCGCATAACTTAAAAATGATTAGCCGTAGGATGTTGAAATTTTGGGTTTAGCACAGTTGCAACGTCTAGTTGTGCACCTCCCATTTTGATTGCAGTCAAAATTAAAATTAAAATTTTAATTATGAAATATTTGGATCTTAAAGGGAAGGCACATTGGTTCGAATCAGACTTCATCTCCTTTTATTTGTCCTTTTTTAAACTTTTCTTTTTTTAATTTAAATGTATTGATTTAATAATTATTAACTCGTGATTTTTTAAAAAATTTGAAATAAAAATATTCAAGATTAAAAAAAAAAATAAAAAAAATCAGAAGTTATTAGTAAAATAAAATTTTATGTACTTTTAAAAATGTGTATGTGTAATTTAATAGGCATTATTATATATGTGTATATGTAATAGATTTGTTGTAACATCTGATTATTTAATATTAATTAAAAATTATAATTTTGAATCTCTTGATTTGAAGTATCGTTTCGTTTTTAGCTGTTTGTGGTTGTGTTTAAAACCTAATTTAAGATGAGTGCTCCGTTGTCCGATTGTACTAAGGAAAATTAATACAGTGTTTTCTCATTTCAGAAGATATGAAATCAAAAGGGATTGGTAAATTAGTTTTAACGATATGAGGAGTTGTTTGAGTGAAACAAAGATCGTTGAATGGACTGATCGGCTAAAAATATTAGAATTTTTGCGTGCGATGAACTGAAAATTAGGCCATCAGCTTGAAAGTTAATTATGACAATATTCTGTGGTATAAGTTTTTATTAAAATGATTATTTAATATTAATTGAAAATTATAATTTAGAATCGTATTATTTTTGGATTTTCTAGTTTAATTTTATTTAATTATTCAGGAATTTCTGTTTAATTTTATCTACATTAAAGTTAACTAAGAGTGACTAAAAAATAGATCCTCACAAGAGCAACATATACACTGAAGCATACAAGCTCGATCTTTAATAAATTGAACAAATTCTTATCTTTTAGTTCATTACTTCTCTGACAATATTCTCCCTAAATCGGATTTGATCATTATTTCGTTTGTTTTTTGTTACCAATCATTTAATCGCTCTTTGGTTTGATATAATTCTTCTGATCTTAATTTGTGTACACGTTCTGTAGTTTTCAAGTTTTCTCTCTTTATATTCATCATGCTCTCTTAATCTTTTTATTCTTTCCTTGGTCTAAGTTTTTCCTCTTTATATTTATCATCTCCCCTTAATCTTTTTTTGGTTTTAACATTTTCTTATTTATTATTTTCTCATAATTTTAAGTATATTTCATAAGAAAGCTACCTATTGAATCGGTACCATGTTTTGACTTCTTCGACATGTTTTGACGGAAAATTTCGATATGTCTTCGCGTTTCACATCCCCCAGATCCCAAAACCACTGTCAGTTCAAAAGTTTATATATCCATTTTACTTTCTTGTGGACACGATAACTGCCGTAATTTTGCGTCAATCACTTTCAAATTGATACATAAAATATAACGACCAAAAATCTCGATCTAGTTAGTTAATAGGCAAAATCGGACAATCGGGATGGAAATGGGGGCCTTTTCAAAAAAAAAATATCGCTATAACTTACTTATTAAGCAAAATGTCGAATTCGTTTAAATTCTACTATTCATTGTATAAGGAACTAAAACTTATAAAATCAACCACTGGCCCAGGGGATGGGAAAAATAGGGTTTCAAATACAAAAAAATCATACCTCCCTTACTTAATAGGCATAGCATCGAATTTGTTTAAAGTGGTTGTTAGTCCCTTAAGACAAGGGATGACCAAAATTTTGCTGGAATTGTAAGTAGATGGGGCTTGTATGCTAAACATGTGAAACTTTTTTCAGAAGCAACCATTGTTGTATTGAGCAAATTTGAAGTTTTTCTGAACTTTAAGGTTGAAATCTTTTTATCTCCTACTTAGCACCAATGAAATCTACCTCCACTTTCTGGTGTAAGGGATTATTTTTATTCTTCACTTGTTCTTACATTTTCTTCCTCTTCATATTCATCTTCTTGTCTTTTTTTTTGAGATATATTTCTTTGTTATCTTTCTTTTTCAATTTTGATTATTCACCAAATAATCCTGTAATAAAAACTGAATATTTTACACTGTAAGGCCAAAATTAACATTTGTAACTAGTATACAGAAGTTCATTAAACAGAATAGTTTAATTATTATTAAATTTTATTTATATGACTTCCCAGAAATCTGAAACTTTTGTTAATCGCCAACTCACGAAGATACGAAAAATACTGATTTAGTTAATATGAGTAATAAAGGGACTTTTACTGTATCCTAATACCTCATGTAAATTGTTGAATTATTGTATAAAAATTTGATTTTAATAAAAATTAATATTTCAGCAATTGTGTAACTGTCCACTTTATTAAAGAATTGGAGGATTGTATCACACTTTAAAATGAAATAAATTTAAATGAAGTGCAGTAAAAAATGAGTATATGTAATTTAATAGGCGTACAAGGAAGTCATGTGGTCTCCACAATAGATTTTTTAATATTATAAATATTTTATTTAGCATGAATAATTAACATTTAAGCATTTCTGTCAATTAATTGTCTTAGTTAATAATTGCTAGGAAATCAATTACTCTTACAATTACTAAACTTACTATCATTTTTAATTTTTTTTTAATTGTAGGACATCACATTTTGAGGCTACTTGAAAAAGTTAGAATGAGTTTTCAGAATAAAAAAATGGGTGAAATCTTTCTTTCTTGCTGGTAAATATGATTCATGTTGACTAACATTTGATATTGCAATGTATTCATATATTCTTTAAAAAGGTATCAATATATTTAGATATCAAAAAATAAATATATCAAAAGACAACAAATATTTTTGTGTTACTTAACACTGCAATTCTTCGTCCCATGGGAAAGGGCCTTATTATGTTGTTATACTACAGTTTCTATTTTTATTCTTAATTAATTACTTAATGATTTCAAATACCTTCAACGGTTAATTTAAAATTAAATTTTCCTTTAATAAAAAATATTCTACTGATGAGTTTCTAAATAATTTTTCTTTTTAGTAAAACTGTCCTAAAACACTTATTGACTACCTATCCACTATTTCTAGCCTGTTCACTCTTCTTTAGATGAACAAACTCGTTCCATCTTCTTTCTTGATGATCCACGCTTCCCTCCATACATGATCACACTCCAAAGAAAATATTTTGTGAGCCTCTTCTATAATTCTGAGTTATTTTGTTGTTGTTGGTAACCCTTTACCCTTTCAAATGCTGTTTTTTCATTATAAATTTTGTTTCTTATCTTTTCAGTATAGCTTTCATTCAAGGTATTGCTTCATAAGTGCTTAAATTGTCTTACTTGCTCTAATTTTCTTTTTTTTTCATCCAAATTTCTGTGTTCTTTATTCATGCTCATAACTTTTATTTTGCTAACATCATTTTTTTTTCTAAATTTGTATTCTACTATTACAGTTCTTTTTTTTTTTAACTTCATCTGTCTTGCAATCAATATGTTAGCATCTACTTATTTAACTGCTTTACTCTTCTTTAACTTTCCTTTCCAGTGCCCTTTCCACCAGTTTTTCTTCATTGAAATGTGTGGGTGAATACAAAATTCTTGTCAAACTCTTCTACGATATTAATCTCTTTTGTTTCCCCATCTTTCAATCTAATAATTATTTTGACCTTGATATAACCCAGTTATTAGTCATATATATTATATATATATATTTTTTTTCTGAATCAACTTTAAACATCCAGTTGCATCTCTAGTTCTTATTCCTTCTCTAAATCCAAACTGGTGTTCTATATTTTCTTTCTTCTGCCTTTCTATATTTTTCATGACTAGCCTTGGTTACATGACTTGTACAGTTAATAGTAAAACTCTTTGGCATTATTATTTTCTGGTAACAGCACATATATATTTCAGTAGAGCATCAGGCCAAGCAACTAGGTTGTTTAAAAGGTTGGTTAGTCATTTACTAGGGCCTTGTGCCTCAGGTAGCATATTATCTTGTAGCTAATATTACCTTTTCTCCCTTGAGATTTGGATCATCATTTTTTTTAAATTGGCATTCAATTTTGTTATCTCCGGATTTTCACCTTCCTCATAGTTTCATTCATTTTCAGTCTTTAAACCATTTCCATCATCCACATTACAGTCATGTAACTTTAATGCATCTACCCTTACATTTATATTTCCCTTTTGTCAAAGGCTCTCCTGATTTGCTTTGATTATTTTTTGGTTAAATCTTTTGCTCTTCAATAGATTTCATTTAATTTCCATATTAGAATCTTTCCCTTAGATTTTCCCTATTTTCTGTTACCCACTTTTCCCTAGCTTTGTCAGTGACTCTTCTCATCTCATTGTTTAGTTTTTTATAATTCCTTTCTCCTGCTTTTTTATTAATATTCTACCAGTTCTTTCTTTAATCTATTTTATTTAGCATTTTGTAAGTAGTTCACTTTTTTATGTTTTACTCTCTTCTTTGCCTACTTCTTTACCAAAGCAGTTATATTTGATTCTTTGATTGAAGTTCTTTCCTTCAAAGTAATTAATATAAGTTAATAATACTTTTAAGTTAACTTATATGTAAAGTGAATATGCAAAACTTTAGTTTCAATATCGAGACATCCATATTATCTCAAGTTCTGTAGCTTTCTCTCCATATTTTTATTGTATTTCTCCATTGCTTCTGATGTTAACTGAGCCACATTCCAGTTTTTCAAAACTTGTTTCTTTCTAAGATAGCTCTTAAATCTATTACTTGCAGATTATGGTCAGTCAGTGTCTGCATCTGGTAACATTGTAGCTTTTTGACAATGTTTTAAAAAATTCTTTGATTAGTGATAATAAAATCAGTTTAATACCTTGCTCTCCAGGAGTTTATTAGGTGCATAATCTTCACTTATGATTCTGGAACCAAGAATTACTTCCTCGTAGAAGGAAAGTCGTCTGCCTAGTCCATGTCCTCATATTACATTTCCACGACATTCTCTGCCACCTACACTGTTCCAGTCTCTCATCAGCACCATCTGTGCTTGAGCTACATCATTCTTAATGCACATTCCCAACTTGTTTATTAATCTTGTCCACTTCTTCATCAGCAACTTCTGTTGATGGAACATATACTCTAAAATCAAGGTTGATAGAATGATATACTTCATATCTTATTGCTATTATTCTCTCACTTTCAGGAATTTATTTGGTATTAATTCTTTTTGTACATTTTTTCTATTCATGCTGCTCTAGTTATATTCCTTCTTAGTATATCACATTGTAATTTCAGATTCTTACTTATCTTCATCCATCTTGCTTCACTGAAGCCTAATATGTCAATTCTTTCAATTCTCTTTTCACATTTATCTAATTAATATTTTTAAATGACAATAAAAGATAAACCTGAATTTTTTGCACACTAATTTTTTTCATAATCAATTAGATGAATTGTCATTTAATTTGAAATATGGATAAACAATAATGTGCCACTAATAAAATCCAGGATGGTGTTTGGTTAGATGTGTCACTGAGAATTCCATTGATAACATTCTCATTAGTAGTTTGGTTTTTGTTATGCGTAATGTTAAGCTTCTGAGTGTCTTAACATTGAGTAGTGTCGTTACCAAACACTACTTTTACAACCACTGATAGCAGCATGCTGTATGTGACCTTCAAAACATTGCAATAAACAGTAACACTACTGTAAACAACAGCACATCACATGTTTTAACCAATTTATTATTACCAGCAAACAATACGTCTGATGATCCCAGTGAATTTGAAAGTCCTTGAAAAAAAAAGTGGAGGAGGTATCCTCACTACCGTACTGTGATTTTCGTTCACGATAGCAAGTGTTGAAATCGTAATGTAAGAGGATGGCTGCTTGGGTAGAGAAAAATTTTCACAAACGATTTTCAACTGGGATTATGGTGATGCTGAATTCAGTGAAGATATTATGAAGACAATATACAACTCAAATTACTACAAATTACTCAAATTACAGCTCAAATTACTACAATATACAACAAAGGATTGGAAAAAGCTTAATTCCTCCGTCGATTTCATAATGATATTTGGATGACACTGAGGGTGCACCGAAACCAAATTCTAATTACATCATAAAATGTCCATACCACAACCGAAATACAATTGGAAAATATTGATTACAAATCGGTTGTTTCTACAAGGAGTGGTTAAAGTTATGTAAGCCATTGGATCTGGGAAGCGGATCGGTTGCGATCATTTGAAAACACAAACTTAGACAAGGAAGAAACAGTTTTTACTATTTTTTTAACAACTTGTATATAAAATGAAAAAACGTAAAAGAAATACTGCTATAAAAAAAAACAAAAAAAACTCTTCCAGTATTTCTTTAAAAATACATAAAAAATGTAGCATAGAAAACGTTCCTGAAGGGTATGAAAATTAAAATTGATAGTTATATAAAAGAAATTGGTATTTAGTTATTTTATAAACCATTCTATGGTTACCCGTTTAAAATAGTTTTTCATTAGGTAAGGGAAGAAGAAAATAAAAAATCTGTCGTATCCAAAGGTTAAGAAATAATTTCTTAACTACTATATTACTGTATATTTTAGGACTACTATATTTTGCGCGAAGTTGAGCAACACTGTTTTTATTAAATTTTTTTTTTGGCACAGAACGAAGATTCGTTATTACCGCCCGGAATAAATAAAAAAGCAAAATATCACAGGCACAGTTTTAAATTTTTTATATTTTAATTAGCTCGTAACAATTATTATAATATATAAAAAGGTAAATTAATTTGTTGCTTTTCCCTCTCAATCTTATTTATTCCTTTTAACATGTGAACATAAAAAAAAGAATAGTAAACCGTGCTTTTTCTTAGTTTTACAATCAGTACCAATGGTGGACTAAACGGAATAAAGATGTCACTTATAGAGATGAATATGAACTCCATTTTAGTGGATTATGATGGTATAATGTATTAATTTGGCTCAGGGAAGAAGGGAACATGACACCTCTTCACTTTTCTTTTTTTTCAGTAAGATTGTCAAAGTATGCTTGTTATCCTTGAGAATCGATTTTTAGGAGTAACTTACGAATTATATCTATAACTGCATGGGTAAGTATATAATTGTTCTATTGTATACTTATTATTTTATTAAATTTCTGCATCTGTTCAAGATGGAAAAGCGACATTAATAATGTTCTTTGTTTGCTTGTATATTTTACTGAAATTCTGAAAAAATGAGCAATTTAGAATAAAAATTATTTAGAATTTAAATCATAAAATGCATTATTCATTATTAAATTAATCTACAGAGTTGTTTTTCCTTTCAAAATATTAAACGATACAAAAAAAATTATTGACATCTACTATTAATATAAATTATGTCAGCGATAATTCTGATTATTTATGATGATTAGCTGAGTAGTTCAAAATATTATATACTTTATTTTTTTACAGATAATCTGTGTAATTTATAAAATGGATATTCTAATAACATATCAGTTTTGACATTGACTTTCAATATCAGTAGTTAAATAGTTATAACAGATAATAAGTGTTCTTATCAAAAAACAAATGAGTTTACTAAAGAAATTTTAAAATACACTTTCAATTATATATTTGAATTTTGATTTTTAGAAGTCTGCACCAGATTCAAAGTAAACAACCTACAATTTAATGTCACATTTGGTATGGATTTTAGAAAATAAGAATTTTAAAACTTAATCCATTTTCAATATTGGTTTTATGAATATTTCTGAATTTTGTGAAGTAAGATGGTTTAATTTTTTTTTAATTTTTAGTTACCTCCTTTCACCTCCTCAAGGAGGTATAAAGGAGGTGGACCTGAAGATCCTCTTGGTTAGAAGAGGACATGGGAAGGATCTGTTGCTCTGGGCTCAAGACAAAGATGAGGGACCTGAGAAGATTATGAAGAAACTTCAGGAGGGAGTTCAATGCGTTAAGGTGGTCCTGAAGCACAATGTACATAAGCAAAGGATTTGCATTAAAGATATTGACTTCCTCACGATGAAGGACAAAGTCATCAGGGCGGTGAGTCATCACTAGGATCGCCATCGCTGTGTATCCCCGTGGGGCACTGAAAACCCTCATGGAAGGACGACACATGTGGCACCGTTAAAGCATGCATGATGACGATGATAAGCCTTTAGGCATTTCCATCACCACTTCGTGAAAGGAAGTGGGTTTTTAGTGAGTCCCACTATACAGGTGGTGAACTCCACACACCTAGTATGTACGGGCTGCTGGGCGCTTGGTTGAGGTAAATTTTCCCACTTCCAACATAAAACAAAAAAAAAGTAAATGATGTGAAAAAATTGCTATAAAGCGCAACTAAGTGCTTTGTAGCAATTTCTATCTGATTGCAGGCAGCCAACTAAGGCTGCCTGCAATCAGATAATTAACTTTTTTTTACTGTTTGATAAATATTAGAAAAATGATGCAAAGAAACTGCTAGTGGAGCATCAATCAAATGCTCTCTGAAATTTGAAAATGGGTATTATTTTTTATTTTATGTTATCCAAATAATTTCCCTAGCCTTCGAGAAAATACTTTTGGAATATCAGAATGTCACCAAAGTATGTAATATCCTGATGTCTTCGATATCCTGATATTTCTATGTAATATTATCAAATAATACTGGGCGTACAAGAAATACTTTTGTTGTAATTTCTTGTTTTTGCTATAATTTGTTATATGCCTTGGATGAAGTGCACAGTGTTGATTTAAGCCTGAATCGAAGAATCAAAAGGACAATTTTGGTACCACAAGTCCGTAGATTGATTCCCTAATTTTCCTCTTGATTACACCAATATGAAAGATGGCTCGTAAACACAACGCCTTTTGTGTTTTGCAAATTGCTAATTGCGAATCTGTAGTTACAGTTAGACGCGCCTTTCGTAAAAAGTTAAATCATGATCCTTCGAGTAACAAGAAAATTCGTTATACGAGGGTTGCTGAAGAAAATGTTGAACATATCAGGTAGTCTTTTTTGCATAGTCCTTAGAGGTGAAGGAACCTCATTTTTGGGCGCCTAAGCAGTGTCTGGCTCGCAACAGGTTCTGCAAGGTGTTAAGTGCGTATGTATACCTGCGCACTACCGACTAAACCTCCATCCCTGACTCTCCACCCTTCCTGGAAAAGCTTAAGGAAGCATTTCATCAAGAAGGCGGGAGATACGCCCTCACACACAGTCATACACTAATCTTGCACAGAGCAAGAAAAACAAACATCACGCCACAAGTATACCACAACAGATCAGCAATCACGCATCGTACACAAGTCTTTCACACTATTTATCGGAGGCCGCCATCGAGTACACGGGCGGAGTGCCCCCAGCCTCATCGCACGCAAGCGATCCCCACATGCATGGGGAACACCCTAGGCGCTTAGCTGAGAGTCTGTCTGCCCCTGTACTCTCCTACGTCTTGTTCTCTAGCGAGACTCCTCCCAGGCCCTTAGTTCTTCCATGACCTTGTTTGTAAATCCATACATCGCCTACCAGTTCCTTTCAGATTCTAGTAACACAGCCTGGACCTCCTTAGGTATGAACATAGTCTCTCTATGGATGTTACTTAGCAATTCCAATCTCACATCCTCAAATCTGGGGTAGGAGAAAAACACATACAAAGGAGTCTTCCTCCTTGTCACAAACTGGGCAAGAATCAGAATAGTCCAACTTAAATCTAAATAGGTAGGATCTGAATCCCCCCATGGCTCGCCAAGAACTGAGTCAAACTGTAATGAAGCGAGCCACAGGGTCGATCACACAATCTCCTAATATTTCTCGCCAAACGGTGCATCCACCGTCCCTTATCATCACCATCTTATTATCGCCGTTATTTATCTGTATTAAATTTACCCAGTTATTCAGTAACAATATTTTTCCCTTTAGAATATTGTTTATTTAAAATTGGTGGGTGTAACAGATGATTTTATTCTCTACGAAGACTGTTTTTTTTTACGTAATTAAATATCTACAGTCCGTTTCCTGGGAAAATAAATGGATGTGTTGAATGTCTGTAACTGATAAAAAGATAATTTTAAAAATAATAAAATATTACTGTAATTCATGTCGCTCAAAAACGGGAAGCTATTTCAGTGTTGCTGCACCCACCTTATAGTCTTGATCTCACATCATCAGATTTTTTTTGTTAGGTCCTCTCATAGGGTTTTTACATGGCACGTAGTTCATCAACAATGAGCAGATCAAGAATGATGTACAAGAACAGATAAAACACTGAAGTGAATAATTCTTTAACAAAGCTCACAGAAAGATGGGACAATACCTTGAATGTAGCTGGGGATTTCATTGAAAAGTAGTGTGTTTCATTGTCATTGAATAAATAATAATTTTTTTAACAGCCATTGTCTCTTTAATTACCGAATAACCCTCATATAATTTCTTAAAACATTATATTTTTGTATTTGATTGTTATGATTAGTAAACCTTAGGTCTATTTAGAGTAGTAGTGAATGAAATAAAAAAATAAATTATAACTGCCATGCTTTGTAAAGATTGTAAATAACTTTTCTTCCTGAACATTAAGGTCATATTTTTCTTAAAACTTTATTTTATTCCATTCTACATTTTCAAATGGTTTTTCCTGATCTTCAAAAGTCATGTACATTATTGTTTATTATTTAATTTCTCTAAAATTATTGATTTAAACCTGCATTCTAAAAATTACCTGAGGCCTGAATGACCTCAATTTTAGCTGTACTCTTTCTAAAACTAAACTGTTATTTATCTAATACAACTTCTACCATACCTGTAAGCTATGTTGACGAGTATGAGTATTTATTACGCATGAAATATTGGAATGATAAGGCAACAATTCTTACATTTAACTGCTCTTTCTTTCTTTGAAATAATATCATATTCTTTTTTAAATCTTGGTGTGTTTTTGTGTAACAGATTGTAAATGCTAAATTTTGTATAAAACTTTCATATATATGGTATTATAGTACTTCAGATTGTCAACAATTCCTACTACTTAATTCTTAATTAAATATTTCAATTAAGAAAATAAATTAAGAAGAATCAAGAAGGAACAAAAGGGATTTTTTATTTAGAATAACAGGTCCATTTAAAAATCTGTTCTTTGTAATACAGACAGTGGCACCTTCAGAAGCTCTTATTTGATTTGTAGCAATAAAAGCAATAACAGTAAGTGTTTAACAACTGAAGAGTGTGTCATGAGTATTCCATTTTGGACAGTGGTTGAAAATAAGCTGTTCGCAAGTAAAGCGTTAGTATTCTATTCATTCAAAGGTGTATCATAGTTCTTTTGTAAACAGAAAAGTAATAATACAAGGTATGTTCAGAAAATAACTGAACTTCATGTTTTAATTTTTATTAATTTTACAGATTATTGTTCTTGTCCCCTTCAAAGTCCTCACCTCTCCTATTCACACACTTTTCCCAGTGGTGTTTCCACTTCGCAAAGCAGTCCTGCATAGCTTCATTTGAAATGGTCTTAAAGGTCAGTGATGAATTTGCTTTAATGTCATCAATAGTCTCAAAACGGTTTCCTTTCATCACAGATTTTCAATTTCAGAAATAAGAAAAAATTGCAAGGAGCAGGTCTGGTTAGTAGGGAACCTGATTTTTGGCACAAAACAGACAAATTGACAAAGCTGAGTGTGCATGTGCATTGTTGTGGTGAAGGAACCATTAGTTGTCTTGCCACAACTCTTGTCTCTTTTCGCACGTTTTTCATGTAACTGTTGTAAAACACCTTGATAGTATGGACGAAAAAACAGAGACCATCTCTTTGATATTGGATCAAGACTGACATGCTTTCTTGAGGTGCGGGGATCCTTTGCCAATTTTGTCTCAATGTCGTAGTCATAAACCCAGCTTTCATCTCCCATTATGATCCTTTGCATTAATGTTTCATCATCAATAGCTTGTTCAAGAAGATGCCAACAAACGTCCACTCTATGTTCTCTCTGCTGTTCGGTCAAATCTAGGGTGAAAACCAAGGAACAAATTTTGCTGCAACTCTATATACACATTCAATTTTTCAGTCAAAATGTCATGGCATGATTGAATTGAGATGCTAATCTCTTCTGCAAGTTCTCTGACAGTCAATTGGCGATTTGTATGCACCTGATCATTGATTTTCTGAATGTGGGAGTCATCAGTTGAAGTTGAAGACTTTCCTGGTCAAAGGTCATCTTCAACTGACTGACGATCAATTTTAAATCATGAAAACCATTCATAACATTGTGTACAACCCAGAGCATCACCTGTAAGCTTCAAAAGTTAAAGCATTTCTGTGAAAGTTTTCCCCAGTTTCATCCAAAATTTTACATTGTTATATTGCTCCTGAAAATTGCACATTACAAAAATCACTATTAACACTTAAACATGTAGCACTCAAATAAACAAGATATCAACAACCCAGGAACATGTGGTTACAGAGGAAGATGTGTGGAACACAATGCTGCCAACCCCACATCACTAAATATCTGTGGTTGTTTTCTGAACAGACCTTGTACTTGTCAAAGTAAATTGTATGGACTTTAGATTTTTCTACTGTTAATGGAAAATTAGTTCTTTTTAGCCACTATACAATTTTTAGTAAATCAGATTGTATTTTGGTATTTATAATTTGTCATTAAATCAATTTTGTTTTTTTTTTATTTGAATTACTATTTTGTATATTATATATATTTATTATTATCATGATTATTTATTTTACATAAATTGTATTTATAAATTGTATTTATAAGAAATTTTTATATTTGTTTGTCTCTTAATATCCTTGCCAAATAGTGAACACGCGATACTACTTTGGGTCATTTTCTCCAAGTTTTCTGTATGCTATATCTATATTACTAGTAACCATATTTTCCTATACCATTAAACTTCACCTCAATCCTGTCTTCTTTTGCAATTTTTTATTCAATGTTAATTTAATTTCTTATAATGTCAATATAGTTTTCAGCCTTATGTTTTTGAATTTATTATTTTTTTATTTATCCACCAGTTCCATATCTTGTTAATTATTATTCTCCACTTGAAGTCTCCTCTCCTTGTTTCTTTTTCTAATTTTATTTATTTTTATAATGCATGAGAAATCTTTTTTCTAATTTTTTATACTGTATGAGTATATAATACAAAATATAGATTTTTTATAAAAATAAATCATGTTAACAGTGATAGATAAAAAATATGAATGTAATATTACTGGTAGAATTAGAATTTTTTTAAAGTTGTTTAAATGTCCCTTTACTGTTTAATCTTAGCATTTAAACTAAATTTAATTTTATTAACTTTTATTCTAGTCCTGTTTAGAAGGTGCTAACAATAAATTTAAATATAATTTGTTTTATAAGATTTATTATAATAAAAAAAAAAAGATAAATAAAAAATGCATAAATGATAAATACAAAATAAGCACAATATGACAGTGATAATCATGTTTCATGTTAATTTTCACATAGTTTTAATAACATTACTGTATGATAGGTTGATAGACAAATGAATTCTTACAGCAAACAATGTAAGTATTTAAATTTCATTATATTTTCAATCAAAATGTTCTATTAAGATGCAATAATATTATATAGTAATATTCTTTTTTGACAAAAACTTCACGTTCACAAACTATTTTTTAGACATTATTTTAGTTTAGTAACATAAGCTTTATTCCTCTCATGCTCATGTATATGTACCTATTTCATTTTTCTTCTGTACACCATCCACGACAGCTCAGTTGTATAAATGTAAAGGGTAACATTTCTACTTGTACTTATTTGTTTTTGTCTTCATTTTAAATTTAAAAAAAAGTTTGTTGACTGCTATAAAAAAAAAGTGATACGCACATCACACGACTTTCTTGTACACCTATTAAATTGCATATACAGATTTTTTTAAATGAAAATACACAAAATTTTATTTCATTAACCCATTTGGATCATATCCAGAGGTTGTCACATGATTTTTTGGCACATAAGTCGTATGACGACCTCAAGTTAATGCTGCAGTGCTCCATATACACATGTAATATTTCAATTTGTAGCTCATACATGGCATTGTAATGTATTCTGAAGTGAAGTGCTGACATGTGATTTTTGTAAATCCCCCTTTCTAGGATCACTCACTGCTTCTTATAAAAATAAAATAATCTCTTTGTTCATACTTTTTTGATGACCTTGGTAGCCATTATGGTGGAGAAAAGATTTCATGGTGATGATGATGAAGACTTGACAAAGTGTTTTGGCTTTCAAAACAGTGATAATGAATGTTTCTGATGATGAATCAAAGTCTGAAGAAAGTTTTAGTGCTAGTTCTAGTGAATCTAGTGATGAAAGAGGAAAGAGATGATGACACACCAGGCCCTTATAAGCACGTACATACTGCAACGAAGAAAAAACAAGGTGATTGGAACTGGACAAAAACTAAAAATAACCCCATTATATATTATTTTACTGAACATAGTGGTGTTTGTGAAGATATTATTAGTTTGAGTCAGATCCACCTTCAGAACTTCAAATTTTTTGTAATAATTGGAACCTTTGTAAAATTTATGATGATAATACATATTCTACAAAGCAACTGAACAATTCCATTAGGAAAAAGTTGAAAGATGACGATAAATGGTTTAAAATTACTAGAGAGGTAATTTTGATGTCGCAGGTGTGAAAATCACATATCCAATTGTATTGGAATAAAAATAGATAGATGCACTGACATACCCATATTTCACTAAACAATTAGCAGAGAGAGATTCAAGCTAATTTCATGTTTCTTGCATTTCACTACTGACACCAATGAAAATGATTTTTCTACAAAATTTTCTGAATTACATCTCCTTCTCAGAACATAATTTTGGATGAAAGTCTAATGAAATTCAGAAGTCGCTGTTCATTTGTGCAATGTAATAGGTCTAAACGATTTGAAATAAAATTTTACAAAATTTGTGAATCTAGTTCAGGCTATTGTATTTCAAAATTTATGTAGGTAATGTTGTGATATGTGAGAACCATTGTTGGACCAAAGTTACAGCATGTTTTTAGATAATTTGTGTTCTCCAGATATATAGAAGGAATAGAATATATAGTTATATAGAAGGCTAACAAAGAGAAAAACACATGTAATTGGAACTGTGGGACATTTTCAGTGAAAAACTTTTATTGGTTGTTTTTTTATGTATTGCTGTGATCCCCAACATACTGCCAGGGGATTTAAATGTGATTTCTAAGTCAGCTGTGTAAGCATTTAAATATGACATCATTGGGCTTAATAACTTATGATTTTTTTTTATTTTTATTATTGAATTATTATTTAATGCAATTTTTTTTACAATCAGAGGTTAATTATTATTATTATTGAAGTCTGATTTGAATCATCTGATACAAATATTTCATTAACTCTGAAACCAATGAAAATAAGTACCACTTGAAATACGAGGGTTTTTTTTTTTTCAAGGTCCGATCGTTCACGAAATTAAAACCACAGTGAAAAAAAAATTTTTATTTGTAACAAGTACTTGCATAGTTACACTATTTCTCTACATAGTTGCCACTCCGATTTAGACATTTGTCATAGTGTAGTACCAACTTTCCAATACCCTCGTCATAGAATGGAGCCGCCTGTGTTTTCAGTCATGTTTCTACACTGGTCTGCAGCTCGATGTCTGTGCCAAAATGTTGTCCTCCTAGCCAGCGTTTCATGTGAGCAAAGAGGTGAAAATTGGATGGAGTCAAGTCTGGACTGTATGGTGGGTGATCAAACACTTCCCAACGAAAACCCTGTAGGAGCTTCTTTGTTACAGCTGCAGTGTGCGGCCGAGCATTGTCATGGAGAAAGATAATGCCTGATGACAACATTCCTCTGCTTATTCTGAATTGCCCTTCGTAGTCGTTGAAGAGTCACGCAGTATGAGGCTGCAGTGATGGTTGTGCCATGTTCCATGAATTCTACCAAGAGAACGCTATTCCGGTCCCAGAACACAGTAGCCATACACTTTCTGTTGGAGAAGGTTTGCTTGAACTTCTTTGGTTTACTGGAAAAATGAGAATGCATCCACTGTTTGGGTTGTTCTTTTGTTTCTTCAGTTTCGAAATGGACCCGTGTCTCGTCCCCTGTGACATTTTTGTTCAAAAAATCTTCTCCTTCATTGTGGTAGCGCTGGATAAACGTTAGGGAGGCGTCCATTCTCATTGTTTTGTGATGGTCGGACAGCATTTTGGGAACCCATCTCGCACACAGTTTCCGATACTGAAGTCTCTCACTCACAATGGCATAGAGAGCTGACCTTGAAATTTCAGGAAACGAATCACTCAATACAGAAATTGCAAAACGATGATTTTCTTGAATTGCCTCATCCACTCGCTCAACGAGATCATCGATTGACACTCGCTTCCTTCCCTGACCGCCTGCATCATTAACATCTGCACGTCCTGCTTTAAAGTTCCTGCACCATTGTCACACTTAGCTGTCGCTCATTTAAGTTTCACCGTACACATTACTAATTCGTCGATGAATTTCAGCTGCATTACACCCCTCAGCCTGAAGAAATTAAATTGCTGCACACATTTCCCACTTGGCAGGAGATGCTATTGTAGACATGTTTGATTGTAGACTGTTGTTGATGTTGTAGACATGTTTACGTGCTAGCTGCGTGTTCAGAACTAAATGAAGTGATGCGGCATGATTGAAGGTTATACTAGATGCTGCGCAACACATATGAGCAAAGGTTCATCCAATTTTTGCACGAGTTTTTATTTTGCGACCAATCGGACCTTGAAAAAAAAATAACTCTCGTACATCATTGAAAAGCTCTCAATGAAATCTTATTACTGCAGTTAAGAAAAAGTCCAAAATCCAAACTTTTTGGATTTCAGTCGATTGTAATCAAAAGGGGAGGTGCACAACTAGATGTTACAACAGTCCTAAATCCAAAATTTCAATATTCTGCAGCTAATTTTTTGTTATGTGAGATACATATGTATGTTCAGACGTCACGCCGAAACTAGTCAAAATGGATTCAGGGATAGTCAAAATGAATAATTCCATGAAATCTGAAAACTGATATTTTTCACATTCACAATACTTCCTTTACTTTGTACAAGAAACTAAAAATTAATTACTTTTACCTGTGAAAATATACACAATATATCTGAAAAGTTTCCAAATTAAATTTCTGTAGTCAATAAAAGTAGCGCCATCTCTCAGATAACCAAGAAACTATGTAGTACGATGGCTGATGAGTGTGTGTACAAAATTTCATCACTTATGTCTCGAGTTATATTTGGCCGTGTACGTATGTTCATGTGATCTTGTGCAAGTTCGCGACACGGAACATCCCAACCCTGTAGAGGAAGAAGACACCGCCTTATGACTCTTACGGTCGCCACACCAGCCCCCCCCCCCATTTCTAGCCCTGATGGGCTTTAACGGGAGTTTCTTTCACTCTCTAACATTTTACATCTCATAGTAATAAGCCTGGCCTCATTGGGATGCCACCGATGTAAATGCCTTGATAGACATCTACATTGGTGATTTTTAATTAAACTCTCTATAGGCCTAGTCCGGACATCTTGAATGTCCTACATCGTTGCCTTCTGAACTAGCTAACCAAGGCCTAGTTCTACTTTTATTGAGCCAATTTCTAGTAAATGTTTCAAAATTTCAAATTAACAACAACATTCCACCAAAAATATTATTCGTAACAACAAAATTTAGTCCTAGTTCCCTTGGTGAACTCTAATTCAGTTCATATCCCTAAATTTAGGTTAATTTACAGACACCAGTCTGGTCTACAAGGGAGAGGTGGACGCATCTCCTACTCAAACTCAGCTCCATTGCAGGATCCTGCATGACATTTACTTTCTTCAACCATCTTCGAGATGCCGCTACACCTCACGGCTGCATGGGATCCATGTGCATGGATCAACAGTGTTGAGTGCTTGTTTAAACTGCCCTTGTCAAAATGGCATTACACCTCACAGCTGCATGGTAACCCATGCTCTCAGCAGTGCAGTCGCTGTTCCGCAGATTGCTAACATTCAAAAATCACCAAAATTTATATCTAACCCTGGCTTGATGCCAATATGCCCACCTCTGGCCAATCAACTGTCTGGTCGGTCCCTAGCCACCTGAGGCACTTCAGCTGTCTTGCACAGAGCGAGGAATCAAAGGAAGCCAGCCACAATAGTCCATTATCTGCGAGTCTTCCAGTTGACACGCAGATCAAAGAAGAAGTCCACTCTCTCAAGTTCCCTAACATCTCTGGTACGTTCAGCCTTGTACCAGGGACAAACATAAAGGATACAGTCCTGACATGAGTCAACCAAATCAAACTACTCCTAAAGGCACCATGTCCCAAAAGGAATTGAGTTGTATACCAATTGGGGGAAACCCAACTAATTGCTTGCAGCTCCCTAACATTTAGGAAGATACCATGCATGTATCGACCTGCCATGAATCTACCATGCATGAATCATTCCACCTAGCTTGCCAAGAGTCAAAACCTTGGTCTTCAATTTCTCACATATGCCTAGAAGTAAGATGCCTTCCTTCTTAGAAATGTACCACTTGCTACATTCTGTAGGTAGAAATGTCAATGGGTTTAATGCCAGCGATCAATCACAGCTAACAATAGAAGATGCTGGGCTCACAAAAAAATGTTCCTATATCATTGGAATTGCAAACTGGACTCATAGACACCTTTGTAAGCATAGTATATTAATTCAACCTCCAATCAGGATGGATGACTCTACAGACACCAAAGAAGGCATCGATGGCCTTCTTTGCAACAAATTGGAGGTGCTCCTTGAATTGAAGCCTCTCATCAAGGATAACACCCAGACACTTTTGTATGGTAACATACCATACAATTAACACAACTTCAAAAATCTTTTGTTGAAACTTATTCTATGATACAGCAAGCATTTGGTGATGAATCCACATCTCACACAACAACAAACACATGGTAAAAGTAGTTTAAAGATGGTAGAGAGTCGTTGGATGATGACGAACGAAGCAGGAGGCCAAAAGTGCACAATTGGTGAAACTGTCCCAACTAATCAAACTGTGAATTCTAAATTCTATTTGGAAGTAATGAAATGCCTGGTGGGTCAGATTCATTGCATCTGGCCCGAGTATCTAGATTCGGGCAGCTGGACTCGGACTCTCTTGCTTAACAATGCCCTCAGTTTTACATAACAGTTTTAACATGTTATTACGTGGCAAATCAAATCATTGTCTTCACACCCACCCTATTCACCCATTTTCGACAAATTCCGGCCATTTAAAGGGCTTGCACAGAGCAGTTGAAGGCAATTCCCAAAAGTGATCTCTCCAGAGCTTATATATATATATATATATATATATATGTGTGATATATATATATCACAGAGTGAAAGGAGGCATAAAGTAACTGTACACTAAACATACTTATCAATTTTTTTTAATAAAATAATTAATGACAATATTACTTTTAATTAAGCGCACTATTATGTAGTTTTTCAATTTAAGTTATTTTAAAAACTAAATAATTAGTACTTCCAATCATTATTTTAAAAAATAAAAATTAACCTATTTTTTTTTTTATGTGAAATATTTTTTCTGTAGATATGTTATTTTTATAATACTATATCACACATTTTCATAAACAATATTTAATAAATTTTCTTTAAGATTAAACATTACATTTATGTACATTTAACAGTAAAAAATAAAAACAGTACATACAAAATGTTAACAAAATAAAAATACATAACAAAATGTGCTGTCAAAATTCAGTATTTCTGATTTAAAAAAAAATAATGTAGTGTTTCATTAACAACCTGTAAGAATTAAGTTACTGCATTAGATAGTGAACTAATTACACATTTTCAACATAAGAACTAACTGATTTGATTGCTTAACAAT
The DNA here is from genome assembly GCF_047948215.1 of Lycorma delicatula. Taxonomy (NCBI): domain Eukaryota; kingdom Metazoa; phylum Arthropoda; class Insecta; order Hemiptera; family Fulgoridae; genus Lycorma; species Lycorma delicatula. The sequence continues at coordinate 287,777,979 of NC_134455.1, forward strand.
AGCAAAAAATATTACAGGGTATATATGACATAGGTAGTCCAGTCCATAAATGTATATCATTTGATGCACGTGCTACATTTTGACTTCTGTTGTTAACAACTTATGCAGTATAACAAAGCTTATTATACATTATGATTTTATTTTTTTAAAATTATAAATACCAAACATCTGAGGTAACCTAATTCTATTGAATCAGTATATTTATACCTCTTAGATTGGACACAGATGACAATACGAATGATATTATTTTTAACACTGCACTTCATCCATTTACAAAAAGGCCAATAAATGTTTATCAAAATTCATCATTAAAATACAAAAAAAAAAAAAAATAAATAAATACATTATATGGAAATAAAAAACTATTTATGAACTGAATGGAAATGGAATGGAATTGCAATTCTTTGTAAAATAGCAAGTACTCCTCTATCCTGCATAAATTGCACAACTTGCACAATTTTTAATAACATACTTTATTTATTTAAAATAATTATCTTTAAATACAGAAGAAAATTAAATAAAATTTTAATAAAAAAAAAAAATTCTTATATATTTTCGGCATTTAAATAACAGAAAATTTGTAAATATCACTCAAAATGACGATAATAATAATAAAAAAATCTTAGAATACATTTTTATTAACAAAATCGTGCTTAAATTTTCCCATGTTTACACAGAAACACATAATCAATTAAATATTTCAACTTATTATAGTTTAGTAAACTGAAATCTTCAATAAAACTATTTTTTAATGACACCACCATTGTGCATTCCAGACAAATTAGCAAACATGCTTAAAGAAAAAAAAAATTATTTATAACCAGGCTGTTGGTTTATAAATAAAAAAAAATAACAACAAACATATACTTGATAAACAAATTAAAAAAGTGTTCCTACAACTAACTTTAATAATTAAAAAATTATTTTTGCAAAATTATAATCTTATATGTATTAAAAATAGTATAGTTTGAAATGTATGAATTTAAATATATCACAATAAAATATTATCTACTATACTTACTAAAAGAAATAAAATTAATGTCATGAAATTACAATTCTATTAACAAAAGGAGGGAGTATTACATTTTATTCATGTACAACATTCTCAGCACTTATTTCTTGAAGTTATAAGGAAATATAAATGAAAAATAGTTATAAATATAATGAAAACATTTACTGCACCTCTGTGTGTAATTATTAAAACCTTAATTCTGTTAATAAATAGACCATTCATCACATCATACACTATAATATCAAAAAATAAATAACAGTAAAGTTACTGCAAATCACAGTTCATTTTATTCCACTTATGCGATGAAAAATTATAAAGATATTGGAAGTACAGAAGTAATTATTTTACTTCTTGCAAATGATATGTTAACAATATTTTCTTCCGCTTAACATTAAATAAAATTTAAAGTTATCTACATCTCAGATACACAGTGCCTTTCACTATTTACATCTTTTACTCATTGGCAACTTTAACATCCTTTTCATCTCAAACAAGAAGAGGATTAATTCTATCTCACAATTTTAAATTAAACGTAAGGTTAAATCATGTCGATGAGTCTACTCCATGGACACTGTTTTCACATAATGGTTCTGTCTGATCAAGATTCTGATCCTGTTCATCTTCTTCCTCCTGCAGTTGTCCTCCAGTTTGAGTGCTTGAGGCTGACAGTGTCAAAATTTTTTCTTCAAACACTGAAAAATATTTCTACGGTTAAAAATGAATAACCACAACAGATACTAGGTGACCACAAAGCGGTTGATGATTATATACTGTTATTTATTTTAAAAAATTATGTCATATGAGACAAAATAAATAGACACAGATAAATGGAAATTGAAGTCATTGTGAAAGAAAACAATTTTTAGAAAAAACTGATGCCCAATACAAAACCTGTATAACAGTGTATGAACACAATAGCAATTCATGGAATAAAGAAAAAGTAAAGAAAAAGAAACAGGTGATGAAATTAAGAAGAAAAAAGTAAGAAAAAGAGATGGTGAGGAATTCATAGAAAAATTGAGGGAAAATGTTAAAGATATGGTTAATTAGAAAATGTATATGGAACGGTTATCCGTTCCATATAACTGAAAAGAAGCGGTAGGAAGTATTATTTCTACAGTGAAGAAGATACTTTTAACAGGAGATCTATTTCTCAAAACTTAAAAGACAGTAAAGTAACTTTGGATCATAAAGCAGTGAAGAAGAATGAGGAAGAAGGAAGAAGTGAGGGAGTTTGAACAGAAGGATGTACAACAATGTGAGGTGCTATCAAAAAATAACTGACCTTGGCTCATAAAAAAAATCCTTAACCTACTTAATTAAACTACTTGTTGTCCCCTTCAAAGTAGGTCCCTTGTAATGTAGCATTTTTCAGTGATTTTTAGTGAGCACCCTAGATCCTCTTGCTGAATATCTTTTGATCCCGTCTCTGTCCTCCAATCTCTTTTTTACAGGAAATTTTAGGAAAGAGTTATAAATCACACTGGGCCATGTCTGGTGGGTAAGAACTTGCTGAAGTTGTTCAATCCCAAGCCAAGAATCTTTTGATAAGTTGTGTTGCATAGGCTGGAACGTTATCATAATGATTTTCCACTGCCACTTTCCTACAGCTGTGATCTCTTAAGCTGATCAAGAACAGTTACGTAGTAACTTTGTTGACAGTAGTTCCTTGAGGAGTATACGCGTGACAAACCGTGCCTTGATAATAAAGAAGATTCTTAGTTATGACCTTCATGTTGCTTTGTGACTGCCTGGCTTTCTTTTGCCACAAAGAACTAGGAGTTTTTTTCCAATGAGATGATTGTGCCTTTGTTTCAGGGTCATAACCATAGACCCATGTTTCACATGGACATGACACATCCTGAGATCTTCCATTAAAATCAATTGGACTGAGCCAAATGAAATTCCTACTTCTTTACAAAGCCCTCTAATTGTTATTCAACAATCATTCAAGTTGCTCAATTTTTTCCATGATTTTGCTGGTGGAATGTATGCCAGAGCATACATCTGAACAACGGCAATACTATTCTTTTAATTTATGTAACATCCATAGATTGATCAAAAGCTATTTGATTCTTCTTACTGTCTTTACTTACATGTCATCAAGTTTCTGATAAAATTTAATTCAGATTTTCTGCTCAATTCATTCACACCTTGAATGACAATGAAAACATGACAAGTCACACACTCACTTTCACAGCTGCCAAGCAGTGAAAGTGAGTGTGTGTCCCCCTAGCACAGTTCGACTGTTTTCTGCTATAAAGAATGACAGATAGTTTTTGATTGCACCTCATAAACAACAGGCTTTAAGTAAAATGAAATAGGGAAGGCAAGAGGGTAAGATAAAGTTTTAACAGAACACACTTACTGACTCCGGTCCGGATTTCTATTTAGAGTGGTTGCAATGAAAAAGCTTCAACATAATAATTTTTTTAATATTTGCATAAAAAAATATTGTTAATCATAAAGTAATGTTTAATAATAATAGTTCAACATTATAAATGAAAAAAGACATACAGAGGTCTGGAGTCATACAACAGAGGCTCTCTACGTACAAGGTAAAAATTTTTTTAATGAAAAAATAGTAATGATTTTATCTGGATATGTTGTTATTAGTTGTTTTCATCCTACAGAACATAAGATGACAACTTACAATGGTGATCTTTTCAGAAAAAACCAAATGTCAATCTTCTGAAAGAATAGAGCTTTCAATGGCCCTATAAGAAAAAGCACTGATTGTGGTTTATAGCATTTGGAAAAGAATTAACAAATAATTATTGAAGTTGATAATAAAACAACTTTCTTTGGAATAAAAGACATAAACACCAGGTAATAACCTGCACATTGTCCTTCATATTACAATAAATAAAAATTTTAAAGAAGCATAATTTTAATATTAATATGAGTATACCTACACAACTGTCCTCTCCTTGAAAATGCTTGAGATAAAAACCAGTAAGAGGAGGTCATTAACAATTAATTTGTAAACAACAATTTTAATTTAGGATTACTGGAGCATCTAAATGAAAAAGTGAAACTAGATTTAAAAATTACTTTGCTCGAAAACTGATCGTAAAATAAATAAATATGTTCAACATTTTTTGGCTCATTCAAAGAGAAATTATGTTTAATAATCACACTTAATGATTTTTAAAGTTGATGGAATGAACACTAACAACACAATATTAACATTATTTTCTTGTTTGACGTATTTACTTTTAAAGTTTATAAAGTCGCCTTTATTTTCAGTACTTACTAAATTAAAGTGAATGAGACGCTAAAAAGCTGCATTTAATTATAAATTACCTACCTGTAATTCTTTATATAGCCCTTGGCAATTAAATATACAAAATTTTAGCTATTTGGCTAATTGAGAACAGTAATTGTGTATTATTTATTCTACCTCTTTCTTTATCTATGTATATTGTTACATATCATTAATTAAGATCTAAACTAGTATATCTGTTTTATACCTATGTACTCTGGGTCACTAAGTTTCAAAATTCATGCAAAGGTTAAACTAAAAACTATGCTGAATAACAAGACCTGCAATAAAAGGTGGACTGTTTTGTTAATTATGTAATAGGTACTGTTTTAATCCTGCTGGATTTGTAATTATAGGGTGATAAAGAAAATAAACACAGTGTTACAAAAAAGTATAATGTATTGACAATGATCAATGACAAATATCTATTTTCATTGCACTGAGCGGAGTGGAGCTGGCAATCGACTTGCTCATCTGAACGCCTCCTACCACTAATACAACGGTGATGTTAACTCCAACATGCCAGTCACCAAAAAATATTTTTTTGTCATGTTAAGATGATATTAATATTCACTTCAAAAAGATAACAAAGATATAAATAATAAGGTTAAAAAAACACAATAAATTGATTATAAAAGGTAAACTACATGATAGTGTGTGTCACTGACAGTGAAAAACAAGTTACAAATCAAAATAATAAACACTTCTTAGTTTTGGTTCATAAGTGATTTGTTAAAGATGAGTAGATTTTCAGATAGTGGCAATTTAGACAATTTGGTAATTGGTCTTAAAGCCTTGATTGTTTTGTAATGTCACCACTTGCACAAGATTGTCAGATCCAGCATGCATTTCTTCCACGATAAGACAGTCCCAACACAGGGGTGGCATGTTGTCTTCCTTTATTAAGAACCACATGTCCAATGTTAAGGTTGGCTTCTTCAGTTGTCCATTTTTTGGCACTGCTGACCATTTTCCCCAGATATGTTGAGCCATTTGTTGAATCCGCTGTTAATGATTTAACCTACCTATCATTATCTCTAACAAACTATATAAAAAAATTATACAATTTACTGCCTTTTCTTCTGATTACATTTCATTTATCAATTTAACAATGCACTTTTTGTAGTTATATCTACAAAAGTATAATGTCACTTTCTAACATTATATCTTAAAATAGAAGTTCTGTAATTTTATGGTCTCACTTTATCTTTCTCTCTGAATAAAGGTTTAATAGAAATAAATATCTTCAGTATGTTTGGGAAGTTCCTGTACCTTTTCCTGCAATTAATATGTTGCTATTGTTTTGAAAGTTATGTGGTATTCGGTTTCTAACAAATAATCTCTTTACGATGATCAGGGTCACACAGAAAATTCAATCATTCTCATGCAAAGTTCAATTGTTCAATTGTTGAACAGCAGACAGGACAAATAATACCATAACTAATGAATGCATTTTTGAGAGCTTTAACAAGGATTTGTCTCATAAAGCAAGAATGCTTCATCTGTAGATACGTGTATTGCCTCCTGGCAATGTTAAAGAGAGGCCACATAGTGTACAAAAGAAGATAAAAAGAGTGCAAAAACCTGTTGTCATAACTGAATAAGCAGTCTCCTATTAAGTACATATGCAAACAAGCACTACATATACAATGGGGTTAACAATGGCATAATCATAAAAAAAGAATTATCAGACAAGAGTCATGGAACATATGGGTTGGATCCTGTCATGAATTATTAACATGATTTCCAAATGCAATGTCCCACACACACGCTCCTTTCTGGGCTAAGGAGAATTTTCATTTTGTACACGAGACTGAAAGGAATCCGCCATGTTATGACACAGGCTGGAATGACATCATGATACTTATTCTCACCATGTGTTTTTTAAAGAGTACATGAATGATGATTCTTATCTCTAAATGTTGGAAAGATCAGTTAATACCTCAACTTAAAAGAAGGGTATCATCAAGAAAATGTCTGGATACAGCATGAAATAGGCTCCACTCAATTTATTCTTTAAGCCTAAGATTTCCAATTTCCTAAATGAACTATTTCCAGGCTTCTGAATCAGCTGTGGTGGTTTTTAAGCATTACCAACCCCATTGCAATCACCATCATCAAGCCCTGATTTCATAGCACCTAAAACTAATTGTCAGGAATTATTATGGCCTATGTATCTTAGGAAATACATAAACACCAAATGAAGAATTGTGTACAGTGTGGGGGAAGTCTTTCAAACCGTAACTTCCAAAATGTCAAGAAGGACTTGGAGATGCATATCTCTGTGCATTCAGCACGATGGTTCATAAATAGATCCAACAGACAGATAATTTGTAAGTGCAAATATAAAAAAATGTTTAGAAACCGCAAAGAATATTTGTCTAGGTTAAGAGGACTTGTTGGATATACTATGTATATTTTATACTATAAAAATATACTATAATATTTTTTTTTCTAAAAAGGACAGATTTAAGTTAATAATAAATGTATGTATCATATGTTTTTTCTTATTAATGAAAAAAACTTACATTTATCAAGGCTTATGATAGAGCCTGACGGAACTAGGTCATTTACCACAGCTGCTGTTGTTTCTTCTAGGTGTTTTCGTCGTCGCACTAACCACCAGTCAATAATAAATAATACCATTGCCAATATCTTGATAACAGTACAAATCCCCACATACCTATAAAATACAGCTATTAATAATAAGCATATAAAGATAAACAGAATTCCTGTTTTCTAACACAAAACAAGTCAGACAATACATCACACTAACACTGTATGTTCTAGTTCGTCAGCATATTAAGTCATATGAAGTAGACACAACATGGGACATGTACAAATGTCATTATGTACAAATTGTGCATAATGACTCAGCTGTTCATAACTGCCAGTATGAGAAAGCCTGACTTATTTCATATCTATATAATTTACTGATTTCTTTTATCACCTAAACTTTTTAATATTTTAAATAAAACTACACACTGTATATTTTTATAACTTTTTTTTTTGTACAATCAGGATTTTGACATCATGTAGTGAATACAGTAATCCATCAAACATTACTTAACTTTTACATTTAAAAACTTATAAAATATTATAGTGTTAAAAGTTTAAGAAAATACTGTCATAGTACAAATTAAATTTCAGTTCTAATAAAAGTATTGCTGGAAAAAAATTCAATAATTGAGGCTTATAATTACAAAAAAAAAACTGCAAGAAAGGAGAACTTTTAAAGTGTTCTAAAATATACTCGGCAACATTGCATCTTGCAGAAAGATGTGCAGCAAGATTCCATTTTGCTGTACACCTAATACTATAAATAGAAGAAATAAACTTGTTAACAGCAACATATGGAGAAATAACAGCATCCTGTAGGATGCTGTTATAACAAAGATCCCACATAACAAAATAACTTAATAAATAATAGCATTTTCATAAAAAATAATCTTTTTTATATAATAATAATAATTTTATATAAAATTTTATATAATAATGCTATTATTTATTATGTTATTTTGTAATATATTGCTTCATGATTTCTGCTGAAATGTAATGATCAGTATAGTCAACAAATTTATTTATAGTGCCTCAGCAGCTTCTTTATGGCTTCCAGTACCTTTTTCTTGTTATAACTTCACATTTTTTGTCACATCAACATTTAGAAAACTCAATTATTGTTTCTCCATTTTTTCAAGTATTTCATCGTGTCATATTATTTTTTAAATCTCAATGGATTTCAATATGTTTTTAATCATTAATATTTACTTTAATTATGTAAATTAATAGGAAAGTAAAAGATCAATTTTTTTTTTGTTGGGTTTTTGGGCGCACAATGAAGATTCATTACTGTACAGCAAAAATTTTCTAACTGTTACTATTGCATCAGTCTGGTGTTTCAGGTTAGGAAGTCTCAAATAGCACTATAAAAACATTTGTCATTGTATGAAAGCCTTCTTATTCAACCATCTAAGACGACATCTGTTTAACGACAATAAACAAATATTTTATTCTGATTGGTACATAACAATATATTTTACAGACCACATCAAGAACGAGTAAATATGCTACTTGTTGAATGAAAAAAGGAACAGCCCGGCATTTATGTGGAACAGTACAAGGGGAACTGATAAGATCTTGATTGGAAATCACAAAATACATGTGTTAAGATAATAAATGAATGAAATAACTACAAAACAATGAACAATTTGATTCGGTTAATGAAAATTATTTGAAAATATATTTAGGTACATATTAAATGGAAATGCAGAAAATTCAATTTTTTTTTTTGTAAATCTTTAATTAGTATTTTTTAAACTCTCCAGAATAATATTTTTTTCTTAAAAAGAAAATCTTTTAATTTTATTTAAAAATAATCTGGTGATTAAAAAAACAAAACAACATTATGAAAATGCAGGAAAACTGTCTTATCCCTGTCACTCAATTGCTTGAGGCATTATCACTATGTCAGAACCAAGGGGGGACACATAATATTGTGAAGTATATGTACCTTTTATTTAAACCCAAAATTGTCATAAATATGTTACTAATCTTATACAAAAATAGATCAATCATATTTTAATCTTCTCTAGATTAATAGAATAACTATTTAGTCAGATTTAATCATCTTATTAGAGTGGAAAGAACTTAATGCTAAACAACATTATTTTCATTTTACTGAAAATTAAATTTCTAATAAAATTTTCTGAACAAACAAGGAAATGTTCTGTAGCATTATCAAAAATAGGCCAAACATCGATAGGCCTTTTGTTTGTATCAGTACATTAGGCAACATGTCAATTATACTTGCAGTGTACTGTTAATGAGCTCAGAACTGCACAACCCAGACATGCGGCTGACTTTTATGTACAACTGGAGTTGTGTACCTGTTAACACTTCCTATATTTTTCATTCTATAGTTATAAAATAACAAACAATTCTTCATCTATATGGAACAAACTTTTCAAATATATAAGTTCCAAAAACAAAAATAAAAAATTTATCAGTTAAATAGCAATGACAATATGTACTAATTTGTTCAATCTATTTGGAACTTATTATAATATTATAACTTTTAATATTATATTGAATATTACAGATTATTGAAAAATAAAGATTTCATACACTCCCTACCTATGACTCACTTTGTTTAATAATAATCTATAAAATTATTTACCAAAACAAAGACTATTTATCTCATTTGAGGGTTAGATAATTTAACTTTTACAGATTACGATTGGAGTTTACATTTTTTGTTAGATGCATCCCTTTCAAATTTATATTCTATTGAAATTATATTATTCTACAATTATTTACAGTATATTATAATTTATAGTTAAAATTTTTTTTTTTTTCGGCCGACATTTGTCATTGGTATTAAGTTCTTGACTGTGGTTTCCTACCTAGTCTATGTTCAATTTTCTTTTGCTTGATGAAATTATTCCACACATAAGCCTGAGACTTGTCCATGTGAATGTGGAAATGGAATCATGTACTGTATGAAAAATGCTATGCCTGATTGGGATTCGAACCTGGGACATACAGATGAAAGGCTCAGATGCTAACACTTTGCCACGGAAATCAACATTTTATATTATCATAATTTTATATTCATTTGTTAGCAAGCAAATCGTGTTCATTTTTAATTATTAAATCACAGTTTACTTGTTTCTTGTAACTATTATTTTTCAGTAATTATACATAACATAAAACTTGATTCAGTTTTATTGTTTGATAAATGCATTAATATTATCTAAAAAAAAATAATCACTGTTATTATCTATCTATATTCTGTTATTTATCTATCAGTTAATTTCAATTTTTCATTACATGAGTTTAATTTATACATCATTATCTTTAACATAAGAATTAAAATTACCAGATTAATTCAACATATGTCATTAGAATGTAAAGTGGGTTTGTTATTGCATAAACATAAATGAAGTATATTTCTGATATAGTACCCATTATTTTGACAAATAAGTGATTTTGATTATATATATATATATTATTTATTATTATAGCATTCTTTATAAATGATATTGTTGTTTTTTTAATAATTCCCAATTATTATACGAGGTTTGTTAAAAGAAGACTGAATGTTTTTAATTACAAACCAATGGAGATATTTGGCAGCATTGTTCTGCATAACCTCCTCTGTAACGACATGTTCTTCGATTGTTGATATCCTGTTTACTTTTTGTGTTATTGTTATTTAAGTGCAACATGTTTAAGTGCTAGTAGGGATTTTTGTAATGTGTATTTTTCAAGAGCAACGATACAACATAAAAATTTATGTGACACTGGGGGAAACTTTCACAGAAACTTTTCAAGTTTTGAAACATGATTTTCACGATTTAAAAGTAGTTGTCAGTTAATTGAAGATAACCCTTGAACATGAAGACCTTCAACCAACTGATGATAGACAAGTTTAGGAAATCAAAAATCTGGTACGTGAAATTGCCGATAGACTATCAGAGAACTTACAGAAAGGGTTAGCATCTTGATTAGATCATGCCGTGACATTTGACTGAAAAATTGAACATGCATTGAGTTGCAGGAAAGTTAGTTCCTCGTTTGATGACTGAACAGCAGAAAGAACCGAGTGGAGAATTGCCGGCAGCTCCTTGAACAAGCCAATGACAATGAAACATTCATGCAAAGGATCATAACAGGAGACGAAAGCTGGGTTTACAGCTACGACATTGAGACAAAAGCTCAGTCATCAAAAAATTGCACACTACAAAAATTGCTACTAACACTTAAACATGTTGTACTCATCTAACAATAACACAAAATCTAATCGAGGTATCAACAATCCAAGAACATGTAGTTACAGAAGAGGTTACGTGGAACACAATGGTGCCAACTGCACATCACTAAATATCTCCATTGGCACATAATTAAAAACGTCCGGCCTTATTTTGAACAAACCTGGTATTTGTAGTTTCTTTTATATTTCATTATATGTATTGGAATCATTAACATTAGGAAGTGCTATTAACAAAAGAGATCTTAGAAGGAAAAATCATCTTCGATAATATTCATATTCATATTTTGTTTTCCTTAGATAATAAACTATAAAAAAAAGGAAGTTTTCCTCACTTTGTGTCTAGAGGTGTAAAAGAGAGTACACCTCTTAGAACAACAAAAAGAGAGTGAAGCTCTGAATTTTACATACATGAAAACTCCAACATTCTAAGAAACACATCTTGAATTTTCCTTTGAATAAAGAGGGAGTTTTCCTTTTGATTGGCTCTCCTTAAAGAATGAAGTCAGATCAGGGTGTAATTAATAATTCTCATATACTGTTTAACCCAACTGGGATTGAAAGAAATACCAAAACAGCAAGAAATGTGAAATTTAGCTTTTATATTCTTCCTTAGGGAGTAGATTACTGCTATAAAACTTTTTTTTCACTCCACTAGGATTGGAGGAAGAGAGTGAAAAGAGGTACTAGCCAATACATATGTTAATGTTTATGATAATAACCAATGCAATTATTTTGACATTAAAATACCATTTATCAAGAGTTTGGATTCTTAAAATAACAAAAGCTCAGTAATTGCATAACTGTCTGAACTGGGATAAAGAATGAAAAGTTTATTAATTTGAGTATAGGCCTGTAAAGAGTTCAAGGATATACCTCTTTTCTGGAAGCTAAAAGAAATATTAAGTTCCTTCTCTTGTACGAGGCTTTAAGTGAAGACGCTGGGAAGGAGCACAAGAGAAGCCAGGCAAATGACGAGTGTTTTTGTGGTTATCTGACATTGCTGACAAGAGTGCAGCTACGCTTGCTGCAAGGAGGAGACTTCAGAGGGATACCAAATGAAATGGCAGGATTGATGAAAGATTACAGGCGGAATACAGAAAGGCAAGAAAGAAGCTTGGTGACACTATAAAGATTGCCAAGGCTAGCGTATGGGATAAACTGATAGCCGAATTAGATGTGGACTCTTGGGGGTGCTGCCTGTAAAATAGTTATGGATCAATTTGAGCAATCAACCTTGTCTATATCTGGTGAGAAAGCACATAGGGTTGTTTCAGAGCTTTTCCCTGTAGTTCAAACGGAATGGAGGAAAATGCAGATGGAACGTACTTCTGGGTTCACACTAGATGAGCTCAACATTGCTGCTACCAAGCTACATCCAGACAAGACCCCCGGTCCGGAGGATCAGATCCTCAGAGCGATAGTAAAGATGATGGTCAAAAGGCACATACTGGATGCAATAATGATATCACACCGTGGAAGGTGCTCAATTCCCTAACTGCTGGAAGGAAACCAGAGTGGTTGTAAAACATGAGATGACTATCAAGACGAGGTAGTATATCGCCCTATTAGCCTGATGAACACTGCCAGGAAATTATACAAGAGGCTATTTGTGGACAGATTATGTTCAGAAGTTGAGGAAAATAGTGGACTCTCCCCTAGGCAGTTTGAATTTGTGAGGGGGAGGTCCGCTGTTGATGTGCTGAATCATGTCATCAATTGGGCAAGAGATAGAGCCGCTGGTTTCTGGTGTCGCAGGAGGATCCCACTTATGGTCGTCCTGGACATCAGGAATGCTTTTGGAAGCCTACCACAGCCAGCAGTTAATGAGTCACTTGCAGAGTGGAACATAAGTACGTATCTGCGACGTATAATAAATAATTACCTACTTGAAAGAAAAGTTTTCATCAGTACAGAAGATGGTGACCTGGAGATCAGCATGTTTGGGAGAGTGCCGCAGGAGTCGGTCCTTGGGCCGCTCCTGTGGTGCTTGGCATTCAAAGGAATATTGAATATAAAGTATGATGGTAATGTCAAATTAATAGCATATGCGGATGACCTGGCCCTCCTGGTTGCAGGCCACACAGAGCAGGAGGTTGAGGAAACAGCGGTGGCCACAACTGATAAGATTGATCAATGGTTGGACGGAAGAGGCCTGAAACTAGCTTCAGATAAGTCTTTGGTGGTTACATTCACCGGCAGGAGAAAAACCAGAAGCTTACAAGTCAGGATTGTCGACACTCTTGTTCCTGTGATGAGATGTGTGAAGTACCTGGGCACTCAACTGGAGAAAAACAGGCTTTTTAATGCACACTGAGAGAGCTGAGAAGATAATCACTAAACTGAACAGGCTGATGAGTAACCACTGGGGCCTGAGGTCATCTAAAAGGATCCTAACAATGACTGTGGTGACGACTATTGTCTTCTAAGCCTTGCAGCGTGGGTTGCTGCCTTTGATAAGAGGAAAAATATTAATAAGGTAGCTGTGTTGCAGAGAGGAGGGTAGCAATAGGTGTTACATCTTCCTAGAAAACAGTCTCATGAAGTACTGTGGAAGTAGTAGCTGTCATTCTGCCAGTTATACTGAGGGCCACAATATTGTAGAGGACATTTAATGGCATGCCCAAATCAGAGGCCAAAAAGCTACTAATAGAAGAGTGGCAAACTGAATGGGAGAATACAAGGACAGGAGGCTGGACGAAAAGACTCATACATAGGTTGGATTGTTGGGTACAGCGGTGTCTTGGTGAGATAGGCTTCTACCTGTCCCAGCTGCTCACCAGACACCAATTCGGCCTACCTCCACCAATTCGGAAGAAGAGACTTCCCATCATGCAGATACTGTGTTGAGCAAGACATCGTAGAACATACCATCTATATTTGCTGTAAGTGGGACGGAATTCAACGGAGTCTTTGTCTGATGGGACTGTACATGCTGGAAGGGACGGTACTGTTCATGCTCACAGGAAGACGAGAGTGGAACCTGGTCGTAACTCTTGTGATCAGGATACTTAGAATAAAAGAGCAGGACGTGAATGGGACGGAACATAGAAATGGGTAGGGACTTTGAGGGTAGCCACGCTCAGGAGACTGCAGCTCATTTGGGCTTGCCTGGATGGACTGCAGTTGAAAAGTGACTGGGGACCCCTTTGCTTAGGAACAAAAGACCGAGATCCAGCTGGGGGCTTCCTTGGGACTTCCCGGCTGGAGGCATGGCAATAAAGGACCAAGTCCCGGCTTCTTAATTGCTGTTTATTTTCAGCATAATTCAAAGAATGTAAATTGTGCTCTTGTTTGTCGACCAATTTTCTTAACATGGAGAAAAAATATAACATTCTGACTCTAAGCATATATCATATATAATGTTTTGATAAAAATTTATATAGATAAAGACAGTGAAAATCATTGCAGTATAATGAAGTTGAAAGTCATTCAATGGCTGGATGTTTTGTTAGTAAACGAAGTATATTGTAACTATTGCTATAAATTAAGCAAGCTACTTACTTAATTTTTATTGAATCACAATCAAATTATTGTAAGAAAATAATGTAGTTTTGTTTCATATTGCTACTCCATATTCAATAAACATTAGTATAATTTTATGGAGATATACAATTTATATATAAATATATAAATCTATCACCTGTATGTGTTGGAATCAGAAATTACTAAAAAAATGTTACCTGTATCTGAATCGTTCAATATCATATAACAAGCAACGACCTCCCTTTTCCCCACAAGTTGATTTCCACAGAAGACAGGTTGAATCTATTAGGTTACCAAATAGAATAGGAGCAGGAATATAACCAAATAATCTAAATATAACAAACTGCATTCCTAATGCAAATGATCTCTCTTCTTCTTCTACAGACCTATAAAAAAGGTGAAATTAACAAAATAAAATTAAACATTTTGTAATGATATAAACACATACTACTCAATTTCTCTTATAATACTACTTAACTTAAATTAATAAAAATAATCAATTTTTTTTTATTGCAGTAGTCACACTTAATTTTTTTAAATTAAACAATCTGTTTAAGAGGCTTAAAGAACAAACATAAGAATTTTTAAAAGTAAATGCAATTTATCTAAATAAACTGGCAAATGCATACCGTAAATAGAAATGTTAAAAATCAGCATTTTTTTCTATTATTCTTAAATTATTTATTATAAACTTACAAGTATTAAATTAAAAACTACTACTTTAAATTACCTACCTACTTTAAATTAAAAACTTACAAATAAATTTTGTAAGGATCAGTATAAAAAAATTAGTTGCTTCATACAAAAATTGTTATAGTTTCTTCATTTTCTTGTTGTGGTACTGACTGCATCGAATGTTGGCTATTACAATGGCTACCAGCCTTATTTTCTTGATCTTGTAGACAGCTACTAGAAATAATTCACTTGTAGACATCTTGAACAACTATCTGATATTCTTAAACCAAGAAGTTCTTCTTCTTTTTACAGGACCAAACTCACCCAGAATATTTTTTTTCTAAATTAAATGTAAAATTTCAAATTACTTGAATATTTCATTATATGGCTGAAATAATCTAGTCTTCACTTGACAGAACTTATTATGTACCTCTAAGATTATCATGTAGGTGAGGACACTGATTAGTAATCCCATCTATCCAGCTTATTCTCAATAATTGTCTGTAAATCTATACCAAAAGCATCAGTAAGTTTCGATACTGCTTTGGTTAGCACGACTTGACTCCACATAAGACTGGAAAACATTAACAGCACATCATTCTCATGTAGCCCTATGTTCACATCATGACTACAGAAAAATATATTTTTTAACAAAACAACTCTAACACTTTCAATCCAAATTTTAATTTCAACTGATTGATCCCATTTAGAACTGATAGTACTGTTAAGCTAAACAAGTTTTTTGACCCTCTCTGTATACCACCAACCCGCTGTCCACCATACAGCAGTCCTATGGCATGCTTGCTGACAGTTTTGTCAACACTCACTCTCAATTCATATTGTTCACAAAAGGTGAACAATATTCAAAAGGTGAAAATTTTCCTTAGTACCTGTATAACCTTTTAAATTTGCAATGATGAAGATGTCATTAACATATCTAACATTGGAGTTATAACATTAATGACAATTTTTTCGGCTCCCTCATCAAATGCTTCATTAAAAATTTCTCAATATAAATTAAAATGTTAAGTAAATTCAATAAAAAATAAAATCTTTTTTTGGCACTTGATCTTCCAGCCAAACAGATGCAGACAGTTTTATGCTAGTATAAATTGGCAATTACATGAATATCTTTATCATTAATTCTGGATGTTTTCAAAATTTGAAGAAATGTATCTTCGTGGTGACATCTCTGAACCAAAATCTAAATAAATCAGAGTGCCTCTTTCATCCATCCCAGACCATTTTAAAAATCAAAGTGAATATTCTTCAACCAGCCTTCTCTTCAATTTCCTTATATATCCAGCCAAGTAAAATCTAAAGTAGAATACTTATTTTCAACCAAGTAGAATGCTAAACATATTCTTACATATGTAAGAATACTTTTAGGACAAAACTCATGAAGATTCAAATAATCATTAAATTTTATAGCTTTTTTGCTTTAGAATCACAAAAGTAGTCTGTAACCAGTCTGACAGTAAAATTCCAGTCTGGTAGATGGAATTAAAATAGTCACAGTTTTCCAATCTTGTAGACGTGAATGCTTTAATATTACTAGATCTTAACAGGTTCACTATCCTGGCATTCACCTCATCAGTACTATTCGCTTTTCTATTTTTTGCTAATTAAATGCTAAAACAGCTTCTTGCTCAGCAACTGTTGGGCTCAATACTGCATCAGTATTACAATAAACAGACTTATTATCCTCAAATAATTCCCACACTGCTAACTAAGCACTGACATCAATTTTCTTCCAAATTTGGAAGTAAATGTTTTTGTTGGTCACCCGCTACTTCCCTTAAACTTATTACAAAAGTGGATTAGATCATGCTATGATCTAATGCTATGATCATGCTATGATGTTCGTAGTTCTCAATCTTTGAGCACTCAACAGAGTATCACTCCATTTTGCTTGCTTTACTTTACATCTAATTTCCGAATGAATTCTCCCTTAAATTCTATTTTTATTTAGCTCCATCTTTGATTATCTAATCTATCATCCACTCTTGCTAGATCACAACAATTTGAAAAAATTCTATTGCTGCAAAATTTAGGGTGTTATCCTGCTTCATGTAACATTTTTTTATTTTTTCCTTTTTTTGTTTAGCCGTCGGAACCATGGTAAGAGACCACAGTTAAGAAGTAATCTGTTAGAGGGTCTAAAGACGACCTCTGGTAAAGCCCCTCAGGGCTCAGTATGGAGGGGGTGGTGTGGTGACCGGTAACATCACAAGGTCTTCCCCCTACGGGGTTGTGATAGCCACATTCCCACCAATCTGCGTGAAAATTCTTTGTCAAATTCACATGCAGAAGAAAGGGATATGTTTCAAGTAGAAGGGGACAGTGATGACTTAACTTTGAAGCAATTACCTCAAACAATCAAGTAATTGACAATAGGCTAAGGTTTCAACTGCTGTGCTGTATTCCATTTTAATTCAACAAATTTTCAAAACTTTTATTGCATCACTATTTTTGATTTTGATGATATTTGGTATATGATAACTACCCACCTTATAGTGGGTAAAAATAATTTTTTATATTTAAAAAAAAATTTTTTCTTGAGTAATAGATTATTCTCTAACTCGCCAACAGGTAAAAACAGCCATTTTTATCACTTTTTCTATGAGCGGTAGCATTCTTATTTTACATTGTACAGAGTCAAAAGGGGCTTTTTGGAAAGAAAGTACTCAAAATTCATTTTGTTACATAATTAAATCTTGTAATGTTTACTGCAGTTACGTTTACAAATTGTTGTTTTTTTCAAATTTTGGGCCCAAAATAAAGGCTTATGGCAACAGGCCTGTTATTTTACCTTTTAACTCTTAGGTACTAGTAGTATTTATAACAAAAATTGGACTGTTACCAAGCATCCTTCAGTAAAAAAAAATGGCCACCAAACTGTAAGATTTTGAAAATGTCTCGTCTTTGGGCCCAAAAACCACATGTGAGACAGGTGGCAAAAATCTGAAATGTTTACAGCAGTACTTTTTATGTACTTTAAAACCATATAAAATTTATTTTGTTATTCAAAGGGTTGATGAGTAATGAAGCCATCAAAACTGCTAAAAACACCATTCCTTCTAACCGTGAACAATGTATCCAACAAATTCAGAGCATGTATTTTTTCAGATAATAATGTAAGCCTACTATACAAAATATTTTGCTATGTCTATAATGACAAAGCTTATAATCTAGATAGTTTGTTACTTAAAGTATGACTCATGCACACAAATCGTAAACAATGTATCCAAAAAATTCACAGCATGTATTTTTTCAGATAATAATGTAAGCCTACTATACAAAATATTTTGCTATGTCTATAATGACAAAGCTTATAATTTAGATAGTTTGTTACTTAAAGTATGACTCATGCACACAAACTCATGTTTAAACATGAAAGTGAATAGACATGCATGGACATGAATGTTTCCATATTCCTGAATGTAAAAATTGTAGAGGGCTCAGTTACTATTTTGATTTCATTGTGATATATTGTATTGTTGCTAGCATTAATTATTTGGTTAGGTAATGTACACTTGTTTATAAAGTAATTTTATTAGCAGTGAACTTTTATGCAATATCTTTTATTGTTAATTTTATTAATTAGGGAAATTTTATCTTAGCTATAGAGAAACTGGGATAAGACAAAGTGAGGTGCAATTGGTAGTTTTATAATTTATACTAACTGTATTGTTATTGTAAGAACCCTTGCATTTTATAAAAAACGGATTATGGAGTGTTCAATTGGCATTCACACTAAAACAGTATGTCACAAATTGACTTTATTACACTATATTTTAGAATTTACTGAACAGAAAATAACACTGATATTAAGAAGTGGACGTACTGAAACAAAAAATACCTGTACTTTTCATAAAACCAAATATTTAGATAAATATTTTCATATTAATGGGAAAAGTTGCTCTGACCCATTTAGCTGCACACTAAACCAGTTAAGAAATCTTAAGGCAAGCTGGTGGGAAGAAAATTATTATTCAAAAATGGCTTATCTTATGTAATTTAAAAGAACTGAACACAGCCTTCAAAGAAAAACATTATTTAAAAATTAGTTTTCCAAAATTTGCTGATGTAAGACCTAAATTTTGTGTTATGGCTGGGTGAGGTACACTCTCTCTCTCTCTCTCTCTCTCTCTCTCTCTCTCTCTGTCCTTCTGTGTGTGTGTGTGTGTGTATGTCACCCAACAAAATGTAAAACTCATGTTATCTGTTCTAAAAATGAATCTGATTATAAAATTCTCCTTTCAACCACGGTATGTGACATACAAAATGAAACTTGCATGCTGTCACAGTGTGAAAAATGTCCAGGCACTAATGAAGTACTAAGATTACTGCAAGAGAACTCGGATGATTTTGATTCATTATCTTCAAACAGTGGGTTTCTACTGACCGTTGTGAACTAATCAAATTCTTCCATGTCAAGAGTACTTAGATAAACTTACTGAAAAATTAAGGAATCTAAAAAGGCATCACTTTTTTGCAAAGAAACAAGCTAATTCCCTGAACATTAAAAAGGAAAACTGCTGAAGGGTGAATTTATTGTAATGGAAGACTTCTCACAAAATTTCCCTTTTGTGACACAGGATGAAGTCATCATTTCACTGGTCAAAACCTTATGTCACAGTACATCCATTTCTCATATATTTTAAAATAGAAGGAAAATTACAAAGCCAAAGCTACTGTGTGATTAGTGAGTATTTGAAACACAGTACTAGATTGTTCTTCTGCTTCCAAAACCAAGTTATAAATAAAGTAAAAACATTGTTACCACAAGTTAAACAATTTTTTTTCTGGCTCCTCAGCCCAGTATAAAAACAAAAAAAATCTCATAAATTTGTGCTACCATCAAGAAGATTTTGAAATTACAGCTGAATGGCATTTTTTGCCTCATAACATGGAAAAGGACCATATGATGGTATTGGTGGAACCGTAAAAAGGACTGTGACTAAAGCAAGCCTTCAAAGGACAGTCAACAATCAAATTGTTACACCTTCTGAAATGTACAATTATTGCAAATAAAATATTATAAATATAACATTTACTTTCTGCTCTAATATTGTTTTTAATGAATTCGGATTTAGACAAAATTCTTCAACATCAGACAACTTGGCAAAGTTACTGGAATATAAACTCAGATAAAGTTTCATTGGCAATCTTAGTGGATCTCACTACGGCATCTCATACATTACATCACAATATCTTATTGCAAAAACTGCTTGGATTAGGTTTTAGAGAAAATGCACATATTCTGCTTAAAACCTATCTCTTTAACAGAAAAAAAGAATTGGTAAAAATTTCAGCAATGAAATGACAGTAGAAGATTGTGTTCCACAGGCAAGTACACTGGACCCACTTTTAGTAATCTCTTACACCAAGAAAAACACAGCTGTCTTTCTTGAGGCTAATCGCTAGAATGAGCTAGTTGAAACAACTCAAAATGATTTCGAAAAATACTAATTGGTTCAAAGCAAATAAACTCTCTCTAAACGCCAACAAAACCATATATATGCCGTACTGATGCTACAAGGATAGTTTACTGATATCACTAGAAGTTAGACTAAACATCAATAACGTAATGAGTTTTTGGAAAAAAAAAATGTACAAAATATATAAGAGTTTTTGTTGACAGCAACTTGAAATTGAATCATCACATGGAATAATAGATAAAAAGACTACGATATATGCCATTTATATAAAAAAAAATCAAGTACATCTCAATAAGAAAAACAAGCACTATCAGTATATATTTTAAAATAGTTTATTCAATTCTCCAATAAGACACTGTTGCCTAGGGAGGAACAAGGAATAACGTTATCTCATCTCTGCATGTGATTCACAAGAAATCATAAAACAGTACATACAAAAAAGACCACACTTTCCTGACAAGGCAATTATATGGCATAGCGGGCTGATTAGCATAAAAATTATATACTGCCTAGCAGCAGTAAAGCACATTGTTTGCAATAATATTCACAAGAAAAATTACTTACAATCATTATACTAGAAATACAAAAATACAGTATAGAAACATGATGTAGTACAAATTCCAAGGTGCAATATGGAAATTTTCAGAAGAAACGTTTTTTTACCGGACCAAAATGTTTGAATATTTTGGGTCTAGAGTGACACAAGATCTACTAAGTAAAATTATTCTGAATGTATTGAAGAAGGCCAAAGAATTTCTATCCAAAAGTAACAGTGCCAAATATATAACCTAATCTTCAAGCTACAGGAGTGAATATAGTGTATACGTAGAGTGTATCTAGTATAAGTACTACAAATTATTTTATTATCATATAAATTATAATTTTAATCACCAGGTCCATGGACTAATGGCACTATGTGGAACTTATTAATCAAACATGTAAGTCTTAAATATATATAGTTAGTTATAAATATGTATAACTTACATATCAAAATATTTAAGTTTTACCTCAAAAAATTCAATTCAATACGTAATAAAAAGGAGGGCAATTTCACTAACTTATATCCTACAATATCACATATAAAATGGATGCTTATATCATCCTATGCCATTAATCATAACAAATAACGACATCATTCTTAAACTAAACACTACTACATAAAAAATATTTTGCATATGGACAAATAACATCACACATGTAAGCCAATTAGTTAAAAGAACTCGGTGCTTGCATTCATTGCTTAAAAAAACATTAAGAAATAAATAAACATTAAGAAATATAAGGGTGGGGGAAAAAAGTTCCTCTCCTGGATAAAGAAAACATTTTCCTGAGTACATTTTGATTTATTTTTCACATAGTCACCATTAAGGTCTATCCACTTAGCCCAGCATTCCACAAGAGTGCTTATGCCAGTTCAGTACGTAGATTTATCAAACTCCTTAAAATAACCATCTACAGCAGCAATAACTTCATTATTGGGCAAAACTCTCTTCCTCCATGCCATTTTTTTAGGTTAGTAAACAAATGATAATCATCACTGGGACCCAGATCAGTCCCATAAACTGTCACAAACTGATGTAAAAATTCCTCTGAATTCCGCCCAAAGAGCTCAAGACCATCGCTTGAAACATTTTTTCAGCACTGTTTTTGGTCAGACATGAGCAAACATGGCAACCGTCTAGTGCACAGCTAGTTCATGCCCAAATTTTCATGCAAAAGATTGCACGTGCTTTCTGTTGATATACCTATAGACCCAACTAACTCATTCACTGTCACTCAGAGGTCTGCTAAAATGATTTTATGCACTTTTCTATCATTTCTGGCATAATCACTTCAGAAGGGTGTCCACTGTATGGTTCATCATTAGTGGGTGTTTGACCTATTTGAAACTCAACAATGCAGCATTTAACTTGAATTTGATGGAGAAGAGTCTCCCAATGTCGTATCAAGCTCTTCTTTAATTATCATTCAGAATAAAGTATTTTATCATTTACTGGACGAATTTCCAGTTTTTAAATTTTCCAAAAACCACCACTTTGACAGCTGTAAATACTGTACTAAGTGTTGTAGCAACTTGAAACACTTATAGTAAAGTAATTAAGAATGAAATCATGCGACGCCATTGGAAAATAAAGCACTTCAATGCCATCTCTGTGTGAGGCCTGTAACTTTTCACCCCACCTTCATATTTCTAAATAAATGAGAAATAAGATGAAAGCGAAAAAATGGCATAATTTACAGCCAATAATCAACATATACACTTATTTGAAAATTACTAAAATGTATAAATTGTATAATAGGTAGAACAGATCCAGATCTAACCTGATCATTGTGATAATAGTTGCCACTAAGAGTTTCATATATTTTAATATTATCCAAAAACAAAATATGCAAGAATTATAAATTGTGAGTATAGTGAATGAAAATATAATAGACACTTTAATTGATTACACAGTTATTTTTCTTTTACATCTAATATCATCACATTAGGAAAACATATGTTTGTACAAATACATTTGCATACAAATAAACAGAATAATAGCAACTTTTTTTGCAACTCCAACAAAAGATATTACATGTATATATGTAAAATAACAACTATATCTATAAAATTAAAAAAGATAAATAAAAAAATAAAAGATAAATAAATTAAAAAAGATAAATAATTTTAAGATAATGCTGATAATTCACCTCTAGTCATGCACAGTGAAATTAATTATCTATATGTACAGGCAATTTAAAACATATCTTAATATTACATTACCATGTAATGAACAAAATCAAATAAACAAACAAAATTGATACTGAAAAAATAATAATAATAATTACCTGAGGACTATCATAAGCAGCGGCATTTGAGTTACAGCAACAACAAATGTCATGAAAAAAAGCAAAATAAGAAATGGATATATTGTATGGCATGAAGAGTTACAGGGACCAGCCGTAGCAACTGGAACAACAGTAACCTCTGCAAAATCAGATTCTACTGCAGGAGCAGAGCTCAAGTTACCATGAATACCTGCACAAAAAACAAGAATTTACATTCAAATTTTAACACTCCCAAACAAAAGAATTAAATAAATGGTGTCTGCTGATCAGCAATGATTTTTTTTAAACAAATATTTTTGTGAGATGTAAGTGGATTAATTGTCCACTGGGAATGATAAAACCTCAATTACTATTTTTATTTGTTTTTCCATAACAATGAGAAATGATGGCTGAGAAAATAAAGCAATCATATTGCATATTGTTTGGTAAGTAAAATGTGATTTCTTTTTTCCGTGCAAATGAACACACCTAAAAATTTACTGAACTGTGTAAAATTTATAAACATCAGTTAAGAAAAGACAAGAGGTATTAATGTCCATGATGATAAGAGAAATAGGAGGCCTAGTGTTCAGACAAATAATCTTGATGAAAAAGTAAGAGAGAAAATCAATATTTTACCATTAATGTTTATGTCATGGAATTTTATTACAATTCACAGATAAGTGTGCAAAATTGTTACTGAAAAACTTAATGTAAATATGCATAAAAGGATTCTGAAAATTCTGGCTGATGTGCACATAAATCAATTGATGATAGTGCAATTTAAGGCTATAAGAGGAAGGAGAAAAAAATTTTTTTACATCAAGTCTGATGATGAAATATGAACTTTTACCAAGGTGGAGTTAACGTATCAGTCCATAAAGAAGGAGCATTCAACTCACTGAAAGCAAAAATTCAAAAAAAACCATTCAGCATCTGAGATCACGGTCACTGAATTCTGAGGCCAAAAAGTGCCCTTTTGGTGAATATTATAAAACTAGGAATGACAAACACCTTAGAGTTACACTATGAAATACTTTCAGAATTGAAACATGCTATTCAAAACTGAATTGCTACTTACGAATTGTTCTTATTCATGACAAATTATTCATACATTTCTGTACGGTAGTAATTAGAATATTCAGCTATTCTAAAAAAAAATTATTTGATCATGCTCATTATAATCTGACCTCATACTTCTCTTTTACTGAAAGTGAACAAAGATCACATTCCTTTTACTACTGAAACTAACAATGGATATAAGAGTTCAAAAATACCTTCTTTATGCATGAACAAGTTTATACATACTACTTACGGGGTTCATTATTTTATAATTATGTATACATTGGAGTTTATTTAGATAAATAAAATATTTCTGTGATACCTAAACATATAGTTACAAATAACAAAAATAACACTAGTCAACACAAAATTTGTATCTACACTGAAATTGTATTACCACGTAAAGGTTTTATGTAAATTGTAAATTTGGAAAAAATTTTTATAAAACTCATTTTGATAAACTACTGGTTACAATTAAGAATAATTTCTGTATTTTTACTTTAAAACAATATGCATGCATACATGCTTAATAAAGAAAAAAAATATACGAGGGCTGTCCAGAATGTAACTTACATTTTGAAATAAAAACCAACCAAATAAAAAAAAGAAATATTATCATATACATTTGAAAGGAACAATTTTAAACTATTTTTCTACATAGTCACTATTTAAATTAAGGCACTTACATCATAAAAATGCACAAGCTTTTCAATTCCTTCTCTGCAGAAATCTGCTGCATTACATTTTTGGCACCCATCTTGCACAAAACTTGTGATAACTAAGCTTCCCTGATACAATTTCATGCAATAAACTTCATGAAATTTGGGAGGAAATGAAGCGAGAGTTCCATAACCATAATGCGGTGATTTTCACAAATTTTATCATTGATTTTCATCATCGGTTCATCAATCACAAAGCTAGGCCGACCACTGTGATCCTCATCATGAACATAGGAGCAGTCATTTTTAAACTGAATACACCACTGCCACACTCCACCTTCACTCATTATTCCATCTCTGTAATCCTCACAAAGTTGCTGATGAATTTCAATTGGTTTGAGGTTTTTGCCAGTAAAAACCTAATCACTGAATGCACCTCACAACTCGCGGGATTTTCTATTGAAGCGTACATTTCAATAATTCGCAACAACCAAAGTAGAAAAATCATAGTCCACATGCTACAACAGCTTGATGCCTACTGAGTGTAGAAACATTTTGATGCGAAGGTGGCGGCTCTATCCCTAACCATCTCCACGCTAGGCACAAACGTAAGTTATTTTCTGGACTGCCCTCATACATATACACTGTATCATGATAAGTAGACATGTATAAACATCAAACATGTCTGTATGATGACATCATGTTGATATCTGTAGTTACTACAGAGCTTAGAATCTTATTCAGTCTAGCTTCATTTGTCTATATTGTGTGTTGTGTTTCATGAGTAATTAGTGTTTTACTGTATATTTTCATCAATTCTTTATAACACAAAAGTAATTTTTTTTCAATTTTATTAGCTATAACATGGTTTCTGCAAAAGTTTGTGGATTTTCAAATCATTCAGACAATTTTTATTATGTCTGTAGTAAATATATGCCTAAATCTCAAAGAAACACTATTTCTGAATTGATAAAACAGCTTAAAAATTTTATTTTGATTGTGCACTTGGGATCAAGATAAAATCTGGGCGCATGTTATTTGCATATCGTGCTAAGTAACTAACTGA
This sequence comes from Lycorma delicatula, assembly GCF_047948215.1. Lineage (NCBI taxonomy): Eukaryota > Metazoa > Arthropoda > Insecta > Hemiptera > Fulgoridae > Lycorma > Lycorma delicatula. The sequence continues at coordinate 287,804,225 of NC_134455.1, forward strand.
ATGGTTGAAGGAGAAATGACGAGCCATGCCATTTGCTGTACTGATAGTTTGGTGTGAACCTAAGGACCACTTTACTGACTGCTACTTTTGTATGACAAATATATTTAGATTTTCATTCAAAAATAGAAAGTTCATAAAATATGCAGATTATCCTCAGCTTTAAAGCCTATACCATACAGAGAGGAGGAGTTTACCTGTACCACCATCTGACATTGCTAGAAGAACAATCTGAAATTGAAGCAGGTGATGCAGACGATCTTGAAGGATCTCTTCCTGTATCTGATGATAAATCTCCCCATTTAATTCAACATGAACTTAATGATTTAGTTCATGATTTAAAGTTATCAAAGCAGCAAGCTGAACTTCTGGGGTCTAGACAGCAACATTAGACTCTTTTAGCAGAAAAAAACAAAAGCTACTACATTTAGAATATGGAATAAAAATCTTTCAATATGTTTTACTATGAAAAATTCATTGAGCGTTTGTGCTGATGTCGATGGCCTGATGAAAGAGTTTGGAATTCAGCATATTCCTGAAGAATGGTGTCTTTTTATAGACTCTTCTAAAGTTAGCATTGAAAGCAGTTTTATTGGATAACGGTAACAAACAGCTATCCATTCTATTAGCTCATGCAGTCATCATGAAAGAAACATATGAAGCTATGGCATCAATACTAGAAGCAATAAAATACAAAGAACATATATGGTAAGTTTGCAGTAATCTGAAAGCTGTTGTGTTACTTCTTGGTTTACAAAATATTTACACAAGGTGGGTTTACAAAATATTGTTTTCTTTGTCTTGGGGATAGTCATGATACAAAACACCATTTACTGAGTAAAGAAATGACCACTGCAGCAGAACTTTGTGGCTGGTGAAAAAAATTTAAAGCATTTATCATTAATTGAGAGTGGTAAAATCATACTGCTGCCTCTTCACATAAAATTTGAACCAAGATTTAATCATTTAAAAATTAATTTTCCTAAACTGATGCTCAAGGACGGTACATTTATCGGTCTGCAAATCAAGAAACTGCTTAAGGACTCAACTTCTGATGACAAACTTAGCGAATGTGACTAACTGTACAGAACTGCTTCAAAGATGTGATAGGTTTTAGGCAACAGAAAAGATGAAAACTATGGTTTTTTTATTAATAAGCTGTTAGATACTACAAACACTTGGATGTAGGATGTCATTGAAAATTCATTTCCTACACTCTTATCTACACTATTTTCCTGAAAATTTGAGCTCTGTCAATGATGAGCAAAGAACCATCGAGCATCGATACCAAGGAAGATGGAATCCTGAAATGATGGGTGACTATTGTGTTTTTGTTTAGAGAAACTAATCAAATATTGTACAAGCAAAAAAGATTGACAACATTTAAAAAAATTAAATTTAAGACAATTTCGGTGATTTAGACTTTTAGAAACTGTTATTTTAAAAATTGTATAAATATATTTCAAATTATCTGTGTTTGAATAAATAAAGATTTAATTGATTTAAATAAATTTTAAATGAATACAAATAAATATTTTTTTTTTAAATATTGATTTCACAGTGATTATGAATTTATTGGTAAATAAACTGTATGTATCTAAAAAAATGTGACATATTACACAAATTCTTATAACAGTTTTGAATTTAGCATCCCAAAATTAGTTTAAATCACCACGTACGATTCCAGATACACAAAAAAACCTTTTTTTGTTGACTAGTGTAATCTTGTCGAAATGATCAGTGCTATTTATTTAACATGTTTATTTAACACAAAGATTAATTATGAATGGCAATAACAAATACAAGTGATTAAAATTTTAAGCCACAATACTAAAAAAGAAGTGTTAATATACAATAAATTTCCTTCCTTACAAACCACTTCAAATTAAGCAAATCAAAACACCACTTCCTTAAAAGTTAAATATTAATTTGTTTTTCTTTCTTTAAATAACTGAATGAAGTCAAGTTGTTATATATGGTCATTGACCAGTAGTATAATATTAAAATAGGTATATATTTATAAGATACCACATCCATTTAATGATAACTCTCAGCCAAGACAGACACCACTGCCCTTATTATCATTCATCCATTGCATTTATTTACTTTTTTTCAATAAAATAGAAATACTTTTTAAAGTTATTTTTTATAAAAATGAATTTTAAAATCACTTAGCCAACAAACCTTTTACTAAACTATTAACACAAATTTTTAAATAAAATGTCTTAACAACTGTTCAGCCAGTTCTAATTTTAAATATATTTTATTTTAAATATTATTTTGTATTCATATTACTGATAACTTTATTATTAGCATTACAGTTACTGTTAAATTGGGTGTTATTAAAACAATTTTCTTTTGCAATTTCAGGTTTATAAAATTTGTGTAAAATTTCTAATTTTACAGTTTAATATTTTCTCTGTATGTTTTTAGTAGAAATCTATTTCTATCAATCATTCTACCAATCTCAAGAGAAACTCTAAATGAATTTGGCTTATCACCAATATCTAACATTTTAATATTACGACTAGAACTTACACTATCCTTAACAATTGCACTATCACCCTTTGAGAGTTGCTCAGGGTTTAAACATCTCTGTCATAATTTAATTTCTGAAGGTAAGCTCTATTGTATAATTTTTTGAATTACTCTGTTGACCTGATAATTCAATTTGAAAATAAGCCTTTGATTTGTCCCCATACAGTAATTCGGATGAAGATCTTGAATTAAAATTAGAAATCAGAAAAGAAATTCAAGAATAGCTAAATATTTGTCAACATCTGCTTCTTCAACTTTTTTGAGTATATCTTTCACAGTTTGAATATATTTTTTTACTAAACCATTTGAATGACGATGCAAAGGACTATTATATTATTAAAACCCCACAAGTTTAAACATTTTTAAACTAGTGTATATATATATATATATATATATATATATATATATATATATATTATATTTATACTAGTATTTTTTTTTAAACTAGTATAGTTCGAGCCATTATCAGAGTATATTAAATCAGGAATACCATATCTAGAAAATATAGAATTACGTGCTAAAATGGTTAAGTAAATGGATTTTAAGTTTTCTAATTTTGCAATTTCAAAAAATTTACTAAAATAATCTACTACAATAATAAAATTACTCTTTTTATAATAAAAAAAACATTAGTTCCTAAGATACTCTAAAGCTTATCTGGCATTTCTCTAACCATAAATTGTTTTTTCTGATTAGCTTTCCTTGTGCTGTAAACACTATTTGAAACTAATTCCCCACTCCTCAATCTGTTTACATGTATTAACGTATTAGGCCAAAATAAAGTTTTACATCCTCTTGCTTTACACTTTTGTAAACCAAGATGATTAAAATGAATTTGTTTCAACACATCTTGTCTAAGGGACAGAGGCAGAACTAAACAATCATCTTTAAAAACTAAGCCTTTACATACCTACAAATTAACCTTATAACTATAATATGGTTTTATAATATCAGATAAATTCTTAAATTCAAGCCAGTCATTAGCAATTTTTTTTTTTTTTAATAACGATAATTCATCATCATTGATTATTTCATCAACAAAAATCTTAAATTTTTCCATAGAAATTGCTAGATTAGAAACAGTCATGTGCTTCTATTTTATCTTCTACTAATGCAACATTTTCACAATTAACTGAATTAGGAGAAACTGTTTCTGCCGTTAATATTCATATTTTTGAATTAGTAATTGCATTATTTGTAAACTTAATGGAATGTCACTTAATGATTCTCCTTCTCTATCCGTGCACACAACTTTTGTGTATTAGAAAGTCATTTGGATTCATACTCTACTAGTAAGTCATTTCATAAAATAAAACCTCTGGCAGAATCCTTAGAAGCATCAATAGATAAACACAAGATCTACTTGGATATCAACAATTTGTAAAATTGGATGAGACATTAATTTTTTTAATTAAATCAAAAGCTTTATCATGTTCATGGGTCCACTCCCAAAATGTATTTTTCGTAATTATTTTCATAAAGGGCTACTGATTTCCAAAACATGTGGAATAAATTTAGATACATAAGTGACCATGTCTAAAAAAAGTCATAAGATCTTTAACACAATCAGGTTTATTCATTTTCAAAATAGCTTTACTTTGTTTCAATCAACCACGTTTGATATCGACCTTAGAAAATACCCGACCTAAGTACACAATTTCATTTAATCCAAATTTACTTTTACTAAATTTAATGTCACTTTGCTGTGCTTTGCTTAAAATTAATCTTAACCTAAAATCATGCTCCTTCTCATTCTCACTTCAGACAATTAAATCAATCATAAAAGTTTCACAACCTTCAATCGATTCAAATACATATTTAAAATGCTTGTGAAATATCTCAGGTGCAAAAGCTATACCGTGCAGTAATCTCAAAAAAACAGTACTTACCAAAAGGTTGGTAAAAGTACATAATTTTGAACCTTCAGCAGTTATTTAACCCAATACAAAGCCACAGCAGCATTCGACATACTAAACATTCTAGCACTTGTCATACACACTGCTAATTCCTCAAAAGTTGGTAATTACAAAACACTTTCTTTTGATGGCTTTATTCAGATTTTGAAGATCTAAGCATATTCTTAATGTACCATTAGGTTTTCTAACTACCACTAAATTTCTAACAAAATTTATTCATTCATATATTTTCTCAATAATATCTTCACTAGCCAGTTTGTTTAATTTATTTTTCAATGATGATTACAAGCTGATGACCCGCACAAGTTTCTATGTTTGATAAATTCTACTTTTATGGTTATTCTATGAACTATATTTTTATTAATCCCAACTTGCCATCAAATACATCACTAAACTCTAACAACATATTTGTCAAACTTAACCTACTTACATTACTGGTTACTCTGAACCCAAAAGGACTCTCATTAACTGTATTATAATTAACCTAAATTTTATTTAAACATTTTTTCTCAATCAAATTATACTTCAGAATAATTGGTTAACCTAAAACAACTGGCATTTTACCTTTGCTTCTGACTACTTGAAACTCATTGAAAACTATTTTGTTTATTTCTTAAGGTACATTTAAGGTTAACTTTTAAGATATATTTAAGGCCAACTGTATCAATTTGTGAACCATCATAATTAGATAAATTTTATTTTATTATTAAGAATATTAACTTTTAAGTTTAATTTCTATGGTATATCTACAGGCATAATATCACATTCACTATCAATAATTATCAAGTTTAAAATTAATAGTTTTATCATTGATCTGTACGGCTTCATCAAATGAATTTTTATCATTACCTGCATTTCCACTACCGATGATCAATTTTCAAATTCAGGCTCCAAATCTACAAAAGAACTGATGTTCTGACATTACATTCGCTTTCTTAGAATGGCACATTTTAGAAAAATGATTATACTTATTACATTTATGTCATTGTTTTTGGTAAGCTGGAAGCTTTTTAAAATCATGACTACTATTGCACTTGGAACATAACTTGCTATGTCAACTTCTAACTGAAAGCCTATTACTTTTTGAACTGACTGGAGTTGTAGTCTTCACTTTTGCACCTTGAGTTCTCATAGTTTTCTGAAGGACAGCATTAACTGAATAATCACTTCAAATAGCTAGAAATTCTTTTAAATGAAATGAAGTTCTGAAGATTTACAAATTTGAATGTATTTTATTAGATATAAATTCTCTTCTTTTAATAATATTTCTTTAAGGTGCAGATAATTTAAAATTAATGATTTGATCATGGATTAAACTGTCCCTTAATTGGTCAAAATCAAAATCCTTACTTAAACTTAAGCGAGGTTAGAAATTTGTCATTTCTCCTTTTTTTCATGCGTAAAAAATTGATGATGCAATAAAGTTTCATTTCTAACAGGTGTAAAAAGCCTTTAGTCTATTATTTATATCTTTTTTTCTGTTGCCACAAGATCAAAAGTGTTAAAATTCTAGTGTTAAAACTCCAATTATATGTAACAATACAGTTACTTTAGTTTCACCAAATTTTATGTTTATTGTTCCTGAAGCTTTAAAATATATTTCAAATTCTTGCTTTCATTTTTTAAAGTTACTGTCCAAGTTACCTTGTACAGATTGATTTTTTAGTCCTGTTACCCAATTTTAAATGTAATTTAAGAAAGGGAAATTTAGGTAGAATAAAAAAATGTATTTGTTACTTACAAAAGAGATTTAATAAAATGCTATTACTTACATAATTGTTAAAGAATATGCTCAAAATGCCTACCCCTTGAGGTTATATACACTCTTTTCAGCATATCAGCAGAAACCTTTTTAAGAGCTGCACTGGAAATATTCGTGATTAAGTCTGTAATATTGACTTTAAGTTCATCAATAGTGTGAGGATTGTTTTTGAAGGCCTCAGACTTAATATAGCCCCACAAAAAGTAGCTAGGAGGTGTGAGTTCTGGGGAGCTTGGAGGCCATAAGCCCTTGCTTATTATTCGATCATCAAAGAACTCTTGCAGAAAATCCACGGTTTCTCAAGACATGTGCCATGTAGCTCCGTCTTGCTGAAACCAGTAATATCGTTCTTGAGGTTCCAGGAGGGACACAAATTGGCGCACAATATTCCTGTATACTTCATCATTTACTGTCTGTTCAAAGAATACAGGTCCGACTATACGATGACGAGATATCACACACCAATTTTTTCAGGATGCAAAGATTTGTCTTGTGAAGCATTAGGATTTTCAACCACCCAAATTTGACTGTTCACATAATCATCGAGTTGGATCCAAGCTTCATCACTAAGGAAAATTGTGTTTAAAAATTTGATTCCGTTATCATTTATGAGAGACCTAAACCAACGGCAATTTGCAATCTCGCTTGTTTAAATCTGGAGACTGAAGCTCTTGGACTAATTGTATGCGATACGGATACAATTTCAATTTTTTAGCAGCTTTCTGAACACTCGAATATGACAAACCAACTTGCGTGGAAAGTTTTTGTAAAATTTTCCATGAAGAATTGAGCAATCTTGTTTTCAAATTCTCTAAAACGTCATCTGTCAAGCAAGTTGATCGACCACAACGTTTTCTGTCGCAAACACTACCTGTCTCTCAAAATTGGTTGCTAGCTTAAAAATTGACATTTTTTCTGGCAGAGGAACACCAACAAATTTAATTTGAAATGATTCTTTTACACTCGCGTACAATTTCATAGCAAAATATTGTTCAGGAATGAAAACTCGTTGTTCTATGGTAAAAGACATTCTGTTCGTAACACGACCGGAAATGGCACAAAAGTTTACACAGCTCAATGAGAATCAACTCACACTGCCGTATCTATATTGGTTGAGTAGCGCTACCAACTTTGTGTCACAAAAAAAATTTCCCTTTCTTAGAAAAAAATTACCAGACATTAACAATTGGGTAATAGGACAAAAAATCACCCTATAGTATTAAAGGTGACAATTATTCAACGTATCCATTGGATTGCCTTGTACTAGTGTAAGCTACTCAACACATACATCATAACAAATATTATTACAATACTGTCTGTTATCATATTTTATACTTTATAATCAAACTGGTCCTATTTATGACTGCACCATGTTTTATATGATAGTTGACTGGTGGTATAGTATTAAAATAAGTACACATTTATACACTACATACACATTTATAGATACTACATACACTCAATGATAACTCTCGGCCATGATGGATACCACTGCCATCTTGATCACTTGCCCATTAAAACGTAACTGAATGGACAAGGCCATGGATTTTTTCATGTATGTTGTAACCAAAATAATGGCCAAGTATTTCTGGTGTACTGTTTAAAGGTTCCATTCAAAATGTGTACAAAAAATTTGATATAACCTTTTATAAACACTCTGCATATTCTAATTTATTTTAAACTGCAAAACTGCAATACAATCTAAATTTCTTATTCAGCATAAGAATTGGTATTGATGGAAATTTACATTAAAAATAAGTATTCATTAAACCTAAAACAATTTTATTCTTATATATTATTTATCTAAAAAAAACTGAAAATAACTGCAGTGATTAAAGAGGAAGTACTTGTAACAGTATGATTTGTTGCTGTCTATATGATAAAAACACAGTATAGCCATTGCACAGCAATGTTTCTCAATAAAAATAAGGGCATTAATTTGTTATTTTACACCGACTGTCCCAATCTTTATTATGTTCTAATATACAACTATGTAAATCACTTGGTTACAAGAGGCTTCAATCAGAGTTGATTTGTCTGAAAGTAATGATGTCTACTCAGTTATGTGTCTACAGTTAAGTCCACTTAGTGAAGGTTTTACTTGTAGGAACGAATATGATGTATTTTGGTAGTCTCTACACACTGATATGCAACTGTTTTGGCCTAGTGAAGAAGGAAACAGGAAATCACTGCACACCTACTTTCTCTAATAGGCCGGCATGAGGTGCTTGTTATTCTGAAAAATGACTATATTATTTTCCAATTTGTTGTATATGATTTTTGAAATTTGTTGCATATGTCAGGTTCCAGCAGATTTGAAAATAATTGTTAAAAAAATATACAACAGCTACTTATGTCAAATTATATCATTCAAAAATTTTCCACTGAACAAAATTAATTTCAGTTTAATTAAATATTACTTTCCTTACTACATCAATAATGATTACAAACAAAAAATATATTTTAATCAACAAACACTTACAGGCACAGTTGGTATAATTAGAACGTGATGAAAGCGCTGTGCATCCGGCATGGCAAGGACTAAAATAAGTCAGCCCATTGTTACCACAAACTGGTTCAACATCAGTCATATGGCATTCACAGCCAAAATTGCAAGCAGCTGTCAGATTTACCTGGAATGGTTCAGCTCTGGAACTGCTGTTAAACAAATAAAAAATAATTTTGTAATAATAATAAAGACAAAAACTGATAGTTTATCAATAAGTAAATACCTATAAAAAAGCACTGAAAGATTGAATAAGAGGTGAAATCAGTAGGGCAAGATTCTAGTGCTAAGGCTGTAAGATTCAAATTTGCGTGTAAATTATTTTAACAATTACTGTTAATTCATAATTAATTTTTTATCACACTTGTGTGTTCTAGATTTAAATCAGAAAATATTTTACATGATATGCATGCCTTCACATCCATTTCAAGAAAATGAATGACTGCTGTTAGATTTAACAGTCCTGATGGTAAAGCATTTAATATTTGTTAATTAAAAAGCATTTACTAATTCTGCTGTTTAAATTCATTGACATAATATTAAAATGTTTTTAAATTCTCCTTAACCCATCTACTTAATCAGGTGTAATTTGGAGTAGTCAAAAAACATTTCATGATTTCATGCCATTATACGCTGGAGCTTTTGTGACAATAGATGTAAAAAAACCCAAACTGGCTGTCATTAAAAGAACTTTAAATACTAATAAAAAATTTGTCCAGAACAGATCCTTTTAGAGTACATGAGAATCTAAAAATTTTCTTCTGAGTTCATTTTTTAATCACATTAAATTTCTTATTTTACTAATCATTTCTCAGCCCAGTATTCTCTTCTAATGAACTGAAAAACTAATCAAGAAAATTGAAGTCTTTATTATAAAATGTTTGTATTAATGTTTATAACATATATCAGATGAAGGTGATAAATCAAATTTTACAATCAGTTATTTTTAATTTATTTACTCATGGATGTGGAACCCCTACTTTAATGTACAAGGGATGATCATAAAGTAAGTTACACCCCCACTATGAAACAAACACATATTTATAAGACAATTTTTTTTTTATTATTAAACAGAAAACCACTAATTTTTATCTATTTTTCAACATAATCATAAAGTTTTTCTAAACACTTTTCATACCTTGTGACAAGTTTATTCAATTCCACTCTCATAAAAATTTTGTCCAATTTCCTGCTTCCTTCAGTTCATCATCATTAGTGAAACACTCCCCTCCTAGGTCTTGCTTGAGAGGACCAAACAGGTGGTAGTCAAGGGTGCTAGGTCAGGGCTGTAAGGCAGATGAGACCACACTTCCCACTTGAATTTTTGCAGTAACTCCTTTGCCACATGGGGAGTAGTGTTGTCATGAAGAAAAACGATCCGCCATCACTCAATCTTCTGGTCTTCAATTTTTAATGACTACGCAATTTTTTTTAATAACTCACAGTAAGATTCGGCATTGACTGTTGTTCCTCAGGGCATAAATTCACTGTAAACAACTCCCTGAGACTCAAAAATGACTGTCAGTATAATCTTTTGAACATGTGGGGATGTTTTCACTAATTTTGGCTGCAGCGAATTTTTGTCTCTATTCATGTGATGCTCGTTTAGTCTCAGAAGGGTAATGAAGAACCCAGCTTTTCCTGTGATGATTTGTTTCAAAAACTGTGGACTACTCCTGGAATAACGTAAAAGAAAAGAAAGAGCAGATACAAAATACTGTGTTTGTGATTGTTGGTCAACAAATGTGACACTCATCGTGCACACATCTTACAGTAACCAGGCTGATCATGAATAATTGCAAACACACTACTATAACTAGTGGGCATTTTACCTCATTTCATTATTATTATTATGAATTTTCCAATTTTGCAACTTTTCTTGTTTATAACTTGAAAACAAGGCACTTATCGAGAAATGGTTTTTCGCCTTTGTTTTTCTTGATAAATTTCAAATTAAAATTATATATGCACCTTCCTATTTAAAAAAAAAGTTTGATTTAATGTGATAGATTCAAGATGGTGGACAAAAATTTCAAACTATAAAGTAGTAATTTTATAACAATATAAGTCCACAGTTGTTTCTACCTCCTAGTATCCCTCAGTTTTTAAATATGAAGCTGTTTCCATTCTTTAATATCACCTTTATGTATACATATATGTACAGAGGCTAATTACTAATTGATAAAAAAACAATTTATTATATACAACTTGTAGCTACATCTTTTCACTACTTTTCTATACAACTGCCGTCCAAAAGGCAACTGTCATATCTGTAAACAAGTTTTTGAATACTCTTATCAGAAAATTCTAGCGCCTGTGAACTAAGACTGGTAGTAACAGTATTTTTCAACTCCTTGTCTTTTTCAAAAAGCTGTTTCTCTAACCATTTCTTCATTTTTGGGAAAAGGTTGTAATCACTGGGAGTCAAATCAGGGCTGTAAGGAGGATGGTTAAACAACCCCCATTTAAAACTCACTTTGGTATTGACCTTATCATCTTTTTTGTGTGTTTGTCAGAAGAAGCTTAGGCATCCAGCGAGCACAAAATCTGTAGAAGCCTAACCTACTGGGTTATGATTTCATACAGCACTGATCGCGATATGAGAGGAAAAGATTCAGATAAGTTTGTTATTGTGAATCAATTTTCATATCAACACTTGCAACAAGTTCATCTGTAACAATTGAGGGTCGACCACTTCTTTCATTGTCGTGAATATTTGTTCAACCTTCCCGAAACATACTATTGTCTTACTGCACTGACACTCATGATATTCCCTTCATATACTGCACAAAGTTTACGAAGATTTCAGTAGCTGTCAAGTTTTTTGTGTGAAGGAAAGAGATTAAGGCACACATTTCACAGTTGGTGGGATTTTCTTTGACAGGAGCCATTTCAAATGAGAGTTTTACAGGAACAAACAAGTGAATGATCCTTTCAATAACACTACTAGAAGTGCTCTGAACTGGGCTTCTCAACAGGGCAAAGATAGATTCGCTACCCCCACTCCTTCACACAATATCGAGGACAGGAAGTTAATTTCTGAATAGCCCTCATAGTTTACACAAATATGTAGTACCAAACAAAGACTAATGAGATCCAAGATTTTTCATGTTAACATATTTATTTCCAGTACTAGATGCCATTGTATTGTTATTAAATGCATAGAAAGATCAAAACTATTTTTAAATGAAGAGTTTGGCCATAACAATAATATATTTTGTTTTACTATTAACAATAAATTACTTACTATAATTAATTTCACATTAACACTATTTTTTTCACATCAGCAGAGAATAGTCAACACTATTCAAGTACATATCATAAAATAATTTTCTTTCATGCTCAGCTTTAGAAAATTGTTCTATAGATCTGACACTCACAGTGCTAGATTTGAAAATAAACACATTTTCAATGAAATCCAAAGTTAACTTAACAAGTTGGCAGCTCCAGTCAGGTTAAGTCCACTCCAGTCTGTGATTAAGGTATTAAAAATTAACATTTCAATTTTAATTAATTTTCTAGAACCTGGAATCATTTTTCCTTTTAAACCAGTGTTTCTGTTCCAGCAGAAATCCAGCAACCCAATAACATAGAAATTTAATGATTGAATAATTGACAGTAAAAACAAAACAGTGAATCTAATAATTCTCTACATTTATTAAAGAAGAAACCTTTATTGAAGAACCTGATACAGAGAAACAGTAACAAAAAATTTAAACACAAGTTACATCTTGGAAATGAAGAAAGAACATTTTGCTGAATGAACTACGAGCAGACTGGACATCTTAAAGGGAATTACCAGTATGAGGTAAAGAAAGCAACATTACAAATTGTAAAATAGGAAAACTAAAATAATAAAAGTGAATAAGGATAACAGCTCTCTCACACCATGCACCTCACGGTGATGATAATCACATGCCTTTGACCAATTTCAAAACTGGTCAGGCTGACATTTTTCACTTATAACAATTTTATAGATTTTTCTCTTGCACAAACATCTAACTTAAGCGGTGAACTAAAATCATTAAAAAAATTCCATTGAAACAAGCAAGGTTTATATCCTTATTCTTCATGGTCTACTAAATTGCAAGATTTATGATTATATAAAAGTAAATCTGCAACATAGGTATTTTAAAAAAATTATTTAGCAAAATAGTAATAATGATATAAGTTAACTATTTTCTTTGTTGTTTAGCTTTTATATTATTCATAGAAAAATAAAATTTTCAAACAAGAAAAGATTAAATAAGATTTTAGATACAGTAATCATTAAAAAAAAAGTTTACAGTCATATACCTTATGATCAACTATACTGAACCAACCTTCCAGTGTTAGTTGTTATAGTGAGAAAAATAAGTACAGAGCAACTCAACATGTCAGTAATGTGTCGATAAAATTGTCAGAAGAAACTTAATAATATTGTCAGAATAACTTAATTAATAATTATGGTTATCTTAATAATCTGAATTAATTCATGTTAATATGAAGAAATGTCACATGTTTTCTAAGGCAATCTACACTATACAACAGAAATTAATTATATAAGAAAGACTCTTCCAATGAACTCAATATAAATTACCAAGCACGTGTTTATACAAACTGAAAAGTGATGTACTGTCAAGCATACAGAGGTAGATGCATATCATGCACAAACAGCAACAGTTAACACACCTGTTAAAGTACGGAATGGTGGTACCAGCCATTTTAACATTATCACAGCCAAGCAGAAACAAGAGGCCATAACAAGAGAGACAGATAGTATTTGAGATGAGAACAAACTGCACTGCTCCTTTAGGTCTAAGCTCCAGCCTCTTCAACAGACAACCTCCCATAAATATTCCGATGCAAGCACCAGGGATTGCAATTGAACCTGTTAGAACATTTTGTTCAATTAGATAAAATAACTGTAAATAATTTTCTTAATAAAAATATACATAAATCAAAATGAAAATCAAATGTGAAAAGTATAACATTATTTTGTTAAATAAACTTATTACTTATAAAATTTTGTTAAAAGAACTTATCGCTTAAATAACATGACTTTTTATGCTGACATCTTTCCATATTTTTAACAAAAACTAACTAGTAAATTACTGTCAGTTACTGCATAATATCATCATGCAATAACAAAACACACTTCAATTATGTCAATTACCAGCATAGCCCGCATGCTTCTGCAATGTTAAAGTAACACTGAATTATGTGCTGAGGATGAAAGATGACACATGAAACAGCCATGTACATGCTACTCAGTGACTGGCAAGTGATCTATTACAAGTGTTTTTATAATATTTATATAATAGTTATTTTGTAAATGCATGTTTCTTTGATAAATAAATCCAAGTTTTGTTAAAAACAAAGTATTATATTCTAATTAAAAATCATTTTTATTTTTGACATGACAATGCATTTAAAAATTGAATGATGTGTGTGTAAAATATATATATATGTGTGTGTGTGTATGTATTCGTGCGTGTATTAATCTCTCTCTCTCTCTGTGTGTATATGTGTGTGTGTGTGTGATGGATGCCTGAGACTGTAACTCCAGAATGATAATGGAGTTAAATAAATAGTTATCAAAAGATCATCTCAATTAAGTCAGTGTCAATTGATGCAAAACAATTTCAAAATCAAAGCAGCTAATATTTTTTTCTGCATCAAAATTATTTTAAATTTATTAAATGAAGTAAGAACTTGAAAACAGGATTAATAATTGAAATGGATGTGAAAATCACTGAATATAGTAGATAATATTTATAAATATATAATTTAAAATAAATTGATCTGAATTGAATAAATTTCCTTCAGAAACAGATTTGGTACTTAAAAAAGCCAAAGCTGGTAGCTAATTACAGTCATAGCAGCTGATATATATGTGTTGGGTTGATAGAAGGTCAATGTTTGCCTTTGTGTACAGCGATTGACAGTTGAAGGCCTGGCCAAATTAGTTATCTTAAATCGTTTGAGTTCCTTGAGATGTCTCCAAGTCATCATTCTATTGTTGAGTTATTACAGCTGGCTATTGTTAAGCTACAATAACCTGATCTAGTGATTTAAAATTGTAGCAAGTTCCAGGTGTAATATTTGCATAGACAATGGGTCCAACTGATTACATGTACTGACTCAGCAGTGGTACACTGTATAAGTAAACTTCCAGAATTATGTACAAATCAATCAATAATGGCTAAAGGCTACAGCAGTTGATGCTACCAATAAAAATAAGTGTTATAAATAACCAGTTGTACAATACTAATAATATAACAAAAATTTATTAAAGAATAAAATAATAAAAGGCTGTTTTGAAAATATAATTGTAATGCCCTGAAAAAAAGCATTTCTAGATTAGAGAATCTCAACATAATAAATCATATGATTTTTTTTCTATCTCTGTATACAAATAAATCCTCTATTTAGTCTTTCAATAAACTTAGTTTAGTAATATGGGATAATTTGACAATATGGATTAAGTACTACACTATTTATTTTTCTTAGAAAGAGAATTAAATTATTAGCCATTAATTTGCTGACAATTAATAACCCTAAACTACAACTTTGTAAAAAATTAGTTATCAGAACTGGACTAACAGCCTTAAAAATATAATTACTGATTAAAAACTCAAAATTTCATTCATTTAACTTTTTGCTACTTAAACGTTGTCTTTAAAGTAAATAAATTTTTTATAAATTGTAGTTATAAAATTACAGATACTGTATTATCATCCAAATAATATCAGTTAGCAATAATTTAACAAATAATTTCTCAAAAAAACTATATAACATACAAAGTGTTCTACAAAGGATTCCTGTTAAACTTTATAAGCACATTTTTCTGATTAAAACAACGAAAAAAGTACACATATAAAAGATATTAAAAGAAATATAAAAATGCTAAGTTTATGAGTTATAGCTAGTCAATAATTCTCTCCTCTTTTTCCCTCAAAGGGAAAACAATCCAGTATTGCTGTAAACAAAATTTATAAGGCTAAATAAATAATTTTTAGATGTATTTTACATACAGAATCCAAATGTATTGAACCCAATACTGTGCAATGAATACTTTTTGAAAAATCCCTGTGAAATAATAACAAATAGTCAAAGAATGTGACTTATCTCTTTACAAAAAAAAAAACTGCCCAAAAATGAAAAAAAAATTCACGAATAGTATTATTTCTTAAATTAATTTCTTTACAAATTTGTAATAATAATTTTTTGTAAGTGATTTAGTTCTAATCATTAACTGATCAACTATATGAATGCAATTTCAGAGCAGCAAATTACAGGTGGAATTACATTTCAAGTTGTTCTTGAATTCCTATATATATATCTATATTATTATATAAAGAAGAAGAGGGTTTTTGTTTGTTCAGGATAAACAAAAAACCTACTCAATTGCAACCACATTTTTACCCATGTTTCTTGGCATAAATGAGAAGGTTTTTAGTTATATTTCATCTTGAAAAAAAATATATATATGCCAGTTGAACCACAAATTTTAAGGAACTGCAAACTGTGAGCCTCTATCACTACGTGAGCTGGATTTGAACTGAATGATTCAAATCAACCGAATGAATAATATTACAAAAATAATAGAATTAAATTTATGTTAAATAATAATATTAAGTAAATTTAAAAAAGTTCTGTGCAACAACAATAGTAACAACGTGTGTATAACAATAAATGGGCTTCCCATGGGGACTGCTTGTGAGACTAGAGTGGTGAGGCATGCAAGCACCTCGTTGAAGGCTAGACTAATACATTGATTATAAATACTAATACATTATTATTAAGGATAGATTAACTTTGCATAACTTGCAATTCATTTACAGTACATTCTCTTTTTTGGAGTTGGTAAATAGCAGAAGGCCACTATAGGTTATTAAGAACAGTTGTTAATTTCTAATCTTTTAATGGGATACATTAACAGGTTTGGTAATAACTTATATCTGGCAGAGAATTATGTTAGCCATCACATCACAATGACAGTAAAATACACAGCTGTTTCCATCCATGTTATTTCTATACAGTATGATAGAAAAATACTACTTTTCATTTTGTCTGAATTATGACTAGATATGTTTAAAATAAAGTTTTATTTCATCGCATCCTTTCAGTCAATAACATGATATTCGTTGTGTAAACCTTTTAATGATAAAGTAACATTAATGACTTGATTACAGTAAACTCACGTACATGTTTACTATGATATATAGATTGTTTTTTCACACATCATCAGTACACTAATTATGGCTCAAGAAAACCATTAAGTTTTAATAAAGATAACAAAAATTATTACCTGTAAATACGCTAGCTTGACTCTTTCCAAGACTAAACTGTGTCTCAAGGTACTTGGGTAGGAAGACTACAAAACCTGATACTATGACCAGCTCCATACAGGCACCAAGGCAAGTAACTACATACACAGGATTGCAAACTAACCTCCACATTGATCTCGGAATATCTAAAATAAAAGAAATCACAAAAACATTTGCATTTCACAGTTAAGATAGTAAACGTAAAACAACACAAATGGATTCAGTTTTACTATTTTTTTTTTTTATTTCAATGAATGGTCATAATGCATAAAATTTAGTTTTCAAAATCTCGGTCAGGTTTTTACTTTCAAAATTAAAAAAAAATCAATTCAGTTTCACTACTTTTTCTAATTTCAACAAAAGGTCGTACTGCGTAAAATTTAATTTTCAAAATTTCAATCAAGTTTTTAAAATCAATCAGGTTCCAAAAATGGTTTCAGATTTTCAATCAGATTTTTATTTTTTTTTACTTTCAAAGTTAACAATAATGTTATTATTTTTACCAAGCTTTACATTCAAAAACAATTTTTAAAATTGGAATATTCATACACTATGTATTTGCAAAACATCTGTTCAGGCACATGTACAGATTATACACACATGCACATGTAAAACAAAAATAAAAAGCTTTATAGAATCTTTATTAAATAGAATTTTTTTGTTAGCATACCTACAAAGTAGATTTTCCTCCTAGATACACTTTTCATGAATCATCATTAGAGTGAACATTTTTTCAGTCAAAGATAAAAGAAAAACAAGCAAATACCTAAGCATCTCCTGCTTTTAAAGTATGTAGATTTAAGCAAATACCTATAGTCCATCTCAGGAAATGGTGCAGAAGATATAAATATAAATTCAGCATGTATGAATAAAATCTCAGTAGTTAAGGCTAAACCATTCTGTCACTCCCATGTGCAAGTGCAATTATTGCTTTATGTGTATAATCTACATAAGCTATCACTTGTCTGACTCTGTGATATACTGATGATAAATAATTAAAAATTTTATTGAATCTTTCTTTGATGTTTAATAACGATAACATCTATAATGCTTTATAAAATTATTCAGTTCAATGAAAGAAATTATTTCAATCTGTTATTGTGTTATTCTATAAGGTACAATACAGTTTTTATTTCATTTTTATAACGGTTTTATTCTGTGCTATTTTCATTAATTTTAATTTACCCTGTGTTTTTGTGCAAATCAGGTTTTAATAATGAGTGGTTCTATTGTGAAACATAAATCGGGAAAACCCTTACGTAGC
Source organism: Lycorma delicatula (assembly GCF_047948215.1). Lineage (NCBI taxonomy): Eukaryota > Metazoa > Arthropoda > Insecta > Hemiptera > Fulgoridae > Lycorma > Lycorma delicatula. The sequence goes on from NC_134455.1 coordinate 287,822,520, forward strand.
TTCAAAAAAATATAATCAGCAATATATATAGCCTTAAAATAAGATAACCCTGAAACTGCAGTCAAGAGACATTGTTTGGTAAGCAAGTTGTGCAACAGTCGTTAGTGAAAGAACAATTTTTAATATAATAAAGAAACACAAAATTGATGGTAAACATGTTAAACCTAAAAAGACTCAAAAGCATGTGAAAAAGATTGAAAAGTTGGACAATTTTACAAAAACTGCTATTAGAAAAAAATTCATTCATTTTATTTCAATAACAAGCTTCCTAACTTGAATAAAGCATTAAATCCAGTGAATACCAATTCTGAACTGCAGAATTCTTCAGAAGTACATTACATCATGTTTTAAAATGAATGAATTTTCACCTCATGTCCAGAAAAAATAATTCTTTATTGACTGAACGCGAACACATTATTTCATGGCGTAGGTAATATTTAAGAGAAATTAAGTGACTTCTTGAAGGGTATAAGACAATTTATAATTTAGATGAAACCTGGGTTAATGTGAGACATGTACAGGAAAAATTATGTGTGGATGAAGAAATATAGAATGCAAAAGATGCTTTTATGAAAGGTTTGTCAACTGGGGTGAAAATTCTTAACTGAAAAAGGTAAACAATTAATAGTAACATACATTGGAAGTGAATGTGGGTTTTTGAATGGTGGTTTATGGATACTCCAGATCTTCCCAATAGTATCATGATGAAATGAATATTGACAATTTTATGCAGTGGTTTAAAAATATTGTCAAAATTATTGCTGAAGGATCCACCATACTAATGGATAATATAGCATGCCATTTCCTGAAAACCAAAAAAATTCCAAACACTTCAACCCAAAAATTTGGAAATTACCAAATGATTAAAATCACATACACTGAAGATATGTTAAAAGTAGAACTTTTAAAAATAGTAAAATCAGTTAAAGAAAAATATACTCATTATCAAGTACATGAAACTGCAAAATCAAACTGTGTCATGTTGCGTCATCCTCCTTACCATTGCAATTTTAACCCAATAGAATTGATAAGGGCACAACTACTCTGGGAGTAATAACACAACAAATGTAAAGCATTTATTGATAGAAGATGTTACTAGAGTAGTGCAAGTGCTTGGAAAAATTGCATTCAACATGTAATTAAAGAGGAAAAAATCAAGAGAAACGATCAGACAGTTAGTGCAAAAATATTATTTAAGGTACAGTGATAAATTTGGGAAATGATGACATTAGTTCAATAGACAGTAGCTTATCAAGTACTGAAGAAATACACTGAGGTAACAAATATTTTTTCTCTTCCTTCTTAGAAATGTTATTTTTAAGGTAAATATATAATTTTTTCACAAATTTGTAATTTTTTTATAACAAGTTATCTTTATCTCATTTTTATGTTAAAAGTAACGAGAAGTGTTTTTCTCAGATGGATTGCGCTAAATTAAATTAAATTAGAATCATCATACTGTTATGTTTTGGTTTGCTGCACGCTTTCATGAAACAGATTATAAGCGTCTCTTGCTTTTAAAACATGTAGATTTAAACTATTCTGTCACAGTACACAATTTTTTGTTACCTTTAATTGCCAATCAAAACACTGTTTTCCCAAACAGAATATAAAAACAATTGTTATATGAAAAAAATATTAATACACTGAAGCTTATCAAGATAAATTCCCTGTAAATCAGGACTCTGTTAAAATGGAATTTATGTTCAATCAAAGGTATTTATTTACTAATGGATAAAACCAGTGTAAACTTGAACTTTACAAACACTGAAAAAGAATATAAAAAGTCTAAGAATTAACATCATTTATATAACAATGGCTCAGAAAAAAAACAAAGCAGAAGTAAATCACAATGCAATGCAACAATAACACACAATAAGTGTAATTGTGTGTTATTACACAATAATTGTTATACTTATTACACAATAAGTGTAATTTAACAATAATGAATGCAATCAAAAAATTAATTAAATGGTTAACCTATATTAAAAAACTGAGCTCTATCTAACACACTTTGATAACAGGATTAATTTACTAGTTGTAGAGCCCTAAGAATGATAACGGCTGAAGCGGTACACAGAAGTACTAAGTAATCATTCAAATACAAAAACTTCAAATGTTCTTCTAAGAATTAAAAGCATGTGTGATACTGTAACATCCTCTTCAACTCGACAACTATAGAACTTAAGGAATTGAAAAATTTCCACTATTTCTATTTTATTTTTTAAAATACTAAATAGGTTACACAAGAATATGTTTGCTTCAAAAATTTATGGTTTACAGTTTCTATATACTTTGTTTATTAACTGGTTGATGTAAATATCAGTAAAAATTTTTATATTTGCAATGATTTAATCAGAATTGAGTTTTTAGAACTCAAAAAGAGTATATAATGCTTAGAACATCATTTGTTGTGGTTCTTTCAAAAAGTATTACATGGTAACTACCACATCAATAGCATCCATAATTACTCTTTTAATATGTTCACAAAAAAACAAGAATAAAAAAGTTGGTCAACATTACTGTTTGTTAAATTCTTCTGTTCAAAGTCAATCGCCATGGGAAAAAAGGTGGAAAGAAAAAACCCAAGTTGTCCAAATGGATCTATCCTGCACAATTTGAAAATACAGATGGCTATGCTAGAATTACATACTCATAAGATGCAATGCGTTTATATTACTTTTTCTTTACCTCAAATCAAATCTACATTTAAACAGAAGACATCTCCTTCACTTACAAAGGTAAAATAGAACACAAGCAAGTTCCAACATTGGCTGTGTTCAGAAAATGGACTATGGTATGACTTGGGCAGTCAGAAATGAGGGTGCAGCAATGCACTGAGTTAAATTGATTAAAGAGAAAAGAAATAAGAGGTAAAAATCTATGTTGTAGCATATTTCATCATCAGCCTAAATATTTAATCACCATACCACATGTCCAGTGAGACATACTACAGTGAATTTCATATATCTGAATCACAGGATAATTAACTAAGCCACTTCATTGAACCTAAGAGAAATATATATATAATATATTTTATGTATTACCTTATAATGTATATATAAACATTCATTTATACAATAGAGCTCATGAAATTCTTCTACAACTGGGATATATTATTGTTTTATTGAATCATATTCGAGAAGTCAAGCAAACAAAAATGTGAGTCTGACTATTAGTTTAGCTATATTTTTAATTTGGCAACAATACACATGCAATACTGAAAGTTTTTAATTGGGGATAATCAAAAAATTAAAAGCTTTATACACAGATGACAAGAAAAGATAATAATCCAAGTCAGAGATGATGATGAAGAAAAACATTATGTTACACGCAAAAAAAATTAATCTTCTTGATTCATAAAATATAACAAAAAGGGCAAGGAATAAGTCGGTACCATCTAATATTAAAAACTGTTTTATGAAAACCGGAATACACAACAGAAACAGAGGATGCTGAAAAAATTAAACTTTGAGAGTTGAGGAAAATAAAATAATTTTATCTAATATTAATGGATAATGAACTAACTGATGAATTAACTGTAGCTTCTCCACAGACAGACATTATTCTGAAAATTTAAATAAGGAATTCAAAATAATGAAGAAGAAGGCACTGAACCAGGAATTTCAATGGTTGCACAGACCTCAAAGGGAGTGAAAATACATTAATTTGCTTTACATTGCAATTTATACAGAATTTGCAAAAAGTTCAATCAGCCTTAACAATAGAATGTGATGCTTATGATTGATTACCTTCAAAATAATCTTGGTTAGAAAATATATGACGTATGTTCAAGCAAAATTAAGTAAATTAAAACTTTCACCAAAACTTTAAGATATTAAAGATTAACAATAATTAAAATTAATTTCAAAAATTACTACCTAAGATTCCTGAGGATAATGAAACAGGAGAACTAAATTAAAATTAGAGTTCGTGATGTCAAATATAAATCACAAATAAGGTATGTAATATTACAATCTCTTTTAGATTAGGTACACAAAATTATATTAATATTTTTTTATAAATAAACCCAAATTACATTTAAAATTAAGTTGCCTACTAGTAATTCTTTTCAAGTATAATATAAATGATATAAGACACGTAATATAAATAATATAATTTTGATATAATACTTCATATTCCAATTTTTAGTTTTTTAAAATGTACTAAAAAATTTATTATCATCATTATTACGTATTCTATCACTGTATTAAAATAATACATATAATTTTAATTTTTAATTGTTGAAAAAAAAAATGGTTACAGGCCAATCAGATCAAAATTCTTATAACAAACTTAATATGAATAAAATCAAGGCATTCACCCTAGTTTTTTACGTACAGATGCACAGATAATAAAACTGTCAATAACTAAACAGCTGATGAGTTTTGTATTCCAGTTTATCAATAAACTTTCTATTAATTTTGGAAATTCAAAACAGGAAGGCATTTAACCCAATGAATCAAATTTAATGAGATATAACTAAAATAATCAGATGTATTTTTTAGATTAAAATGTGAGATTCAAATTTTGTTTTCAATTGTGGGATATTCCCATAAAAGTTTTTAAATTTCAGTTTATTTTGTTTACAACTAAATAACAAAATCAAGAGAGTGCTATTAAATTAATACTTGTACAGAAACTTAACTGAATTGCAACAAACTATTTTCTTACATTTTATAACTGTAGGAAATTAAAAATTAGTCCTTACACTGATATGCTATGAAATGTTAACACATTATTGCAAATAGTTTTCAGTCACTTAAAGTTACTAACAAAATTCATCTAGTTTGTGGGTTAATGCTTCAAAGTAAGATAAACAGTCATGCACCATATGCAACACATACAGAATTATGAAAGTTTTATCTTAAAATGGACTGCCAAAAACTCACCTTTGACATCTTTTCCATACCCAGTGTCTTGCTGCTCACTTTTTTGTACTGGTTGGTTAGAAGTGCTTTCAGGAAGTCTGTTAGGCATATTTAAATGAGATGATTTTTCCATCAGTCTAATTTTTTCCTTCTCACGCTGAAACAAAAATTATTTTGTTTAAAATAGAATAATGTAACTACTTTTTACCATTAAAAACCAAAACTTTACTACTGAAAACCAAAAATCTCAGATTAATTTTTAGCTATTTATGAGTGAAATTCTTTTGCAGTTTTCCTTTATGAGGGAGCTGTGAAAAGTTCCAAGCATTAGTACACTTAACTTCTAGATGGTGTCACATGACTCCATTTTTCATTAGTTTACTATAAGAGTTTAAGTCACTGCACCACTGAATATAGTAATTACAATCCATCAAATTGAAGAATTAGGCATTTTTTGGAAAATGTAAAAACTGGAAATTCTTTTGATTCAATACTTGATCTGAGTAAATACTGATGTGATTAAATACTTTTTCTGAAGGGTTTAAGTGTAAAGGAAATTGAAGAACTTGATAAGACACTGGGAGACCTTCTCCATCGAATACAATGGTTAAACACTGGGTTGCTGAGTTTAAAATGGGTCAAACAAGCACTAGTGATAAACCACACTTGAACGCCCTTCTAAAGTGACTACGCCAGAAATGACAGAAAAAGTGCATAAAATCATTTCAACAGATCAACAAGGGACAGTGAACGAGTTAGCAGAGTCTGTAGGCACATCAACAGAACGCCTGTGCAATATTTTGCACAAACATTTGGACATGAACAAGCTGTGCATTAGACGGGTGCCGCATTTTCTCACGCCTGACCAAAAACAATGCCAAAAAACATGTCAAGTGATTGTCTCAAGCTGTTTTGGCGCAATACAGAGGAATTTATATGTCAATTTGTGAAAAATGATAAGACATGGGTTTATCACTACACTGCAGAGACAAAACAGCAGTCAAAACAATGGGTTGAAAAAGGTTAATCTGCTTCAAAAAGAAGCAAAAATGATTTTACCCTTTAAAGTTATAGCAATGGTTTTTTGGGATGCATGTGAAATAATTTTCACTGATTATCTTAAAACGGGTGAAACAATAAATGATGAACATTATGCAATTCTATTGCAGCATCTCTGCGATTAAATTAAGGAAAAACGACCACCACATTTGGCAAAAAAGTGCTTTTCCATCATCAAGGCAATGCTACAGCTCACACTTCAGTCACTGCAATTAAAAAAAAATTAATTACAGTTCAAATTGCTCCAACACCCTTCATACTTACCTGATCTGACTCTCAGTGACTATCACTTGTTTCCTAACCTAAAAAAATGGCTAGAAGGGAAGAGATTTTTGACCAATAATGAAATTATTGCCGCTGTAGATGGTTATTTTAAGAAATTGGATAAATCAACTTACTAAACTAGCATAAGTGGACTTGTGAAATTCTGAGCTAAGTATATAGACCACAATGGTAATTATATAGAAAAATACATTAAAATGTACACAGAAAAATGTTGTTTTCTTATTCAGGCCTGAAACCTTTCACCCTACCATTGTACAAATATATTTGTTTCATTTTTATTTGTGAATAAGTTGTATTCATTGTGACTACTTTGCCAAGTTCAATTACAATGGTGCCTCAGAAATGATTGTCTTGAAAGGCTGGACAAGAAAAACCAGTGAACAGTCCAAGCCATTGCCTTGCAATGAAGCAATATAATCTCTCCAATAGAATACTAATTTGGTCATTTGCCCATTGAATTAAAAGCCAAATAAAAACACAATCCAATATAAATAACATTATTTTAAACTTTTTCAGGAAATAAGTTTGAATTAATTTGTCATTAAAAATGAAATTATTTAAAAGTGTTAAATAATTAAAATGTAGAACAAAAGAATTATAGTTTACCTTTTAGAAGATACTAATGCATAAATGGTCTTTAGATATTATGTTGAGTTAGGTTCATTTACATAGCCTAATTTTGTTTACTTTTTATTTCATTTCTTAAAACTTCTTTTTAATATGTATTTGACTCAATAAAACTAGCAGTTTTTGCTAACATTTGGAATTTTAAAACTACATGATTTACAACAGTATTTTTTTAAAAATAATTATTGGCATGCTAAATGTAATTGTGTTAGACATATGACACAATTATTATGCCAATAAGGCTCTTTTTTATTTAAAAAAATATATACTGCAGCTTCTTCAACAATTTATTAAATCGGGGTTGTGTATCTGGTTTTTAAAAGATTTGCTGAAATATATTCCAATAAATAATACATAAGAATTATAATTATAAACACACACAAACACACACACACACATCCACATATTATACAAGTGTACCAAAAGTCCTGCACTGTAGGGATTTTACTAATTTTACTCTGTTTTCTAGTTGCAGGACTGAAAGATGTTGATTACTGAAGAGCAAGGACAGAGATTATTCTCCTTTGTGGAAGAGAAGGATTCTCTCTAGACAAGCTGCAGATGAATTTAATATAAGAATCCACAATGAGAACCAGTGTCGCACACAAGGATTGGCAGACTGCTAGCAGAGTTTAAAGCTACAGGTAATCTTGCTGATGCTAAAAGATCTGGATGTCCGAGCACTTCAGAAGAGGTAGTGGAAGGGGTTTTGGTGAAGGTATCAGCAAGTCTAAAAAAATTAATTCGCCAAACAAGCTTGGAAGTGGATGTTTTTTGGTCAACAGTATGGAGGATCTTGCAAAAGTACCATCCATACAAGTTACAAGTGTTATACCACCACTTGTCAGGAAACGATCCCGATGACCGTATGGAAATGTGCAATTGGTTTTTGACCCAGTTGGAGGAGGACCCAGAATTTTTGGCTAAATTTATGTTCTCTGATGAAGCCAACTTTTATGTAAATGGTGAGGTGAACCGGCATAACTTATGGTATTGGTCCGACAGTAACCGTAACCCTCACTACTTTATTGACAGTAAGGAGCAATGAGCTGATTGCATCATGGTTTGGTTAGTTTGTGGAAAGACCGGATCATTGGCCCTTACCTTCTTTGACAGAACAGTTGACAGCGAAACTTACTTGGCAATGTTAGGAAATGAATAACTACCTGATTTGTATTTGCTGAGTTCTGGAAAACCAGAATGGTTCATTCAGGATGATGCACTATGGTACACCAGTTCAAGACTGACTAGATGAACACTTCCCTCAGTGGATCGGTTGTAGGGGATGAGTGGAACGGGGTCCACGATCCCCGGATTTAAGCCTAATAGATAATATCATGTGGGGTCATGTAAAATCCCAAGTCTACATAGTAAAGATCAGAGACAAAAACCACCTGTGAAAGCGCATCCTAACTGTGTATCAATCTGTAACGCCTGACTTGACGACCAACATTCTGTGGATCATGGGAGACCATTTCCAATTATGTTTTAACTTATACGAAAACCATATTGAACAGATACTGTAAATATATTATATATATTCCTATGGTGTGGGACTTTTGGCACACCTTGTTTATATACACACAAATAATATAATCTATAAACAATATTATTAGAGCTAAATTGATCAGTTTGAATGACAGAAATCTGACAGCATAATCATATTAACTTTCACTCTCCTTAGTTTATACGGATCTCTTATCTCAGATTTCTCAGGTACAAAACATGGGATTTCTTACTTACATGGTTATATTCAAACTGATTATTAAAGAATATTATATCTTTTAATTTAAGTGGTACAAATTTTATCTTCATACAACTGATTATTCATTAAGCACCTCACACAACTTTACCAACATATCCCACTCTTACTTGAGACCATGAATCTATATTCAGTAATGCCATAAATCAGAAAACTAATGGTCACTTGTTAGAAATAATATCGACTCAGTAAAGCATTAAGTCTAAAGCGGTTACTCAAAAACCTACTTACAGTGAGAACTTTTGGAAACGAGAAAAAAGGTATTGCAACAATTATTAACAGGAGACCACAAATCAGAAAACCTCCCCACCACATGCCAACCCACTGTCTGTCTCCAGGTCCTGCAACATACAATTTACAGTTTTAAAACTTCATATATATATATATATATATATATATTAGCAACAGTTCTTCAATATTTACAACACCCTAACAGCAACAGAGTTAATTTCTTCTCAAATAAAAACCATCATGAATATTGTATGGTAAAAATATTATGGCCCATAATATTATTTATTAACGTTAGAGTACTAAATGGACAATATATAATAAAAAAAGTGATAAAAAGATATAATGGTGTAGTGGTATTATGGTACACATAATAAGAAAGTCAACTGTTCTTACTAGTCTGTTTCCATTCCACCCACTGGTCATTTAAGCGCCATTCATTATTTTTATATATTTATAATAAAATTATTATTTTTTAATTTAAACTATATTGTAACAGTTAATAAAATTATGGTTTTATCTTGATGCTTAAACGAATGTGTTAATAAAGAACTGTGAACTTTCTTTAACAGAACCACACATAGTTCCAGATAATTATGGTATTTTTGAAGGTGATGATTTACAGTGCATGACTGCATGAACAAAGATAAATGTTGCCAATAACTGCTTTTGTAATATTTAAGATTGTTAAGGCTTATAAAAGAATAAATGAAATATAAGTACTGTATTCTTATTTACTAATGCAAAATCAACAAAAATAAAATAAATTAATTACCAATAAAATTTTTATTAAAAAAATAGTAAATAGTGTACTATTTACTACTTTACAGTGTAAAACTCACTGTAGTAAAGTAAAAAAAAAAATCTGTAGTTTTCTTACTGTTAAGACTTGTTTATGTTATTAAATACAATTTTAAACAATAATGATAATAATAATAATAATAATGTAAATTCAGGATCTTTCTGTATATGTCATGAAAATAAAACTCACGAAATGAAATGCAGTTATTGTTAATGATGCAATAGTAATACTAAACTAAATAATTCTACTAAATACTACTAAACATATATATTTTTTTAAATTAAATGTATTCTTGATGTCTTATTTTCCATTTTTTTCTTTTCTTTTTTATGAAAGTGGATTAATCCTAAGAAAGTGATTTGAATATTCAAATCATTCAAACAAATTGAAAGCATTAAAATTTCTTGATTGGGTGAATGGTAAATATTACCAACATTACAATACAATGGTGCTAATGTTGTCGACTGCTACTGATGAGCAAACAGAATGAATTACTATGGCAACAAATAAATTTTAATAAGTGGGTAGAAGAAATAATCAATACAAAAAAAATCAGATATTATAGGTAGTGGATAACATGAATAAAATATCCAATAAGACCATCAAGATGGAAAGAAAAGTGGCTATGATGATGCTTAACATGTGTTAAAGTAGCCATGATGATGCCATGCTGGTCAACACACACATCTGTAAAAATGTAAAAAATAAATATGAAGAAAGCATTGCATAAAATAGTGTAAGATAGAAAAAGTATGAATCTGTGGTGTGCAGGGAGAATGTGCCGAACGATGCTGTAAGCATCTTACCAAAAAGCCAATTGATTAATAGGTTCTATACATGTAGTACATATCGAGACACAATAACAAAATAAAAACTGCCACTCCTGATTTTGAAAAAAACAATATTTTTTTCTTAACAAAATATTTCATGCCAACCACCGTTTCTTGAAAGATTCTTGTTTGGTGTTTTTACAAGACTTTTAGCTTTTTCTCTTACTGCTAATTGGAGTACTTCTTGCATGAGCACCCTCAGACAAAGCTAAAGTTAAATCGTTAATTTCTGTGAATGGCTAAAAAATTTTCCTTCTTTGTAGTTTTATTGCTATTTTTGCTTTATTTGTTCTTTTTTTTTTTTTTTATTTTTATCTGAGTTTTATTGCATTTATATGTTTCTGCTAATTTTCTTTGTAATTGACCAAAAGTAGCATCTTCAATAACATTTAACTTCTTTTTTATATCCAAAGTTTTTATTTTATTTTTTGCATAATCTTAAAAGAGATCGATACAGTAAAAACAACTCAAACACATGTAAACTGAACTGACAAAAACAGGTAAGAAACAAACGTAACCATTTACAAAATGAACGCTCCTTGACTTAAACTGTTTGGAAGCAGACACTAAAAAAAGTATACTAAATTTGGCACATAAAAGTCTTTGTACTGTAAATTAGTCCATGTATACTTTTACATATTATATTATACTAAATATTTTGTAGTTTATGAAAAACTGATTTCTTACTTGAAGTTTATTTTTATCTGGATTAAATAATTACACAGAGACACCAAAATATTGTTAAGATGAAAAAAGTCTTTGCAGTTTTATCGTAAGAGATAAATTAGAACTACAAATTAGGCAATCAGAAATAATAATAACAACAATAACAATAATCTTTAAGTAACAATACCTATTTCAATGACATGTGCTGTCATTGCATCCATATGAAATGACAGAAGATATGCACCAAGAAGAAAACCAAGAACTGGGCCAAATGCTGCCATACTGTACATACAACCTAGAACAAAAATGAATGTTAACAAAAACATTTTTTTTAAACTTAAAACAACTTAATTGATTTTTTAAATTACTAAAATAACCATAACCATAACCACAAATAAAATAACCATAGCCATAAACCTTATTTTTACTCTTTGTTGTTTTTTTTCTAAGTGTTAATTATTTACATTCTCAGCTTCCATATTGCTGCTGCAGACAACAAAAGGCTATGGATATCAAACTCAGAAAATTTCTTACTACTGGAGAATAACACAAATCTTTTTAACATCCTCCTATGCCCCTCATTTTTAAAAAAATGGATATAGAATTAATGTTTTTTTTTTTAGTTTTTCGTGGTTATGGTCAACATTAATAAAACAATTTTAGGGTAACTTGCATAAAGTGGATGCTACTCTGTTTTTTCTTTATAAAATATTTATGAGTATATAAATAATTTTTCACCAAATTTCTTTTAATATATTAATTTTAATTAAAATAGTTAAAATAAGACAGAAATATTCCAGTTACTATTGTATAGTACTAATATCTGTTTAAATACTATCTGCTATATCTGGTTTTTAACTTATCATCTGATATTGATAAAGTAATTGAACAAAGCAACTGACATATTCATTAATACTATTTATAGTGTTTTTCTTATGCAGCAACAATGTATACATGAAAATTTTGGGTTTGCTTCAAACTTAAAAGGACCCTGTCCACTTTCTCCAAAACAAAAAAATTCTTCCATTAATGTCTGTTGAAATAGTCATTTAATGTCACTATATTATGCAGATACATTTTTTTATGGGATTACATTAAGTGCACAAGCCATTCAAAAGTTGATGTCTATGTCAGTAACTGGTTGCATGATTAGCAAGTACATCATGTGTGGCTTGTTTACTTCATTTACAATTTGCCACAAAGTTCTTATTTTTTGAATGGTACTACCATAATTTCAATCTGGCAGCATATACTGCCACAGACTGGAGCAATTATTTAAAATAAAGATGTACTGATAACATTCAAAATGTTGAGTAAAAATATTTTCCCTAGTAGGAGAAAGATAGACTAAGAAATTGTAAAATAGAAGAAATTGAGCGCTTTTCCAAATACAAAACCATGCTGACTGCATTTATCTTCAATAGTGATGGATTGGAAAGTGTATGACATGTGATAAAGCACAACGTTTTAGTGAAAATACTGAATCATTTGTTTGTGACTATTGTAAGAAATTAAGAACCATGTTGAAAGTTTTCTCATTCTCTCAATGAAGAATGCTAGCAGTCTTTTCTACATCCACAAACTCACTGAGTCTTACAGTTCATTATTCTTGATGAAATGAATGCCCTTAATATCTCTCTTTAATTGCGGAAAGAAATGAAAATTTCAGGATTCCAAATCTGGTGAGTACAGAGGATATGGTGTCCTTATTGTTTTTTCAATATGCCTTTTTGGGTGGCATTGGACTGTTGTATGATGCAATGATCATTTTGAATTGATTCATCCACCTCTTTTTGGTGCTTCTCATCAGCCATAGAGACTGGTTAGCCAATGCAAGGTTCATTCTCAATATTCACTTTACTAGCAAAATTTCACTGACCACCTACTCAAAGTACTTTAATCAAAGTCTTATTACCATAAACAGCTTTTAGACAAAAACAAATATCACTAGCATTTACTTTTTCCACTGTGTAAAATTCCATCACTGCACATCGCTTTAGTCACACTGGTATACCAATGCGTATTGACTCTGTAACAATGACGACTGACAGAAAAGAGGGAACAGCTCAACAAATTTCAGAATGTCAGTAGTAAGTGAATGAAACTATAAGAAGGCAGCACCTACCACACTGTGTGACAATTTGTTCTCCCTTTATATTCCTGTGTGCATTATGTTTCAGTCACCCTTTGAACCAGTTAAAGATAATTATTGGCTTCTATTCACCTAGAATTTTATTTAATTACACAGCCTAAATAATAATAATAACTTCTCTGTAACTACAATGTCTCTGTCCATCAAAAGGAATGATAAGCTGTAAAATATAAAACATTAACTATTTTTAAAAGTGTGTAACCTCAAAGGTTATTATTATTATTACCCATTTTCCAAGAACAAAAGTGCTGTTGAACAGATTAAGGAAAATCAATATTTAATTAAAAAAGTAACATAAATAGAATTAAAACAAACAATAGATAACTTTCAAAGCACCATAAAATAAAGGAATCTAGACATTATGGAGTTATAACGAAAGTTTGTGAAAAGAGAAACAAAATAACATGATTGGAAATGACTGTAATATTTTGCAGAGCACACTGAAAAAACATGTACTTTTTTCATTGCAATCATCAAAAGACAAAGATAGAATAAGAAGAAACAATTAGAGTTATAAAAAAAATAGGGTGTACGTTCAACAAAATTGAGGTGGGAGTGTAAAAAGCATCTTTCTTAAAAATAATAACAAATAAATAGATATGTAAAGGCTTGATAAGTGGGCAATGGAATATATTGATGGATAGACTAGGGTGCTTCAGAATTGAGTGGCAATTTAAAATTGTACAATACGTAATTTATTGTTAAATTTAGATATTAATTCTTTCGTAATTAGAAAGTCATAAATAGAAAAGCATTTTATGTGACTACTATGTCTTAAAAATAACAGTAGTAAGAAGAACTCCATAGATCAGCAAACAAATCACTGAATATTGCTGTGAGCAATAGCATTGAGCAAAAGCCCATAGTTTTTCTCAGCATTTCTAATGGAATCTGTTGAATTACATTTTGATTATTTAATTTTTCAATGCTGTGAAGTCAATTTTCATAGACTTTATGCAATATCCCCATAAGAAGTAATCACATGATGATAAACACTAGTATGCATTAAGACCACATTACATCAATATAACAAGAAACGATGTGCTGTAAACAATCATAAAACACTCTGGATTAAGAGTCAACATATCAGATGTCACACTATCTTGTTGAAAGCATAATGAGAAAAGATATATCTGTATGGTATTGACTTCAGCATAATGTTCAGATGCAGTATCGTTACTGCTCTTCTTCATTGTTGTTTTGAAAAAATTACAATTAAAAAATCCCAAATAAACTCATCCACACTTAACTGTTAACTTTTCACTATGGGAAGGAGATTGATGTAGTAACTGAAAATTTTCCATAGCCCAATATTTGAAATTTTGTTTATTGAAATGCCCAGTTTAATAAAAACAAGCCTCATCTGATGCTACTAAACTGGATAAAAAATAGTAACTGTCCATCAATTATTTCTACAATCTTTGTACAAAATTTCATTCACTGATGTAAATTTTGAAACAGTAATTCTTGAAACTTCTCAATTTTAAATGAATGAAAATGCAAAATTCATAAGCAACATCTTCTAACAGGCAGCATTCCTATCTAGCAGGCATAGCGCTACAAAATGTCTTCTAGCAAAATGTTATGGATTCTGCCCTCACTCTCTCCACATTTTCTGGGGATGCTATGTGTTCATTGTTGGCCATAATTCTTCTTCGGCAATGCAAAAGCCGTCCTGCCCAATTTAAAATCATTTGGCATGTTGGGACTTCAATTCTTCTTATGTTAAAAAGATGCCTAAATTTACATTGCATTACAGTAGCTGAATCACAATTTTTAAAAAAACAACAGCAAATGCATGATCCTTGCTTGAGCAAAACTCAATGATGACTGAACGCTTTGGATTGCTGTCCAAATCAATGATGCAAGCACTGCGCTAACTATCAGCATACATTTTTGGCATCAAAAATAGTTATCTCCTGTAGTTTAGGTTTTTATTCTTACAATTTATCAGTTTAGTTATGAAAATTAGTATTTAACAAAAATTACCTATATATAAAGAGGAATTTTCAGCTTTGACATGATCGTCAATGTAAGTTGTGCCTAGAGTGAATAAAGGTGATCCTCCACAACCTAGTAGAAGTTGCGCAAGAAGAAACAACATGACTGGCCCAGTAGTTGATGGTGTTCCTTCAATGCAATTTTCCCTAAGATTATTGTGTGGAGCCAAAGGAGGTGATGATAGGCCTAAAAATTAACAATTATAATATCAATAACTGTTAATATACCAACACACATTTAATCTGAATGCAAAACTATTATAGTAACACAAACATCAAATAAGTAAAGATATATCTTAGAATTAAAAGAACAGTGTACCACTGTTCTTAAACTTTTTCCTATTCTAATAATGATAACTTACAAAATATAACATAAATGATAAATACAAAAAATTCATAGCTACTTTTTAAAAATGCTTAGGGAAGCACCGGCTTTTTTCTACCAGTTATATTTCTGCCATTATGTTAATATTGCTACATAATAATGTAAAGCTTTACAGGAGAAATGAAAAAAAAATTAAGTGCAATAAGAGAGAAATTACAGTTTGCAATGAAGTGTTAGAAAAAATATACTGAGATAAAAAATATAATTAGCAGATATAATAGGCAGGTCAAATAAAAAACACTGTTCTACCAATATGAACCCTGTCACTGCCAACACAGATTTTTCTTAGTCACCAATACACACCATAAGATTGAAAATTCTTAGGCTGACAGGCTTATGTTGCCAGGAGAATAATTAATTCATACACTGCCACAAAAATGTTGATACAAAATAAAAGTTATTTCCAATGTGCCACAGGCAGACAATGCTTTTTAAATGTCTATTCCACATAACAAAACAGTCTTAACAATTCCTACTGCATAACAAATCAAACTATTCAGAGCAAAGGAGAATTGTAGTTTCCTGTTTATAAAGAAAAAAATTTCCTCTTAATTATATGTTATGAACAGCACTGATTCTGCTTCTGTTCTAAATGCAGTAAACATAAAAGGTGTCTCTTTACACCACTTAAAGTTGCATGTTCTTTAAGTTTCTGAAGGTTGAAGTTTTTGAAATTTGACTCTAGCATGATTCTTGCATCTTAGTCATATCATGATAAAAGCAAAACTTAAAATAATTAATGAAAAACTAAAAAAAAAAATCAAACTACAATATATCTGATATTATCAAAATTCCTGTTTCCAACCATTACTACATAGTTCAACATTTTAACAATTTTTTTTGAATGTATTGAACATGTAACTATTTTTAAATTCTTTTCTGACAAAATAATTGCTGAAATTAAATCACAGAAATTATATTTAATGTAATCATTACATTAAAAATATATTTTGTATTATTACACAGTGAATAACAAACTTGATTATAAAAATGTATATCTTAATTTAGTTATTGTTTTCAATTTATTTACAACTATTATGGTACCTAGTTTTCCATTTAGTTACTAATTTTTATTGGCAGTTAGAAAATCAGAAGCAGTTTTGTTCACAAATAAAAAATGTGTCAACCTTGACCTTTGCCACAAATCTTTTAAAAGTGAAAAATAACACACAACTATGAATATAAAAAATATAATATAAACTATGCATGTCAGAAGTAAAATGTTAATTACAAATCGATGTTCAAATTCAATTTCTTTGAAAAGCAACACTTAATTTTATTTGAAAAATAAAGAATAATAGACACATGCTTGACTGATTTCTTTTCTCTTTTCACTCTTATCCAATATTTGTTTCATTGCCTTGTATTTTCTTTTAATTTATTTCTCCTAATATTTTTATCAAAAAGAGAAGAAATTATGCTTAATTAAATTATTATCAATGATTTTTATAAAACACTATTTTAGAATTAAAATTAATAGTAAACAATACAAAACACAGATCTGACAAAAGCATTATTGAATCTACAAATACTATATACAACCAGATGATTTCAGTAACTCATTGCAAGAGTGCAGACCTATAGATTAGAGAATTAAAAACTCATCAAAAGAGATTTTGCTCATACAAATAATACCTTAGAAATCTCTTAAAAATAAGATCCATTAATTTTTTTATTTCTATTTGGAGAAGTGCTATAAAACTTATAAAGGATCACTCTAGATTTTATTTATTCTTGATAATTAAAAAAAAAACATTAGGGGCAAGTTTAAAAAATAATTTCTAAATTGCAAGACAAATTTACATCTGCAGAAACCATAGCATCTTAGTAACATCAAATACCCAACATTAAATTATTATCAATGATTTTTATAAAACACTATTATACTGTCAATGTTTAAAATCAAATTTTCTGCTCAATATACTAATTTAAAGAAAAATTAACTATAATTTTTTTCAGTTTCAGACTAAAATTATGTTCAGATAGAATCAATTTATTTACTTCCCTGCTTTGTTATAATGAAAAATGTTAAAATAGAGTAGTGAAGAAATAAAAAAAATAGATAAAAAATAGATCTGTAAGATAAAAAGATATAAGGGCAGGATACTACCCAAGAGAATGGTGGAATAACATATAATCCATATACATAAAAGTAAACCAATATAGAAGGATTTGTAATTGACGAATCTAAATATTTAGATCAGAATTAAGAATAAATGGAAGAAAAGAGGTAACAGGTAAAATAAGTTGTGAACTCTAATCATGAAAATGTAAATTTCTTAACTACGTAATAATTAAAAAACATAATTTGGCATTGTCTTTTTTCAGAGATTTATAAAATTTATTATTAATGTATTTCTACCACCATTTTTAAAGCATTGCCTATTCAGTTTCATCAACTCTAAAAATTTTTAATTTTTACTGTTAGTTTTATAAAGTTCCCTTTAACTCTGCTATCATAAACCTTAACAAAAATTTCATACTCATAATTTACAATTTATCAGTTGTTTAAATGCATTCAGCATTTACCAAGCTGAGTTCATAACATTACTATTTTCTATACACAGATATAAACTGTGTTTTCAAATCATAGCTAACCTGCTTAGCCAATCATCCCCCAACTCAATCAGCAATCTTAAGAATGTTACCAACCTTCCAGACTGCAGAGCGCTTCTCCAAGAAACATTGCAAGCATTGTATACTTCATGAAATTCACTTAAAACATTACATGCATGGTTAAACTACAAAGATACTCAAGATAGTTGCTAATATTTGCACTGACATGAAAAGTTTACAACAGTTCAAATATGTTGCCTCACAGACAAGTAATCACACTACATATTCAAGCTATTTTTAGTACTCTTATAGATTTCAGACAAAATATAAGAAAGGAAAAAATTCCCTTTCAGCACACCAGAAAGCAGAGGCAGATTTCACCGATACTAAGTAGGGGATAAAAAATATTTAAACCTTTAACTTAAGAAAAACTTCAGATTTACTCAATACGACAATGGTTGCATGTGAAAAAAGTTCACATGTGTAGCATATGACAAGCTCCATCTTCTTATAATTCCAGCAAAATTTTTGTCATCCCTTGCCGTAAGGGTTGATCATAACAACATTTTTTTCAGACAAAAGTTTTACGTAATGTTAAGAAGACAAATGACCACTTAAAACTGATTCGATACTGTCCCTATTAAGGGAGGTATGAATTTTTATATTTGAAACCCCATTTATTCCACCCTCTGAGCCAATGGTTGGTGTTATCAAAAAACTTTTTCTTAGATAAGTTTTAGGCCCTTATTAAAAAAATTGTAGGAACTTTAAACGAACTTCATATTTTATTTAACAGGAAAGTTATAGCGATATTTTGGTTTTTCGAAAAAGCTCTCCCATTTCCATTCCATGGTTCGATTTTGTCCATTAACAAACTCAAGTGAGATTTTGGGTTGCTATATTTTATGTATAAATTTGAAAGTGTTTGGCGCAAAATTACAGCAGTTATTGTGTCCACAAGAAAGTTAAATATACATATATATATATAAACTTTTGAACTGATGATGGGTTTGGGGAATGGGAGATGTGAAACATGAAGATATGTCAAAATTTTCCAGAGGTCAAATCATGGTACCCATTATAATAAGTAGCTTTCTTATGAAATCTACCTAAAAAGGAGAAAGGAAGAAAAAATTAAACATCTACAATGAAAAAAATTACTATAAACCTGTCGATATTCTTCTTAAACATTCAGTATTTGATTAACTGCATTAACTATATTTTTGATATTAATTATATTTGATACAGTACTTTGATTAACTGTATTTGATATTAATTTTAGGGTATTATGAATAAAGTCATGAATATAATTTTTTTTAAACTATTGTTCCGTAATGAAAACCAAGAACTTTAAAGTCATTTTACTGACTCAGAATAAAATAAAGATTTCTATTCAAATGTACATATTACTTCTTTCCTCCACAATTTTGAAATATTTTCAAACTAAAATTACCACCTAATTCCTTACTAAAACAATCCATCCTAATCCACACATAAAGTACAAACACCAGAATGGTACATTTACCTTCTTTGCATTTGAACAAAAGAAAACTGTTGTTTATGTGACACTTTAATTACACTGTTAGAAACACTTCCATTGAAAAATGTTATCAATTTTGATATTATCAGTTAGAACATCTACACTCAAATTTAGAATGCATACAGCTTTTTCTTTTTGCAAAAAGTATATTGTTCCAAATGTAGATAAATAGATGCAACTTCCACTATACCATCATACCATTACTTTAATATTCTATTCCCTTTAACTTTCAAAATTTTAGCAATACATAATACAAAACAATTTATGGTAACCTTTACATGCCATGTTAAGTGAAATAAAATTAAAAATATAATGTAACACAAAATGAGTTCAAACATCATAGAATTGACTTACCTGATGATAGCCTACCTAAACCCATATCTTGTTCCCTAACAGAAACAACTTTGCAGATATTGTCTGATGTTGAATTCGCAATATTAGAACTAGCATGTGGTTCAGCTGTAAAATGAGGTAGCATAAAAACAAGAGATCCAATACCCATTATTACTGCACCTGAAATCAATAAAAGCAACTGCTAAAGTACATTAGAAATTATAAACACTAAGTATAATTACACATAATTAAGTTTACACAGCAGCAAGATGAAATTCTTTATTATACATACGCCAGACCTTTTACTTCTACCAATCATTTCAACTACTACAATGCTTTGCTTAATGCTGAAGCTTTAATAGTTAATAAATAAAATATTATACGCATGTAGATTTTTGTTTTAATAAATTCAGCTCCTTGCATGGTCATCAAAACAAGGTGTAAAAAAATTAATGGTTTAAGATGAAAAATAAATCCCATAAACAGATGAAATATAAAATACTTACACAACAATTTTTTTCATCTCACACTAACTCGCCCATCACCACCTGCTATACACTCCAGTAATATCATTTACTAAGACATTACAGTAATTAGAGTATGGAAAACTGATCTTTATTTGCATCCCATTCATAATAAAAGGAAAAATAAATTACTATTTTTAACTTTTACATGACAGGTGGATGGAATAAATAACTGCCACACTTGTAAGTATTTTCTATACTGGTAGAAGATTTTTTTTCTAGCAATTTAATAACTGTTTTATGATTCCTTTTAGAAATAAAACTTTAAAAAATGTACAGTGTATTTAACAAATTTTGATAATTTCGGCTAATCATAGGCTTCTAGATTTGCAGGTCCTGTATTTGAATCCTGGAAAGAATAAACCAGTTTTTCACCTTTCATTTCATCCAACTCATTCTCTTTGATAAAAATACATGGGTAGCATGTCAAATATAATAAATATTTTTTAAATGTCTTATCTTCTTACATTCAAGGTTTAGCGGTAGAAAACCAGATTTCTTGGTAGAGACCAATATTTAAAGATTTTTAATGATTTAGAAATAATTATTTATTCCTAATGCTATTGCCATTTTCAGTGAAATTATCCAACTTTTCTTTTTCCTTGTAGAGTAAAATACTGAATCTTTAGGGTAGTCTTTTATTACAAACATATTTTATTAATGTTGCTGCCACCTGTGCTTTTCTTCAAGCTAAAGATACTTAAAACAGCACATTATCTACATTATGTAACTGCTCTAATCAAAAGCAGTTTTTAACTCTCCTCAAAAATCTCATCTCTGCAGCTTGAATCCTACATCCTAGTACTTTGTAAAAACCCATGACTTACTTCCACATAAAACAATGGGGCAACTATTACTAAACAGAATCTCATTTTCACATCTATTCTGGCTTTATTAATCAATGTTCTAATAATGGAGCCACGAATCATTTGGAATCTATTTATTTATATCTCTTTGTAATCAGAATCAGCTGTAACTTCCCAGAAAAGTGTTTTTAATCATCTCCTCTGAACTCACCTTACCTCACCTCTTCTAAAGTATCTTTATCAACATTTTTCAAAATTTTTAGCACCTAGTTAGCACATTATTGCCTACCACAAACAGCCAACTATAAGCTTGTAATCTTATCCCGTAAGTCTAAATGAGCTTGTCCAACAATTTTCTTAGCTATATTTCTTAATTAACAGACATTAACAGACATTCCAGTGTTTTTCTTTGCAGTAACTCAAGATAAACTTTCTTCAATACATTGTTCCAAAGATGAAGGAACAGAAACTACTCCACTCCTCACCTTTCCTAGTAAGTTTAGAATGGAATTCCTGTTGTTCCTGTCAAAATGGTTGTCATTTTTTCAGATGTAGGATATCATACTGAAATTCTAAGAATACAAATATAGGATAAAATTGATGGTGTAATATGTTTTTGAGCATAAATTTGTTTAAATTATCTATGAACTGTATTTCCAGCAGTTTTCAAGAATATTGTAACCCCAAAAAAAATAATCTAAAAAATATACTTTTTAGATTCAATATAAATTTATACTGATCTTGAATAAATAAAATTTGTAGAAGTTTTAATTTTGAGAAAACTGATGCAAGTAGCCATCTAAAAACAAATAAAAGCTGGTTTTAGAACAATATTGACAAACTTTTATTTGTTAACATTTTTCATGATAGAATGATGTTACACTTTTAATATGAAATAAAATCATTTTGTGATATTGCAAAATAATTTGTACAATGCCTGTTCAATTTAAAATTCTTGGGTGGGTTCCATATAACTTAAGTAGTGTTGTAAATTTCTCATCACTAACTCTTTTACCTTAACTTAACTCACAAAAGTTATTCAATATAATATACAGCATACACAATATATTATACTATACTATTCATTAGTTGCTAATATTAGCCAAATATTAAATAAAAATTTTCTCAAACAATTTAATTTTTAGATTCAATTTTGAATATTAAACATTTTTTATTTATTTTTTTTTTTTACGTAATTAAGTAACTCCATAAACTGCTATTAGACTGTCTTTTATTAAACTTTTCATTTATTCTGAGTAGTTAACCTCTGTTTCTATAATTTTTTTTACAATATCAAAAAGATTATTAGTTTTGTTTATTACAATATCTACAATATTTATTTATTACAATATCTTTCTCTCATACTCTGTTTACTCTTTCTAAAAATAATGTAACAAAGTTTTATTTAGAAAATAAATTTATGTCAAACTTTAACTGGAGGTTAAAGGACACTGGAGGTGTTTTTCACCTCCAGTTTTTTGGACTTTAAAATTATCTTGGAAACTAATGTACATCCAGTTCGAGACTTTTTTTTTTTTTAATCTCTCTGATCACAAAAAACCTTTCCACCAATTTTTCCCCTAATTTATGACCCTAGAATTTAGTATAGTCACACATTATTGGAACAGAAATCAGGACAGAATTTTTCACTAGCCATAACTGAAAAAGAAAATACTTCCAAATTAATATTTATACAAACTTTTTCCATTATTTTATAATGTGAAGTGAGATAAGGTGATCTACCTCATCTTCATCTTTGATTTCATTAATATTTTGTAAATACTTCAATAATATTCTCATCAGCAAGTGGTGCACAAGTCTACACATTGACATCAACAACAACATAATATATGAAATTTTGAAACTTTTTAATTTTCTCATTTCTGTGATTCTTCATGCATTACTAAGATAAAAGGCATTAATGGGGGAAATCTGGCACCATTAGAAGAAAATCTGGAAATTTCCAGAAAAGTAGTTAGCAATATTTGTACTTTTCCACATGCTTTGCCATCAATTTTCATATAATTTAAAATATATTTTGTAAAATAATTTATTCAATGTTAAAGTTCTCAGTTATTTTTTTAACTATTTCTATCCCACACATCACTTTTAAATTTTGAACAATTCCTAAATCCACCAGTTGAAGCTTAAACTTGGTGTTTGGGAATAAAAACAAAACTTTAATTTCTTTCTTCATTTTCCCTCCTGTCAGTAGCTTGAATCAGGTAAGCTTTTTCTTCAATATTTGTTATTGTTGAAGTTTCCTTGTTTCAGCATCAATCATTTTTCAAACACCCACAACTTTATCCAATCAAATAACTGAGAAAGTGCAGTATTACGCAATTACATAATAAGAAGACTAACAGATAGTGTTCAGCTTTAAAACAAATTTCACAAGAATTGATTAAATCAAAAGTTTATATACATAAAAAAATAAGAGAGGTTGTAAAACACATGACTGTCAAAACACATCAATACATGCACACAACAGAGTACTTACAGGTAACATGTACAATACTTATTGTAACAGAATGAATTTTGAATCTTATAGCAAATTTCAAGTTGCCAAGTCAAGACTTTATAGCTCCTTATGGATTTTTTATTTTGAGTTTTACTAACATTTCAAGTAATAGAGCACAAGTATTGCACACAATAAAAATGGTTGACTTCAAATTAGCAAGGATTTCAAGGAAATTAGCAAGGAAATATTTATACTGTACAATTTATAAATGTACACATACTGTATATAAAACATAAAAAATTAATGTTCACAACTCTTTCACAGATTATACAAATTCCTATATATATGCATATGTAAAACTGAATGACTCTTGATGTTTGGTGTAGACAAATAGTATGATTAATAGCTCTGTAATTCATGAAAATTGTTAACATGTACATGCTCCAAATATAAGTAAGCAGGAGCTCTCTCCCAAAATAATAAATGCATATGAAACAACACTACACTCCTGTTTGTTTGAATTATAAATGTTATAAATCAATAACATGCGCAACCATTGGTGCAGTAAAAATATAATGAATACATACATTTTGTGTAAACTTAAAACTAATCATGATTCATAATTGAGTATAAGCAGCAAGTGCCTATCAAGAAAGAGTAAATGCAGAGCTTCCATTAAACATTTGTTTATCAGAAAAAAATATGTCATAATCAAATGATTCGATTAATGAAATATCTTCTGCTATAGGTTACTTATTTTTTCCAAGAAAACTAACTTGGAATCAATTATTAACCCAAAACCTTTTGCTTATAGTAAAAGAAATTTAGATCCTTCAATTTTTAAATGCATTTGATAAATTCTGCATGATTTAAATTTTTAAATTATATGCATTTAATTCAAAATTCTGTAATAACCTGGAATCATATTTTCAATTTGCTAATTGAAATATTGAATTATATTAAGAAGATTGATAACGTTCCATGTAATTGTTCATCAATACCATACATCATGTAACTAAAATCACATATGTGCTTCAAAATTTTATTGATGCACAATAAAAGGTATAGTTCTGAACAGTACCTTTTTTGTATCATTTTAAAAAACACTTAAGCTAACAAAAAATTGTCTTGACAAAATAATGACCATAAAATTAAATTGATACACAAAGCACATTCCGATAGTGTTTTAGCATAAAATAAGACATAATGGATTTAGAAATAATTTAACTTAGCAATAACAATGACAGATTATTTTTAAGCAGATAAAGAAAAAACCAAAGGATCGCAGACAGCTTGGTTTATTAAGCTAAAGAGGTTGTAAAATCAGTAACAAAAATCTCTAAGCCATATCGTGCAAATACAAATAAAATATTAAGGAATGTTACTTTAAATTACCAATGCCAATCCAAACTGGAATGTGCCTTCGACTGCCAAGGTAGCTGACAAAAATGACTGTGATAACATTGCCAATTTCATAGGAAGAAGCAATGAGACCAGAGAGACTAGATGGTATCTCGAATCGCTTCTCTATAGTTGTAATAACTGAATTAATATAGCCTGAACTAAGAGCCTGCTGCAATGTAACAAGGAATGACAGCAGCAGTACAAATATCTATAACAGACAATAACATAGTCACTAAAGTTACAAAGACAAGAATAAAATAAAAACGTGATAAGATTCTACAACAAAATAAAAAGTAAAATATCTTTCCTCTTCTGATGTAAACATAAAATCAAACATCTCATTGCAGAAAAGAATACAATGATAACAATAAAAAATGACTGCAGAGAAATTGTACAAAGAAATGGCCAACTAGTTCAGTTTTGTAACAGAGGAGATATGTACTGTTTTTTACCATTTTAATTTTTTTTTTAATTTTCCCACATTTTCAAACAAAAATACTTTGAATATAAAAGTAATAACATACTATATATTTACCAATATCCATCTATAATTCAATATCGATCAATGATGATGACAAAAAATAAAAGGATATCATGAAACTGTCTATATAGACAATATATTCTTTTACAAAAACTTCCACTTCTGTATCTGAAAGACTTCTGGCAAGACCACCAGACAAGAAAAACAAAAAATTCTTGTGCAGTTCTGCACAAGAAGACCGACTTTTCATTATTTTATTTTATATAATTTTCTGTGCATGAATTGTAAATGAGAAACAATAAACTAAATGAGAAAACTAAAAGAGATATACTTTTTTTTAATTTAATATTGAAATATATTTCCTGTTTATAAGAAAATTAAATTATTTAACGGTAATTTGATAAAATCAGATTCTAAAAATAGTGAATAGACCCACAAGCATTAAGTTAAAACTCACTCATCACTGTTACTCACTGCATAAGCATGTATGAAAAATACACAAATACTGTCAATATAACCTCAAATTGAAGTTATGTTATCTGTTGTCAATCTTAAATTGAGTGTAACTGAGGAACAACTTAACTAATCTTCAACAAATTTTCAAATGCACTAATACAGTACATCTAAATTTCAATTTTTCTGAAATTGGTCTAATAGTTTTTGAGATTTTTGAGCCATAAATTTTATATGTAAGCCTATAAAACATATAAGTAATATGTAAGCCTATATATATATATACATATCAAAGACAAAAGTACAAACCTAGCTTTCCACAAGCAGTACAGCATCTAACAATTTTTCTTACCTTATCTTATTGTTTCTCCAATTTTTACATTAAAAGTGCCTTCGGCGGTTTCCCTCATCGTCAGTTAATCAAAATTGTTTTTAAAAAACATTTAATTATTTTTGAAAAAATTTAATTTATATCATAATTTAAAATTTATGTTTGAAACGGATAAATGCACAAAAATAAGTTTTTAGATGTTAACATAGAAATTAATAAAAGTATAACAGCCATACATAGGAAACCAACAGCAAGTAAAATAATTATTAACAAAAGATCGAATCATCCTTGGGTACACAAAATTAATATATTTACAAACATGTTAAATAGAGCGATACATTACACACAGAATAATAAGGAAAAATTAGATACAGAAATAAATATTATAAAAATTATTGCAATAAAAAATGAATATAGCATCTCATTAATTGATAATATTTATAAAAAAACAAGAATTGAAATCGATTAACTTAACGTTGAAACTTATGTAATAAACCTGACAAAATTTACATACAATATTCCTATACTAATAATATTATTGAAAATTTGATTAATGTTTATACTGCTGAAATATATAAACCAGCATATAAACCATAAAACCATAAAATAATTAAATAATAACATCCATAAAATAATTTTGAAATTCCATAATGACTGTAATGATCTGTGTGGTGTCTATAAAATAACATGATTGTAATGATCGTAATACAAATCAAATACAAAATAATGATCGTAATGATTGTAATAAAATTTATACTGGGAAAACTTATAGATCATTTAGATTTAATTGCAAAACACTTTAGATTTTATAAAAACAATACTTTGGTTTCTCTAATCTTACCTGACCATTTAATAGTTAACAAACATTCCATCACTGACTTGGTACAAATTTAAAAATAACTGAAATTACAAAAGTGTGATAATAACAATAAAAAATTAGACATTTTAGAAAAATATTATACATACAAATATAGACATAAGTTCAACTTCATTAATATGCAGACAGAGTTTGATAATGATTTTCTTATCAAAACTGTCATAGATAGCAGTACATTTGTATAAATTATTAAGTAAAATTTATATAATATTAGTACAGTACTGTATGTGTGGCTGACCAAATTCAATATTTTTATTTTTGAGTACATATTTTATTACAATATTCAACAATCTAAAAAATTTTATTTTAATGTGTAATTTTTTTTTTAATTTTGATTAATTGACAATGAGGGAAACCTTTTGAAAGTGCTTTTAATGTAAAAATTGGAGAAACAATAAGGTAAGAAACATTGTTAGATTCTGCACTGCTGGTGAAAAGCTAGGTTTTACTTTTGTTTTTGATATAGTAAGTACAGAGGAACATATGGACAATATATGAACATACTAATTTTACTAAATTAATATATATATATATATATATATATATATGTATAATAAAAAATGAAGATTATTTAATTATTAGTTATTTAATTTTTTAAATTAAATTTTTTTTTTATTTTAACCAAAAATTTTTACAAAATGTAAAAAGCAAGTAATGTGTAAATGTAAACTGTCTAAAAATTTATAAAAAATATCACTGAAGGTGGGCTTAGGCCTGAAAAAATTTTGATAAATAAAAAAGTAAAGGTAAGAGTGTTTCTCTAATTCTGTGCTTTGCAGAGGCTGAAAAAATATTATATTGTATAATATAATATTTATGTACATAGGGGAAGAAATGAAATATAAAAAGTTTAACCTAAATAAATTAATTAATATGTATGGGGGACATTCAATAATAAAAGAGACAAATTGATGTAGAAATGAAACAGTTTGTAGGAAGAGTTTTGTACTTTGACAACTTAAGGTTGGCATCACTGGGATGAGCTAAGAACAGCTGACAAATAAAAATTGTTTTGTTTATAACCTCAATATTGCATCTAACGATGGTGTGTCTGCTTGAAGTTTCCGCATTACTTGAACAATGTTCAGTGATCTGTATTTTGCTTTCTGAAGATGAAAAACCAGCTAAAATCTTTTCTCGAATGATTTTACAGTATGGTGAAAGTTGTATGAACTGTAGAAACTTTTATAAGTGGGTAAAACAGTTCAAAAACAGTCGAACCTCAGTGACTGTCGAGCAACGTACTGACCGGCCAGTTGAAATATCAACTCGTTCGCTTGAAACTCGCATTGACGACATTATTCATGAAGACCAACATATTACAATTGAACATATAGCAAAATCAGTTGCAGTAAGTGCTGGCACAGTTCATAGATCAGTAACAAGTTCTAGAACAGCAAAACAAGTGCAAGGTGTGTCCCGAAACAGTTAACGCAACAACACAAGGAAACAAGACTCAAAGTATGTACAGACTTGAAAGAATATTATGAAAGGGAAGGTGATGCTTTCTAAACAAGATTTTAATGTGTGAGTGAAACTTGGGTTCACCATTTTGAACCAGAGTCTAAAAGACAAAGCATGAAATGAAAGCACACCAGCTCACCTGTCTGAAAGAAATTCAGAACGCAAGTATCAGTGTGTAAAATCATGTTGACTGTCTTTTGGGATGCCCAAGGTGTCATCTTTTGTGATTATTTGGAAAATCAGCGTACAATAAATAGTGTCTACTACTAATACATGCAGATGAAAAAAGTAAAGCCAGCAGTGAAAGAAACACGTTGCAGACCTCAAAGAAAGGACATGATATTGCTACACGACAGTGCTTGCCCTCAATGGTTGGGAGATACTATCACATCCTCCCTACAGTCCAGATTTGGCTCCCTCAGATTTTCATTTATTTGGTCCACTCAAGGAGGCATTAAATAGAAAAAAGTTCAGCAACAATGAGGAGGTCCAAAAATTTGCAGGAAAATGGCTCAAACAACAACACAAAGAGTTCTTTACATCAGGTATAAAATAACTAGTTCATCATTGGGAAGTGTATTAATACTGGTGGGGATTATGCTGAGAAGTATATTGAATGTCCCTCATATATCTATATAAATAAAAATGTAGATGTTTGTTTGTTCAAAATCTTAAGTCTCCATAAGTTCTTCACCGATTGCTTTGAAATTTTGACACAATGTTGCATTCATATACACTTGTGTTTTTAAACTGTATACCTGCATTTATATACCTAAGATGTCATACCTGTAAAAGGTAAAAACATGCTTTTTTTTAAAAAAAACATTGTTTCTGTTGGACATTTAGTTTAAAAGTATAGGGGCAAGGGAAGCAATTTTAGCACTCAGATTAATAGTAGAAGGAGGATTAAAGAAAAACAAACTAACATACTTGGCATTTATAGTCGTAGAAAAGGCATTCAATAATATAGACTGAAATAAAATGTTCAGCATTTTAAAAGAATTAGGGTTCATGTACAGAGATAGAAAAGCAATTACTAAAATTTACAGGAACCAAACAGCAACAGTAATAATTGAAGAACATAAGAAAGAAGCCATAATAAAAAACCCTGCCCCTGTTACTTTTTAATCTTTACATAGAACTAGCAGTTAATGATGTTAAAGAACAATTTAGATCTAAAGTAACAGTACAAGGTGAAAAGAAAAATATGCTACGATTTGCTGATGATATAGTAATTCCACTGAGAGTAAAAAAGATTTGGACGAAACAATGAACAGCATGGATGAAGTCCTACGCAAGAATTACTGCATAAAAATAAACAAGAACAAAATGAAAGTAATGAAATGTAGTAGAAATAATGTTCATGGACCACTGAATATAAAAATAGGAAGCGAAAAGATTACAGAGGTAGAAGAATTTTGATATTTGGAAAGTAGAATTACTAAAGATGGACAAAGCAGGAGTGATATAAAATGCTGAATAGCACAGGCGAAACGAACCTTCATTCAGAAATATAATTTATATACATTAAAAATTAATTTAAACGTCAGGAAAAGATTTTTGAAAGTACATGTGTGGAGCATAGCTTTATGCGGAAGTGAAACCTGGATGATCGGAGTACCTGAGAAGAAAAGATTAGAAGGTTTTGAAATGTGGTGCTATAGGAGAATGATAAAAATCAGATGGGTGGATAAGCGACAAATGAAGAGGTGTTGCAGCAAATTGATGAAGAAAGAAGCATTTGGAAAAATAGAGTTACAAGAAGAGACAGACTTTAGGCCACATATTAAGGCATCCTGAAATAGTTGCTTTAATATTGGAGGGAAAGGAAGAAGGGAAAAATTGTGCAGGTAGGCAATGCTTTGGAATATATAAAACAAATTGTTAGGGATTTAGGATGTAGGGGGTATTAACCTATATAAGTAATAGTAGTAACAGAAAAACTAAATTTTTGAGAATGATGATCATCCTTTTAAACAACAAATAAAATATTAGACAATTATTCTGCTTTGCATTTATCAATATTTCATCAACATTAACTATGCAAATGTATTAATATGTCAATATTGTCATATTGTTAACATGACAACTGTTTCTACGTCATGCTAGAATGGTTGAATCATTTTTTTTAATCTTAATTCTGCCGTAATCTTTAATGAAGAATATGCTGCGTATTAACAAAACAACAATTTTTTTTGGAACAATCATTATAAAATAACAACAAATAAATTCCAAAATAATGTTTAAGAACTTTTGTAAATAATACTTTTTTTAAATTTCAAACAAAAGCTCTAGTCTTCTCTTAGTAACAGTTTTGACTAAAAATTGGAAGAAAATTACTTTTAGCTTATTGTGAGAGTGTATTCCATACAGTAAATAAAACCTCTACAGCATAAAAAAAAAATAATTAAGTCTAAAAAAAGAATAAAAT
This sequence comes from Lycorma delicatula, assembly GCF_047948215.1. Taxonomy (NCBI): domain Eukaryota; kingdom Metazoa; phylum Arthropoda; class Insecta; order Hemiptera; family Fulgoridae; genus Lycorma; species Lycorma delicatula. The sequence goes on from NC_134455.1 coordinate 287,853,848, forward strand.
AAAATTAAAATAAAACGATAAAAATAATAAACAATTACTATTATAAACAAAGAATTTCAAAGTAAGTTCAAATTTAAACTAAAAATGTAAAATGCACAATAAAATATAAGTACTATATTGTCAGCAATGGATTTGAAGATTAAGCCCCAGGCTCAGATACATATTTGAGGTATGTTAAAAATTTGCCTGATCTTATTTTTTTCTTCAGAGGCAGTTCTTAACTCAGAACTGCAGTTATCTATTGTACTTACATTGGACTTCTTTTCTGCTTACATGTGATTGACCACTGACAAAGTCAGTGGTCAATTACTTGTCTTCATTTATAACTGCATTAAATAATTTTAACACATTCTCATTTCATGTATAAATGAAGACAACATATGAATAACATTACTGTATTATAAACTTTACTAAAACTTAGGTGAACCCAACCTGAAATGAATTTAAGATTCACCCAACATTTAACAACACTGTTACAAGGATTTGACAAATTAAAAAATAGTATAATCATTTCATAAATGACCAAACATTGGTTGAAAGTAATCAATGTTTTGGTATACCACTAACAAACCAAAATATTTCAGTAACGTTACTGAAATAAAAGAAATTGTATATGAATATGCTGCATAATAATAATAATTATTATTATTATCCAATCTCACATCCAACCCTATCCAAATTCCAACCCCACGTCTATTACGTCAATTACATCTATGCAAATATCCAGGGCAGGCAATGACATGATATTTCTGTACTTCACTTATGTTGGCCAGTGGGCAATGGTATTGCTCAGAAGCATCCTTCTAGAGTATAGAATTGGCGATCCTAAGCTCTCCAAGCTGGTCATGGCTGTGCTTCTCAGTTTCACTACATACAGTGGAGAAGGGAGGCATGACCATGGTCTGTTTTTGCTGACATTGAGTGAAGTGTAGATGGGGATTGCTTATTCCTCCTCCCAGAAGTGGAACCAGGTTGAGGGTGAGCTGATTTAGGCTTGCTCTACTGAAGTCTTGTACCGCTCAACATGACTCAGTCACTTTGGCCATTGGCAGGGATTGTCTCAAGGGTGTAGAGGGTATCAGAACCCTTACTGCTAGAGCCCTGGGAAGTCGATATAGCAGGTCAGGGAGTACCTGACTTCCTAGTCCAAGTTAAATTTCTGGGAGGCTGCTGACTAGAGGAACTGAGGCAGGATCTGTGATCTGGGGCATGCTCGCCTCTCCGCCCGCACTTTGCGACATAATGACTGGCAAAACTTTTTTTATGGAAACATCTATTCCACAATTTTTGTGGTAGAGAACCCACATAAAAACCTTCATCCAGGAGAGCCTTTATCTTAGTAAGCAAAGAGAAGGAGAGCATCGAGTTTAGTGATACAGGAAAGAAGAATCGAAGTAAGATTTGAGCAAAAGGTAGTGAAGTGATACCAAAGAAAGAAGATTTTATCAGTCCTTTTGTGATTCCTCGAGGGATCATGGAAGCTACAGGAGGACCTGTTAAGAAGACAAGGAATACTGCTATGGGACTGTTTGGTTGAGACTGTCAACAACCTACAGTCATCACAGCTACTCAAAGCTAAGAAGATGGGACTTATCAACATTGAAGTTGTACCACATAATACAGTAAATACTTCCAAAGGTATTGTTATGCACAGGAACTTGCTGAACTGCACAGAAGAAGAAATCATTGAAGAGCTTTATGAACAAGGAATTGTTGCGTGCTGATGATTAAACACACAACTTCTCAATGGAGATGCTGTATCCTCCATTTCGCATGTACTAACATTTAACAAACTCAAGTGTCCTGAAAAATAAAGGCTGGATTTCATAGGCTGGATGTTCATTTGTTCATCCCGATTACATTGCAGTGTTTTGGAGGTCAGAAATTCAGGCATTCAGCACTGCAATGCAAAAGAAAACAAATTCGTATTTGTGATGAAACATTTTATCCTGATGACCCGTGCAGGGATCCACTTGTGTCAATTATCATGGGCACCATTCTGCAAAATCTAGAAACTACTGATTTATAAACAAGAAGAAGCAACCCAGAAAGTAAAGACCATACAGAAGAGCAGGTTACTTCGATGCTAGTTGAATTGTACTTAGCAGATCACCAAAGGTTATGTCTTATACTCAGGTTGTTGCAGCTCTATCAGCTTCCTTTAAAACAAGAGAGATCTGAACTGGCACCAGCCCTAGTTAATATATTGAATGCATTATTAACAGAAAATTGAAAAATCATCCAATTAAAGAAACTAGTCAAAAACTGGTACAGAAGGTAGCAGATCTTATTAAAAAAAAATGTCTTCTCCAACAAGAAATGAGCCTTCAATCTGTTCTGAGGTAAAGGAAAATGAAGTGAAGGCCTAGATGGCCTGAAGCAAACACATTGTAAAACAAATTTTAGATCAAGAAAATCCCCATTCAGAGAATCAAGAAGGAAGAAATAATGGCGATAAATTAAGAGAGTGTTGGACAAGCAACAATGGAGCCTCTGAAAGCACGAAGGTCTGTAAAAGAGAAGGGAACATACATATCAGCCACCCCACACACTTTTAACATGCACATGATGCATCAAGTCTTGACTCTGATGCAATGCTCACCACATCATCTGGGCTGGTATCATCTGATGCCGACAGCAAAATATCTCCAAGACTTACTGTGGGGGTTCAGAAGATTCTTTCGAGGCCTCAGACACCCTGGAAACAGAGGTGGAAGCTATCAGGATTATGAAAAGAAAAAAGAAGAGATGGACTAAGGAAAACCCTAGGTAATAGAAAATATGAATGTTTAGTTTTATAAGTTTTTAACAAATTTTCATTGAAAATGAGTTTTTAAGAATTGTGGAATTATTACATCTGTTTTGACAGATATGACAACACTTTTTTGAAATGGAAATATGTTTTTAAGTGGCAAGGGACTTATACATGCTTGTTATCTTGTGTTTCTTTAAGGTTTTAATATCCTATGACAAATTATTTCTAGATGATCTATTTGGCAAGACTAGTCTTCTGACTAGTTTGCTAGTTTTTTGTTCTGGAAAAGGGTTAATGATGACAACCATAGCAGTCCATGCCCATAACACTACAAAAAAAAAGAAGTAAATAATAATAATGTTGTAACCCACTGAAATTAATCTAGTGGTTAAACTCATTATTGCAAAATCAGCTGATTTTTGAAGTCAATAGTTCTAAGGTTTGAGTACTTGTAAGGCAGATGCTTTTATATGGATTTGAACGCTTGATGGGTAACGGTGTATTTTGGTGTTTGGGTTTCAATTAAAAACATGTTTCAGGAGTGGTCAACCTGAATCTGCTGCTGTCAGGCCTGGGATGTTGATAGCAGTAATTGGATTTGCCTATACATGAGCATATGCATGCTCATACACACACACACACGCGCGCGCGCGCACAGACCAGGTAGTAGCTGGACTGGTCTGAGAAATATATGTATGTATAAATAATAATATTGTGATGTTCACTGCAAGAGAAAAAATTATACAAATGGTAAACTAGGTAAGAACCATCAAATGCCCATTCCAAACCCAATCCAAAGCCATCTAGCCATCATCTAATGCCATCTAGCACATGTGATTCCCTGGGTTCAACAAATAGGTTCTGTACAAAGATCACTCTGATTTTTTATTATTCTAAAGCTGAAAATGCTTTTTACAGGTCATAATTTGAGACCCATTAATCTGATGCTGTATGATTTTGCATGCAAATATTTAAAATACAGTTTTAAAACAAGACTTCCAAATATGTAATTTCAAAAATGAATTCCAAAAATGTGCTAGACACATTTTTGAATGTAGCAAGTATATGACAAGTTTTGAATCTAGACAAGTATTTTGAATCAAGGAATCATAATTTGAAAGAGAAAGAACTACAAATAAATTTGTGGAATTGTCTAATTTAAAAATGCTCCAAAACTGTTTGACTTCTATCTACCAGCTTTATTTGATTTTTTTCTATGATATTATTATCTGCATCATCTATAATATTTCCTATCTTTTTTTTTTTAAATTGACATGATTTACATTCCGTTCCAAAATAATCTTAAGTACTTTCATTAACTAAGCATTAAGTTCAAGCTGAAAATAAACATCTCATTTTTAATGAAACACAAAAAAAGAGATTAACAGATGTAAAGAGAGATTAACAGATATAAAAGATTAGTAATAATAACAACATAAATACATAAAGTGGGTGTATAAAAAAATTCCAATTTCAAAAATATTCATATAATAACAACAAACTACAGACTAAATAATGCATAAGAATTTGAAAATTAATGAAATTAAATTTAATAAATACCTTGATACTAGCAAAGCTCTGTATTAAAAAAGGCCTACAAGCAAAGAATCCACAGTCTCGTATATCCTGTGGAAGAATCCCTGCAACCTCCGCAAAAGAAGGATGGTTCTTTTCTTTAGCTTCTGCTTTCGCTCGTTCACTACTAAAAGAATTAAACAAAAACTGTAAAATTTTATATTATATATTTATGGATATACATTACAGTAAGTATAACTAAGAAACTACCTCTACACCCATCCATATTTCATCACACAAAACAGACACAATAATTGTTTCTTTCAAAGCTTTCATATTATTGGAGTACTCAGTGACTAAAATATCTTTTGGATCCGGCTGAAATGTTTAGATAATGTTTCAAAGTTCTGTTTGGTGAATTAAGTTGATTTCTAGTAGTTATAAATCCCCAAAAGAAATTTCTAGTAGTTCCAGTATTATATTTCTGTCACTTAATGGGAAATTTTCTGACGAATAACTACATTTAAATATATTGGGTCAACACAAACAAAATTGTAGACAGATTTTTCCACACTATATTCTCATCTGGGCAAATTGTATATGCTGCAAACATAGTTTAAGTAGAGCAACCTTGTCAATCCTTGACAAATTTATGGGTATGTACAACTGATAGACTAAAATTGTGGAATGAAATCAGGATGCCAGATCACAACTAGCCAAGAAAATTGCTGATTCATTAACATAATACACTAATTCACACTTCAGCAATTGCAATGGAAAAACTGGCCAAATTAAGTTAAAACTGCCCTACTAAATTTAAGTTAAGTTAACTGCAATTGCCCTACTAGCCAGATTTAGCTCCTTGTGATTTCCAGAAACCTCCTGGATTTAACGCAATGGCTTTGAGAAAAGAAATTGCTAGTGACTGAAGTGATTCTATAAATAGCTATTTTTAAGGACAAATCGTTCTCCAAAAAAACTATGAGGGTTACTGAAAAGTAATACACAGTCATTCATAATTCACAAATGAAAAGAAATAGTCAAATGAAAAGAATTTTTTTTTTTGTCTTCAGTCATTTGACTGGTTTGATGCAGCTCTCCAAGATTCCCTATCTAGTGCTAGTCGTTTCATTTATCAAGGCTCGTTTAGCTTGTGCTATTCGGCATTTTATATCGCTCCTGCTTCGTCCATCTTTAGTAATTCTACTTCCCAAATAACAAAATTCTTCTACCTCCATAATCTTTTCTCCTCCTATTTTCACATTCAGTGGTCCATCTTTGTTATTTCTACTACATTTCATTACTTTTGTTTTGTTCTTCTTTATTTTCATGCGATAGTTCTTGCGTAGGACTTCATTCATTGTTTCTTCTAAATCCTTTTTACTCTCGGCTAGAATTACTATATCATCAGCAAATCGTAGCATTTTATCTTTTCACCTTGTACTGTTACTTCGAATCTAAATTGTTCTTTAACATCATTAACTGCTAGTTCCATGTAAAGATTAAAAAGTAACGGAGATAGGGAACATCCATGTCGGACTCCCTTTCTTATTACGGCTTCTTTCTTATGTTCTTCAATTGTTACTGTTGCTGTTTGGTTCCTGTACATGTTAGCAATTGTTCTTCTATCTCTGTATTTGAACCCTAATTTTTTTAAAATGCTGAACATTTTATTCCAGTCTACGTTATCTAGGTCTATAAACGCCAAGTATGTTGGTTTGTCTTTCTTTAATCTTTCTTCTACTATTAATCTGAGGCCTAAAATTGCTTCCCTTGTCCCTATACTTTTCCTGAAACCAAATTGGTCTTCTCCTAACACTTTCTCCACTCTTCTCTCAATTCTTCTGTATAGAATTCTAGTTAAGATTTTTGATGAATGACTAGTTAAATTAATTGTTCTGTATTCTTCGCATTAATCTGCCCCTGCTTTCTTTGGTATCATTACTATAACACTTTTTTTGAAGTCTGACGGAAATTCCCCTTTTTCATAAATATTACACACCAGTTTGTATAATCTATCAATCGCTTCCTCACCTGCACTGCGCAGTAATTCTACAGGTATTCTGTCTATTCCAGGAGCCTTTCTGCCATTTAAATCTTTTAATGCTCTCTTAAATTCAGATCTCAGTATTGTTTCTCCCATTTCATCCTCCTCAACTTCCTCTTCTTCCTCTATAACTCCATTTTCTAATTCATTTCCTCCGTATAACTCTTCAATATATTCCACCCATCTATCGACTTTACCTTTCGTATTATATATTGGTATTATATCTATTCGTATTATATCTTTGTTTAACACATTATTAGATTTTAGTTTATGTATCCCAAAATTTTCCTTAACTTTCCTGTATGCTCCGTCTATTTTACCAATGTTCATTTCACTTTCCACTTCTGAACACTTTTCTTTAATCCATTCTTCTTTCACCAGTTTGCACTTCCTGTTTATAGCATTTCTTAATTGCCGATAGTTTCTTTTACTTTCTTCATCCCTAGCATTCTTATATTTTCTAAGTTCATCCATCAGCTGCAATATATCGTCTGAAACCCAAGGATTTCTACCAGTTCTCTTTATTCCGCCTAAATTTGCTTCTGCTGATTTAAGAATTTCTTTTTTAACATTCTCCCATTCTTCTTCTACATTTTCTACCTTATCTTTTTTACTCAGACCTCTTGCGATGTCCTCCTCAAAAATCTTCTTTACCTCCTCTTCCTCAAGCTTCTCTAAATTCCACCGACTCATCTGACACCTTTTCTTCAGGTTTTTAAACCCCAATCTACATTTCATTATCACCAAATTATGGTCGCTATCAATGTCTGCTCCAGGGTAAGTTTTGCAGTCAACGAGTTGATTTCTAAATCTTTGCTTAACAATGATATAATCTATCTGATACCTTGCAGTATCGCCTGGCTTTTTCCAAGTGTATATTCTTCTATTATGATTTTTAAATTGGGTGTTGGCAATTACTAAATTATACTTAAATTAATACTAAAAAAGCAGCTGTAGTTTTCCATTGCTTTCAGCTGCGCAGTACTCAGAGGACTGAGTGATGTTGATATGGCCGTTAAGTCATTGTGACTCACGCCCCTAACAACTACTGAAAGAGCTGCTGCCCTCTTTCAGGAATCATTCCTTAGTCTGGCTCTCAACAGATACCTCTCCGATATGGTTGCACCTTCGGTCCAGCTACTCTGTATCCCTGAGCACTCAAGCCCCCTCACCAACGGCAAGGTCTCATGATTCATAGAGGAGGATGAAAAGAATATGGCATAAAAGTAAATTTTATTTCCCACAAAAAGTTACACTTATTTTTCCAAATGAAGAGCTTTTTTCCTGTTTACAGCTACATAAACGCTGGTTCTCCCAATGATGAACCAGTTTTCTCATTTCATCAACGAAGAATGCTTGTAATCATTTCTTGACCCACGACCTCTTTGCATCCATCAGTTCATCACCTGCAGTGAAATGAATACATCCTCTTTAATGAAAACATAAAATAAAAATGAAAACATCCCTCTTTAATCATCAGAAGTGAAAATTACAGGGCACCAAATCTGATGAGTGTGGAAGGTATGGAATAGCTTCAAATTTGAACTTCACAAGAGCACTGGTAGTTGCTCACAATATGAGTGGCTGAGCGTTATAGTTTTGCAGAATTATCAGCTCCATGGATTGTTGAACACAGCAGACATCTCCTAAGATGTTTTAACGTCTCTATGTATCGCACAGAATTTAAAGTCGACCAGGCTTCCAGGTAGTTAGTCATATACACGTGTTAAGAATGCCAGAACACTGTCAAGTGAAATTTTTTTGCAGTTATGTTTTGAATCTTTTTTATTGTGATGAACACAAGTTTGTCTCCCATCAACATATAGAAAAAGTCCAGAATTGAAAAGGAAATTGCATTTAAAAAGCAGTTCACAACACAACTTCCCATGTAGTTTGTTCTTTTCTAAGAGTTTGCGTGGTACTTACCATAAACAGATTTTACAGTAGCCTGGTTAGTCATTAATGTGTCCTACTAATCCTATTGATACGCCTATCTGGGTGGAAATGTGTTGTGTGAGTCGCTTGGTATCAATTCATCCACCTTTTTTGGTGCTTCTCATCGGTCACACAGAAACCAGTCAATCACTGCAAGGTTCATCCTCAATATTTGATTTACCAACTTCTGATGCAAAACGTTTTATCATATACCTACTCATGTTACTTCTATCAACAATTTCATTATCATATACGGATTATTGGACAACACCAAAGGTCACACTACTAACATATACTTTTTCTATACATCCTTTTTTTTACTAACATATACTGTTTTACACTATATATATTTTTTCAATAACATGCTTTGATTAAAAATTTAATTAACAGATGTCGTTTTAGATGCATTGAAATAAAACACACTAGTCCATAATAATTGAAACCAAGGAAAAATGAGAAGGCAGGGTCAACATATTTTGGAATGCCTGTAGTACAGGGATGAAACTACAAGATGGCAGTGCTTATCACTTTGGGCAACATTTTGTTCTCTAGCTGCCTTCCAGTGTGCAATACATTTCAACCTCAAATAATGGCCCTCATACATAGCCGTTTTAAGGGTGAGAGCTGAAGTAGGTAACATAGCAAATAAAAATATAATTTAACGTGAATAACTCAAACCGTTCTCATTTCTCACTCCAAAGTTTGTCGTATATAACGACTGTTATATGTTAGGGAACATCTAAAAAAAGCACCTATAAAACATCAACACATAAAAATATGTATGAAAGGTGGTCACACTGGGAGGCTAAAAGACTTATAATTAAACTTTATAATTTTCTTTCTTTTTTTTTGTAAAAAAGAATTATTTTAACTTCTAAGACAAAATTATTTTACACATTTTTGTTGGTCAATTATATTTCAGTTACAACTGAGGTAAGAACTACACATTTTTTTTCTACTTTATTATCTACTTCATTATCTTTTTTTTTTGTATTTCTTCATAGGTTATATATTTGACAATTTCAATGCAACACCAGTATGACAAACAACACTATTTGACAATCATTAAATTGAATAATTTGTTAACATAATTAAGAATAAGTTGTTATTTTAAATTAGTAATGATTAAAGGTCCACATATACAAAATGATTAAAAGTTTAAATACTATAGGTAAGATTACAATAAACTGGTTTTTAAAAAATAAGTAGTAATTATAGTTATAACAACAGCATAACAAAGTTAAAAAGATAATTTACAGATTTTAGCATATAGTATGAAAAAAGTATTTCATTGTTGCAGCATTTAAAAATGTTTTTTTAAAAATAAACATAATCTCGATAAATAAAGACAGACAATTATTATAACTAAGTTATGATAAAAATGGTAATCAGTTTAAATATTGTTTCAGTAAACTAAAGCTGTTAACTGATTAATAAACTCAGGACAGTAATTAAAAAAGTGATAATTAGCATTTATCAGATTTAATCAACTCATAACTTTTTTACTTTTAAAATATACTTAAAATGGTAAAATACTACTACTATTATTATTATTAATTTAAATAATATAAAACATGAGGCCTGGGAAAAATGGTGAAGTAAATTTCTTTACTACCCGATGGTTTTTCATCACCTTAAACATTTAAGGAAATAACATCCCGAGATCGGCAGGTATGACATAAGGACAAAATAGCTTAAGCTACTGTTAGTGAACTAGTTTCCATAGATGATGTATGTTAAAAATGGTGCATGGTGTTAGACAGTGTTATTTTTGATATTGGTCAATATCACTTGCACTTAAAAAGAAAGTAATACACATATGAGTATATAAGCATTTGAAAGAAGACAATCACAGCCGGTCTGAAGAACCTACTAAAGAATAAAATAAGCAATATTGGTTCTAAAATTAGCATATCAGCAAAATTTAATTATCTTAAACTTTACTCTTCCCCCTTAAACTTCAGTTATCTCTTAGTTTGGTTTTATTTGTTAAAACTTCTTGTCACTAAAATTTGTTATTTTTATAAATAAAATACTTACTGCTTCCCATTAATAATTATACAGATTATAAATGGTTTCTGCATATGACTATTTTAACATAAAATCCCTAAGTAAATGAAATATCTGTAAAAATTGAAATGATAAAACTATATACTTCTAACAATTCAGCTGAAAATCTTGTGTAAGCATTAGAAATATGCAAAATAATAAAGCTAAAGAAAATCAAAAATGAATGCTTCAACATGTTCTTAAAATATAACATACTTGTCCATTAGTCCAGATGATGGATTACGGCTGTGACATCTGATAACAGTATCAAATGGAGGAGTCGGGTCGCTAGGGCCTGCAGCCTCATTGTCAGTATCTGTACCCTCAGCTTCAGAGTACAAACCGGTCATAGTATACATGGATTCCTGTCTTCGATGTCCATGGGTAGGTGCCCCGTTGGTGGAACCTCCTCCGCCTCCTCCTCCTCGCCCTTCACTACCACCATTACCAGCAGCCATTCTGGCTCTTTTAGTACAACACTAGCAACTGCAAGGCTGAATCATTTTTCTTTTCCTGCAACATATCACAAAGTAAAAATAATTTTAGTTTTTAGGTACTCACTTTTTTCTTTTTAGGTTTCTTAGTTACAATATTACAATTATTATAAAATATTAAAATTATTATCAAAATTGGTATTTATAAATAAAATTATTTTTTTGTTGAGAAAGATATAAGTACACTTTAAGCTTTGGATATAAACTATTGCTCCCAAATGGTTTCCTGTATTTACATAATTAGTTTTAAGTTATATTCACATTAACAAAACACATTTAATTCAAGAATTTGAACACATACTTACATGAACTCATAGTAAGTATTTAATAATTATTAATGATAATACTCCTAGTATTTTAATGATGATTAAATAATTTTAATCATCATTAAAATTATTTAATTATTCGAACATGCCTTATTTATACCATATTCTATTTATTACAAAGACATGTACCAATTTTATTGGATTTTCAATAAATATATTTCAGTTTTATTTTGGAATGAATAAATGGATTCGACCAGTATTATTTAAAAATTAAGGGGAAGTCCTAAAGATATAACCTTTTTGTTATACCTCCTTATTTGTGGACAAAAATGTACATGTTTTCTGTACTAGTAAGGGGATTAATACTACATATTTTTAAATGGCTCAACAACTTTTGAGTTTGATAACTTGTAATATCATTCATATTTTTCAGCACAAGTTTAATTACTACTTGCATAAAAATTTACAGGACGCTGCCAAAATCTGACTAGAAAACTGTAATTTTATCTGTACCTAATTTTTATCTGTTCTAGTACATTACAATCAACATAGATAGTGTAAATTATTGCTTGTTCAACCCTTGAATAAAAAAGAAACAGCTTCATGTCCTAATGCAGCACATCTTAATTTGGCAAGTAATGAATAGACTGTGATGATATGATTAATAAGAGTTCACTTGGATTTTATTTTGAGGGTAATGTGCTTTCTCCCAAAGAACTGTACTTCTACATCCAAACATAATTAAATTTTATTCTAAGCAATTTTCCTGTCACTTTTGGCTAGTGAAGAACATCAATGATCCTTATCATTGACTTCACAAGTCGCTTCTAATTATTTTGGTATAATTTCTTAAAAAGATAAATTTTTACATCAGTTTTGCTCTGAAGCTGTTTACACTAAAATCTGCAGAGCTAACCTATATTATTCACCTTGATAAATCTTTTTTTTTGGTTGATCTTACAGAAGAATATTATACCACTGAAAAAATATACTTCTTTTAGAAAAAACTGCACGTTTCAAGATAGTTTGAAAGAACTTTTGTGACTCAAGCCTTTCTTTGATCTGACTTCTCACATGTGCACAAAAAAGTCAGAATACTGTATGCATGTAAGCGGTGTTGTTGTATTCTGAACTTGTAAAATATCCCCATGAGACTCAGATGTTAGATACTTATTTGTTCTTGGGATCTGAAACTTACTTCATCAGGGGAAACTTTATATCTATTACTTCCCCTTTTATTTTCAAAAAGTTTTTGAAAGAATACATCCTTGGATCAGGTTGGATCACAATTCTGTGATTTTTTTTTGTTTATTCAAAATGAAATGTTCTCATGTTTTCATTCTTATTCTCCTTTTCTCCTCCCTATTAAGTAAACATTTAAGGGGCTATACTCCCAAACAGATCTTCCAATTTTTTTTTATCCCCAATTTCACCACCGAAATAAAATATAGAGGAACTATAATTTTTCACTAGTTTCACTTTTTTAGCAAAAAAAAAATAAATATATTTTTGAGAGGTTAGGGCCTCCAGAAAATGGCAAACCCAATATGGAAAACGGTTCTGAAAATGGACAGATATGTCCAACAAAAAAAATCCAAAAAAAAAAGGTAATTTCAAGCCAAATTAAACCAAAAATGGGCCTTCTTTGGTTTATCTTTTACCATTTTTCAATCAGTGTCTCAACCTTTGGCAAAAAAAATTCTTTTGGGTCTTCCTTCCTGCAACAAAGATATATATTCAGAGTTTTTTTAATTTTTTCATCGGCGATGAGGAACAAGAAAGATCATTTATTTGCTTTTCATGTTAGAATGTTTGATATTAGAATATATCATGTTTTCTCATTTTAAGTGACCTCTTTATATGGTTATTTTCACACATATCTTTACTTCCTGTCATATCCAAAAAAAAACTCTCACGTGAAAGTTACTAAACTTTTTAATAGTTAGTTCTCTGACAAGGAAGCAACCTGATTTGAATAACAGTATAGAATGATTAAATAAACCAATGAAAAAAATAACTCTTGTAATTTTTCTGATTTTTTTTAATCTGTAAATTAAATTAATTTGATTTGAATTTAATTTTCGTTTCACAACATGTAACAAATTTTGAATTTTCATGAATAGGTTATTACTTCTTCATGCCCCATGATTGACACTGTGCATGCCAACTAAAAAAAAATTAACTTTAAAAAAAGAATATTAACTTAAAACAGAAATAGACATTAAATTAAACCAGACTAAAAATACACTTTAAAAAAAAATTAACGATCTGTACCCTAAAATCATTTCAGACAAGAGTGAATCTTCCCACCAGATATCAGGTATAGTTTTTTGTGCACCTCTTATGATAAAAATACACATTTACAATGATCTGTAAAAAAAAATTAAACAATATACTATAATAATAGCACTATTCATTTAGTTTCAAAATATTATATCCCTTTGAACCCGTATACTCAGCCTTTAAACAGAATGCAGACACAACCCGTTCTACTATTATAACCCTACTTATTCAAAACAGAAGAGTTCTAATAAATAATTAATATAGTATGCAGAATGTAGAAGTGGTATTTGAAAAATGCTTTTGTGCAATTTTATCTCTAAGCACTTATAACTAAAGATAGATATAACACACATAAAAATATCATTATCTTTGATGCCAAAAAAGATCATACATGAAACAAACCATTTTCAACAAATACAATATTCAAAGTTCCTAGTTCACAGTATTTTACGATAAGATACTTTTTTGTATTTTTTTTGTAAAAAAATACAAACATATAGCATGTAAATGACAATGCATCCATCATTTTCTAAAATTAAAATTAGCACATGGATCAGTGTACATTATGCGGAGCTTGGAAATCTCTAAATTACGAAATTATTTTTATATATTATAATATACAAAATTACATGAGGTTTTTATATAATTATTTCTCTTCAACATAATACAATATCATAAAAAAATTTCATTTGAAACACCACATAAAGTAATTTATTTTTCCATGACAAAACTAAAATAATTTTTTGTTTTGCTTATTTCTAGAAATTCAAGAATATAGTAATGTGGATTCAACATCTGAAGCTGAACAAAAACTCTAAAAAATTGTAATTAAGCAATAAATAAATTTGGAAAGCATGTTAGTTTTATTATTTATCGACTCACTAATTAGAATACTGCTGAAATAGCCACATTTTTTACTCAATACAGTAATTACAAAATTCAAGATGTCTCTGATTTGGCAAATCAGTTTTCAGGAACACAATTAACAATATGAGAAAGTACGGTTAGAAATTACATTTTTAATTGTTCTTTAAAATATGTACCTTTCCAAGATGGCATCAAATTAAAAATAATTGCCGACATTCTTCCCTGAAATAGTTTTTAAGAAATTTATGAAATTTATTTAGTTTTCTTTTAATTCTATTACATACTTATTACTTTTAATTAAACATACGAAAACCTTGCCAGAATGAAAAGATTCGTTCGCAAGAAAGATGAGAGAACTGCATCTTGATAGAAATAAGAAAAGAAATACAAACAAATGAGAAAGAGACTGCAGTTCAGAGTCAGCTCTGGAATGCTGCAATACATATTACTTTTGTATTTTAAGTCTTCCAATTAATTTTATTGAGTTTTGGTTGAAAATACTTTAAATATCAAAATGTCATCTGGTTATAATAATTTCAATATCCTATAAAAATTTGATAAATTAAGATGATAACCGATTAATGAATTAAGCGATGACAAACAAATTTTAGATAACTTCAAATCAAGTAGGTAGATGAAGCAATTTATCGTTAAAAAATCTTCCGCTTAGATTTTCTGAAAAACTGAAGGAATTTTTCTACAAAATATCCCAAATAGGTTTGTTTGATGTGACTGAGGGCTAAGCTAAAAATAATTGTTACGAATTACATATACATCGAACTAAGAATTTGCTTTTCCTTTTTTGAAATCTGATAAAAATATTTAGTCGGATGCTATTCTGTTCGTAGAATATACCATAGATAATTTTGAAAGATGCGGTTTTAAACAAAAAGCCGCTTAGAAAAAGCTATTATTCCGGAAAGAAACCATTGCGCCTGCACATTAAGATTTATGCAAGCTTGTTACTAGTACGGTTAGTTAACCGATCACTGCTACAGTGCTGCTGCCTACTACCCGACCGGATAACTCGAAGTAACAAAGTTGATTCTTCGTTACATCACATTTCTAAAAGTTATTACGTAACTGTAACAAATTGTACGTTAAACCGAACGAAATTCCATATTTATTCGATTAATAATATAAATAATATCAACGATCAATTTTCGTTCTTACTAATGGTAGCGACGTCATTCATAGAATTCAATTAGTCAATCGTTCAGTCAGATCAAACAAGTTTAAAAACGAGAAAATAAAAAATGACAATGGAAGTTACGTACGTGTGAATTTTATTACATAATTCCTTTTGATACAAATGTTTTGAAATGTTAGTTTAAATAACAAAAACAGGGAGATGTACATAACTATTCGATTGACAAAATTTTAAATGATCTCCAGAACGAAACTACCCTAGAACTAACACTTTACGCATGTCGTGCCTTGATCTCGACCTATAAAGGAATTAAGTTTCACACAAACTTCCGAAAAATGATGTAATATTTCTACCCAGACAGAACTACAAAACACCGAACACCCGTCACAAGTATGTTAGACTTCAATATATATTATTTTTTAAATGCATGTATATCTATAAATATTACTATTAAAGAAGTTTCTGATAACTAAAAGTGGAAGGAACTACGCTAAGAACAAAACCGGATTTATAACGGTCTAAGAAGGTATACTATCATAATAGCTACAAAATATAACTGTACGATCGTGTATCTTGTCGACTCCCCTGTTCCCACACGCATAAATACAACGGTGAAATATTTTCCTCAAGTAAAAGAGAAACTTAGAAATTCTGACATTTCAAGCAAAACATTCGAATTTAGCAATTCAATTAAAAAATATTATGGCAAGGTTGGACAGAATGTCAACAGCTTCAAAACATAATAAAGACGTCGACCTCTTAAAGATCAAACTGCAGAATAATTTAACTTATCGGAAAAATTTATGAAAACATAGAGCGTTTAGAACACGCCCTATGTTTTCATAAATTTCTAATGGCTGTGTCTTTCTCACGCCTCTGATTAGCTGTAGGTAAATTATTTAAGTGAGAGTTTTACAACAAAGCAATTATTTTGTTTTTTACAAGGGCTATTTTAAATCGACATCTATGTTCCATACAAGATCCTTCTCTTATGCGTTCAAATGCATATGACCTCGAAAACTAAGCGATTTTAGAGTACGTACTCGGGTGTAATAAGGGATACATGACGCGTCTACTCGGGCTGAGCGAAGCTGCGATTACGTAACACAGATTGGAGATCAAAGTATCGACAAACACAAAAAATAAAAAAGGTAAAATCATGAAATAAAGCAAAAAATTTACGGGATAATTACAGTTCATTATTAAAAATACAAAAATAAATTTAGTAAAGATATATTTATGTCGGATTATTTATTTTTTACGGTTAATTGTAATAGTAAGGCATCATCCACGAGTCAAAATGCCGTTGAAACAAGGTGACAGTTAAATAGTTATTCCTAAGCTCGATTTTTGTCAAACATAAAATTATCGACAACATGAAATAAAACCTGAAAATAGGTGAAATAAATTTTCTTAACGGTCATCCATACTGACCGACCGGTAACCTATACTATTTTTTTTTTCTTACTGGGAAGGTGAGTTCGGTACGGTAGCGAACGACGGATCGGTGGGGGAAAGTTAGCGGACTAACCTGACATCATAGCCTGTAAGCCAATTTACCAAATAACTACCAGTAAAAGAACTGACCGATACGCTCGGTGTTAGTGGACACACGGTCGGTTAGTAAACTAGTTGCTAAAAAATTTAGTGGCGTAATCGCACTAATGGTGGCGTATCAAAAATTAAGTGGCGTAATCGTTTTAGCAAAACGAATGGTTTTGCTAAAACTATTTTTGCCCAAAACGAATAGTTTTGCTAAAACTAGCAAAACTATTCGTTTTGCTAAAACGGATCAGTCAGTAGTACACCACTGACTTCTCCAAAAGAATTTTTTTTTCTGATTAATGTAAATTCTTTATCCGCTGTTGAAACCGCATACAAATTATCCAGAGTTTTCGAGTATAGCTTTCAAAATAAAAGAGGTACCACTTCGTGCCGCTTAGGACCGGTTCGGTTATTTTTAATAACGTAAGCTAAATTATGACTACCGTATAACTTCCTCATTTTTAACTAGATTTCAAAAACGATCCGCGAAAAGTCATTTTCGGCACGTCATAGAGGAATCGAATTTTCGCTTCTCAGACGATACCTTCTCGGACTTCGATGCTTCTCAGACTTCGCAGTTCGGCACGATCGCATAACAATTAACCTGTAATTGGTGTTATTACAAGTTAAAAGACCTACCTGATATTTTTTTTAAAAGTTGTTTGTCATTACCGTACCTTACCCTACATCACTACCAAAAAAAAAAAATATTAAGTAGAAGCAGTGCAAAAAACACATTGTAACACGGCCGGAAGAACTATATCGATCAAATTTTTTTTTCATTAACCAATGCAGTCTATCTCATGGTTGTGACGCGGTTGAAGTACCCCCAGCACAAGACATATCGATCAGAATAAATTTAACAGAAAATAATTATTTGAGAAAATAATCCGCTTGCAAATCGAAACGACTAACTTTTAAAACGACTGACATCAAACATACTTCGTTATTAAAGTGAAAAATTAACATTCGAAAGAGTTCCCAGAAAATTACAGGCCGAGAAAGATCACCGAAAGATCTCCTTAATTCAATTTAGTACATTTTGATTGGTAGAACCGGATGAAAAGTCGCGCTTTACAGAACGAAAAGCTAGTACAAGCCGCCTACTGACCGCAAGCATTCCCGACTTTGTAGCTTACATAACTGTAAAAACTATTAAGATTTCGCCAAACTTCAGAAACAACTTATAAAATATTACAAGTTGTAAATATAACTTTTTTAGTCCATTATACAGTAATATAAACCTAGCACCTGCATGGTATTTATATACAGGCTAAATAGGTTAAATAATCGATTAATTTTATTTACAGAATATTATATGGATTCATTATTATTCATCTAGGATTTGTTTTATAAATCAAAATTTTCTTCATTACAGAGTTTATAACAAATTTTCTCTTTAATCCTTTAATAAGGAAAATTCAACCCTTAATTTCACTAGGAATGACATCAGAATAATTACCGTTTTATGTATTAGATCAAATTAATTCAATTTTTCATACAATATTATAAAATAAGTTTACGTATACATGTTTGCAATTAAAATTTCATTTTTAAATGAAAATTAGACCTTTTTCTACTTCCTATTCTTAACTAAATAGGTAATAACAAAGTTAATCTTTGGTAAGATCGAACTTGAAAATAAAGTATACCTAGATTTCATTATTAAACGTATACTTATTCTCAAGCACCAGTGACGGCTCTCGAAGCGCTGAATCTTCCCAACTTCTCTGCATATAAACCCTTTCACCACCGCTCTCAAAAGAAACAATCCGCTAAAGAACAGTACTGAAAAAAGTTCGGCGGGTGCGAGTAGAAACATTGCGTATAATGCGCTGTTCAGAAAAGAAACCGTTAAATTAGTTCTTACTACTTACTTTACACTATTGGTCCCATTACGGCTGTGACGCGTGTACAAAGCCTGAAGGACAAAACGAGTCTTACGCTTACTTCAGAGTAATGACACCGGTTGTATACTGTACAACGATATTGTCTCGTGACAAGTCGCCTATAAAACCGTCGTTCGGTTACGAAACCTATTACAAACATCGTAAAACGGCTCTAGAATAAGCATAAAGAATACGGGGATCAAATTTTAATCATTTGTTTAAAAAAAAACTATTTATTCTTTTAATTCTTTTCTAATCGCATGAAACAAAACAAAAAATACATGCTATAAACTCCGTACGAGTAATCTAATGCAAAAAACCCATACGTCCGTCGATATGTGTTAAGGTAGTTTCACATATATTATTTTTCATTCGGACAAACACGCTAACAGCTGAAAGACAAGGATACAGAAAATAATAAATTTAAAGAATCATTCACTGAATAACCGGTTACCTTCTGAATCGAGCATCTAGCGCAAACGATGTGTAATAAAATGTAATGTTCGACTGACGTTAATAAAAGGTTCAAATTATAATTAAACTAATAATAGTATACGTATTTCCGCTTCGAGGCACAAACGCTAATTATAATATCTTATGAGAAAAATTATACAGAATCCTTCACAAAGCCTTTGTAATACGAAAACAAGTGGCAACATTTTCTACCGCTAATACGTCACTATCAGATTAATATCCGAAAATTTTCTTCCGATTCGGGATTATACCGTCTACTAAAAGATCATAAATCCGTTTACAATTTATCAATTGGCCTACGACGGTCAAGGTTACAGACGATCGTATTCGTCAACTCAATGAATTAATCGAATATAATCGATGGAAATTAATTATTAATTTAACGAATGAATTTCGATGAAGGTAAGGGGGGTGTTTTGAGCACCGAAAAAGTTAACAGCACCTTCAATCGACTTGAAACCCGGTTCTTACACGATATCAGGAAAAACTTATTCAAACGGCTGACCGACCGACGATTCTAACCGCTCACATAACTCGATGGGTTACAACCGGCTAGATTCAATAAATCGTTTATAATTCTACTTTACAATTAAATAAACAATAGCGACTAAAACTTTTCACACGTAGAAAGCTAGATACGTTATAATAAAAAATAAATAAATAAAATTAAAATAAAATACTTTTCGATATACCAAACAAATACACTTCAAAATTAATTGTACCATATACACGCTCCAGAAATTATAATTTAAGAAAATACTTTCAATATGTCGTTTGAACTCGATTTTTATTAATCTGAAAACAGAAAGGAAAGTAAAATGTTTCCGGTATAATTCTTTTATACGAAGCTAACCGTAAATACGCTTCAAAACAACCTATAAGGCAAGTAAAAAAACTGGCAAAAATTCCTTTCTCCCTCCTCTTCATTTGCAATAGATCGCTTGCCAAAACGACTCTTAACATAAGATGATCACAATTATCTTAAAATAAAATAATAGAGTCTTCGGTCTGAACAACAAAGATCCAACTGTATTAAGGGTAAAACCGCGTCTCAAAAGTCGCTATAAATAAAAAGACAATGCTATTTAAAGTAATAACGAATATTTTCTATCGCCCCGTTCGTACTTAAGCAAAAGGAATAGAAACGGGTTAACGTTTAGAACAAAATGAATGTAAAAGCGAGTACAGTAGCGGCTTTACTAATCGAAGACTCAACAGAGATTATCATAGTAAGCTAGTATAACATATTAACTGTAATTCAACTTCTGAGTAGTAGGTCTAATCAACGACATACTTTCATTCTAAAATAGGCTTATTGCATTGAAAGCAATTAATTTATAATAGTCGTCAGTATTCTTATGATTTTAACCGAAACGATGCATAATGATCGGCATTCGTAGAGAGTTTAAAAACATTTCTCTTGGAAATAGAAAAATAAGTATCGTAACAAAATTATAACTATAATACAATCCATTGAAGGAACTCAAAGAAAATTAAATCTAATTTCTCTTCTTGCGTCCAGTTTCCAACTTCTACAGAGATTTTGCAAAAAGATTTTATGCTCGGATGTTCTTCCGGAAGCCAGCCTTCCGAAGCCAACAGTCTACTTATATAAGTCTGACTCTATAAATCTAAATGTTAAACAAATTAATTTTACTAAAGGAGGAACTAGTGCCGTATAATTAATCCTTACAATGAATCGCTCGGCACAGGATTCCTGAACTCAAAATATCATTCAAATAAGTTTATTAAAAAATATTCTTACTACAGGATAGAAAGATTAAAAAGCTAACATCCACTCTTCAACCCGTTTTATAAACTGGAACGAGCGAGACGAATGGTTTTTACAAGAAAAATGACTGTGATACCGTATCACAAAAACAGCCTACCATTATGTAAACAAATATGCTAATATACGGTCTACAAAAGGAGAGGTCATTATATCGACAAGTTACACGCTTTGTGTCCATGCGCGTGCATGCACAAAATGTTCTTTTTTAAATGTTACTTTTTTAAATATATCGTATAGTTCACGTAGATAGGTATGATCATAAAAAAAATAATGAAAGATCGCCTATAAACCACAAACTATTTTTTTTTATACGAACGGATCGTCCCTTTCCTAATTCATTCTTCGTTCAACATCACGGACGCTGTGATGAAGGAGATACATCAAGAGACCCTACCCAAAACAAAAATTCAATAAAAGAAATAAAGTTTCTTAATTGAAGTAGAACACAAACCTAACAGTTAGGCTTTTATATTTATATTAATGAAAAAACTTTAAGCCGGTGGATGTAGAGTACGCATATATATAATTTACTCCGTTCTTAGGCGGTAAATCTAATTTGCGTTTTCTGGTGTCGCTCACATTCCGTAGTCGTGTATAAATTGTGGTTGTTTTTTGTATCGTATTCTCGAGATCCGTTAAATGTACAGGATAAGAAAAAATAATGCGTGCAGTTTGTGATAACACCCACTATCATGCAACGAATGTAAAATTAAATGAGTCTAAGTTCTGAAAAATTTAAAAACACAAAATTTTATGGCGGTAAAACCAAATTTTATAATAAAACTTAAAAAAAACTTTTTTTGTGATCACCACTAATAACTAAAGACTGTTAGTGATCAGCGAGTCACTAAAGACGGCCACAAAGACGATTGAAACCGTTTTTAAAAATGCTCTGTTATAAAATTTGGTTCCGTTTGCGCTGCAAGAATTTTAGATTAATATCATGAACAAAAACCCAGCCGATTTCCATGATGGGGAACATGAAAATTAGCAGAAATAAGAAAGCATAAAACCCTTTTAAACATCCTGTGGTATCACAGGATGTTGAAAATTAGGTGGATCGATAAAATTCGAAATAAAAACGTATAAGGGCTTCCGGGAAAGAAGAAAAATTCGTGGCAGAATCTTGAAGAGATGAATCAAGTGAGTAAGCCATGTATTAAGACGTCTATCCGGATTCAGTTAATTTGGAAAATGAGACAAGCGTTAAAATATAAAAACTTAAGTGGAAGACAAAGATTGGAGTGTATGAAACAGATAATTCAGAATGCAGTATGTAGCAATACGTTGAGGTTAGAAGGTCAACACAAAACAGAAAGGAATAGAAAGCATCATAAAAGCAGTCAAGCGAATGTTTCAAAAAACGTTACATCGTAATTCTTATTTAACGAAACATCGTTGATAGAAGACAACCTAACAAACAATACCCCGGTCAAGTTAACATAAAAGTCCGTAAATTTTATGGCTGAACATCTAATTTCATGACATCTACTCCGTCTCAAAAGGCAGAAGATGCAATTAGGATGCAGTACCCGGAATCTTAACTCGTAAAATCGCTTATATTGTCAAAATCGATCAAGCTGTTCTCTTAACGTATCATTTCATTTCTTGATAAAAAAGTATGAAATAATAAATGTACAACTTAATTGAAAATCTGAAAGCTGAAATAATAATCTAAAAATCGCTTAATACGTTGCAAGAAAAGCTTGAAAAATAAGGAATACCGTACTGCGTTTCGAGATGCGAAGGCAAAGAACTTTCATAGACGATTTAACAATGAACAAGGTACTTTTCATGAATCCAGACGAAAGGTGTATCGACAACTGTCACACACCGAGTGGCAGTGATATGATGTAATCGTGAGGAATCATAATTATACTTTAAGATCTGATAATAATAGATCGATAGATAAAATCCAATAAATGAATACGTCGACCGAACTACATGATAGTAGTTTTACCCGTTTGTATTAATACCACTTACCGATAATAGGAAATTTAACGTCTAAAGAAAGAAAAATTGGTATGGATCGCCTACTTACGGAAGATCAGTTAAAATGTAGGATGACAGTAAGCGGTTTATGAAAAACGCTGAGACAGATTTCACTGAATTTATAAATTTGTAGTTGTTGGATGTAACAATTTATTTACTTAGATATACGATATTTAAAACAATTATTTGTGGTAATTCAAACAACAGAATATTTTTAAATTTCCTGCGTTGTTAGTTTCAGTCACGCGGGATTGTATTTAAACTATCGCTCGAATTAAAAATTTATACCGAAAATTGTTATTCGTATTACTACACACTGAAATTTTACTTACGTTTTCTGTATTAATTCGAGCTAACGATTTAATAACTTCGCAACCGATAGTACTTCCAGAGCTATTTTGCAACAGTAAAATTCCGCCCATCCACTCTACCAACAACTCGAAATAAAACCCTTCCCTCCTATTCCTCGTCGGGGGGAACCCAAAACTAAAACTAAAAAAATTTAAATCTGTATTCGTAGCAAGAAAATCACTTTACAAAATACGAAATATGATAATTCGTAAGGTACAGTTCACTAATTTAAATCTATTAATAATAGCTGTTAATAATAAATGTACTTTATAAATGCAAGAACTGAAGTAGCTCATCGCATTCTGTGCGCACACAGAAGCATTACGATGCTCGCGAAGTGCTTTCTAATATTCCGAACCTCGGCATTACATGTACATTTTTTTGACTGCACAATTTTCTTTTAAATTGCGAAAGAAGTTACAGTTAAGAAGTTTTCAATCCATTAATCTTTAGTTAATTTTTTTATTTTTATTTTTTATTTTAATAATTTTTCTGGGAGAATTTGGAGGCAATAAACAACGCATTTTATTAATAAGAAATTAGTTTTAGTCATACGGACCAAAAACCTTCACGTCATAATGTAATGTATGAAAAAATGTAGTTAAAACATAAAATTTTTATAGCTGTTCTTATAGATTGTAAGTAATGATACAAGTTAATAACAGATTAGCAAAAAATTCTAAATTCTAGGTTTCTTCTTTGAAAAACTGTTATATATATTTTTTTTTTTTATGCAAAAATTAATTAAGAATACTACGCTGTACTCTTACTATTGTTAAAAGATTACAGTGATTATAGTTGCATCTCTATATACAACGTTATTTTACCCTAAATTCCACACTTGGCTTAGTTTCACAAAAGAATGCTTTTTTGTTTAGTTTATTTATTATTTTTCTTAAGGTATGATTTTGGTTTTTTTTTCTTCATTTTCATCGATTTATCAACTCTAATATCATCGGTTACTCCGAATAATGTTAAGAGTTTCATTTCCGATCGAGATGAGAGTATATTATTTTATACATTTCTTAATAACATTCGTGCTCTGATTCTTTTTTAGTATATTTTCTAGCCTCATAAACTATTGCACGGAATTTGTATACAGGAAACGAGAACAGCTCTATGTCGTCAATGATTTATCTACCTACATAAATATTCTATATTTCACTTTCCATAGATTTGTTTTTTATTTTTTTATTTACTAATTTATTAAATAATTTACAAAAAAAAAATATATATATAATATACATTCACAACTGTCTTCAAAATTTGAAAATACTTTTTAACGATTTGAAATTTAATGTTTTGTTTTTAGTCAGAATGTAGTGCCAAAACTATCACTACTGTTTCTACGAAGATTATTATGAAAGTACAATAGCAATAGGACTAAAAAATGTACAGTGTAGAATAAAACGTTTAGAAGTAAAACAAAAAACCACGGATTACACATCCGGTATTCAATACCCAATGTTCTCAATCGATGAAGTTCCTCGCTGATAAGCGATATTAAGTAATGCATCCGTTCAATTAATACCCATTACTCGAGTACATAACCTAACTACAATTATCCGCCAATTAATTACTGTGGATTGACTTCAAGAACATAACTCTCACTGTACATAACGAAATCACTGAAGCGCCACTATTTGAGCAGTAAAATACAACCTGAAGATCCTTTAATAACATAGTTATTACAACAGTAGAAATTCTTTTTATTTTAAAGAAATATGTTTTCGACATCTTTCAAAAGTTACTTTAAAATAAACAAACAGTATGGGCGTAAATAAAATACAAATCGAACGTCTCATAAAAAAAAATTCTACCTCATAATCATTTTAATTTAAAAATAATTATTGATATATTTTCTACAGACACAACAGGCTGGGACTCGATTACAGTTCCTTAATGGTAAGGAGAATTTTACTAGTCGAGTGTGGACACTCAGCCTGAGTGAACGTGTATTTCTAGCTCTGCGTTTTATGCGTTTTTGGTTTGGTTTTCTGCGGCTTTTTTATTGGACAAGTAGTGAATCATTTCGAGGTAAGGATAACGGACAATTGTATTAAATTTTGTGAATTTTGGTGACCGGACTGTGCTGTAATTACGTTTTTTTGTGTTTTAACTTTTTTATCCATAAGAGCCAATGTTAAATTGGCCGTTGAGGCTAGTGAAAATAAGTAAAGTACTAAGTCAATAGACAAGTAATTTGTAACTTGTGGTTACAAGTTTGTAACGTCACGGCTGTTGTAATAAACAACAACTTAGAATAATTATCGACGAAATAAGTATACTAGTAGAATTTTTTCTAAGTGTTTGAGGCTCTTATAAAGGGAATTTTCCTTTCCTAATAACGCCTTCCCTGACCAATATTTCCCAAAATCCTCTGGCATCTATCCGATCCGAGACCAATACCTTCCAAAGACCCCCATCCCCCCAATTTTTTTTGGGGGCACTTTTGGTCGGATACATATTCGACCCCCCCGTCCTCCGGAATTTTTCAGAGGACAGATTCGGATCATATATTTTCCGACCCCCCTCAAAAAAAAAACCCCGTCCCCTAGCCCAAACCCCCACCACCACCCACGAGTGGGATATCGGGAGACTTGGAACTGAGCCGAGAGTTCAATAAAAATACTGGTGATTTTTTAATTCCTTCCCTATGGAAGAGGGGATGGAATGAAGTGTTTCCGGGCCTTCTGGCCCCCCAGAGAAGAAAGGATGGAAGGCAGCGGACCTCAAAGGGACTAAACGAGTTAGAGCCGGTTCCTCCGAGGAAGAAGAGACTACCCCTATATTGTGAAATCTCACTTATAGACTGGGCCATGCCCTTATAACATTTAGACAAAACCTGGGCAAGTCTATGGTAACTCATCAACAGGTCCACGAGAGGGAACTGACGGAGATATATAAGTCTTTTCAGCATCTTAATGACGCAATGACTGATGTGGATACTAAATCACAGGGAACATAGACCGAACACTCCATGGCAGAATTGTCGGACATTCTTGAATCCGAACTGACCGACGAACAATTAATCGATAGATTGCCTGGTCGCTGATCCACATGGGCCGTGAATGGAGTGACTTCCGTTGACCCTCAATCTGATAGCTCTGACAGATGTAATTTTGTAGACTTGAATAAGCAAATGAGACCTAGTGCTGCTAGCGTCAAATATGCTAACTCTAAACCGGGGGCAATCAGCATAGACAATACCATCATTCTTGACGAAGATAGTGATTCAACTAATTGGACTAGATATACGGTCCTTTACGACTCATCAGCAGGAGACTGCGCTACAGCCGCCACTCTCCTTAAGGCGTTGAAACGAGTCGTGGTGAAAACCAGGGCTCCGGTCTTCGTGCTTCCACCGGGACCCACGAGTACAACGATAAGAAAACTGATCATATATCTGACCAGAAAAGAGAAGGAGCTCCCGAAGATGGTCCTGCCCAAATTGGAGGACTCGGTTCTGGCTCGCTCAAGATCGACTTCAACCAGGAGGGGCACGCCACCGGTAACTGATAGCAAGACTATCGTTATTAAGGCCGAGGGAAAGACTTATTCGACCTGTTGAGAACAATGAAAAACAAAGTCACTCAGGAAGAGGCAGGCGAGGTCCTTTCCCTCCGGAAAGGCCGAAATGAAGAATTAGAGGTGAGGATAAAAGGGGCGCAAAAGGCAGGAGAACTCACCACTCTTTTGAGGGATCGGGCAGCAAAACTTCAGGTGGACCTACGTTGAAGGGGTGACAGAAGGACTGTGGTCCATATTAAGGACCTTGACGTACACTAACAGAAAAGGAGGTGAGAGAAGCGGTCTCCAGAGTTGTCGGCGCGGGGGAGACGTTGCAGGTCACCTCTCTCATGAAAGCATACGGCGACACTAAAAACGCCACCGTCATCACGCCACATAGAGGTGCCACAAAACTGGTGGCATCAAGATTACGAGTTGTAGTCTTGATATAGGTCCATTGTAGGACCTATATTCGCGTAGAAGGAGAGCGCTGCTACCGTTGTTGGGGCACCGGACACGGTAGCATAGACTGTAAGGACCCGGACAGAACCAATCTCTGTTATAACTGCGGTGGCGCTGGACACCGTATCCGGGAATGCAGAGAGGCATCCAAATGTCTGGATTGCCGTAGCCTAAATCACCGCACCGGTGGCACTGAATGCGGAATGAAGCGTGATGCCTAGAGTCTTATTAATCAATAACCATTACAGCCTCCTCTCCCATGACTTGCTGGAGGAGACAGCTAACACTGGACAGTACAACTCTGTTGTTGCCACTGAGCCTAACGTATACTCTGCGGCTGGGTCTCGATGAGTGCCAGATACCACTGGGATGTGGCTATCAAGAAGATTACTGGAAACTGGGACTATAGCTTATATCTGAGGACTGAAGCAGTCGTTGCGATAGAACACTGTAACTTTATATTGTTTGGGGTCTATATAAGCCCGAATGTGACGCTCGCGGAGTACGAGGCCAGACTTCTCGGACTGCAGAGGATGGTCATGAACGCCCCAAAGAAAACAATTGTTGTGGGTGACTTCAATTTCCGTACCGTAGCGGCTGGGGCTGGGTCCTCAAACAACAGAGGACTAGCGCTAGAAGAACTACTAGGAACTACTGGGCTTATGTGCATCAATGATGGGTCCACCACTTTTTACGCCCCCGGGCATTCCTCTATCCTGGATCTGGTATTGATCGACGGTAGATTTCCACTGGACATGGTAAGCATGCAGGTTTTGCAGGTCGAGACTGCAAGTGATCATTTGGCTGTTTCTGTTAAAATCCTTGATACTGAGACTCTTATTAGAAATCAACATCTATGCTTTACACTTTCGGAACGTCAGGTAGAGACCACTGTTCGCAAAGTTGCTGCAAAAATGACGAATGGCAGACCGATCACGCCAGATACATTACAACAGATCATGATTACTGAGCTGGCCAGGCTCCCCAAAAGAGCTACCAGACATCACCCTGTCTATCGGTGGTCCTCCGATATTTCGGATCAACGCAGGGTTCTGCAATCCATGAAGAGGCGCGTGCAGAGACTTACAACGAGAAATACGGAGCTGATCGAGACCTGAACACGACGATTACACAATACCGAGCAGCAAGAAAACAGTTAAACTTCATGATTAAGCATGCAAAAAGGCAGAAGTGGGGGGGGGGCTGTGCAGTGAACTAGATGCTGACCCCTGGGGAGGGGCGTACCAGGTAGTCATGAAGAGACTGGGAAGACGGTTGCCCGTCCTAAATAAGATAGAAGCTACACGACACATGGAAGCGCTTTTCCGCGGGTTGATACGGGCATCACGGAGCTAATACCTGTTGAACGCGGCAGGTTCACCCAGGATTAAGTGGCGACTGCGGTTAAAAGACTACAAAATAAAAAGAGTCCAGGACCCGATGGTGTGCCAGCTGCAGTCATAAAGGGTTTGATGTCCGTCATCCCGTGGGAGATGACACATATTGCTAGTTATGGGGTCTAGCATTATTTTTTCCTGCTTGCTGGAAAGCATCAAGAACTGTTTTCTTGCCCAAACAACAGTCAGTACCAGGGACTCTCGAATATCGCCCTATAAGTCTCATTAATAATATGAGCAAAGCTGTGGAGAGGCTCATCGCTAATAGACTAATTGAGGAGCTGGAAAACAACAACCTCCTCCATGAGAATCAGTTTGGCTTTAGGCGGGGGCGGTGAACAATTAACGCCATCAACAAAGTCATTTCATGGGCTGCTGCGGTGAGGGTTGGGACTTGGAGAACCAGGCGTATCCCACTAATGATACTCCTGGATATAAGGAACACTTTCGGTTCGGTACCTTGGCCAGCTATATTGAGGGCACTTCAAAGAATGAATATAAGTGAGTACATAGTGACGCAAGTAGCCAGCTATCTATCCGAGAGACGGACTGAAATTAATACGGTGGATGGTGTGGTAAGTTATCAGATCTTCCGTGGAGTCCCACAGGGGTCTGTACTCGGACCCCTATTTTGGAACATCTATGATTAAATTTTCCGACTTCAATTCCCGCCGGGGGGTGAATGTCGTAGGATACGCGGACGACATCTCGCTGCTAGTGGAGGCCAGTACCTTAGATGAAGTGGAGGACAAGGGGAATGTTACTTTAGAATTAGTGAATAAATGGCTCGTCAACAGTTTGGAAGTGTCTCCGTCCAAATGCATGAGTATCCTCTTCACTGGTAGGAGGATACTCAGAAGATTAAATATGCGCCTGAGAGAAGAGGCAATTGTCTAGGTGGAAAGTGCTAAATATCTAGGGGTGTTACTGGATAAACACCTCAAATACTCCAGTCATGTGGCTATGATCTGCGACAGAGTGGAAACAACAATCCGTGCCTTGCGAGGTCTCTTTGGGGGACAAGGAATTCCATGTGCGTCGAAGAGGCGACTTATCACCTCGGTAATAACGTCGTCTCCGTTGTACGCCCCCCCGGTATGGGCCGATGCGGTTAATGTCAAGCGCAACAGAAGAAAATTAATTAGCACTCATAGGAAGTCGCTACTGGGCGTAGTTTCGGGGTTCCGAACCTTATCGTATGATGCACTGTGCGTGCTTTCTTTGGTGCCCCCGATAGAATTGCATATTAAAGGACGAAAACTAAGGGCGTCCGGTGTAGCCAAAGATGAGGCCAATTCTATAATACGGGAACAATGGAAGGTGGCATGGGCAGGTTCAGCAGTGACCCCATGGACCAGAAGAATTATCCCGGACCTGGATGCTTGGCTAGATCGCTCTCATGGCGAATTAGATTACCACATAACGCAACTCATGGTGCGTTTGAACAATACCTGCATAGGTTTGGCAGGAGAGAGTCACCCATCTGCTTTTACGCGATGCGGTTGACGATGCCGAACACACCATTTTCTTGTGCATACGATGTGAGGAAGATCGTATAAATGTAGGACTGATGCATAGCCGACCGGAGCTGCTCTCGGAGTTGCTCTTGGCTATGTCCGGAAACTGGCATAATTTTGCAATATTTGCAAGAGCAGTCCTCAGAATAAAAGATGATGCAAGACGACTGGGATACTGAGGGTTTTAGTTTATACCAGGGCTGGGCGGACAGCCTCGTTCCTCAGGGCTCACATGCCCTGGTATGTGGGTTCCCATGATGGAGCAGGGACTCCTGGGGTCCGTTAGGTGTGAATTAATGAAAATACCGAGACCCGGCCGGCGATGTGGGTTCCCGGATACGCTTTGGCGGCTTCGACTCCTGCGCAATCGGTTTGAGGCTGGCAAAATACACAAAATACATTATTATTGCTTACACTGCTATTGTATGAGAAGGGAGGCGAGATGAAAATTATGACTGACAATTGGGTCGCAAATACTGAACGGTTGATTGAGAAAGGCTGCATTAAACAAAACAAAAAAAAAATCACTCATTTTTACTGTTCTTTATCCAATGCGAACTTACTTTTATATGAATCGCCCAAATCAGCTATTTGCTGTTTTCCGTCAAAAATGGTGATTTTTAAAGAGAAAAAAACAGACCTATTAGTTTTTGATGAGAAGACTGTGAACAGTAATTACAGTTATACGGTATTTGAAAGGAAAAGCTTTTAAGATAACAACCGCGGAGAGAAAAAATGCTGCAGTGTCACATAATATCACAAATAGCATTAACGAGAATCACATCGAGGACCACCTAAAAATAAATTTTAATCTTTTCAGCTATGCATTTTCATGCGAGAATTAGTGCAATGTCCGCTCGAAGGCGAAATATGTAACCACATCTCTATTTAAAAATATCAAAACACTCGGAATGTAAGAGTAGCTGTTCTTATCATTCGTTATTCTCATATCACAGTCAACTTATCAAAACGAACATAAAAGTTTTTTTTTATTTTTTAAATTTACCATTTTTGATTGAAATACATAATACTTGAAAACCGTTTGTCTTTAAAAGCCAACATTTGGTGAGGGCAATGAAAAAAGATTGGTTATTAAGCAGTTAATAATAGGGCAAAGCATTAAATTTTTTTATGTATTCACACGGACGTAAACTCCCGATCTGAAGATTTAGACTGAAAAGAACGCGTAATTTTAAAAATAGAGCAGTGTTTTATAAGATCTAAATTTTTTAGAAAGCTAAATTTTCGACCTCTTGGAATTGCCGTTAGTACCGAGAAATCAGAAAAATATCGTTTTAATTTATTGTTTCTTACAGTAAATTAGGAAATTTAAGGATGCGTTCTACACTTAATGTGTGTTGATAAAAAAATTATCTACTTCTTAAATTAATTGACGTTATTTTGAAAGATCTTTCCTGAATAACTGAAAGAAAGCTACTAAATTACTTAGCGTCACTAGGTAATGTTTTATTTAGTCTTGTATTCTATGTCTTTTATAAATGCGGATGCGTAACATATTTATCACAGTAGCCTAACTTGACAAATACAAAGTATATTATCAAATTAATATAATACGCATAGTCGTATGATCCACCTCATTTAATCCACTAAGTAGAAACTTTATTGTTAAGAGGTTTTCACTATCAGTTATCGGTATTAGTACACAAAATGGGTATTTGGCGATATAACGCGTAAAAAACGTTTTTTTCTGAGAGGATGGGATGTGTCAGTGAGTGACGGTTTATTATACTCGTACATTTTAAAAGCGCACTCGCAAATTTAGACGTGGTGAGATGCTGGAATTTAAGTGAAATGTTATCTTCATATGTTGCAGTAAATCGTACCTTCGGGTGTAATTTGTAAACTGAAAATTAAAACGGACGTTACCCACATCAGCACCGCTTACAACACTAAAAAAAAAAAAAGACTTTAATGGTATTTCCTAAATATATATATATATATATATACACACACACACACGTAGACGAACCAGAGTATTTTAAAACAAATTTAAATAAAAACAAACCGGCTTTATCGACATCGACTGCTATGCAAAAATGGCAGAAACATTTGTAACTTTTCTGACCTGATTGCACGATCAATTTCATTACTAAAGTTGCAAATATAAAAACTGCCATCCAGTACCGCAGTGCGGAAACGTTTATGAAACGTGAGTACAAAAATAATTTAAAACTATCAGCACGCTAACTTCTGTTTGACAATTTTTATATAAAATAAATTAATAATAGTTTAAATCCTTTTAAAGGATTCCCAAATAGGAAATATATATTTAAACAATCACGACATTGTAAAAAAAATTGTTTAAAAAAAACGAGTTATTTAAACCAACAGGAATTTTTAAACTCACCAGTAAGCTTGTCAAACAAGCCAATAGCGGTGAAACATTTTAGACACTGTTTGTGACAAACATTAAAAATTAAATATTTTACAATTAAATATTAACAGACGAACATTTTATAAAAGTATGCTGATTTTATTTTGCATATACACAGAATGATTCCAAACTGCACGGAAATCTCTTGGGAGATGATTCTGTAGCTAAAATAAAAGAAAAAAAGTTCATAGAAACATAGTTCAGAAGACAGTTTATCAGCGAATTTCGGCTCGCGATACATTTAGCCCTGCTTTCTGTTCCTGTGTGAAATTAAACCGTACTAAAATTCTTAGGGTACAAATGGAGAGGTAAATTTGGTGCTTCGTTATAATTTTTGATCTAAGAAATTGAATAAAGGTAGTCCCAAACCTCTATCTCACTTAATCAAAGATAAAAATAAAATTTACCCGCCGATTTGTATCCCAAGAATTTTAGTACGGTTTAATTTCACACAGGGAGCATAAAGCAGGGCTAATTGTTTCGCGGACCGTAAATGCCTCGGTAGACATTTACATCAGTGATTTATAAACTCAGCTTTTGCCTTCGCTGCAAGCCTCATCCGGATATCTTGAATGTCCTACATCGTTACCCTCTGAACTAGCTAACCGTGTTCGCAGAAGCACGAACCCCGCGCCTAGTTCTAAATTTTATAGAGCCAATTCGTGTGTAAATGTCTCATAAATTTCGAGGCAATTGTGTAATAACATACCACCAAAAATGTTGTTCGCAACAATGAAATTTATTCCTAGTTCCTTAGTGAACTCAACTTCAGTTCATACCCTGACTTGGTTTCATTATGGACTCCGGTCTAGTCTACCAGGGAGAGGCGGACAGACCTTCTACTCCCACTTAGTTCCATCACAGAGTCCCGCGTGATATTTACTTTCACTTACTACCATTGTCGAGAGGCCGCTACATCTCACGACTGCATGGTTACCCATACCCTCGGCAATGCAGTCGTCTTTCCGCCGACAGCTAACATTTCAACAATAATAACATTTGGAAATACACCATGCGTGT
Organism: Lycorma delicatula; assembly: GCF_047948215.1. Taxonomy (NCBI): domain Eukaryota; kingdom Metazoa; phylum Arthropoda; class Insecta; order Hemiptera; family Fulgoridae; genus Lycorma; species Lycorma delicatula. Next base: position 287,887,553 of record NC_134455.1, read on the forward strand.
ATCGACCAATAGAAGAATCATTCTACGTAACTTGCCAAGAGTCAAAACCTTGGTCTTCAATTTCTCGCATACACCTAGAAGTAGGAAAGCCTCCCTTCTTCGAAACATACCGCTTGCTACGTTCCGTTCTAGGCTGCTACAGCTAAGAGGTGGCCACTTTCGGACTAGCGCCCATAACGCTCCATATATATATATATATATATATATATATATGGCTAGAGGCCATATATATATAAAATCTGGAAGGCAGATATAAGTTTCAGTTATCTGATATATCTATCAAATTATTAAACTAAAGTAAAAAAAAAAGAGTAAAATAAAGTAATTTTTCAACGTGATGTGTCGCTTATCTGGGATGGGCCGGTCAACTCCAGGCAACACACGAGGGTGCAAATCAGGCAACTTTACCACATAACTGAAAATGAGTGTCAAACCTTAACCTCAAAATAAATTGCAAGAAACAATGTTATCACTTTACAGCTAAGTACTTTCTAATTGTCTAATTCTATGCCATATTTCTTAGGGTAAGAACTATATTCCCGCCTATCTAAGCAACTACTGTTGATAACTAAACTTTTAAAGATTTCCTTAATTATCAAGTTACTATGATAGTCCAACGTAAGCGCCCGTCCAATCCAAACAACTTTCTTCTATTTATTAATGTACATTACTACTACCATTCATAATAAAAATTACATAAGGAAATCTAAATCATGTAATGATTCTAATATTACTTTAAGTATTTTAATCTGACAAGAAATATTATGTGGTTAGAGAAATTTTACGAAATGGTGAGCTTACAAACGTTCAAAACGTCCAGCGTAGTCTACTAGTAGTTAAAACATTTTCTAATAATATTCCATCGCATCCTCTTTTCCTTCACTCGAATGTTACTTTCCGAGAGAACGACCTTAATATTAAAAAATCTCTTATATTCACTTTTACCACATTTGTGGTAAAAAGTTTTACCACCTTTGATGATCGCAAGTTGCTGCTATTACATTCTAAATTTACGCTTTTTTCCCCATATGCTTGTTGGACTTATATGCTTGTTGGGTGACAACCTATTCGTATACCGGGTGGCTGAAAAGAAACTTACACCCAGTCAACTTTCTTTATAACTGAATAACTTAGGATGCGGTTTCCGGCATTCTTGCTTGTACCGAGAGACTACTACAATGAAAGTATATTTCACTCTTTTTGAATTTTGGGAGGCGGCGGTGAGGGGCAACTCTAAAATCCCAAACGGGACCAATGGTCGTTTAAAACATAATTTTGAAGAAGTCGATGAGATGAGGAAGATGACAATTTTAAAACTAAATTCTGATCGCCCAATCCAAATTGGGGTCCAACAATGTGTTGGCCTGTGATACACTGTGTTAACGGTCTTTGCAAGACAAGTAAAACCGTATCAAAGGAATTAATTTCTTACTATTTAAACCAAAATGACGATCACAAATGGCATAACTTTAATTAAAAATTGAAAAAAATTAATTACTAAATTCTTTCTTGTACTTCTTTTAATGAAAGTTACAGTTTTGAAGAATATTATTTATTTTAAGTAAATAACAGTTTGTAATTTAATTACTTTTTCAAGTGTAATTAATTTTTTCTTTTATTTAAAAAAAATTCCTAAGCTCATAAATTAAAAATACCGCCTAATAAAACTATTTCAGTTAAAAAATGTTATTGTTATTTATATGTAAATAAATAAAATTCAACCTTACCAACAATTAGTACGCGTTTTCTTTTCTAACATTTTCGGTGTTTCACCCAACCTCGGGAAACGTTATTCTTCAATTTCTGATCATTAAAATTAAATTATGTGTAATGTAAATTTATAAAATGTTAAAATCACAACAACTGGTCCTCATAATATAAGGTTAATCATGTCTGTTATGTAAGAAGGACGCAGTTTTTATGAATATTAGTTAAGCATCCGGATAATTATAACTATTTGTTGAAATAAAATATCGTCCTCGAATCTGGTCTGTTCATTTATTAATTTACTGTTATAATAGTGTTTATTGAATTTTTCGAGGATACTGGTTTTATAAAAGTCGTTCAAAATATCTAAATTTTAATAAAATTATCAGGATTGTAGTTGTGTTTATTTTGTAGTATGTATGTAGCATAATTTGATTTATCAAAGTATCCTTTCTTTATATTGTTAATATGCTCTTCGGCTTTAAAAGAAAAAGAACGGTTAGTCATACCTATACATTCTTAATGGCAGCATTCACATTTTAAACTATAGACTCCTTGTTTATCTAAGATATTTATATTTTTGGAGTATGATCGTTATTGTTTATAAAAATTATTATTTTATTGTTGGTAGTGTATGTTGTCTTTAGATTACAAGTTTTATATATTTTAACAAAATATTTATAAAATGGGTTAAATGGTCATTATGTGATAATTTTATGTTGTCTTTTATATATATTCTATTTTTAATTTTAAAGTACAATTTATTGATCGGTTGTTCATTGTAAACTTTTAATACTGCTCTATTCTTTATAATGTTTATTTCGGAATTTAGTCTTAAATTGTTGTGTCTGAGATATTTAACAGCTCTGTAGATTAAATAATTAAAAGCTGTCTTTTCTGACTCCATGGATGAGATGAATTAGCTTGTATTAGATTTTTATGTTTCAATATATATTGATTTCTAAAGTATTATTATTAAAACGTTTTCAATGATCACATCTAAATAATTAATATTACTATTATTGTTAATTTCATGATATATTGTGAAATTGATATGGTGATTTATTGAATTAATTTTTTTTTTAAATTATTTATGTCATTATCTGTATTTTGATTAAAAATAATTAAAATATGATCAACGTATTTTTTATATAAAAGGATTTGGTAATTTTTTTTTAAATGTTAGGTAAAAATGTATTTTCAACCTCATCCGTATAAATAATCTGCCTTGATGGCTGAGAGGGGTGAAAGTCTTTTTCTTGCTGGTAATATTTATTGTTGAATATAAAGCAGTTACAATTACAGTATAGTTTAAGTATATCGGTTATTTCATTTATCCATTGAATATGTAAATTTGATTTAAATAATCGGTTGTATAAAATGTTTACAGTTAATTTTGTATCAATATTAGTGTACGTATCTTTTATATCCAGGATTATGAGTCCAGCTGATTTGTTTATTTTAACTTTATCAGTGATATTTATTAGTGCATTTTCTTTCAATTTTCCTTCCAAGTTTTTCTTCAGTTTTTTAGCTATAAATTTGCTCAGTTGATATGTGGGCGAATTGATGAAATTTATGAGCGGACGTATTGGAAAGTCTTCTTTATGTATTTTGGGTAAGGCTTTGAATGTGGTGGCGAGAGCTTAAATTAAATTTTGGTTTATTATGGCAATCCGTAAAAATGTATTTGCATTTATTAATTTTATATGATATCTTTTTTTAATTTTTGTGGTAGGATCCTTTATTTCTTTAAAATTATTATCATTTATGAATCGATTTGCTTTTTCAATATATACTTCATTGTGAATTACGACAGAGTATTTATTTTATCAGATTTTATAATGAAGGAATTGTTATTTTTTAGTTTAGGTTTTATATTTTTACAAATATTAAAATTATTATAATTACCGTGTTTATACTTATATCCCAAATGTTTTTTTTATTTTTAATGTTATCTATATTTGGACGAATTGATTCGTAATATTATTTTCATCATCTTTATTACTGATTTCAATGTCTACTACGGTTTGTTTCATGATTTTATTTTTATTTATAGTAGGTAGATTAAATTAATATGCATTTTTTATAACATTTAGTTCTTCTTCACTGAAATTAATCTTTAAATTTATCTTAGTTGTATTAATAACATTATCTCCAAAGTATACATTTGATTAGATGTATTGTGTACTTGTTTCTCGTTTGTTTTAATCTGTTTATCAATCAAGTTACAAGATTTCCAGTTCATTTTTGTTTACTTACCGTTCATTATGGTGTTAATGTTGAAATCAGTAATTCTTAATAATTCTTGAAAAGTAACATAACCCGATTCATACATTAGATCCGACTGCAAAATATATAATTTAATATTAAAATATTGTTTTTTATTATATAATATTTTAATTTAATTTTTTAACCAAATTAGTTGGCTTTCATTTTTTATAATTTGAGCTGCTTGGATTTGAGATTTAATATTAACATTAATGTATTTTGATATTGTATAATATTAAGACATGTTATATAAACAGTTTTTATTATATGTTTGTTTATGTATTAAATGTTTACAATGAACAACCGATCAATAAATTGTACTTTAAAATTAAAAATAGAATATATATAAAAGACAACATAAAATTATCACATAATGACCATTTAACCCATTTTATAAATATTTTGTTAAAATATATAAAACTTGTAATCTAAAGACAACATACACTACCAACAATAAAATAATAATTTTTATAAACAATAACGATCATACTCCAAAAATATAAATATCTTAGATAAACAAGGAGTCTATAGTTTAAAATGTGAATGCTGCCATTAAGAATGTATAGGTATGACTAACCGTTCTTTTTCTTTTAAAGCCGAAGAGCATATTAACAATATAAAGAAAGGATACTTTGATAAATCAAATTATGCTACATACATACTACAAAATAAACACAACTACAATCCTGATAATTTTATTAAAATTTAGATATTTTGAACGACTTTTATAAAACCAGTATCCTCGAAAAATTCAATAAACACTACTATAACAGTAAATTAATAAATGAACAGACCAGATTCGAGGACGATATTTTATTTAAACAAATAATTAATAATTATCAGGATGCTTAAACTGTCTCCCTCCAACAACTAATATTCATAACTGCGTCCTTCTTACATAACAGACATGCCTAACTTTATACTAAGACGATCAGTTGTGATTTTAACATTTTTTAAATTTACATTTTACATGATTTAATTTTAATGATCAGAAATTGAAGAATAACGTTTCCCGAGTTTGGGTGAAAGACCGAAAATGTTAGAAAAGAAAACGCAGACGAATTGTTGATAAAGTTAAATTTCATTTATTTATATATAAATAATATTATATACCAACTGCGCCATGTGTAAAAAACTTATTGTTATTGTTTCTAATCTCATATTCAATGTTAAAACCTTTTTTTGGCCTGCCTGTTCTTCGTAAAGTTTTTTATCGTCTAAAAACTACAAGTGCGTTGAAAATTTTATATCATATTTCTGACTGCGATCCTGGAAATTGTACGATTAGGATGAAGCGCATTAATTACACTAACTGTTTTTTTTGTACGTTTTTATTTCTCCAAATAAAAATGATTTCTACTCTTCTTGAATAGAAAAAACATTGGTTTTACCCAAGTGTTTTTTCGTAGATTGTGGTTTTTTAACTAACTTCAAAAACAAAAGCAGGTTTATAAGTCAGGTTGCACTTTTTTACTACAAATTAATTTTTTTTAAATCTTGAATTTTTTAATCTTTTTTACCTTTTTTTCTTGACCTTTATAATTCAGACCTTTTTAAGTTTCACACTCCATAAAAAAGGATGGTGCATGGGTCTTTTTGTTTGTTGTACGCTCTCACATTTTTACTTCCTTGTATGAAGTAAAGGAAGTATTATAATCGCGAAAAATTACGGTTTTCAGATTTCAACGGAAATATCCATTTTGACCATCCTGAATCCAATCCAGTTTCGGCGTGACGTCTGTACGTACGTATTTATCTCGCATAACTCAAAAACTATTAACCGTAGGATGTTGAAATTTTGGATTTAGGACTGTTGTAATATTTAGTTGGGCACCTCCCCTTTTGACTGCAATCGATTGAACCAATTGAACCAAAAGTACCCAAAATCCAAAAAAAATTGGATTTTGGACTTTTTTTAACTACAGTAAGCCGTCATTAAGAGTTTTTCAACTATATATCATAAGCGGTACTTAGTTCCATTAGTTCCAGAGTTATAGGCAGATAAAACTTTAATTAGTGAAATATTTGGATCTTACAAGGAGAAGGCACATCGGTAAAAATCCTTCTTCATCTCCTTTTTTTTAACTTTTTTTTAGTTTGAATATATATCGATTTATTAACAATCAATAACCTCTGATTGTAAAAACGTTTTACAATAAATAATAATTCAATAATAAAAAAAAAAAAAATATGAAAAATATCATTAGTAAACGAAATAAAATTTTACTTTTCTTTTTAAAAAAATTTGTACATGTAATTTAATAGGCGTACAAGTAAGTCAGGTGGTGTCCACGTCACATTTTTATTTTAGCTACTATTGGCGCATAGCAAACCAATGGTGATGCGCCGGGCGGCTTTGCGTAGCGCACAAACGATTCATTCGTTCGAACCATTTATACTTCTCGTACGATTCATTCGTTCAAACGATTTATATACTTTTTGATACGAACAAAAAAAGTTTATCTAAAACTATACTTGTGTTCTGGGAATAAAAAAGGAAAACTCTGGGCCCTTAGAGCAGCGTTAAAAAATCACAACTCAAGAGCCAGCTAAAAATATTCAGGATTTTGAAACTTTTCTTTCAAAAAGTTTTTGTTGTTGTTAGTACGCTGAATTCATGAACGTTATTCAGTTACAACTGGCAAAAAATTTAACAAATTCATGTGTTACGAAACATAAACCATGTAACATTTTCGCGGCGGGTTGTAGGCCCGTCTTTTTCCTAGTACTAATAAAAATAAAAAAAACACAAAACTTCATTCATTAGTTTAACACTAATGGAGTTACACTTTAACATCTATTAGCTACTAGGAATGTTGAAAAATGTAACTTACCTTTAATTGTTGGCAAGCTGTTGAAATTGCTAAGTTATGAAATAAATGTTATTTTTTTAAATGTTAAAAAAACGAGTAAATGAATTATTTAATTATTTTTAAATTCAAGACCCAAAAAATGTAAATGAGAAGTTTTTATTTTTTTTTCAATTTTTAATTAACGTAATGACATTTAAGATCGCCATTTTGGTGTAAATAATAAGAAATTAATTTTTTTGATACGGTTTTCCTTGTGTCGCAAAGACCTTTAAAACATGGGTATCACATGAACATATGTCCCATTAGAAACTATTGAGCTCTAGTTCTAGCTATCTGAAATAAACACATTGTTGGCCGTCATTTTGGATTGGGCGATAAGAATTTATTTAAAATTGTATCATTTTTCTCGTCTCATCCACCTCTATAAAACTATGTAACAAACGACCACTGGCCCCGTTTGAAATTTTTGAGTCGCCCCTCACCTTCGCCGCTCAAAAATCAAAAAGAGCGAAATATAAGTTCATTGAAGTAGCCTCTCGGTACAAGGAAGAATGCCGTAGACCGCACTCAGTTATCTCAATTATAAAAAAAGTTAAAGGGGAGTGTCAGATATTTTTCAGCCACCCGGTATATATATTTAATTATTTTTACAGTTAATTTTAAATGATTAATTGTATATACACAGTAATTAATCCATAATATTATCGATTAGGAGTGCTGTATACCATCAGTAGGTTTCAATGTTTCATAACAAAGTTTTTGTTAACTTCCTTTAATTATTATTATTCAGAAATATTCATATTCTATTTTATTTTTATGCTTTTAAATCTGGGAGAGGAAAAGAGGTTTGAGCGGTCGATTGTGCCTCTGTAAATAAAAATACGAAAACACCGATTTTCATGAGATGTATCAATTCTCTCATATGCGTGTGTGACACTCGCAGACGATTTGGGAAAGATACGTGGTGAACTGAAAATTTTCTGAAAATATTAAACAAAGCCGTCAAATCTCATGACTGCAGCATAAAATAAAATTTTTTACATAGTATCGAAACAAAAATATGAATGAAAAATAGTTGTCAAAAATGAGAAAAGAAATGAATAATTTAACAGAAATAATTTCGTTAATTAACCTAATTTTGACAACAATGATAAATTTAAGATTTAAATTAAGATTTTTAATAAATATATATAATTCTATTCAAAAAAAAGTTATTAAATCTTAAATCTATTGAATCACTAGAAATGGTTTTGTAAAATAACACACTCCGATACGAAAAAAATCTGATTAGTGGACAACACATCATTTCCTTGTACGCCTATTAAATTACATATTCAAATATTTTTAAAATTAAAACATAAAATTTTATTTCATTAATAACTACTGATATTTTTTTTTTCTATTGTTATAATTAAATTATTATTTATTGTAATTTTTTTTACAATCAGAGGTTAATAATAATTAATAAATCAATATATTCAATTAAAAAAAAGGTTAAAAAAATAAGAATTGAACCGATGTGCCTTCCCCGTGTAATATCCAAATATGTCATTAATTAAAATTTCATTTGACTATAACTTTGGAACCAATGAAAATAAGTACCACTTATAGATCGTTGAAAGGATCTCAATGAGAGCTTATTACTACAGTTAAGAAAACAAATCAAAATTTCTTATATTTTGGGCTTTTTTGTACATTTTTGGTCTAGTTGATTGCAATCAAAAACGGAGGTACACAACTAGAAGTTACAACAACCTTATAACTAAAATTTCAACATCCTACGGCTAATTGTTTTTGAGTTATGCGAGATACATACGTACGTATGTACAAACGTCACGCCGAAACTAGTAAAAATGGATTCACGGATGGTCAAAATGGATATTTCCGTTGAAATCTGAAAACCGAAATTTTTCGCGATCAAAATATTACTTCGTACAAGGAAGTAAAAAGGAAACAAAATAAATCTCATATTATAAACTAAATTACATAATTAAAAGGGTTATGTTGGACAAAAAGAATGTTTTTTCCTCTCGAATTAAGATTTTTGAGGACAATCATCTCATCACCTTCTTACAAGCATGGCTTCACCAACCAGTCAATATGACACTGTAAAAACGCTTTGAATCAATCAGCTGGATTTTTATTTAGAAAAAAAACGCGATTCTGTTACATTAAACACTTTATACTTTTGTCATGTTTAACGTAATCTGCTTCATAAATACAATAAAAAATCTAGGGCTTATTTTACTCCCCGATAATTTTTCGGTAACTTACAGGATACATTTTTACTAACGAATTATATGCTTTCTAAAACTTTTAATAAAAACTAAAGGAAATACCCTCTTTTACTTATTTTTAATCAAATACTTCACCCCAGAGTAAAACATACACAGTAAGTTCTAAGAATATCTCCTATAAATACCTAATTATTAATATTAGGCATTTTCTCATTGTCATCGTCATTTAGACGTTTCTGAATCAACGGTTCTCCAGCTAGAGGCCATTTTTCAACTATTATGTAATTCAGAATTATTTTTATTATTAAAATAGGCCGGTATGTTGGTTTTTTAAAGCTGAAATATAATTTGTGTAACATGATCTTGTATATAACCTCTTGGATATGGAGCCCGAGACGAGGGAAAATAGACGCAAGACAGGCTACTATTTATACCTAATCTTCAGTAATTCCTACAGGTTTTTACCGAAGTTAGACTTCGGTGTAGTCATTTCTCGCTACTGTTTAACGCTTAAAATAATTTTAAGCGGTTTGGCGTGAACTAAAAGATCAGTTAACCGATTATTATTTCTGTTTAATTAATGTCAGGAATTTCTAAGCACACTGTACTCTATCCTTCATTTCCGCATTCATTGTACTCAATCCTTCATTACCCCAGTGAATCTATTCCAGTTCCCAATCTCCTGAAAACGTGTTTCGTCAAAACATTAATGAAGAGGTGAACATTATGGAACACAATCACGCTTCAGACTGTGGATGACAAACAGAGCCACATTTCAAATCACAAGGTGAACCATATGTCTTGGAAGAGAATTAGACTTACCAAAAAAACCTTTAGCCTTACGATCACAAGGCTGGAATTTACTTTTTAAAAAAAATACAAAAATGTCGGGCTAAAGAAGACGACAAAAAGATTTTTCTCAATAGTTTGACGAAGAAAATTACTTAATTTACAGTACAAAAATATTGATGAACTTATGTTACATTTAGGGCAACTTAATAAAACTGTGAAGTGGCGCCTTTTCAATAATTCCTCCAAGTATAGCTTAAAGGCAGTTCTGCTTCACAATACTGTAGTAATAAACACCCTTCTATACCAATCTTTTATGAAATTAATATGAAAGAAACATTAGATGTTTTAAAAACTGTTATTGAAAGATTTTATAAAAATCATAGTTGGAACATGTGCGGAGATTTTAAAAAATAGCTTTTTTTTACGCGTGCAGTTAGGGTAAACAAAATACTGTTTTATTTATGAATGGGACTGTTGAGCTAGGGATAAACCAAACAGTGGAAGAAACGTGAGAAATTAATTCCTGGTGAAAAAAAACATTATTCAAGAACTTTGGTTAAACCAAAAAAAATGATTTCAACGCCTCTACATATCAAACTGGGATTAACATAAAGATTTGTCAAAAGCTATGAAGAAGGGCAGACAAGGATTCCTATGCATAAGGCAGAAATTCCCGAAAGTAAGTGAAGCAAAAATTAAAGAAGGGATTTTGAATTTTTGTTGGTCCACAAATAAGGGAACTTGTCGAAGAGTGTTTGTTAAAAGTTAAAAAAAGTTAATTATATTAACTTTTTATGGACCTTGAATGTTCAATTTCTATTGATGGTGAGAGAAAGATTTTTTTACAGAATTATAATCTACGCAAAAAAAATTCAGAAAAAAGTATCATAGTGAAACAAACAATAAGAATGTTTTATTTTGTAAACTAGCTGTAATCTACACCGCTACGTAAAGATACAGAATTTGTTGTTATTGGTTTGTTTGTCCGGCATAATAAAAGGAATCACATTCCGATATGAAAATTTCTGTTATTATTTAAAAGCTTATTTCTTCCAGAATGATAAGAGATTTTCAGAAATTATGAATTCCCATCTCTCTTTTGATCTTCCTCTTCCGATACTAATTTTAAGGTATCCTAATTAGGAAACCTGATGATCATACTGATACTAATCTTAGAGTCTGACTTTTCGGGTCCAAGAGCGGATCATCATGAGATTATTAAGGTCGTTAACTTTCGCAATCCCCCTAATACGGGTAAAAATTGAAATACTGCAATATTTGATATTGTTTTCAAAAGAAGTCCACTTTCAAAGACAACTATAAACGTTAGTTGTTTTAAAAAGTGTTTCAGGTCTTCTTGCACCTGAGACTTCCACCCTATGTAACTCCAGGAATTAAAAGAATAGTTCTACACAAACCATCTCAAAAAATAGATTAATAAAACTATTAATACATTGCCGGCCAAAGAACCTCAACAGTAAGTTCGGAACCTGCTTTACCTCCTCACTAAATACATTTGCACCGTAAATTAATAAAAATAAAAATATTGTGATACTCAAATCGTAAGAAACTTAATTACATTCAAATGCGCAGACGTCCTTGCCCTACATACTCTCCAGCCTCGTAATTAACGTACATTGAATATGGTGACATTCAAAGCTGTATATTTTAAGATGCCTTCAGGGACAAGAAAAAATCTTAACGTAATTCGAGGGGTTCAGGCCCTTCTCGTTACCGACCTCACTCTAACCTTCTTAATAAACGAAAATGAAAATATTTAAAAAAAGATTTCTACACGCAAGAAAAAGTAAAACCAAAAGATATTTGTATTAACATTTAGACCTCTTGTTCTCCAGTATTCTAGCCTCCTAATCCATTCGATTAACAAAAAATTAAATATCGTGATTTTCGAACCGTCCTTTAGGAATAAATAAAAAGAAAAGATAAAATCCACAGTGTTAAAATGTTTAGGAACATCTTCCTTTAATAAAAAACACGTCCTTCCTTTAATAAAACCTTCCTTTAATAAAAAACAACATCCTTCACAAGATCTTTATTTGCTTTGCTAAATTCTGACCAAACAACTTTTTTTGCACGTCAAAAAAGAATTTAATCAAAATTGCGGTTTGTAGCGATTACTTATTTTATTATTTTTTTTTGGGGGGGGGGAATAATATTATCTCTCTAATGAGTAGTATATGATCACCTCCAGAAGGGTGAAACCGAGTAATCCCACTGTTAAATAAATTAATAAATAATTCTGTATGCTCGGTCGGTTGTTTAAGCGTGTACCAAATGAATTTCCTATGTTTACTATAACTATATTGTACAAAATATTCAACAATATTATGAAGCACAGAGGTCTTGAGTTTTAGCTAAATATAAACATCTAGCGTAATCTAATTCTATAAATAATGTAATAAATAATGACTGATCATAGCTAAGTCCGTTTTAACTCGACCTCTTGACATTTCATTTGTTGGCGTGACTAACGCAGTTACGCTCAAAAGCGGTTACCGATTTTTATGAAATTTTTACAATAAGGTTTTTTTGTTAGACAGAACGTGTTTGTAATGATTTTTCATAAAATTTTCCATTTTAAAATGGAGGCCTGTTCAGCTATGGAAAGAGTGACGGCTATTAGCTGTCACTAACGAGACACTGGTGAGTGTCATTTTTGTTTCTAAAACGTAATCAGTACAGTTTCATAAAATTTGTCATATGGAATTATGAACGAGACATCTTTATAAAATAAACATTCATTCGTCGATACTATTAAAATCAAAAAGCACACACATACATAATACTAGAATAATAAGAAACTAATAATATTATAATAATAACGAGAATAACAATACTAGAATTAACAATAAATAAAAATAATTAATAATTAATAGAATTGAACGTAAAGTGGGAACATGAAAACAGGCACAAAATTACATCAATTTTCTGCCATAACTCGGATTTTTGTCAACCGATTTTAAAAGATAAAATGTTTTTTTTTTCAAAATAAAGGGCTTTATATTTTAGCAAAAACATAAATTTTGATAAAACTAATATTTACGGAGATATAACGGATTGAAAAATAAAATGGCCGTCATTTTATAATTTGCGAAGAAATTTAATTCCTGATTTTTTACTAATTTAAAAACTTTATTAACAAGACGCTTACCAAGTACTAATGTGATTCCTCTAACCGAACTTTAGATATAAATTTTTATATAAAAACAGCAAAATGGCTGACAGCTGGAGAAAGGAGAAATCGCCATTTTTCCTAAGGATACTTTTTGTTTAATTTTACAAGTAGAATCCGAAAAAGTATAGCCAGCCCACCATTTTAAAAACATTCTGTGTATACATTAAGCGTCCTGTTAATACATTGCCGGCCAAAGAACCTCAACAGTAAGTTCGGAACCTGCTTTACCTGCAGCCTCACTAAATACCTTTGTAGTCTAAATTAATAAAAATTAAAATATTGTGATATTCAATAGACGGTTCATTAGACGGAACGTATTTGTAATAATGTTTAATAAAATTTTCCGTTTTAAAATGGAGGCCTGTTCACCTATAGAAAGAGCGACGGCTACATATACATATACATATATATATATATATATATATATATATATATATATGAATATTAATTTAAATGTGAAATTTATTTAAGTTTATTTTCCTCTTGACTGAATATAATTAAATATAATAAGGCATATTTTTCTTAAAAATATTACCTTTATTAATTTTTGGGTTAGCCAATCAACTATACAAACTTATAAATTAAATACACAACGTTTCACTTCGAATTCTCTAAGCTTCCTCAGGTGACAATACACACTCATACAAACATCATAAAAAATTCTCTTACATATTAAGAAATTAACTAGTCTACCCATCCTACCGATTGTTAGTTTTGTTAAATAAATTACAAACATGTAAATTTTTATTTGCCACAAAGATAAATTCGATAATTAACACAGACTATAAAAAAAGGCGGTTGATATTTTAAATTAGGCTAGACGACCTCCTGTTAATCCCCTTAGTCATCAACTGAACGAAATCAGAAAAATTATAAATAAATGAGATCAAAACAAGAGTGTACAACGTTTACATGTATTTAAGCAATAAGACAGTGCGTTAATTATTAAATTACATACCGCGTGGCTACTTACCATTAGACTACATTAACGGCCAAACCAGCACCATCCTGCAACGAAAATGAAAATTAATCTGTAATTATTAGCATTAATTATGCGACCTACAACATTCTGCAATTATTATATTAAACTAAGCACAGAAGCATTGAAAAGTACTTAATTGAGTTTGATTACTTTAAAAGCCGCAAGCAGATAACGCCTACTTATCGACATAAATTTTAATTTTCAGACTTTCACAAAACATTGATTCTAGGCAAAAAGAGCAAAATAAATAATTTATAAAATTCTACAAAGAAATCCGTACTTCGTAAATGAAAAATATAACGATAATAAATTTACGATCACCCGGGTTCTAAAGGAAATGCAGCTTGTATACGTTTACACACGTAGTCTTCGTCTATTTATCTAGTGACCCTGAACTAAGAAATAAAGAAAATAAGCGGTTCTCTGCGTAAGAGAACGGGTAAGTGAACGCGGGCGTTAAGGTGTGTCTAACTACTAACAATAAACGTCTACATATACCTTACGATAACAAAGTCTAATTGCAATCATTTCACATGAACGCGCTTCATATGACGACTGCACGTTATATAAAAAAAAAAACTGGAAAACCGTTGACACCCGTATTAGATTTATACCTGTTGTTTGTACCTTGCAGCGATAAATTTACTGTATCCGGTTATGGACCGAAGGGCTTATTTATAATTCATCTCCTTGACTTATTATCGCAAGGAAAAACGTTTCTCTAAGGAACAGCGTCGCCTACAATCGTCTATGAAGCTTCCGTTTTATAAAGTCGGAGAGCATGCTTAGCCAAAAAAATTTTTCACAGATATAAAGAATAATTTACTTAATAAAATGATTCGTATAATTCTAAGTTTAAGTTACGCATTTTCTCTTCGTTAAATAAACAAATACTACATTTCGTTCAATTCTTCAAATTACTACCATTACAAAATTTTTAGTTTTTAGATGAGACAAAACTAACTAAAAAATATTTATATTTAGATAAAAATTAATTTCAATCCATTTTAGATTTACAGTACCTAAGCGATGCCACAAAAGACAAAAGACATCCTAAATTTAAAGTAAGTATTCTATTAACTTCGAAAAGATCGCCGGAATGTAATAAAGTTTCTCATTCAACGATCAACGTTTTATACTAAAAATATGTATAATTCCAATCCGTCTCGCAAACTGCATACCGCACGAGCGTAAGATACTCGTTCACGGACCTAACATCTAGACATTGTTATATAATAGTTTAGCATTTAACACGTTGTTCAATGTAGTTTAAACCAAATTTTTAATTCTTAAAGATTTAAAACAAGACTACGTTTCTCAGCCAAGTTTTCTTTGATTTCTTACTGTTCTAAATAGATTCCTAACCAGAGAAATAAATGTTAATAATCTTCGTCTCTCCCGATGGTATCGCGAATAAATGTGCGACGCATATGGCAAAAGACAATACAGATTCGACTCGCTGCTAAAATAAAATAAAAATCTAAGATACATTTAAGTACGTACTCTGCTTTTCTGAGTACTGCAAATTATTAAAAACTAGCCATTCGGTGTATTGTAAGTATTTGGTTGTTCTCGAGTTCAAATTCTAGTAAGAGTCCAGATTTTTCACTAATCGTATAATTTTCTTTTTCTTAAAATATAAGAACAAAATTTTCCTAGGAAGTAGTACTTAATTTTTTAAATAACTAGTCGCCAGTTACTACTCGCATAATACAACACAATTCTTCCGTTTCGAAAAAGGACCTCATAATACTTGCGCTGCCGTTATTAATAAATAACCTAAGCGTCACAGCTTTCTGCCAATTTATTTAAAATTAGATAAAAGATTTTCATTAAAAACCCGTGCAGAATGTAATAAAATCAAAACCAATGAAAAGATTATAAGTGCAAAACGGTAGAGAATAAATCTTATTTAGTAACACGAGCAAAGGCAAAACTCTTATCCTCAAAGATTTAGTCGAGAAGGCAGCATTACCATTTTTATCTTTTTGCCGTCCCTGTCTTAATCTTAACAAATAAGTATTACTATAAAGATATAGCAAGACCGTGAAGGACGTCACTGAAGGAAGTTATGTCACATGAAACTCTTTATATTCTTATTTCCTTTCGTCTTTTTCATGTTCTTAAAGTTGTAGCAGCGTCTCGAGAAAAAGTGTGTGAAAGCGTTAAAATCGCTCGATAAAATACATGTATCTCTAAATTTAGAACAACATAACAGATTATGCTGGGTATGATTTTATTTCAGAATGAGAACATCGTGTGACAACAAGATAGCTAATAAATCAAAAGATTTATAAATAATAATTCTCGGGTAAATCGCTTATTCGCACACAGACACGCGTCAAACTAAGTTCAAACTACATTCGCAAATAAACTCTGCTAATGGACCGGCGGTACCGATGTGCGTCATTCAGTTTATCGGCGGTAAATTATCTGAACGCTTATTGGTGATCGCGATCGTACGGTCACCAATAAGCGAATTAAATTTCAGATAAAAAAACACAAATTTTTATCCGGAACATAAATTATAATATTTGTTTAGTATGTCGGCAACGGTACGGCTCTACCGTGCAGAAGGTTTCGGAGTTTAAAATATTATTTCCGTTCCCGAGGTACTTGGAGAAACAGTTCAAACATATACTTAGATTAATAAGGAAGTCATGGGACAACGAACAAAATTTTAGTGCACTCGAAGATTTACCGTAAAAGAAGTCAAAATGCGAAAAATATGTTTTATCGTAACAGCCAAAACTGATCGGAGAGTGCGGCCGCAGAATATAGTCGGGTTCGAAGGGCTCGTAGCGCTGCTGAATATTGGCGAATGAATTCGCTAAGTTTTTCTTTTAATTTGCTTATATTATAAATTTCAATAATGAATAAATTACAAACTTTATAAAATTGTGAATAACATAACAAGTTACATAAAAATATATCTAACGCTTAGCCAAGTATTTTCAAATACACCGAACTAAATTCTAACAGTATTTACAATTAACGTTATTGCACTCTTTTTAAAATTATTTAGGCTATAAGTACGAAAAACAAATTTACTGAAAGTGTCTGCTTACGCATCATCGTTTACTTATTTTGTAAGTAATTTATTATGATATGGAATCTAACTGTACTCGGTGTCAAATATGATGGCCGATAGAGGAGGGACTTACTTCTAATCTTCTTGTAACAGAAACAACGGTAGAGTCTGATATCGACTAGTTCTTCTAACGTTACCGCTAGGCATTAGCGACTGCTCTGTTTTATTTACATTTCATAAAACGCTACATAATTATTCACCCAAAATTTATCCATCGATAATTACAGAAAGGTTATATCGATATTTCAATCAAATCCTTTGTATATAGCCTTTTAAATTAAGTTATACATTTTTACTGTTTTTTTTCTTTAAATCGTTTACATAAACTGTTGAGAATTATCATTAATTATTTATTTAATCACATTTTTGTTGACTTTATTGCGAGTCTATTCTATTTAAATAAAAAAGGTCGCTCACAGATTAACTTTCTTATACATACATAAATGTAAATGGAAGAAATATAAATATTACGCGTCGATAAAACTTTTATTTATCATGCACTTCGAGTGAGTTTGTTAGCAGGTTTTTCTTTTTTCCGAATTTATTGTTAGCATATAAATTATATTTTCATAAATACAATGAAAAAAATTCATTTTTTTTTTTAACTACCGAATTTTGGATATCAGTTCAATAAAAAAATTACGTTAACGGTCGGTAAATTCAACATAATTATTTATATATTTTTTTAATAATACTTCCCCGCTTGTTTTGAAAATATGTTTCTCAAAATTTAACAGGTTAGTTTTTTAATGTCACAGCACAATAAACAACGAATTGTAAATATAATATAAATGAATAATTTGTACGCAACTTTGTGTATAATTCTCAAGCAAAAATGTATAACTTTAATGAATATATTAATAATTAATAATTACAATATAAAAAGTTAAGGGCAACGATTAGTTACTATTATTTTTTTCAAATAAACATAATTGAAGAAAATTTAATTTTCCTCAATTTAATAATTCACATACAAATAACGATCGCAAAAACACAAGAAAAAATCCCTAATTTACGATTGAAAAAAACAAACATTTCTCTTTTAGTTGTAACCTGTAAACTGTTTTAACTATTTTTTTGTCAGGAAACTCCTACCGATCGCAAGAAAAATGGGCCGTAATTATGATTAATATATGATTTAAACCTTTAAAAAATATTCAGTAATTTATTTACAAGCACTTAGCTCGTTTTCGTAAATGTTTAACATTTATAAAAATCGAGTACAATGTAATAGTGAAGGAATTACCAATAATTCATAAATAATTAAAATTTTATGTGTGTATTTGCTCTCTAAAATTATAGTAAGGAACATAATGCACTAATAAAATGGATATGTGCGCTCAACATTTTTTTAAAAGCAGCCCTCAATCGATCTATGCCTACATACCTTTATATTATAAAAAAATTCCTCCTCTACATTCTGATTATATTCAACTCTTACTTCTTAACAGAAGTAAAATCTGTGACATCCTTGTTAGCAATATTTCTTTGATAATGCTAACCCTGAAACAAGCTTGTTAGAAAAAATTAACTTCAACGGTCAGTTGAAGACGTTACATAAGATAATATTCACTACCATGTAAACAAATATACAAGGAACACGTTCAGCGATGAGGAGATTTTATTTTATGAACCGAAAACAAACGAAAATTTTCGTTATCTTCTTAAAAATTACAAAGTTATTCGGAAAAGGTTGATGGCACCTAAAATCACGTCAGCATAATGCCGCGTACAACTCAACTTAAACCAAATCAATTCGCCCAACAGTTCGACGAAGTTACACCGCGGTTTATACATAACAAGAAACGTCCAGGCAAACACAACTTTGTATGGGTCCTCAAAATTAAAAAGGCTCAGTTGACGCGCAGAGTGGGGATGGATTGCTGGACCGGCGACAGGTTTCTTGCTACTTACGTCTTGTGGCGGCACTACATCCCCTCTACTGTACCATAAGCAGTGCCTGCATTACTTCGAACTACTTCAATCTCTAGGGCGGAGTGGTAGCGTCTCGGCCTTTCATCCGGAGGTCTCGGGCTCGAATCCCGGTCAGGCATGACATTTTTCATACGCTTCAAAATTTCATTTTCATATCCCACGCACAATCTTTCGTGGCAATATCACGCAAAATAAATCTGACGTGGACAACACATAACTTCCTTGTACGCATATTTAATTACATGTACACATTTTTTTTAAATGAAAAGTTCATAAAATTTTATTTCATTAAAAACTTCTGAATTAAAAGTTTAAAAACTTAAAAGTTTTAAAACTTAAACTTAATTAAAAACTTCATTAAAAGTTTCTGAATTATTATTCATCGTAAAAAACTTTTTACAATGAGAGGTTAATAATTATTAATAAATCAATATATTTAATTAAAAAAAAAAAAAAAAGATGAAGTCTGATTCGAACCGATGTGCCTTCCCCTAAGATCTAAATATTTCATTAATTAAAATTTGATTTCGTTATAACTCGAACCAATGAAAATAAGTACCACTTATGATAACGATGAAAAGCTCTCAATGAGGGCTTATTACTGCAGTAAAGACCAAAATCTAGGTTTCTTTGAATTTTGGGCTTTTATGGACACTTTTGGTTCAGTCGATTGCGATCAAAAGAGGAGGTGCACAAATAAATGTTACAACAGTCCTAAATTCAAAATTTCAACACCCTACGGATAATTTTTTTGAGTTATGCGAGATACGTACGTACAGACGTTACGCCGAAACTAGTCAAAATGGATATTTCCGTTGAAATCTGAAAACCGAAATATTTCGCGATGACAATACTTCCTTTACGTCGTACAAGTAAAAAAATCCAGATATAACTACTGCAAACCGTCTACACAACGAAATCACGGGCTACGACGTTGCAGAACTCCGTTAGTATGTTTTCCAATTAAAGGAATTTTATAAGCTAACTACTTTGCGCTATCTGGTTGTTTCGTATGGTACGTCTATTTATTTATTTTTTATTTTTCTAGATTTACTATTTATTTTTCTTAATAAGTTGAGATAGTAAGTTGAAATATAACCGATTAAATCGTTATACAAAAGTATTGCTAAATTTTTCACAGATAACGTTTTTCCTACGTGGGGCCAAAAATGGAGGATAAGGATTCAAAAACTTTTCTCCAAAAATATTGTGTAATTAAAGGGTTTGAATGCAAATTTTTAAACATCATCTTTTTCACAAGTTTTAAAATACTTGTTCTAATCTTTTACACAGTTTCTCTAGTGGAATCTAAAACAGGAGGTTTAAAATCCAGATGGTAGCGTTTATGTACTGCGTACTTTGACGTTAATTAATATACTGGTATATTAATGAAGCAATCTTTCTGTTTGTATTTTTGTCTGTTGTAATCTCAAGAATTAATGAACAGATACGCGAAACGACTACACTATTTTAAAGATTACTACTGGCTGAGTAATATAGACTATTTAGTAATTATGTAACCCCTCAACAAGCTTCAATTTTTCGCTCTGTGGTACCCTTTCATGGTAATATGATTAATGTGTGAATAAAAAATATTCTTCTTATTGTGACAGAACCGTTTCTCGCGCGTACATCAAACTTCTAAATTTGATCAAAGAGATCTCAAAAGTATTAAATCATTACGCCGAAAAGATTCTAACCACTACCCTCTCGGACTCAAGCTCTCACCCCCAGATATCTACTAAGAACTGAAATATTTCGATATTCAAGTTTTTGTTTTCTAAAATGCAAAATGGAAAAAATAAAGATATCATAAAAGAAAAGGTTCAAGCCCACTCGCACATCACTGTCTCAAATCGTTACCAGCCCACTAATTTTACAAAAATTGGAGTATTTTGAATCTTCTTTTTCAAAATTTGTTCTACCTTAAAGAAAAAAAAATTAAAGTAATGTAGAAGAAGATGATGTTCATACTTTTTCCCCAAAAGGTCCCATGCCCTCTAACCTCCCGACAAATTAAATGACATGTTACGACAACAATATTCAAATTAGTTTTTCCAAAACTTTAGAAATCGTTCAAGAAATTATAAAAAAATAATTAAAATACATAAAGATTTCCTACAGTTTCAGACACCCTTACACTAACGATCCTATAAACTCCATGAAGCCCTTGAATCAACAAAACATGAAATGTTGCATATTAAAAATCTTTTCTAATTTCAGAAAATTTTAAATTAAAACAAATGAAGAGGTTCAGGCCTTCTCCCAAGAGCTCATGTCGTCAAGTCCACTTCGGTTAACAAAAATTAGAATACTGCTATATCAGTACAGTTTTTTTTTTAATGTACAACTTTCTGGAAAATTTAAGAATAACGGGAGAAGAAGAGCCTTCCTACTCCTGAGCTGCTCATGCCCCGGCCCTAGCCCTCATTTAAAACCACAACGGTCTTCATGTTTTGACCCCACGCCTTCAAGGGGCTCTAGCTTTCTACTTTCGTGTTTATGTTTTACCTCCTATGGAAGACAACTAATATCCTGATAATCACAGTACATCAATGACGGCTCGAAATAACTCTACGTTGAACAATGGACCATCTTCTCAAACTAACATGTATAATAAAATTCCTAAAATAATGAAAATTGAACGTAGAAGGGCATTTAATCATTAAAATACTTTTAAATAACCTGTCCTGCCCATAATAAAAGGTAAAAAAAAAATTGCGAAATTAAGCTATTTGGTATTTATGAATTATTTACTGGCTTAGTGTGATAGTACTATACAATCATACACTGCATGTCTCCGTGAGTGTTTAGGTGCTACTCTTGCCTTCATACGTCCCAAATAAATTTGTTTTTCATCATAGAGTGAATAATGGTAAATAATGTATGCGCTAACAATCATAAGTAATTTTTTCACTTACTTTTGAAAATTTACTAATAATTTAATTTATTTTTTTGAAAATATAATAATGGAAAGAGTTCAGAAGAGGATTAAAAGGATCCTTTTTCTAAGGCTAACAGGTCCGTTTAACAATCGTTCTTCGTAATATTGTTCCTGAAACACCCCACCAGATGTTGTTCAATGAAAAGAATTACCGGACAAGGGTAGGAATTTATGGAAAAATGTAAGGACTCTGACGATCATTCTCACACTTCAACTTGGGTGTGGTTCTGGAGATTAAGAGGATAAAAGAATAAATACTCAAGAAAATACGAGTTCAATTTAGTTTAAGCGAGTTTTAAAGAAGTGAGTAATAGGCGTATTGCTGGTTATGTCCGACGCGATTGTAAGACGGCGTTATCCGTCAACGTGTAGTATTGCAGGGTGCAGGGTAGTGTTCAACCCACCGGGTTGGTCTAGTGGTGAACGCGTCTTCCCAAATCAGCTGATTTGGAAGTCGAGAGTTCCAGCGTTCAAGTTCTAGTAAAGCCGGTTATTTTTACACGGATTTGAATACTAGATCGTGGATACCGGTGTTCTTTGGTGGTTGGGTTTCAATTAACCACACATCTCAGGAACGGTCGAACTGAGAATGTACAAGACTACACTTCATTTACACTCAAACATATCATCCTCATTCATCCTCTGAAGAATTATCTAAACGGTAGTTACCGGAGGCTAAATAGTAAAGAAAGAAAAGAAAGAAGGGTAGTGTTCGACGTGATGTCACAAACATTCCAGTGTGGACAGTGTGAGAACGGAGAAGCTCGTTTGGTGAGTTACTATAGAAAATTAGTGAAAGGAGTATTAAACTCATTCATAAATTGCTAGGGTAGTTTTATTTGTAAAAAGGAACGGTGTTTGGAATAAAAGAACTTTAGACTAATCTTATCTTCGTAGTAATACAATACCAGTTGCTAAACATATAAATATTAGCTGTCATTATAGAGTCTTTTTGTCAGTGGGACTGAATTCTGGTTTTTATTGTAACAACCTGTAAATAAATCCTGTCCTTATTTGAAATTTTATCTTGTATGTAATTTATTGATTATTATTATTAGCCTTGGTTACTGTTACTAATTATTATTATAACTATCATCATTTTTATTATTGATTTGTCTTACTTTATTGTTCTTAAACTAATAATTGTAATTATATAAACATATTTAACTACTAATTTCTCAATATCCTGATCGAGCCGCGAACACATGACAGTATTTTTTATTATTATTTAATTTTTCTGGACACAATTTTGAAAATAAAAAGCCTGTAAAATCTATCGATTCGTCACTTTTAAGAAAATCTTTCTTCCTCGACGATAACTATGCATATTCGGTTTATATGTTGAAATAACCGCTTCAAAGGTATTGAAATATTACTCAATACAATAGTCTGAAGTTCCAGACCGTTTGTTTTCATAAGTGTACACAATTTTCAGTAACTTCCATTTCACATGAAATATTTTTGATTATGATTAAAAATATTTTGTTGAAATTATTAATTCTTATCATGTGTAACCCAGTGAAAACAGAAGACACAAATGAAGATTACTGGCTTACCGATAAGGGGCGCAAACATATGAAATGACCCGAGATTAACAATTTATTAAGTTTTTTATTCAGTTTTATATGCAACTTACATATAATTTGAAGACAGAACACATTCTTAGTAATTTACATATAAAAATAATTGTTCATAAAGTTAATAAATATAAACAGCTACGTGAAATTACCACTCTCGCAGCTGGGTAAAACACCCAGAGTCAACACAATCTTCTATTAAATCTAACACCTGAAGAAGAACAGTTCACCCGACCTTGAATGAAATAGGCCTATTTTCTACATTCAATCACAGGAACTAAAAGTAAGAGAATGTGATTTGTGAAGATTCAATAATCTATAATAATGTAGTACATTATTACTACATTATTATCAATAATAATTTTAATCTATAATAATGTACTAAAGTACTAAATTACGTTAGAAAAGACAAAATGTGTATAGTATTATGTAAAAATAAAAAAAATAAAAATGAAATACAGTACACAATACCTTTAATTATTTCTTGAAAAAAAATTCTGCAATTTTTTTTTAATTTTCTTCTGGCAGATCTGAAAATCAAGGGCATTTTCAATCTTCACTAATGCACTAAATACACCATCTTCTACTTCGCTTGAACTTTCGAAGAATATTCGAAGGTTATTTATTGCCGATTTCGTGTCTTTTATTGTAATTGTAATTTCTACTTGTTCCATTTTGTCTTCTTCATAGGAATCTTTATGAATGGTTGAATGTGACACAGACGCGATGATATCATTATCGGTTGAAGTGGCACTAACTGCAATATCATCATCAAAGTGTGCGAGTAAGTCAAATGAAATTTCGTCCATACTACTGTTAAAGTTTTTACAAATTACACTCTATTCTTCTTCTGAAATTGAGAAAGGGTCTACAAACTTATCTTGATTTTATCCGGATGAAAATCCACAAGTTTTGAAGCAATTATCAATTATTTGACATTCCTCCACGCTTTTCAGCGAAGGAATAAGACCGGATGGATATTACTCATCATACAGTGGCACGTGCACGTAGTTTTTGTTATCGGTTACTCCGGCGACCGACGACGAAAATAAGCAAGTCGGAAGTTGATTAGTCATATAGTACCGGATAAAATTCACAGTCCACACTAATGATCGCTATACACTATGAAACTGAATTTACTGCTATCTATGCTTCTTTGAAAATCGACTACAGTATGTAAATTCTTTATTGAAAACGTTTAAATAAAACGTTTTCATCAAAGAAATAATATATATATATATATATCAAGCTCTCGAAATTTTCGAATAAAGGAGGTGATTTAATTCGATTTAAAGAGGATTTTTAAACTAAATATTCGATTTACGGAGTTATTCGAATTAAGGAGGTTCGATTTAGGAAGATTTGACTGTAATTGTTGTTTTGCATCCGAGGAAAATATCAATAAAATAAAATATTTATATTTGACACATATTTTCAACCTTTAAGAAAGCGGTTTCAGAGATATTGGAAAGGAACAATTCTTAGTTTTATTGTACATCAATAACTTTGAATTTCATTAAACAAATTTATGGTTTGGAATTACCTGTTAAGGGCTAGATTTTGACCACAGTTGAAAATCACCCATTTCTACAACGGGAAGTTATCATGTGTTAATAGAACATAAATCTCGAGTTTTTCGACGCGTCGTTCTGGAGACATTCCTGAGACGGACAGCAAACTGTCAGAATAGGGAGAACAGTAGGATTCAAAGTCGATGATTTCGGAAAGTTAACAAATTTTTAAAATTTCGTATTCTACTTGACAAGAAATAGAAAAAAATCGACCTGATATGTTATTTAAATTTAAAAAAAAAATAATAATAAAAAATTTAATATCTGAAACAGCTCAAAAAGAAAGTTAGTTATCTTTCATAATGTACGATTAAGTTTACAACCACTTTTTATCACTGTTCTTCTAGCTATTATTATCATAAGAATGTTTATCGATTAGGCGAATCTGTATGCTGGGTTGTCAACAAAACCGATGAATGCGGAGCGAGACTAAAGACTGGTGTTGTAACACTGCAATGCGCTGTTTTCTTTCGCCATAATGAGTGGTTGAAAGGTAAATAATGGGCACGGTTACCTCATTTCCATAATAAGGGATGCTGCATAATGGTGTATTTTTGTCATATAATACTCGATGGTTGAAATAGAAAAAAAATAATACAAAGAAATGTTTTTTAAAGTTACGAGAAAACTAGTAGATTTAATCACGCGGGGCGCGCGCAACACACACACGCACGCACAGAGAAAGAAAGAGAGTGTGTTCCATTCTAAACAACTGATACTTTTTTATAAAAAATGGATCGATTCCAATTTTCTCAGTACACACTGATGAGCAAATGTTAAAATTACAACAAACAAAATTACAATATGCTTTGAAAGCCAAACAAATATGCAATGAAGATGCTCAAAACGCATAAAGGTGCCTTAAATAAGAAATTAAAACCTCTCGATTAAGCCACCCAAAAAATCTACAACTAATGTTCTACGTTCCCAACTACTTTATTAGGCAAAATACCTGAAGATCGCAAATAAATCGCTCGAGTAGTAGGAATACAAAATTATGAAACCGGTTACGTGTTCAGTTATTGACCGTATCATCATGATTTATTTATGAAGCCAAAATCAACTGCAGGCAATACATTTTAAAAAAAGTTAACACTCATAGTATTAATACAAAACTTGTAACAAGCAGGTTTTATGGAGGTCCGTAAAATAACATAATTTGAAGTTTTCTTATGTAAGGCGAGAATTCGCTAAGAAATAACTTGACATAGGAACCTGTAATAATATCTTATAAAAATGTTACAGCAGCTGTAAATAGAAAAAAATTAATTCTACTGAAGAATTTTTTTTCTCCCAATACAAAATAATTAAATAAAAAGAAAGATAGTTGTTAGTCGAAAAGTAAGATAAGATTAACTAATATCTTAATTTATACAACATAAAGGACAGTATCCAGTACCTCATAGCTCTTCAATGAAGCAATACATATTATTTTCAATAAACAATTATGAAAATAGTTTTTTTTTAATTTTTACTGAACGTTTAATATGTCACTATAAATCTTTAAATGCAACTTAACGAGTAAACCGCGAAATAAATCATTCCACTAAGAGCGGGAGGAATACTTTTTTTTTAATACAATTGGTTTTTGCAAAACTTAACACTAATTCTACAGGTTTTGATCAGCCCTTTTTACTTCCTTGGAAGTACAAGGAGGGACTGTAATCGCGAAAAATTTCGGTTTTCAGATTTCACCTGAGATATCCATTTTGACTATCCCTGAATCTATTTTGACTAGTTTCGGCGTGACGTATGTACGTATGTATCTCGCATAACTCACAAACGATTAGCCGTAGGATGAAATCTTGGATTTACGATTTTTGTAACATTAGTTGTGCACCTCCCCTTTTCATTGCAATCCACTGGACCAAAAGTGTCCAAAAAAACCTAAAATCCAAAAAAAAACTGGATTTTGAACTTTTTCTTAACTGTAGCAATAAGCCATCATTGAGAGCTTTTCGACAATATATAATTGGTACTTATTTTCATTGGTTCCAGAGTTTAAAAAAATGAATTTTTAATTAATAAAATATTTGGATCTATAAGGGGAAGGCACACTGGTTCGAATCACACTTCATCTTCTTTTTTTTATCTTTTTTTTAAATATATTTTTAACCTTTTTTTAATTTAAATACATTGATTTATTAATAATTATTAATCCTATTGCAAAAAAATTTGAAAAAATAAAATTGTAAAAAAATATGAAAAAAATGAGACGTTATTGGCGAAATAAAATTTTATGTACTTTTAAAAATGTGTATATGTAATTTGATACGCATTATTACGTATGTGTATATGTAATAGATATGATGAAACATCTGATTTTTAATTTTAATTGAAAATTATAATTCAAAATCGTATTATTTTTAGATTTTCTAGTTTAATTTCTTTTTAATTTTATGTAATTATTTTGGAATTTCTGTTTACTTTTATCTACATTAAAGTTAAATGCAGAGTGACTAAAAAATAGACCCTTACAAGAACAACGGAGGAATACATGCCCAATCTTTAATAAATTGCGAAAAATTCTTTTTTAGTTAATTATTCATCTGATAATGTCAGACAATATTCTCCCTAAGTCGCAGTTGATCTTCATTTCGTTTATTTTTATTTTTTTTTTTTTTGTTGCCAATCACTTAATCCCTCATTGGTTTAATAAAATTCTTCTGATCTTAATTTGTTTACACGTTCTGTAGTTTTTAAATTTTCTCTCTCATTATACTCATCCACCTTTGGTTTTAACATTTTCTTCCTCTTTATATTTATTATCTTTTCTTATTTTTTTTTCTTCTTCCTTGTTCTTAACATTTTCTGTCTCTTCATATATATCTTCTTGTTTTTTGAGACATATTTTTTCATGTTATCTTCCTTTTTGCTTATGATTGTTTCTTTTTCATTTTTGACTACTCACCAAATAATCCAACAATAAAAACTGAATAATTTACATCGCAAGGTCGAAATTAACATTTATAATCAGTATACAGGAGTTCACTAAACGGAATAGTTTAATTATTATTAACTTTTATTTATACGACACACAAGAAATCTGAAACTTTTGTTAATCAACAACTCATTAAGATACAAATAATACTGATCCAGTAATAAATAATAAAGGGACATTTACTCTATCCTAATATTTCATTTAAGATTGTTGAATTAATAATTGTATACATATTTGATGTTAATAAAAACTAATATTTCAGCAATCGTGTAACTGTCCACGTTCTTAAAGAATTGAAGGATTGTATCACACTTTGAAATGAAATAAGTTTAAATGAGTGCAGAAAAAAATGTGTATATGAAATTTAATAGGCGTACAAGGAAGTCATGTGTGTCCACATCAATTTTTTTTTTTAATTTGTTACACTTTTGTTGAACGATAAAAAAATAATAGGGCTACGTAAATAAAGATAACAGAACAGTTTTAAATGATATGAAGAATAAGTATATTTGAAAAAATATATAAATAAAAAGTTTAATTTATGGAATTTTTTTTGAGATTTCTTTAGAGTTATTTATTTATTTTTAAATGAACTAAGAAAATCCGATTTTTAATTAGTTAAAGGGTTTTGATAGGGTTTAGCCCAGTTCGTTTCCAAACTTTTCTTCGGCATAAGAGGCATTTCCGCTTCCATATTAATGAGTTTGAAAGACGAATGAAACCAACCCTTTTCAGCATAATTATGCTTTTCAATTATCGTTGAATAAAAATAGTTTACATAGAATATTTTAATATTACTGAAGAAAAGGTTCTGGAGTCCGCGTCGTCACTAAATTAATGTTCATATTTACGTGGATGGGATCCCAGAGTTTTATTGACCTATTACAAACGGTTTTATAGTAAACCATATTTCAGTATTTATTTATCCATAAAACTATCACAAATAGGAAACAACGGATATAAGTTTAGGAGGTGAGGCGGAAATAACATAACTACCACAAAGTCAATGCCATTCGAGGAGAAACTATTTCGGAAAGCAATATGTATCATGGCACTTTGTAATTCACTACCATATATTGAATTTAAAGAGTCTTAATTCTCATTTCTCATGTAACTAAGTAAGTAAGAAAACAACAAGGTTCCTTGCCTAAATAAATATAAGTAACATATTTATAATTAGGACTCATTCAACGTTCATTTACCAAGTCTTAAAACAATAATATAAACATTCACTCACTATGCAGCGTCTTTCCCAAGTGTATACTATGTAACACTATTTTCAAATACCAATCTGTAGGTTCAACACATTCTTTAAGGGATTATGATATAATTCAAAAAACCTTTATACGTTAACTATAGCTTTCAATCTAGTTATTACATATCCCCTTTTCTGGTAATATGCACAATTAACATCTGTAATAATTTAATTTAGAACCTATTTTTTTATCGGTACAATGCAAACTTGTCTAGTGCCTGCAAAACTCTATTTTGATATACTCGAAAGGATCGTACAAGATTTGGAGAAAAAAGATATTGCCGATAATATCAAAATTCAACCAAATAAATTAATAATGTTTGGGCTCGAGTGCAAAAATAATTTTATCTCTAGAAACACTGGAGTTAGGAATAAACGATAATTGTAAAATATTCATTAAAGGGAAGAATATAAAATGTCTTGTCGAGCAACAGTTAGGACCGGTGGTCGGACAGGCTGTCGACTAGATGAAAGAAAAAACCGAAATAAAATTCCGATTAAGATAAGTAGAATTACATTTCTTCTAATTTTTCGTGATCCGCAGCCTATCTATGCCTGTTTTCATTTTTAAATACTAAGAGTATATATTGTGGAAATATTTCTTCAGTTAAATGCCTATATGTACTCATTCAAGAGGTTTTTATTTTAATTCAGATTTTTTCTTAAAAATAATATAAATTAAATGCTACGTATATGTACATTTTCCCCCTTTTTGTGTAAACACAACATATGAACACTTTTCATACTAGTAGTGAACAAATATTACTCTGATAAAGATAATCATAAATTACATAGGTCTATTGATTACATTAATTTGGTATTAATCATACAAATAAATACCCATTTCCTTAATATTTTGAAAAGTATCCACATTTTAACATCATAGGTTACACAACAAAAGAAGTTTTATACGGCATAAATAAATAAAAAATATTAAGAAAAAACTGAGTCGCGCGAATGTACATAAAATATTACAATTACCCCTGCGTTCCACCACGTTCACTTCGTGTGGTTCATGAAGCGATCTGGTATTTCCGACTAATTTTGGTGAGTATGCACCTTCAGTTATTCTGGAGTCGTTGTAAATTGATCCCTTCAACGTCACCCCCATGCGTACAATTAGCCACGAATAAGGTAGCTTTACTCAACCTGCCGGATTGATCTAGTGGTGAACGCGTCTTCCCAAATCAACTGATTTCAAAGTCGAGAGTTCCAGCGTTCAAGTCCTAGTAAAGTCAGTTACTTTTATAAGGATTTGAATATTAGATCGTGGATACCGGTGTTCTTTGGTGGTTGGGTTTCAATTAACAACACATCTTCAGGAGTGGTCGAACTAAGACTGCACTTCATTTACAATCATACATATCATCCTCATTCGTCCTCTAAAGTAATACCTGAACGGTAATTCCCGGAAGCTAAACAACAAAAAGAAAGAAAAAAGTAGCTTTACTCGCCTCTTACTCCCGATAATCATGGCTCCTATGTCAGATAACAACACATCAAAAATTCACAACCGAAATTTGCATTTCAAAATTTTAAATATAGCTACATAAATTACTAATAAAACACATTTCCTTTTTAAATTGGCACATTTCTCTGATATATTCAAGACAGGTCACGGTCAACCGCATAAACACGATTACTGTAATTTTATTTTAGAAGATGAATTAAAACAAATTAAACGAAGATGAAAATTGAGGTCAGCAATCGATACGACATTATAAAATGATTCTACCATTTTAAAAGCTATCCGTACAGTCCTAATCATAGAGACCTAATTATACCGGCCTTGATCAAGTAACAGAATAACAAATAAGACAATAATTAAACCCACCGCTTAAGATTAACAAACGTCCGCTAATCTGAATTGCGTACGGGAAAACCGCAATTGAGTGAAAATAAAAGCAGTGTTTAACGTTTAGTAATAATATAACAGAAGATGCATACCACAAATACAAGCGTGTCTACAAGTATGCGACGACATCAATTAGCCGTTGATTAATAAACTACAAAAAATATCGTTTTAAAAAGCGGTTTCTTTTCATCAAAGGTTCTTGTAACAGGTTAATGATACTCGTAAATTAATCAGTAATTTAATGCTTCACGAGAGAAGAAAATTCCAACTACGTAATAACAGGGAAAATATATATATATATATTGTAATTTGTAAACGAATTCAACGTAACAAGATTCCCGCGGATCAGAATAATCTATAATTAAGAAAAATGTAAAAAGGTCTATTAATATCGTACAAAACATACGGATAATTTTTCCATCGTTAATTTAACTTACGAAGTGAATTGCAGTGAGCGTGTCGGGTCAACCACCTTTGGCGGGTTGCTGTGATCCATTTTCGGACCGCTATGACTTTAAAGTCATAAAATCAATAGCTCTCTCAGACACCGCTTAAATTCGAATACCTTAAGTACCGGCTAACACTTTATAACGGAAACTGCTATTACATATTTTATAAAATACAGAGACCAAAATTAGGAAAACAATACCGAAGTGCATACAAACAATACTGTAACTGCTGAATTGTTCAAAAAACCTACATAGAAATTTCAACAGACCGCTGATACTTATATCGAGAAAATTTAAACGTACCCGCTATATATATTTTCACACAGTCACACCGTGGCAGATATATCTACTCTTAAATACTCGCTCACGTGTGCGCATTATTTACGCACTGAAGTACCTTATTTAAAAAATATTCAACGGAGCGCGACTAAAGTTTCCAACACAATTCTAAATAAATTTAAAAACACATTTATGAAAACACATACTTTTTCAACTTGACACATACAAACGATAATTGTAACTAACCGATCGATTTAAATTAATTTAAACACCTTTCCAACAACACCGATAAAATCCACAAGCACTTGTATAATTACCTAAAGAAATGACATATTTCACAAAAACAAACATTACTTTGATTCTACCACTTACACTACAATACTATAATATATTAACCCGATAAAGTTTAATATCCCAAACTGCTATATATTCCGCTAATTTTCTGCAACTATTATTTAAGAAAAATTCCAAGAGAACTTGCAAAGCAAAAACAGCAATGAATTTAAGTTAGAACAATTATCAATTGAATTTCTTGGTAAAAAAAAAAATCGTATCGAATCGCAATAAAGTAATGTAATAATCTTCTCATAAAAATACTATTAAATCTATTATTATCACCAGCGGAACAAAGTTACAATAATAAATTTACAAACAAATATTTATCAGATAGCCACAGCTATTCGACTCAGCTGTTAAACAAGTGTCCATAATGATGATTATCCGTGCCGTCTCCCATCAACGCACGGATATAGCACGAGGATCAATAAACTTTCAAATAAAAATAAAAAAATAAGATGATGCGGAATTCCGGCCGCCATCATTACTAAAAGGTACCGTAAATGAAATAATGTGTGCATATATAGCGATGTGTTATCGTACCAAAGCCGAGTTCTAAAATTTTTCAATGTTTTTGAAATACTTCTGAACAAACCTACTGATCAATCACGTACGTGCAACTAAATACAAGGACACAAATATAATTGGTAAAATCTATGATGGATTCTTCCGAAGACCTAACGTGAATGGAAGTAAATGGCATACACCTAAATAATATTTCTAATAATTTATAAACTTTATCGTTTGACGAAAAGGAAAGAAAGACAACAAACACATCAATAGATCCAACATGTGTGTATTTACAGGTGTGCAACATAAAACCGAACCCGTAACGTAACCACTGCAGAATCGGTAGGTTATGTTGGAATGAAATTTTATCAATCGTACGGAAAAATTAAATAAGAAAAACATAAAACGTAATTTAAATGTTGCGTTTATTTACCGTATTGTTACAAAAGATGTTCAAAATGACTACCCTGGATATCGATACACTTTTGTGCTTGACTGATCATACTGAGAGTCGTCAGACGTAAAATGTTGTTGTCAATTGCGTTGATTTCTCGTTAAATGTTCACCTTCAGTTCATCAATATTGTGGGGATTAGATGCATGAACTCTTTCCTTTAAGTATGCCCAAAGGAAAAAACCGTAAGTAGACAACTCTAGGTGACGTGGAGGCCACCTTCCTCTGCTGACAGCTCGTTCATTTGTGAAAGCTGCATGAACGCGATTCATTGAAACGTTTGATGTGTGAGACGTTGCTCCGTATTGTTGGAAAAAGCTGTATTCTTTTTCATTATCAGTTAATCCCGCATAGATTTCGTCGAAAATTGACGTGATTCTTCAAACGATCCAAAACGAATATAGGCCTCAACTATAGCCATCCTCTCCTAGATTGAACAAACGCATTTTTCTGCCATGGCTGACAGGAATTCGAACCCGAGACCTACGGATGAAAGGCCGAGACGCTACCACTCGCGTCACGGAGGTCGGCGAACAAGCGCATTTTACACAAACACAACTCTCTCTCTTTTTTTTCCTGTTTAGCCTAAAGTAACTACCGTTTAGATAATACTTCACAGGATGAATGAGGATGATATGTATGAGTGTGAATGAAGTGTAGTCTTGTACATTCTCAGTTCGACCATACCTGAGATGTGTGGTTAATTGAAACCCAACCACCAAAGAACACCGATATCCACGATCTAGTATTCAAATCCCGTGTAAAAATAGCTGGCTTTACTAGGACTTGAACGCTGGAACTCTCGACTTCCAAATCAGCTGATTTGGGAAGACGCGTTCACCACGAGACCAACCCGGTGGCTTACACAAACACAACTGCACTCACAATACTGCACTGCAACAAAACGTATACTGTACTGGCACGTAACCACCCGACAAACGGCAGCAACAATCAGTAGTAACATACACATCCACTAGTCGCGGTAGCTGTGTGAGATTCTTTCATAAATAGAGTTACGTAGTAGTTTCATTATCAGTTCGGCTTTATATCGCTCACCCTGTACATGCGTATTTGTACATGTACAAACAGTATGTACTGTTTGTCACTCAAAATAATATTTCGTCTAAAAATTATTTTTGTTTTGCGAGCATTTGTCTAAAAAATGTTTTATCCATTCCAAAGGGCATTAAGAGCATTAATTATACAATAAATTATTTACGCATTCCTAGAAGGACGTGGATATTCGCCTATTAATCTGTTATGAAACTAAATGAAAAATACGATTTAAATCTTAATCGACGTAGAATCAAATGACACGAATAACGTAAACTCGTAAAAATTCCCGAAATTCAACATCGAAATGTTAACAATTACAATCTTGTTATTACAGGAAAGGCACTCGAATTTGAGTAATTAAAAGCTTGTAACTAAAAGTAAGAGAAAAAAGGAAGAAACATATAGATCGAATCAAAGCATATTCTATTCCGTTACTTCATTTTATTAAGTGCTCGTTTAAAAGTAAAAAAATATCATCGTTTACATTTGCAAAAAAACCCTCCGGAAAGCATTTTTACGTCCTGTTTTTGGTATTCGTAATTTCCGAGCTGTACAATATCCACCGAACAAGGTTGCACAATTAGTAGAAACGCATAAAAATAGCGACTTCGATAATGTTTACCATCATCGACGTTCAGGTTCTTTCGTTAATAATTTCAGTGAGAGTGGGAGTTTAAAGATTCTGTAACTCCAGAAATAGTATCGAAATAATTTTTTGAAATCGGTAAACAGTTTTACAACGGAAATTCGAAAACGTGATCGTCTATAAAATTAGAATTATTTTCTTATCGAGAAACTCGAAACGGTATTTTTTTCTTCATGATATTCCTACGGATATTCGCGTGAGGAAGCGAATCAAAAATACAAAGAAGTACACTGCATAAACTACAATTTAAAGCGATACCCGGCAACCGATTGCAAATTAATGAATGAATACCTTTAATCTAAGAAATGTAATATTTCATTCGGTATCCAACAGAAATAAATTAAGACCGTATTTTACCTATAGCAATAAAACACATATTGTAATGCAGACAATTAAAACAGATATTTAAATTAAATGCATTTTATCATTAAAAAAAACTTCAAACGTACTGAAGTGGCAATATAGTTTACTATATGGTAATTTGCTATAATAAATTCAAATATGTAAACTACTACTAATGTTACTTATAGATTGTTTAAATGGAAACATAAATTACACCCACTGTCGCCGAAATAATCATGAAAACTGCCAGGAATTTGATGATAAAGATAAAAGTCCATATTTTCATAAATGTTATCAAATTTTACATACATCTTTTGTGATAAACAGTTCAGAACTTTCTTACATCAAAAACAAACATAAAAAATTTTACAGTGGTTTTCTACAGAATAGATTATGGATTTCTTGTGATTTAAACGCGTTTTAATATAATAATATAAACAGAACAAGATGAAATTGCGTGCGGTATTTTTTTCTTCTAATAATTACAGCTGTAACTTAAATTTAGGTGCCTTCTTTCGTTAGCGAAAAGTATTTCCATCTTTACAAGGAAGCTATATAAAGAATTTTTCCATCCCACCTAAACATAATAATTATTTAATTAAGCAAAATGATACTGAACACCGAATTCTAGCGGTATGAAGTACGTCATAATCTAGTAATTTATCTAACGATTAATTATTTCTGATATTTTACTTAATTAACAATACAAATTAATTTATTAATCACTTAAATAAGCAATAAACTGTTACTAAAGAATTAACCGGGCGCAAAAGATACAAACAAATGAAATTATATTTTATATAAATATATATACATACATGGCAATGAAATTAGTACAAAGAAATATTACATTTCTTATAAAATGAAGAATTGTAAACTTCAAGGCAAAAGCAAAATGTAACGATCATAGAATTAACACCACCCACCTCAATTACAACATCGTCCTTCAATAAAACTGTTGTAGTAATTTACTTTCCAATAGTTCTTGAAATAAACTAAAATTAAATTACTTTGTTCATAACCGTAAACATAAAGAATACTCGGCAAGAATTTCGTAATTAGTTATGAAACAATACAAGAGGAGCAAGTTATGGCGTACAAACACTACAAAAGCAAATGACAGTCATATTAATTTTAACTATCTCAATTCAGGATTAATATGGCAAGACAAAAAATACTGTGGTATATGAACTCTTACGGGTGCTTTACACTGTCTATTTGTACATGTACGTACACGCTGTATAAAAAAAATACGTACATAGAATACAATTACTCTTTACTCTTAGAACACGGTTTTAAATCTCTTTCTGAGGGACAAATAGCACCCTTCCTTACTCACTGGAAAATTTATTTTCCTCTAAAACGTAAACTAACATACTCAAGTCCGGGTATCCAAGTGGCGATTCGATTTCGTTTCACATCCCTAATTACCTCCTTTTCGCAATAAGTAACCGACCTTAGATAAACGAAGACAAAGCTACAACTCATTCTTTTTCCGCAATCGTTCGAGTTATCGAACGTTATCGAACGAAGTTATCGAGTTATCCTCTAACTTACTACTAACAAGTAATACCATCCTGAAATATCTCGGACTTTTCACTTAAAAAAAATTTTTTTTGTCTTCAATCATTTGATTGGTTTGATGCAGCTCTCCAAGATTCCCTACTTAGTACCTGTCGTTTCATTTCGATACACCCTCTACATCCTTCATCCCTAACAATTTGTTTTACATATTGCAAACGTTGCCTGCCAGCACAATTTTTCCCATCTACCTGTCCGTCCAATATCAAACCGACTATTCCAGGATGCCATAATATGTAGCCAATTAGTCTGTCTCTTCTTTTAACTATACTTTTCCATATGCTTCTTTCTTCATCGATTTGCCGCAACACTTCTTCGTTTGTCGCTTTATCCACCCGTCTGATTTTTAACATTCCCCTACAGCACCACATTTCAAAAACTTCTAATCTTTTCTTCTGAGGTACTCCGATCGTCCAAGTTTCACTTCCATATAAAACTACAATCCAAACATATTTTCCTGACGTTTAAATTAATTTTTTGATGTAAGCAAATATTTCTTACTGAAAACTCGTTTCGGCTGTGCTATTCACACTTTTTATCGCTCCTGCTTCGCCCATCTTTAGTAATTCTACGTCCCAAATAACAAAACTCTTCTACCTCCACAATCTTTTCTCTTCCTATTTTTATATTCAGTGGTTTATCTACATTATTTCTACTACATTTTATTACTTTCGTTTTGTTCTGTTTATTTTCACGCGGTAGTTCTTCATGCCTTTCATTGTTTCTTCTAAATTCTTTTTACTATCGGCTAGAATTACTACACCATCAACAAATTGTAGCATCATTATCTTTTCATCTTGCACTGTTACTTCGGATGTAAATTGTTCTTTAACATCATTAACTGCTATTTCTGTGTAAAGATTAAAAAGTAACGGGAATAGAGAACTTCCTTGTTGGACTCCCTTTTTTATTACAGCTTCTTTCTTATGATCTTCGATTATTACTGTTACAGTATGGTCAAACAGTTTGTCGATCAAATTTCTTAGAGTTAATCAGTGAAAATATTTGAATGACTATGGATGAGATTTTCTAGGAAGGTTCAAATAACCGAAATCGGTAAGAGAATATGCAACACATCACGGCCAGATTATCATTTTTTCTGGTACCATAAAATAGTATTTTTTTTTTAATGTGTACTGTCATACAAATATAGATAATCCAATATTTCTAAAGAGTGGATGTATAAGATCTATTTTTAATATTCATGTTGATTATCAGGTTATACCTAATTTAAGGGAGTAGCAATTAAAAAATCTGATGTGGGCACCACATGACTTCCTTGTAAGCCAATCATATTACATAGATATATTTTTTTTAAATAAAAACTACATAAAGTTTTATTTCATTAATAACTTCTGATATTTTTTAATATTTTTACTTCCTTGTACGAAGTAAAGGAAGTATTGTCATAGCGAAAAATTTCGGTTTTCAGATTTCAACGGAAATATCCATTTTGACCATCCCTGAAAATCCATTTTGACTAGTTTCGGCGTAACGTACGTACGTATCTCGCATAACTCAAAAACTATTAGCCGTAGTATGTTAAAGATTTGGATTTAAGACTGTTGTAACATCTAGTTGTGCACCTTCCCTTTTGATTGCATCGACTGAAAAAAAGTCCCCAAAAAAACCCAAAATCCAAAACAATTTGGATTTTTTACTTTTTCTTAACTGCAGTCATAAGCCCTAATTGAGAGCTTTTCACCGATATATCATAAGTGGTACTTATTTTCATTGGTTCCAGATTAAATTAAATTTTAATTAATGAAATATTTAGATCTTACAAGGGGAAGGTACATCGGTTCGAATCAGACTTCGAGCCATCAGACTTCTTTTTAGTTTTAATATATTGATTTATTAATAATTATTAACCTCGGACTGTACAAAAAGTTTTACGATAAATAATACTTTAATAACATCAACAAAAAAAATATCAGAAGTTTTTTTTTTGTTTGTTTGTTTAACCTCGGGTCCACCATTAGGTATTGCTTCAGAGGATGAGATGAATAATTTGTAGCGTGTGTGAAAATGCCATGCCTGACCGAGATTCGAACCCGGGAGCTAAGGATGAAAGGCCGAGACGCTACCACTCGCGCCACGGAGGCCGGCCTTTAATTTTTTAAACCTGAAAGTAAATATATTAACGATCGCTGACGCATCTTTTAAAAAATTTAAATGTAAAATTCGAACTGGGAGTAATAAAAGTTCAACGAGCTCTTCCTAACTATTTTAAATAGAAAAATGAAACTCAATTTTCTTTCTTTTTCTTTTAATTATTCGGGTAGCAATGGTGGCAAAGAAAGAAATTACCGACGAAAAAATAATTTATTAAAATCGAAAAAATATACTCATTCGAAAAGAAATTAAATGAACAAAAATTAAATTTGTTCCTGTAAATTAAATTTACAGGAACAAATGAGATGTAAGGGAAGATTTTGTACTGATGCAATTAATAGTTTAATAATTTAAAATCCCAAAAACATTATTTATTAAAACGACTTATTTAATCATTTTCAGCCTTATGTTTGACAACAACAAAAAGCGTTCTTGCAATTTTTAATAGGTTCGTCTTATTATCCGAGTTTTTGAGTCACCCGTCATTCTGATACTAATATAAGTTTATTTGGCAGGTCAAAAGTTCATCGGGTCATGCTCTATCATCGTTTCCCCTAACAACGTTTTATTCGCTTTATCTAATAAAACTATCAGCGTTGTTTACGAGTATTACTTTAGGAAATTTCATACTCTTCGAATTATGTTGTATTTTTAAGCGATAAAACACTATGCGCGATCTTTATTCCAAACTTGACGTTTTTAAAAGTCACTTTCCCTGGACTGAATTCCCGTTTAGCGAGCAGCGCAATTATTTATAATCCAGAATTTTTCTCTGCGAGTACTCGAAATAAGAGCGTCAATAAAAATAGTGAAAATGGAAGCACTACATTTTTTAGTAATTTACACGAATGAATAAAAGTCAATCGGAAAATGATAGATTTACTGATTTATCAATCCTTCGTACAGTTACAAATGTTGTAATTATTGAAATTTTTACATACTAGAAACAAAGTTTCACAAAATGGTTCTTTAGATTCTCAACTACGTAGTAATTTCTCATAAGATTCGATTACGTGTCTGTAAAAGTAAGCAGTGTGGGAATTCAGTATACGATAACAATAAATATAAAAACGTATTTTATTTATTGTACTGAGCAACTATTATTCTTACACCAAGACACGCAACTACCTAGAAGATTACTGGAATGTATAATCAAAAAATATTTTTACAGGCGGGTGTGTTTCTATTTATTCATAAAAAAATACCACTTACTTCAGCTATTTTTATAAAAATATAATTTATTTTTATAGATCGTTTGAGGAAAAAATCGAATCACAATAATTAACAGCAAGGTCCTTGTTTTCATTTTTAGTTATTCCAGAGAAAGAAGAAATTCAGAAGGAAGGCGCATACGATCGATACCCCTCCTTTAAACCGCCCTATCTGATTTATAAAAATAGCAATCTGATTTAATATTCTGGACATACAAACGTAAAATTATTTGTATTAGCCGATAAAATCTTGCTAGTATCGGTAAATTAAGTACCTAACATTTCGATTAACAAAATTATTCTTCCACAGTATTTCGTATTTAATTTTATAAAATACATTAATGAGACCTCATTACGGAAGCTCGATGAACGACAGACAATATTTAAAAGAGTAACTCTACTGCGTAAGATGCTGAAAGAACGGGCTTAGTTTTTAAAAATTTAAAAACCACCGTTATACAAAATTAGCACAGAAAAAAATACGCTTTAACTTTCTTCCAGAAAGGGTCACATTATAAAAGACTTAACCAACACCGCACTGTAATCTAAGCCTATTCTATTCTACCTAGGAAGACCTTTTCTTATTTAACTGTTAAAATATACTTAATTATTATTAAACCGAATAATACAACTTTATGCAGTTTAATATTTTTAATTTAAATATAAAATTTACCTTTTATTTTAAACTATAACCGCGATTCTGGTTAATTAACGATTTAATCAGCACATCTAAAAGCTAAATATACGCTGTTAACAAGCTCTTCAACCGTCTGAAAAATTCATATTATATGTGAACGACGTATTCTTCTACGATTAGCATTATTTTTGTACGCTACTATTTTATCGTGCGGTGACGAAAATTATTTACGTGGAGTTGGGCGTGTAGTTTTTTGATAGTTGACATTACAATGATAGCGTATCCGAAACGACTTGTTGGAAAAGAACGAATTATTTTCTAGACGAAAATATTGTGAAAAAACGTTAACACACAACGGGTATTAGGTGCCATATATTGGGATTCAGGAGTGTTTTTTAAACGCGAACCTAATCGTACACCTTCTAAACTACCGAGTACAAGACAAGCTTTGCTGTATTCGATTTACAGTAGAGCATACCTGATTTACCCGATGTGCGGTACGAAGAAAATACCATCAACATTTCGTTTAAATATCAAATCTAACTGCGGGGTTTAATTTCAACGACCACACCAAAGATAACAGTATCGTCAGACAACGCCGAGTTCTTTGAACGTTACGTGACGCATAAGCGATTACTACATCGGCCTTGTGTTTCTTAAAGCGCTGTAAAAAAAAAAAACTATTGGTCTTCTATTAAGGCTTTGTAATAATAGTATGGCGAGTTTTACATGGAATAACCGGATTCAATCCTGATATCGTAACTCAGAACTAGTATAAAAGTTAACTCCATGAGGCTCCGAAATTCGGTGGAAAATTAATTTTTTTTAACCGAAGGCCTACTTATCATTCTTATTGCCGTACGATCTGAATAACTGTATAACGTAAATGGAAAGTCCAAATGAACTACTCTATAAACACAGGACGTACAATTTTTTTCCACGGTAAATACCGAACCTCTGGACATCAGTTCTATAAAACAAGCGGGTGAAAACTTCAACAGTTGCCGTCACCGGCCTGAGTTATGTTTTAGTTTGATTTATTTACTGTTTGAGTTAACGTATTTACAGTGAAATTATTTTCTCTCAGCCTGCATAGAGTATTTTCACAAAATTGATGGGAATAGTTTTTTAATACTAGGTCACAAATCGAATAAACGCGCGTTTATTATACACACGATTCGTGAGGATATTTGTGCAGTCTATTGCGATTAATTTTCTGTCTACTACAATAGTTTACTAAATATAAAACAAAACTTAATAATGAAAAGTGGCGTTTGACATAACGTTAGTTACAGTTTTTAATTTTCAAATTACAATAAGAAGGAAAATCGGTTCCACTTTCTGTTAATTCTACCGATAAGGAGCGATAATGAAACAAACAATAAATCCAATTTTTTATTGAAAAATAATATTTCTTTCATTTCTATTTCTGTGTATTATAACAGTTTGTTTTCCTATAAACGTCTACGATACGCGAGGGAAATGAGCAATAAAGATAATTAATTTACGATTTATACCGATAAAGTAAATATCGTTAAAAATATAATAGCGTATAAATTAGTTTTAGTAGCGAGTAGTTCGGCCTTAAATTTTTAATATTAATTTAAAAAAAAGTGTACAAACTAATAACAAATGAATTATCAACAAATCATTAATAATTTAAAAATTTCCTCGATAAATTACTTCTAAAGTTAATAATAATAAACAGGTAAATATAATGAACGGCAAAGGACTACGTGATATGCCCGTTTACTTTTGTCAAAAGCCACTAACTCTATATCGGTTTACGCCTAAATATCTTTACATCTTTCATTATATTCACATTAATATTCCGTTAATATGGTAAATAGACGGGAGTGATAACGAACGAGGTGTCAATTGACCTACGGGAAATTATCTGGCGCAGACGTAACACGCAATCGTGAAATCGACTTGTTCGAAAGGATTCATATATATAACAACGCATTTGGACCTTCGTAATAAACTTAATTTATAACAGAACATTCTGCAAACATTACTTTAATATTTAGCCTGTAAATATGTAATATTTTCATTGAAAGAGTAAGAGATTAAAAAATTATAGTAAAAAAAAAAATAAATAGAATAAACGTTGGTATACAACAAAAGCGATGATAGATAGGGTTGGATAATGTGACCGGTATCATGTACATCTAGATGAATAAAAATGATAACGTGAAGGATACGATAAAAATACTTGTAGAAGCACTTTTACATCATCTACTTGTAATAATCAGCTCTACGATTTAGATAGTACTGTGGAGCATCAGATGGAAATTGTAACCTAATATAAACTCGAAGTTTCAAAAAGGCTGAATTACTAGATTCAACCAGAACAGATACTTCCGATCTCGCTACAGGCTTTCATTCTTTCCAGTGTGCTAATAGTTTCATAAAATCTATTATCGTAGAATCTGTTAAAATGGACAAAGTTTTGGTCTAACTGACGAGAAAATATTACTTCACTTTGATCCTGCTGTGATCACCGATCCCATAGAACTAGACCTCTCTCGCTCGGTCCCTAGATAGAGAGAGGTTCCCTCCTCTTCAAAGCATCAATGTTCTATTAAAATTAAAATTGCGAGCTCTTTGTATTTGTTTTAACTATTTTTTTTTCGAAATATACAGACGTTTAATTATATTTTTACAAATTAAAAATATTCAAAAGGAAAATTCCGATTAGTGTCTTGTAATTCTTTCTTTACAGA
Organism: Lycorma delicatula; assembly: GCF_047948215.1. Lineage (NCBI taxonomy): Eukaryota > Metazoa > Arthropoda > Insecta > Hemiptera > Fulgoridae > Lycorma > Lycorma delicatula. The sequence goes on from NC_134455.1 coordinate 287,931,061, forward strand.
CCCCCTAGTTAATTTCAACGTTTTATTGAATTTTTTATTTATAAATAAACGAGGTTAGTCTGATTGACCTTGAGGCACGGAATAAATTGATTGCGGATGAAGCTCTTTCATTAATCATAACAGAAATGTAGGTTTTTCTCTTGTCATGTTAAATCGTCGCTGCTGACGTGGAATCGATTGTTATAAAGCTTGAATGTTTAACAATCGTAACTTATACGAATCGATGCGATTCTTTATAGTTCCGTACTGACAAGATCGGGTCAGGTAGGATCTTGAAAACTTTTTAATATTTATACTGTCATTCTCTTTTAATATCACAAAAATTAAAAAGTCGTAATTTTTTTTTTTGCGTACCGTTTTGAGCTACTTTAGAACAAAAATAATCAAAACGTATACAAATTGTGCATTAGTAATATCCGTAGAACGTCCGGCTTATAGTTTATCGATAGATAATCGTATGTATATTTTTACATAATCTCATTAAGTACTGTTTCAACATATTTTGAATTTATAAAAATATACTTAAACGTCTGTATATTTCGAAAACAAAATAATTAAAATAAATACAAATAATTTGCAATTTAAATTTAAATTATAGAATATCGATGATTTGAAAAGGAGAAACCTCTCTCTATCTAGGAACCGAGCAAGAGAGGTCTAGTTCGATGGGATCGGTGATTTTACAGGATCAAGTAGTAGTGAAGCAATATTTTCCCGTCACATAGACCAAAACTTTGTCTACCCTAATAGATTCTGTGATAATAGATGTTATGAAACTATAAGCAAGACTGGAAAGAATGGAAGCCTATAGCGAGAGCGGAAGTATTTGTTCCAAACCTACCTAACCTTCCCGTCAAACGTCTTAATGCTAATTATTGCCACGGATACACTACACCCGAAGCGGAGAGATACCAGAAGCTGCCACCGCCTTACCTTACGTCAACGGCTTGCCAAGGGGTAAGGAAGATAATCTTAAAGAAATATTACATGGTCTTTCCGGGTTGAGATTAGACCTGGCGATCTGCATCCTGTCATCTCTGAAAACGGTCTCTTACAAGTAACCGATAAACCTCGGACACAAGCGGGATTTCAAATAAGCAAACTGGAAATATTCAAACCGATAAATGCCCGAAATGAAGTTTAATTTGAAACTCGAATATTGTGAGGGTATTACCACTTAACAGATACTAATACTATAAAACGGGTTGGTGATTATTTGAATTTCAATACTGTGTAAAAAAAAATAGGACACGGGCAATACAGAAGCACGATTCTGTCTTACATAAGAAACGATGTTAATCGAGTTTATATGAAAATGCAAAGTTCCGGTCGTGGCACTTCTTGGAGCACTACATGCGACAATTCTAGAAAAGTAGTTTCTACGAAAATGAGAGTATTCTTAAAACGTTAGCCGTATAAATTAGGAAAACTGGAGATTTGAATTAAACGCAAAGTTGGAGATACTGTACTGAGAAGTCAAGGAGAAATGATATCGAAGTATCGGTAGACTGATAAGAGATGAGAAACAGATTATCAAAATTAAGAACTTTCTTTTTTTTTAATTGTAATGTCATCGAAAAATATACGTGTAGGCAGACGATTAGAAATTTTCATTCTGTTTAATTTCCTTTCTTAAGACAAATTTCTAGGATGCGGAAAATGAATGTACGATCTGTTAGAGGTAAATAACAAAGACTGTTGATAATTAAGAGATACATGTTTTTTAGGGATTTAAGAGAAGAAATTATTGATGGAATCCGGATGATATCCGTACGATTCACGGATATTTGTAACGGGGTAGGCTAATTCATTGATGAGAGAAGCAGCACAGAATCTCGACGTATGTGAAGAAGACAGAACATGATGAGATAAAAAAAAATCAAAAAATCACAGATAGCATTGCAGGGATGGCAGAAGTATTATAAAACTATTTGCAGTTCTTTTTTTTTCTTAAAAGATCGAGAGGTTTTAACGAAGCGAGAACGGGTTGAAGATTGTCAAAATAACAGCTAAAACGATATTAATGAAATTAACTTTTGCCAAAGTCCTCCCATACTAAATTGCTTCAAGTTTAAGGGAGGGATCTTTTGATAAAATTGAAGAAAATCCCGAATTTAATAATACAAACGACGGCAAGGTTCTTGCTTATTATTAATAGGTTCTACTAATAAGAGACGAAGATCCTCAGAAATAGAAGGTAAGTTTTCACAAATGAAAACGATACGAATTGACGAAACATCGAGATATCAATGCTTCAGTAAAATTTTTAACGGGAAGGTTAGAATGCAGACACTATGACAAGAAGTACGAACTGCTGAATCTGCGATGCGGTTTTAATACTGAATTATAAGTTAACATATATAAGTTTTAAAACATTCAACGTAGAAATAGTAAAGAAAGAACTCAATTAATATTCATAGAATTTGTAAAAGCATATAATACACCAATTACTATAAAAACTGTGTCGTGTACCAAATAATCAGGTCCATAAAAGATATTTAAAAGAATTGGATAGTGCTTCAGTAAACCAAATTATACTTTTGTTGAATCAGCATTTTGGTTAACTAGCCACAAATATTTAATGAACATTGCTTCGTTCTGAAGCTGATGTTCTAAGATTTCGAGCGCCTACGAAACACTGAAGACCGAAAATTATTTTAAATTAATTATTTTAACTCGAGTCGTACAGTTAAACGTTGTCAAGGTCGTAAATTTTGTACGATTATTCGCAGACGGTTGACAATTTCTAGAAACAGAAAAAAATATGCCGATAGAAGATAAAAATGTTAAAATATTTGAAAAATCAGGATGTGAAATTAGACAAGAAAGATGGTCGATAATGTATCTACAAATAGAATTTCATACACGGTATCCATTTAAGAAATAATAGGTAATCTGAGAAGGAACCGCTAAAAGAATCTATAACTCGCATAGAACAAGTACAATTAAATTGCTCATCCATGAGAAAATAGGTTTCATATCGAACTAACTGGCTAAATGGAAATATCTTTCAGCAATGATCAAGCGGTTTGAAGAAAAATCGTTACTTCCTAGTACGAAGTACAGGAAGTATTGTGATAGTGAAAAATTTCAGTTTTCAACTTCAACGGAAATATCAATTTTGACCATCCCTGAATCCAATTTGACTAGTTTCAGCATGACGTCTGTACAAATCTCGCATAACTCAAAAACGATTAGCCGTAGAATGTTGAAATTTGGATTTAGAACAGTTGTAATATCTAGCTGTGCACCTTTCCTTTTAATTGCAATCGACCAAAAAAGCCTAAAATCCAAAAAAAATGGATTTTGGACTTTTTATTAACGGCGATAATAAGTCCTCATTGAGAGCTTTTCAACGATATATTTGAAAAATAATCGTTGTGGTCCTTATTTTCATTGGTTCCAGAGTTATAACCAAATGAAATTTTAATTAATGAGAAATGATCTTGACTTCATCTCCTTTTTTTTAATTTATTTTTTTAACTTTTTTTAAAATTTAAATATATTAATTTATTAATAATTATTAACCCGTGATTGTAAAAACATTTTTACAATAAATAATTATTCAATAATAACAATAAAAAAAAATATGAAAAAAATCAGAAGTTATTAGTGAAATAAAATTTTATGTACTTTTAAAAATGTGTATATGTAACTTATTAGTACAAATATGTATATGATTTTGTGAACATCTGATTATTTAATATTAATTGAAAATTATAATTTAGAATCGTAGTATTTTTGGATTTTCTAGTTTAATTTCTATTTAATTTTTTTTAATTACTCTGGAATTTTTGTTTCATTTTATTTACATTAAAGTAAACTACAGAGCGACTGAAAAACAGACCCTCACAAGAACAACATATACACTGTGACATACATGCCCGATCTTTAATAAATTGCAAAAAAATCTTATCTTTTAGTTCATTGTTCTCCTGATACTGTCGAAAAATATTCTTCCTAAGTCGGGGTTGATCATCATTTTGTTTATTTGTTGCCAATCATTTAATCGCTCTTTGGTTTCTTATAATTCTTCTGATCTTAATTTATGTACATGTTCTGTAGTTTTCAAATTTTCTCTCATTTTATTCATCCTCCTCTCTTAATCTTTTTATTCTTTCCTTGGTCTTAATGTTTTCTTCCTCTTTACATGTATCATCTTCTCTTAATCGTTTTATTCTTTCTTTGGTTTTAAAATTTTATTTCTCTTTATATTCATCTTCTTGTCGTTTTTCGAGCTATATTTCTTCATGTTATCTTTCTTTTCCCATACAATTGTTTCTTTTTCATTTTTGATTATTCACCAAATAATCAAATAATAAAAAATGAATATTTTACACCGTAAGGTCGAAATTAACATTTGTAACCAGTATACAGGAGACATATACACTGTGACATACATGCCCGATCTTTAATAAATTGCAAAAAAATCTTATCTTTTAGTTCATTGTTCTCCTGATACTGTCGAAAAATATTCTTCCTAAGTCGGGGTTGATCATCATTTTGTTTATTTGTTGCCAATCATTTAATCGCTCTTTGGTTTCTTATAATTCTTCTGATCTTAATTTATGTACATGTTCTGTAGTTTTCAAATTTTCTCTCATTTTATTCATCCTCCTCTCTTAATCTTTTTATTCTTTCCTTGGTCTTAATGTTTTCTTCCTCTTTACATGTATCATCTTCTCTTAATCGTTTTATTCTTTCTTTGGTTTTAAAATTTTATTTCTCTTTATATTCATCTTCTTGTCGTTTTTCGAGCTATATTTCTTCATGTTATCTTTCTTTTCCCATACAATTGTTTCTTTTTCATTTTTGATTATTCACCAAATAATCAAATAATAAAAAATGAATATTTTACACCGTAAGGTCGAAATTAACATTTGTAACCAGTATACAGGAGTTCACTAACGGAAAAGTTTAATTATTAATTTTTATTTATACGACACACCAGAAATCTGAAACTTTTGTTAATCAGCAACTCGCTAAAATACGAATAATACTGATATAGTAATACGATCAAAAAAGGGGCATTTGCTCTATCCTAATATTTCATGTACGATTGTTGAATTAAAATTGCATAAATATTTGATGTTAATAAAAACTAATATTTCAGCAACTGTGTAATTGTCCACTATAAATAAGAACTGGAGGATCGTATCTAACTTTCAAATGAAATAGGCAGCGAAAAATGTGTATTTGTAAATTAATAGGCGTACAAGGAAGTCGTGTGGTGTCCACATTACATTTTTATAATATGCCACCAGATCCAGTGATCTGAAATACCGGAGAATAAACCAAATTCAAAGAAAGAAAATAAGCTAATCCAATACGATTAAACACTATACTTTTCTAATGGATTTAAATTAATAGTTTTAAAACACTAACCGATAAAAAATATTTTCAATCTATAAAATTTTACATGATATTTTAAGGCATATCGTCTCGAGCTGAACTCGTTTAATCGATTTGGGAGAGTGTTAAAGTCAGATTACTGCACTCAATACAAAGTTAGTGCATCTCTAAGTTGCACTATCAAGATGTTATGCTCATGGCAAAAATAAAATAGATTCCACGGGTTCAGTGCAGAGAAAGATGAAATCGATAGGTACCAGTCAATCGAAAAGAAATTATTTCTGTCAATTTGAATGGTTGTATACGCACTTATCAAACGGCTTAGCTCACTCATCTTCGTACAGCAATAAAAGACAATTAAGTACTAACACAATCTTGCAAATAAGATGGTTTATTAACTTTTCAGCCAGTTCTAGTTTCAAATACATACTACAAGTTATTATGAAAACCATCTCTACCTTAATTACCGCTACCTTTATTATTAGTATTACATTTACTGTTAAACTGGGTATTATTAAAACCATTTTCTTTTTTAATTTCAGGATTGAATTGCAGAAAATTAAATTTAATTTTCAGTTTTTTATTAGAAATTTTCTATTTTGATCAATCATTCTACCGTTCTGATGAGAAACTATATAAATTGGCTTATCACAAATATCAACAATTTTACCATTGCACCTACAACTTATACTATCCTTACCAACTGCACTATCACCCCATTTGAGAATTGTTCAGGGTTTTAACACCTCTGCCATAATACAATTTTTTAAGGTGAACTCTGTCGTGTAATTTTTTTGAATTACCCTGTTCACCTGACAATTAAAATTTGGAAGTAAGCTTCTGATTTGTCCTAATACAGCAATTCAGATAGAGAACTGAATTTTGAATTAAAATTCAGAAATTAGGGAAGAAATTCAAGAATAGCTAAATATTTGTCAACACCCTTTAGCCTTTCTATGTTGTAAACAGCTAACATAATTTCAAAACCAATTCCTCAGTTTATTTACAAATATTAGGCCCAGAATAAAATTTTACGTGAACTCATTTTACACTTTTCTACATCGAGATGATAAAAATTAATTCGCTTCAACATATCATGTTTAAGGGCCAAACGAACAACTAAACAATCATCCTTAAAAACTAAGTCTTTACATACATACAAATAAATTAACCTTATAACTATAATATAGTTTTATATTATCAGGTAAATCCTTAAATTCAGGCCTCTCATTACCAATATTTTTTAACAATTAATTACAATCACTATCATTGATTGTTTAATCGACAAAAATCTAATATTTTTTCATAGAGCTCGGTAATTATAAATAAACATGTTTACACGTGCTTGTTCCTAATCTATTAATGATACATTTTCACAATTAACTGAATTACAAAAAAGTGCATCTACTGTTAAAAATTCCCTACTAGGTTTGTATTTAATTATAAAGTTGTATTTTTGAATTTTTATTCACATTATTTGGAGTCTGAATGGAACGTCACCTAATGATTTAGTAAAGATTCTTTCAAGTCACTAGTGATAGGTTTCAATCGCAACAGTTTTGTCATATCTGTAATGGTGTTATTGGAACAAATAATTTCTGATGGAACCCAGGAACAAACAGCTAACATCTCCTTAACTATCTGTGCGAATAACTTTTGTAAATTAGAAAGTGATTTGGAAGCATGTGCTACTGGTAAGTCAATGTGTAAAAGAAAAGCTCTGACAGAATCCTTAGAAGCATCAACAGATAAAACACAAGATCTGTTTGGGTCATAAAATTGTAAAACTGGATGACACATTAATTTTTTCTTTAATTAAATCTAAAGATTTATCATGTTCATAGGTCCACTCCCAAAATGTATTTTTCTTAATTAATCTTAATAAAGAACTATTTATTTCCGAAACATGTGGAACACATTTACATATATAAGTGACCGTGCCTAAAAAATCATAAGATCTTTAACACAATCCGGTTTATCCATTTTCAAAATAGCCTTACTTTGTTTGTATCAGATTTGATACTGACCTTAGAGAATACATGACCTAAATACACAACTTCATTTAATCTAAATTTACTTTTACTGATGTTAAATTTAATGTAACTTTGCTTAAAGCAAACATTAACCTTGAATCGTGCTCCTCCTCATTCACACTCCAGACAATTAAATCATCGATAAATGTTTCACAACCTTCAATCGATTGAAATACAAGTTTATAATGCTTGTGAAATACCTCAGGTGCAGAGGCTATACCATATGGTAATCTCAAAAAAACTACCTACCAAAAGCGATAAAAGTACATAATTTCGAATTTTCAGTGCTCTTTAACTTAACAGAAAGCTGTAATAGCCGACAAAAAACTATAAATACATGCTGCCAATTTCTCAAAAGCTGGTAATTTAAAATGTTCTTTTTGATGGCTTTATTCAGATTTTTGGTCTAGACATATTCTTAATATACCATTTGGTTTTCTAACTACCACTACCTTACTTATTGTTGGTTGATTTATTTTCTTAATAATACCTTCACTAATCAATTCATTTAATTCATTTTTCAATGATAACTGCAAGCAGATGATGGGAACACCCCTATAACCTTTAACTTTTGGATAAATTCTTTTTAAAAGATAGATATCTTTTAAAATTGTGCTATGAACTAGTTTTTTTTTATTAATCCCAACTTGCCATCAAATACATCACTAAACTCTAACAATATATTTGTCAAACTTAACCTACTTACATTACTGGTTACTCTGAAACCTAAAGGACTTTCATTGACTATATAATAATTAACCTCAATTTTATATAAACAGTTTTTCTCAATCAAATTATAATTCAGAATAGTTGGTTAACCTAAAACAGATGGAGTTTTACCTTTGCTTTTTAATACTTGAACTTTAATGAAAATTGTTTTTTTTATTTTTCCATTGATAAGGTACTTTTAGGTTAACTTTGCTAACTGTATCCATTTGTGAACTATCACAATCACATAATCTTATTTTATTACTAAGAATGTTACTTTTAAATTTAATCTCTCTAATATATACAAAGGTAAATGCCACATTCATATTAACTACCAACTTTAAAATTAATAGTTTTACCATTAATCTGTACGGCTTCATCAAACGAATTTATACCATTACCTGAATTTGCAGGACCTATGAACAAATTTTCAAATCTACACAAGAATTGATGTTAGATGACATTACATTCACTTTTTTAGAACGGCACATTTTACGAAAATGATTATACTTATTACATTTATGACACTGGTTTTTTTTAAAATCATGACTACTACCGTACTTGGAACATAACTTGTTATGTCGACTTCTAACTACAGACTTATTACTTTTAAAAGTGACTGGGGACATAGTCTTCACTTTTGCATCTTGAGTTCTCATAGTTTTCTGATGGACAGAGCATTAACTGAATGTTCACTTGAAATGGCTAGAAATTCTTTTATATGTAATGCTACAAGTTCCAAAGAGTTACAAATTTGGATGCATTTGTTGGGTCTAAATACTCTTCTTTTAATAATCTTTCTTTAAGATGTACATCATTTAATCCTCTAATGATCTGATCATGGATTAAATTGTCTCTTAATTGGTCAAAATTACAATCCATACTTAACCTTTCAAATGAAGTTAGAAAGTCGTCAAATGTTTCTTCATCTTATTTTTTACATGTAAAAAATTGATGATGCAACAAAGTTTCATTTCTAATAGGTGTAAAATATCTTTCAAAAACCTTTAGTGTGTTATTTTAGTATTTTTTTCCTGCTGCTGTGAGATCAAATGTGTTCTATATTTCTAGAACTCCTCATCTAGTTACATGTAACAATACAGCTACTTTAGTTTCACTATTTTTTTTTCTACTGTTCCTGAAGCTATAAAATATACTTCAAATTTCTGCTTCCATTTTTTTTACATTATCATCTAAGTTACCTTGTAGTTTTAAAGGTGATGATTGTTTCAGCGATTCCATTGTGCTGCCTCATGCTGGGGAACGCTACTCAACACATATAATTATATTTTATTATTAAAACTTCCTGGTATCACATTTTATATGTTATAATTAAAACTGGTTCTATTTACGACTGCACCATGTTATATATGGTGATATAATATTGAAATAAGTACGCATTTATAAGACATAATATACATTTAATGATAACTCTCGACCATGATGGATACCACTGCTGCCATGATCATTCGTCCAATATATCTAATTTCTGTTCCATTTCAAAATTTCTGTTAGCTTTAATGGCAGGTTATTCTCTGGACACAAAAGGATTTTTCAGTATGTTAAATGAGTTTCCAGTACCTATAAACAAACAAGCTGAGATTTATTTTCTAAATACAGAATATAATAAAATCTGTTTCTTGGAAGTCCAAATAGCCTATTTACAGAAAGTTTTTTTAAAAACGTTCTTCTCACTGCATGTACCCCCAGACCTGAGCCAAACACATGACTACAGATGTGTACAATTTGCCATACACTCTTTACAAAAAATAGATATTTTCATTAAAAAATTACTTCATAAACTCTTTACAGAATTTTGCAAGGATGTTCCTTCTTATAAATGACCAGTGGAGAGTCAGATCCCAAATTCTTATAGCTTTTCATAGTCTCAGTTAATTTCTGTATCACCACATTTTTATGCATTTTAGCACTTTATTGGCCTAAACAGTAATTTTGAATTTAAATTTACCTCCAAAATGTTACAATTAGTCACTAAATTTGTACATCATATTCTATAGTTTCAGATTCTCATGTACAAGGACAAGATCATTAACATAAATCAGCGATCAAATTTTTAAATCCTGAATCCTTATTCAAGATCGCACCTCCTTTTATTTGATCACAATCTTTCTCTGTCAAGTGATTTTAATAAATAAATTAACCTTTTAAATCAAAAATTTAAAACAATAGCTAAGGATGACTGTTAATTTAATATCTTGAATCAGGTAGGTTTTATCTTTGATGCACAATACCTTTTTGTTGGGCAGAATGCCTCATGATCAGTTTTAGTATAAAAAAGTATAAAGAGACAAGATCATAAAATAAAATTTCCAAAAATGTATTAATTTGAGAAATCCAGTAAAAAAAAATAATTAGAACAATTGTTAAATAAAAGGAGAATCAGCATGGCTGAAATTAAAAAAAAAAATAGTTTTATTGACAGAAAAATACAAAATATTTAGTTTTTGCAATGGAAGTTGTGTTTTTTTTTTTCATCTAACACATAAATAAAAACCTTATGTTTATTACTTTCGCCCCCACAACAATTTTAAATAATCAGTCTAACAATTATTAAGAATGAATTATTTAATCGATCACGTAAATCTTTTTATTTTTACTTTCTTGTAGAAGTAAAGTATTGTGATCGTGAAAAATTTCAGTTTTCAGATTTCAACAGATATATCCATTTTGAAACTCCCTGAATCCATTTTGACTAGTTTTGGCCTGACGTCTGTATATGTAACTCAAAAAAAAATTATCTGTAGGATGTTGAAATTTTGAATTTAGGACTGTTGTAACATCTAGTTGTGCACCTTCCCTTCTGATTGCAATCGAATGAACCAAAAGTTCCAGAAAAGCCCAAAATCCAAAGAAATCTAGATTTTTGACTTTTTCTTTACTGAGTAATAAGCCCTCATTGAGAGCGTTTCAATGATATCATAAATGGTACTTATTTTCATTGGTTTCAGAGTTATAGCCAAATTAAATTTTAATTAATAAAATATTTAGATCTTAGGGAAAGGCACATCAGTTTGAATCAGACTTCATCTTTTTTTTTTTTTTTTAACTTTTTTGTTTTTTAGTTTAAATATATTGATTTAGTAATAATTATTAACCTGTGATTGTAAAAAGTTTTACAATAAATAATACAATAATAGCAATAAAAAAAAATACAGAAGTATTTGTGAAATCAAATTTTATGTACTTTTAAAAATGTCTATATGTAATTTAATTGGCGTTCAAGAAGTCAGATTTTTTAATTACTATCACAAAAGACTTTGAAGTAATGTCACAACATAATACGGCTAAACGTGCATATAAATACAAACAAACAGATACTAACGTATACATATTTGATAAGGATATTGAAGTTTGGTTTTTAAATACTTTAAAAAACTTTCTTTTTTACAAAATCTTACCTTTTTGTACAAAATCAAGGCTTGTTATACCACAATTTCGATTTACATCTGTTCGCGCATCACACAAGAAAAATTACTTTTTAAAACAACTTTCGAATTGATAATTTTCTGTAATTTCAAAGGGTTCCAAAACTTCATTTTTTCTTTCTTTCGCAATCTACTCATTCAGGAAATCGTAATAAAAGCATAGTATTACGTAAATTTCTGTTATCGTAAGCAAAAAAATTCAAGGAAAAAGAATAATGAGGCAAGAGATTATGGGATAACAAACTTTGATCTTGTAAGAAGAGCTAAGATTTTGTGAAAAAGAAAGTCGTTTAAGTATTTAAAGATCAACTTGTCAGGAAATCTGTTTTTAAGTTTTGATGAGGTTTTTCTTTCTTGGTAATATGCAGAAACTAGTAACCAGATATTCTCTTAAAGAGTTATCACAATTATATGTAATTTTATAATACAAAAAAATAAACTTTTTTCTTTGTACGATAGTTGCAAACAGAATGCTAAAGTAAAACATACCATACCCGGGACAATCTACTTAAATAATATGACAACTCTATAGACAAAGACAAAATATATTTGTGACAGAAAATAAAACTACTCGGTTAAAAATTAAATGACTGAGTAGGTGTTCAGAGGACTGCACCATTAATCGATTTCTGGTTGACTGAAGAACGATGACCTTAGCTGTTAACCGGCGCGGCGGTGGGCCACTGGCAGCTGCTTCTCGGCCGTAAACGATCTCACTACACTGTGCTGACTTCCCCCTCTCTACACCCCTGAATAATCTGGTTTCAGGTGGTACGCATACCAGCATCACGGATAGTGAAGAGCCAACGCTATTTTCTAACAATAGCTTTCATAAAATATTTGGCATTAATAAAATAGACAATTTCTCCCTAATTATTTTAACTGTTGAAATACTATTACCATGTATTTCAGTCTATTTCCATCTGTAACAGTCGACACGTTTGAATGAGATTATTTGTGTATAGGAAATTTCATATTAGGATTAGCCTTTCGGGAATTATTTGTAAACGACTGTACGTACAATCCGATTCTATAGTACCGTACTCGCTCTGAATACATAATCAAAACTCCCCGTTTGGAATCGAATGAATCTCCGCCCAAAAACTAAAACAAAAGAGTGATAAAAAAATAAGAAAACAACAAACGGGAGTTTTATTTAAAGCAGGCATGTCAAACTCGTTAACCACCGAGGGCCATATTAAGTATTATATATTAAATTGGGCCGCAAAACAAAAAAAAAACAAATGGAAATAATGATGAAGCATAGCTTTTATTATAAACAAATCAATACATACAAAATAATAAACAGAATATAAACATATTAAAAAATACGTATGTATGTAGCAAAGTTTATTTTCTCAATTTAACATTATTTAAATAAAATATATTTTTTTTGTTAAAACTTGGCAACGTTTTTCATTAACCAAATCTTCAAAATTTGTTGAGCTGTAGTTATTCTTAAAATTGCTTGCACATACTTGTCTGTTAATCTTGATCTTTCAGCAGTTTTATTACTTTTTACAGTGGAAAACAGTTTTTCGCACAAATATGTGCTAGCGAACATAGAAAAAATACGTTTAATTGCTAATAACACACTGGAAAATCGCTCCGGTGATAATTATAGAAATGTGGAATTCCAACATTCATATATTTTTGTTCAAATACGGAATCGCACTGAATTTCGATAAGTAACAGTTGTAAATTTTCATCAGCAGTCTTAACATCAGTTGAAAAAGGAGAAGTAAATAATCGAAATTTATTTTCACATTTCTTGAAATCCAACATTCTTCTTTTGAATTAATTTTCTAACAATTTAATTTCGTTGGCATATTCTGAAAACTTCAATTGTGACGATTTTTGTAATAACGACTGGCAAGATTCAAAGGGAGACAAATTTTCTTTTTGAATTTGTTTTTGACAGAGTAATAATTTCTGTTTGAAAACATTTATACTGTCAAATAAATGTGGTAACCACATGCTGTTTGCCTTGAAGTTTTAGATAAGTCGACTAAGGTGATTTGTAACATCAACGGCAAAAACCAGATCTTTTATCCACTGATCGTCTTTTAATATTTCATATTCATATTTTTTGGATTTTAAAAAAATTATCATTTCGTTCAACAATTGAATGGATCGTTTTAAAACTTGATTACTGGAAAGCAATCGAATTTCTGTGCAATAAGGTAGATCGGTGAATTCACTTCCTATATCTTCTAGAAATTTACTAAATTGACGGTGATTAAGTCCACGAGCGCGAATATAATTTACAATTTTAGTTAACGTTTTTTAAAACATGCCCGATATTTAGAACTTTGGAGCGTAATGTTTATTGATGAATAATACAATGAAAGTGTTGAAGAGAATTATTACCTTGTTCTGTGTATTTTTCTTTTACTTGTGTAATACCCCTTTAATAACACAGCACCGTCAGTTGCAAGATAAAAACTAGTTTTTATAATGATGATTTATATTTACTCAGAACATCCATCATTGCGTGACAAATAACAACCCCAATAGTTGTATCGTGCATTGGGATAATCTCCAGAAGCTCCTCAGTTACTTTCAAGTTCGTATCACATACGCGAATAAAAACAGCTAGCTGAGCTTTATCCTGTACGTCTGTGTTTTCATCAATTTCAATGGAATAAGTTACAAATGTTAGAATTATTGATTTTAGTTCATTACGTAAATTTTCGGCTGTATCATCAATTCTGCTGACAATGGTATTTCTTGTTACGCTTGCATTTTTTAATTTTTTTTTAAATGTTCCGGGCACAATACTTCCACTGCCTGAATCATACATTCGCTAATAAAATCCCCTTCAGCGAATAGTTTCGATTTGGTTGCAATTAATGCGATACCAAATAGCTCGTTTTTACAACAGCTGTGTTATCTTTAATAGATTTGGAAAATATGCTTTGTTGGTTTTTCCGTTTATCTTAATTCTGACAATTTATCTTAACGAAGCTTTCCTATATATTTCGCAATTTTCCTCATGAATTGTATCATAGTGTCTTTTAATATTATACTCTTTACAAACCGCTATGGAGTTTCCATACATTAAAGATAAAATTTTATTTTTTCCCTGAATACAGAAGTACTGTAATTCCCAATTTTCTTGAAAAGTGCGATCCTCTTCTTCAATTGATCGTTTTCTGCTCATAATTGTGAAGTGCTTGTGCAATATTTTAATGCACTGTCAGTTAAACAATAAACAAAGAACACTACTTTTTTAAACCAGGTGAAATTTGTTATTTGCAAACTAGACTAGAGCGCAGCATTCGTTCACTGACAGTGCTAACGAATAGCTTCTGATTCTGGCATTTTCTGACTCATTGTCATGCGCAAAGTATAACTGTTCTCAGTTAAGAAAGCGTAAACACATGGATGGGCAGAAACTCGATTGGGATAGGCATGTGAAGTGGTGTGGGCAATCTAATTCGGCAGGGGGATGGTGTGATGCGTTCAAAGACTGAGTAGAAGCGGGATTTCAGTTGTCTTCTTGCATTCATGTAGTTCGTTTATCTTTTCTTTCTTTTTCCAGTTTAGCCTCCGGTAATTACCTAGTTCAGAGGATGAATAAGGATGATATGCATGAGTGTAAATGAAGTGTAGTCTTGTACAGTCTCAGTTCGACCATTCCTGAGATGTGTGGTTAATTGAAACGCAACCACCAAAGAACACCAATATCCACGATCTAGTATTCAAATTCGTGTAAAACTAACTGACTTTACTAGGAGTTGAACGCTGGAACTCTCGACTTCCAAATCAGCTGATTTGGGAAGACGCGTTCACCACTACACCAACCCGGTGGGTTGGTTAGTTTATCTACCGTACATAGTTACTGGTGTTTTAAATCAGTATTTTGCAATACCAAGTTTTTATAAACAGTTTTTTCAAAACTAATTTTGTTTCATTAAGGAATTTTTACTTATAATTTTAATTACAGAATCCAGTGTTGTCAAAAGTTAAATAAACGTATTGGTTATCAATCTTGGCGGGCCGCGTGTTTAACACGCCTGATTTAAAGTAATGGTTAAACTTCTTATGAAAGGTAGCGATTTTTCCTTCGCTAAAAAAAGATACACTAACATGATAACCGCTTGTCGCATGATAATGCCGCTTTGTTGTGCATTTTTCTTCACATTAAAGCTATTTTCACTATTAAATATTCATTAATTGACAAGTTTACATGTTTTTACTCTTTTCTAATCACGCAAAATGAAACTATTCTTCTCAGACAGCAAGCAAACGTACGTTTCGTCTATATTTCGTCAGATGGCGCAGGCTAAAATCACATGTTCTACTCTTTTCACAAAAGAAAATGAATCCGCAATTCTCCGTTCGTATTTCGTCAGATGGAGTAAGCCATCATATTTCAGAAAATACTAGGACATCAAAAGGTATTATGAAAAAACTGTTTAATAAATTATAAATATAATATAATATGACGTAATAATGACAATAAATAAAAATCATAACTAAAATAATAATAAAGGTAATTATACTTTTTGTATATTATTATGATGAAGAGTAAACATAGGTACAGCTGAATTACCATCAACTGATCTGCGATAAGGTACTTTCCAGTTAAAGGAAATAATATATAAATGATATTTATTATAAGTAACTAATAAAAATTAATACATAATACACATATATGAAATGGGAAAACTGTGTCTACGGTTTTTAAGACAACGGTTTGGTTGTGATATCGGTAGACGACAGTCATTGCTGGTAGTGTAAGGAAATCGATGACTACAATTTAAAGGTAATCTTTATGTATTGTACCGATTGTTTTATAAAACTCATCTAAAAACATTGCTTTTAAAAGAGCCTATATATTTTTCTTGGAGAAAAAGAAATAATCAACAAACACTTTAAGAAGGTGTAACAAAAATAACTGATATCACAACCACCAAAAAAAGTGTTAGTAAATCTCCTTATCACAAAAACCAAATTATATATTAAAAAATGGTGAACAATACAAACCCCCAACTTACAGCGTACAGGTATCTCAAAAAACAATCGTTTGCCCTGAAACCAAAAAAATTAATATACAAAGAAACTGAACACTATTTGCTACTCTCAAACTTCTCTAAAACACAATTAATTCTCAAAAACTTGAATATTATAAAAATTCACTCGCTATGGGGCTGCTTCAAAATAACACACAACTGGCTTAGAAAAAGCACGAGAAAACAATCAATCTGCTGAAGCATTAACATCTATTCTGAGTAATATTATTTTGCTCTTCATTATTCCGTAATTAAAACAGCCCCATGGCGAGTGAATTTTTGTAAGTTTTTCCATTTTTTTATGATAAGCAGATTCACTAAAACTTTTACAGCGAACAATAATAAGACAGGCTTACCAGTATAAAATGCTTTTTCCATCATTTTCTACTTTCAGAGTCGAACGAACGACAGCTAGAAGAAATCAGATTTTTCCACAAGTAATTAATTATACGGCGGAAAAAGTATTATAAATAATTGACTAACAGAGACAAATCTTAAATTAAAAAATCTTTTTTACTACCATCAAACGTTTTCAACCACTTTTACGGTATTCCTAAGTGAAACTAGCAAGGAAACTATGAATCTAGATTAAGTTTTGGCTAGAGGTCTTTATATTCAGAAACACATATTTAGAGTGACAACAAAATATATTATCGATTTCAATTCGGTCTCTTCATTTAATACCTTAATTTATTTCATACAGATTTTTTTTTAACCCCTGGAATTTGTCTTTTCATCATTACAATTCGTTAACAACCCCACTACATTTGACACTGTTGCTCGAGTAAAATAAAACACACGCACTGCACAAAATAAACACATTTAATATATATCAAAACCTTTTTACCACATTCTAAATAAGTTTTCCTCCCTTCAAAAACACTGTCACCAATAACTTCAGCTGGATTCGAAAAGAAAACCAAAAGCATTAATGTCGATGACAAAAAAATTGATCGAAACGGTTTTCAAATAAATATAACATAGTCAGTCCGTTTTGCTTAAATTTGTTCGTTATTAAAAATAATTTTAAATAATCTTCATCGCGAACCATCAAGGAAAACCATAACATCAAATTTTTTTCTTTATGCCATTTTGGTTAGCCGATTTACAAAAAGAAACAAAAATTTATGTAAGTTGCATAACAATTAAAGAGTTAAAAACGTTTAAAGTTATTTTACTTAGCATCATTCAAAGTAACATCATATAAACCAGCATTATCAAATCTTTTGAGATGGTATTGAGTTGAACATGATAATCAGCCTAAAACCACTACCGCAGCTATTCCTTCAAAGATGATATAAAACGTACTGCTTCAGCGGTAAGGCAATTGACAAACCATTAGGTGGAACACAACCTTATAGATTTCTCTGCGCAATGACAATATAGCGTACAACAAGAGCGACCAATAGCTAGATAATCTCGATAGGATTTACTGATAGTGTACCACCCGCTAAGACCTGATCGCAACACTACAACCAACTGCAGTCCTGATAATACCAAATCTGACCCACAAAGCCAGGATTGTCACGCGTGCAGTTCATTTGTTATCTTCCACCAACTCGTATATTCCGATGATCCGCCGAACAAGATTAAAGATTCACTCATCAACATTTTCAGGGTGTCTAATCAAAGTCTAGTGTACACTCGACACAATTAATGCAAATCGGTTCGTTCGGCATTCAATGGCGAGAGCCTAGAGCAACGGATTTTATACAATGAGAGTCCAAGAACCAGCGTAGCTTTAGGAAAATTAAAACCTACCATATCCGGCTGAATCGGAATCACCACGCAGGCATAGATGTTACATAGAGAACGACCGACTTCTGATCTGACCTGAAACTATCTGCTTTCGTGTCGAGGGAACTCACGTCTAGCCTGAAAGTGGCACGCAGCACGAATACGAAGTTCTTTTTGACATAAGAATACTCGGGAAGGGCTCCGACAAAACTACCGCCTTCCTGGCCGCCTCGGGCGGTAACGGACATTATAGCTCACATAAAGTCAAACATCAATCATCTAATGAGGAAGGCATTTAACCGATTGCAAATTGTTTACATAGTTAAATCCAGATTAGAAATCTGATTTTATTATTTCATTTTGATGAAAAATATTATTTAATGGTTATCAATGACTTACGGCCACCACTCCAAAAACAGGTGGCATTAAAAAAAATTACATTAAAACTATTAAACTTGAAGGAAAAACTGCACGTTCTTGCAGATTTTGCAACATTAAGATATTCATAATTTCAAAAGCGATGGAGAATTGTGTTACACAATTAACCATTTTACTATAAATCATAAAGAGAAACAGACTAGATTACTACTTAAAGCTAAATGACAAAGACCAAGTAAAATATAGTAAATTTTATGCAATGTGATCAATACCAGATCCACGGAGAAAATCAAATCATCAACTATAAGTGGTTTATTTTTACTTCTGTAAAGAGTTACAAATAAGATAAGAGGCTTATCGGCATATTAAAATCTATTTTAAAATGTCTAATATATTAAAGATATGAGTATGAATCGATAATGGTTTACATATTTTTTTTATTCCAACCTCAATTTATACATAATATTACCAGTAAAATTTTCTAATAATCCAGCATTTACAAATAAAAGTAACAATAATAGTTATGTAATTAACTATAAAACATGTAACAATAATAAAATACAGTATAAAATAAACAATCAATCGAGTTATACATTTCATAGTGCAAAATAACAGTATATTACTACTTAAATTTTAAATATCTTATAAAGTACATGTTATTATAAGAAATAACACTATTAGGACAATACCAAATGCAGTAAGCACTACCATTTATATGTGTAATTTCTAATATTTAAGAATTATAATACTACTTGTGTAATGCATACGTAAAATTATAAATATATTTAAAGAAACAAATAAATACAACCTACTTACTGTTACTACTAACCCGTTTACTAGATTACCACAGCTCCAAAAAATTCTAAATTAAAAAGCATAATTCTTTTTAGCGCATCTCCCTGAGCAATATTAAAGGCAGATAATAGAAGCCCCCTATATATGACTATTTTTACAGCACATTCCTCTAATAAATAAGAGAGATGGTCAGTAATCCAATTAAATACACCAATTCTACTGCTGTTTGGATCAATTTTTATATCGAATGAATTAAAAAGTTTTATTTTCATATACAGTACCTATGAGATTGTTGTAAAAATATATGTTGTTATTTCTTGTGTTATGTAATATTTTTTGGGCAACTAAAAGCAAAGCTGTACAACTACCACACCACTTTATAATATTTATATACAATCATATTTCAATCATAAGCAATCATATTTCTTAACTGTTAAAACTTTTTAAATTTTTATACAAAGTTTATTATTTTAAATGCAATTATAGTTTACCTCTTTATAAAATGGGCCCTTTAGATTTTAATGCACTTTCTTTACATAAAACAGAGGCAGGTAAGTGTATTTAAAACAAAATTTAACAAACCTGTTAATTAATAAACATGATATAATTTGTGTGAATTTTGATTGCGTTTGATAATTAACTTTTTATATTTTTTTATTTTAATTTTTGTGCACCTAAAACACTGAAAATGTGTTTTCTGTATTTAATATAATTTTATACTTAAAATGACCTAATATATATCAATAATATAAATTTTTTTATCTATCTACAAGAATTGTTTTCATGCAGTTATTGTGTATTTTAAAGGAAAGTAAATTATCAGCATCATTACTAGATTTTTCATTCTCGTTTAAGGTACTTTTGTATCTATAATTTAATACTTATCTTTTATTTTATCGCTATCAATTTTTGTATGATTAATGCTTCTATGCTTATCTAATGTTCCATTAGAGTTGATTATCTACATTGAGAAAATTTTAAATGTATATATGTCTATGAGTGCATGCACAATATACCATATGCTTAATTTTATAAAATAATTTAAAAATACATTGAACTGTTTTCAGTAGTGCTACAATAAAGTAATGAGACTGATTTTTCTTTGCAAGATGTGGCAACCCTGCAGCTTGCGTAGGCACACCATCTTTGACCTTGGTCTATAAGCTACTTCTAGTCCAAGCGGCACATTGATGCAACTGCTCAGTCGTGAGTTGTGCTGTAATAAGTGAACACGTGTTTGTGTCTCTCGTCACAGAAATGAAACCGCAAAATATTGCGCAACGGTATGCAATTCCTTTTTGCGTTAAATCGGGTGAAAACACGACGACAACTTACGGTAAGCTTCAGAAGGCTTTCGGAGAGGAGGTTATGTCAAGAGCTCAAGTTTTTCGGTGGCATAAAATTTTTAGTGAAGGCAGAACGAATGTTGAAGATGAAGACCGCAGTGGACGACCATCAACCTCACGGACAGATGTCAACTTGACCAGGGTGCGTGAAATCGTACGATCTGATCGAAGATTATCCGTGAAAATGATTGCAGAAGAACTGAACATCAATCGAGAAACGGTTCGTCTAATATTAACTGAAAATCTTGGTATGAGAAAGATTTGTGCAAAAATGGTCCCCAAAAATCTCACACAACAGCGAGAAACATGGAAAAATGTGGCAGCCGATCTTTAGAGCAAACGGAAATCAATCCAGATTTGTTGAGCCGTGTTATCACTGGTGATGAAGGTTGGTTTTTTCAATGCGATCCAGAGACAAAACGCCAAAGTTCGCAATGGTGCTCAAAGGGATCACCCAGACCAAAAAAAGCTCGCATGTCAAAGTCAAAAGTGAAATGCATGCTTGTGTGCTTCTTCGATTCCAAGGGAATTGTTCATAAAGAGTGGGTGCTTCCTGAACAAACAGTTCAATGTCCAAAAAGCTGTGACGAGGGTCTTGGGGATATTACAGAAGATGAATTCCAGAAATGTTACCATCAATGGCAGAAGCGCTGGAATAAGTGTGTGCAATCAGAGGGGAACTACTTTGAAGGAGACAACACTAAACATGACTAAAACGGTAAGCAACATATTTTTTTTTCACATCAGTCTCGTTACTTTATTGTCGCACCTCGTATTTCCCCTTAAAAATTTTCAAAGAAATGAAATAACTTTAATAAAAAACAAATCGGGCTTAAATAATTATTTTAACTAACATGTGTCTTTTTTTATAGTTTTTAAAATGTACTAATGTTGTTAAAAAAGTTTTTGAAATGTGTATCATTGCTTTACTTTTCTGAAGATTCTTAAATTAAATGGTTTGATTTTAATGTTGTAAAATATTTATCTGTCAAATATTCTGTCATACTTACAACTCCTGTCCAAAATTAAATAGATAAATAAGCACCAAATAGCATACAATGAGATATTTCACCGGTTCTTCCATTATTCCTTTCATGTATGCGCTACTTTTGCTGATATACAACCCCAATTTTTTAATAGAAAATTTTAAAATATTGTTCACGTATTCGATTCTGTTATCAAATATCAGTCTATTTTAACTTTTATTTTCCTACCGTATTTGTTTTAACGGCTTGAAAACAGCTAAAAAAACTTGACATTTGGAAGTGAGAAAATTCAGAAACACATTTCCAGTGGAGTTGTTGCTGCTAATTATGATTTACTTCACTAGTTCATGCAGATCAGTAGAGATAAAACCTAATATACTTTCTTTGCTTTTTTCCTACTGGCTTTAAGTAGTAACCTAGCATTTTTCTCTTTAAAATATATAATAAAAAAGAAATAAATTGTACAAGACGAATCCCTATAATTGTTCATTTTAAATTTTCTTACTATTTTTCCAGTTTATGGCAAAATTCTGCATCACTGCAAAAAACTATCAACTGAAGAGCATGAAACTCTTCTTAAGTCAATCACTTATAATTTAAATACAACCTTTTGATTTACTTAGTGGCCATGATCGTCATTATTGGAATCCAATAAATGCACTACATCATTATCAAAAGCTACCTTTTGATAATGTCCTTCCTAAACTATTTCATTTTACTAATAACAAATCAATTTACCTGAATTATATCGAAAATTTGTGGATTCAGTAACACTTATTCTTGCATTCAATTAAAGTGCAAAATGACTAATTATCGATTCATCTGTTAAGATTACTACTGTCCATTGCACTAATTTTAACCTTTAAACAACTATTATATTAGATTATTTTTTCATGTGTCAAAAGGGTTTTAAAACATAGCCCAGGTACCAGTAATAATTAAATTTATTACTGTCAAAAATGAAATCCAAAATACTATACAATTATACCTCGTTTAATGTTATGTCTGATAACAAAGCTTCTATATAACAAAATCCATAATTCATAATCTTTTCTAAAATTTTTAAAAATATTATTTTATGAAAACATTTCTAAAGGATAAATTAAGGTAAAACACTGTAGACTAATGAACTTTTGTTCAAACACACCATTTATTAGTTGAAAAAACAAACTTAATAAATGTAATAAGTATGAATGTAAAGTAAAAAAATTCTGAAATATGTCTGGTTGACAAAGTTCCTACTGAAAAAATATTATCAACAAAAGATTTGTAAAGATGTTTGAATGATGAAGATAACATTTTTAATTTTCCTTGTAATACGAAATAAAAAGGTGATTGTTATTGTAAAATGATTAAATGCAATAAGTGTGTACAAGCAATTATTAAATGAAAGAGAAAAGGAGCATAAACAATCAACTTTAGATGCGAATGTGTTCTGTGAATAAATGAAACTGCAGTAACTATTTCAGTTAGTTAATCTCTACTGTTATATTAAAACAATCGGGAACGTTGTATTTTAAATAATTAAATCTTTATAAGTTGTGATTGTACAATCTGATCACTTTAAAATAAATAACATTTCTAATGATTATTATATGATTTGTAATGCTAAGCTTTTTTTTAATACATATTCAAAAAAAGAATTTAATTTTTATTGATTAAAATAAATTTCTTTAATGCACTTAACTTACATTTTTAATGTATTAAAAATTTATTGAATAAAAATTACTTTTCTTAAAGATTACATACATATCTTCTGCACCCATAAAGCAACTTGTCCTGACTGACTTGACTGAATCATCAACACCCAGTAAAAATTACTGAAATAAATTGCTGAAAATTTGTGCAAGAATACATGTTCTTCCTAAGGTGTTAGTGTAAGTGCACACTAAGAAAAGATTTTTTGAAATTCCAAGTATAAAGGATTAAACTGGAGTAACAATGAAATTTACTATTTTCTTTTTTTAATTTCTCAGTAACAAATGGGGTATATCAGCTTCATTTTTGGTATGTATAATCTTCTTGTGAATATTTAAAAACTAATTTCTAGATTTTTGAAATTCCGAGTTTGAAAGGTTAGAATGGATTTAAATATTTTTTTTAAACCCGACTATTGTTTTTAATTTTTCAGTAACAAATGAAGATAACTTGATTTTTGGCAGGTGTAATTTTCATGTAAATATCTAAAAACCAATTTCTAGTTTTTTCAAAATTCGACCTTGAAAGGGTAAAGAAAGATAAAAAAATTTAAACAATGATTGCAAATTTTCCCCATACCAGATTATACTAAATGCGATATTCACTAAATCGGGGCTTGCAAATACTCCTCCGATAAATATTTAAAGACCATTTTCAGGTTTTTTATTTCGATTTTTTAAGGGATGCAATGGTCTACATCGCGGTGGCTCAGCCAGCAAAGCCACTGTTATTTATGTGTGACACAACTGGTTGCACCTGCCTTCGCTTACTTTACTAAAAAATATAAAAGAAATTAATTTTTTTTTTTTTTAATGAGAATAGTCACCTCCTGGTGGTGTTTGTTGGGTAACACTAAGAACACACAAAATACATTTTCACCCGCAACAAATATATGTAACCAGTTATAACTAATATTTTTAAGATTGAGAACAACTATTTTGAAACTTACATTCTTAGATCACTCAAAGTTTCAGGTCCTGTACTGAGCAAACTGCTGCTCTGAAGAAATTACAATATATATTTTTCTTTTTATAAATTTAACAGGCTTTAATTTTTATTTATCATTATTATTCTCACAAGCATGAGTAATGAACATGGCAGGGTGCAAGGGGCAGAGCCTTGACCAGTTAGTATATATATATATTTTACTTATCAAGGAATTTATCCCCTTCCCAACCATAATATTTTAATTTGATAACAAAGTTTCAATCAACAATTTAATTACATGGAAAGTTTCCTCTTCGTTAAAAAAGATATGACTGCATTTATACCAGCTGAGTACTTATCAGGTTTCTTGGAGTTATTTCTTTTATTGCTGAACCTGTAACTTTTCCCATGCTCAGTTCAACTATGAATGTAATGTTTTGTTTCACAACAGAAAAGGTATAATAATTTGTTACTTTATTGTGTCTGTCCTTGTCTGTAATCTACAAAGCATATACGGCAGATAAGGTACAAAAGGCAATGTTTGGTTGCTTTCTCTTAGAGTAATGAAGTTCACTACCACAGACAGTCCCTTCGGTGAAGAAGTCCCTTCGGCTCCTCAAGCAGGAATAGCCATCGAGAGGAGGTTATTATTTGCTATTTGTGAATAGGGCACGCTAGGTTCACTCATGGATATCTCACGATTTTGACCGATGTACCCATTTGTGTTCACTGTGACTGACAACTAACTGTACACCACACCTTGTGGATTGTGTCTGTTATGTGGCATTGTGTCAAAAATTTTATTGCATCACTATTTTTGATTTTAATGATATTTGGTGTATAATTATGCACCTTGAAGTAGCCAAAAAATATTTTTTTTATATTTAAAAAAAAACATTTTCTTGAGTAATAGACTATTTTCTAACTTGCCAACAGGTAAAAACAGCCACTTTCATCACTTTTTCCATGAGCTGTTGTAGCATTCTTATTTTACACCACACAAGAGGTTTAAAAGAGCTTTTTGGAAAGAGTAAAGATGGAACTTCATCTTAGTGTATTCAGAATTCATTTTGTTACACAAACAAATCTTGTAATGTTTACTGAAGTTAAATTTACAAATTGTTTTTTCAAATTTTGAGCCCAAAATAAATAATGAAGGGCTTAGGGTAATAGGCCTGTTATTACCTTTTAACTCTTAGGTACTAGTAGTATACTTATAAAAAAAAAAATTTCCAATTAAAAAAATGGTCGCCAAATTGTAAGATTTTGAAAATGTCTTATTTTTGGGGCCCAAAAACCACCGTGGGTCAGGTGGAAAAATCTGAAATTTTTACAGGAAGTAGGTACTTTTTATGTACCTTAAAACCATATAAAATTTATTTTGTTACTCAAAGGGTTTGACAACCAATGAAGCCATCAAAACCACTAAAAAAACTATTCCTTCTAACCATGAACAATGTATCCAAAAAAATCACAGCATGTATTTTTTCAGATAATAATGTAGACCTACTATACAAAATATTTTGCTATGTCTATAATGAGAAAGCTTATATTCTAGATAGTTTGTTACTTAAAGTATGATTCATGCACACAAACTCATGTTTAAACACAAAAGTGAATAGACATGCATGGGCATGAATGTTTGTGTAATCCTGAATGTAAACATTGTAGAAGGCTCAATTACTATTCTGATTTTAATGAGATATGTTTAATTGTTGCTAGTGTTAATACTGTGGTTAGGTAATGTACACTTGTTTATTAAGTAATTTTATTAGCAGTGAATTTCTCTTTTGTGGGATATCTTTTATTTTTAATTTTATTAATTAGAAAAAGCTTTATTTTGACTACAGAGAAACTCAGATAAGACAAAACAAGGTGCAATTGGTAGTTTTATAATTTATATTAACTATATTGTTATTGTAAGAACCCTTGGCTTTTATAAAAACGGATTATGGAGTGTTCAATTGGCATTCACACTAAAAACAGTATGTCACAAATTGACTTACAATAGATCTTCAGTATTCCACGATATTTTAGTTTACTGAACAGTAAATAACACTGATATCTTTAAGAAGTGGATGTACTGAAACAAGAAATATCTGTAGTTTTCATAAAACCAAATATTTAGATAAATATTTTCATATTAATGAGAAAAGTTGCTCTGACCCATTTAGCTGTCACATTAAACCGGTTAAGAAATTTCCCTTCGACAAATATCTTTGACACTTTCAACAAGTAATCCAAATTTAAAATTAATTCCAGGCAGAGTACTGTGTATAAAATGCTTAAACAAAATATAAAAACCACAAGATGATACAGAAAGCAAACCAGAATGTCAAGATATATTTAAGCCTCAATGTGTTATAGTTGAGTCTGTGAATAAAGCTTGTTCAGCACTTGGCATTTTCCCCATTAAGGTTCAAAAATTATCGAGCAGTGCAAAGGAACATTTTAAAAAATAAAGTTACAAAATTAGCTGAGTAAGTTACCAGTAAATTAAACGATTCCTTTGATTTAAATATTTATATAGAAGAAACCAGTTTAGTACCATACAATTATACTGATTTAGGTAGGGAATATGATGAATTAATCATTAAAATAAAGTACAAAATGAAAACAGTTACATCAACCCAAGAAAAAAATTAATAATTTAAGTTTATTACCAAGCAGCTGGAGCATTCAAAAATTTTAAATGTGTTTAATGTTAGTCAGTATTTAGCCCGTCAATCCAAATAATTTGTTAAAACAAATGGAATTTTGCAAAAAGAAACCCAATCACATAATTGATGAAAATGTTATTAAATGTATCCAAAAATTTTACCAGAATGATGGCAGAGCCGATTGATCCTGGGCAAGAAGGATTGTGTCTCTTCTGTAAGACAAGCTGATGGGAAGAAAATTAATAATCAAAAAAGGCTTATCTTATGTCATTTAAAAGAACTGAACACAGCCTTCAAAGAAAAACACAATTTAAAAATTGGTTTTCCAAAATTTGCTGATGTAAGACCTAAATTTTGTGTTATGGCTGGGTGAGGTACACTCACTACTCACTCTCTCTCTCTCTGTGTGTGTGTGTGTGTGTGTGTGTGTGTGTGTCACCCACCAAAATGTAAAACTCATGTTTCTGCTCTAAAAATGAATTTGATTATAAAATTCTCCTTTCAACCATGGTATGTGATACAAAAAATGAAACATGCATGCTGTCACAGTGTGAAAAATGTCCAGGCACTAATGAAGTGCTCAGATTACTGCTAGAGCTGGAATGATTTTGATTCTGAAATTATCTTTAATAATAATTCTTCCATTTCAAGAGTACTTAGATAAACTTACTGAAAATTTAAATAATCTAAAGAGTCATCATTTAGTTGCAAACAAGCTAATTTTCTCAACATTAAAAAGGAAAATTTGTTGAAGGATGAATGTATTGAAATTGGAGACTTCTCTCAAAATTTTCATTTTGTGATACAGGATAAATTCCAGTCATATCACTGGTCAAAAACATTACACAGTAAATCCATTTCTCATATATTTAAAAGAAGAAGGAAAATTACAAAGCCAAAGCTACTGTGTGATTAGTGAGTACCTGAAGCACAATACTACATCGTTCTTCTGCTTCCAAAAGCAAGTTATAAATAAAGTAAAAACACTTTTACCACAAGTTAAATTATTTTTTTGGGTCCCCAGCCCAATATAAAAACAAAAAATCTCATAAATTTGCGCTACCATCCAAGAAGATTTTGAAATCACAGCTGAATGTCATTTTTTGCCTCATACCATGGAAAAGGACCATGTGATGGTATTGGTGGAACTGTAAAAAAGACTGTGACTAAAGCAAGCCTTCAAAGAACAGTCAACAATCAAATTGTTACACTTTCTGAAATGAATAATTATTGCAAATAAAATATTATAAATATAACATTTATTTTCTGCTCTAATAAAGAAGTACAAGAAACTGAATAATATCTCAATTCTCATTATCAGCTAATCACAACAGTCCCAGAAACAACAACCTTTCACAGTTAATTTCTAAGAAGTCAGAAATGTATTCTGAAAATCTAGGCGATCTCTGAATCTGAACATTTACATTAGTATCGGTACACAATGACACTGGTGTTTCTGATTGCTTTATAGGTTTACCAAAGAAAAATGTTAAAATTATGTCTGCTGCATATACAATGGCAAGTAACGGTTAGGTGAAGTCATTTAAGTCAAAATACATGAAAATGAAGAGGAATATCGAATGCACTTTTTTCCATCCACAGGGTCCTGGTACTTCATTCAAGAAATCATTGAGAGATAATCAAATATGGATCCAACTGGAAAATACTTTAGAGATTTTCATGCCTTCAAAGCTTTTTCTATCAGCTACTGTAATAGGACACAACATTACACCAAAGATGAATGAGGACTTAAAAAAGTCCTACTCAATAAAAAAAATGGCAGGAGCACAAAGTTATATTAGTTAAGTTTATTATCAAAAAGTGCAAGATTTATTCATAACTTCTATTCGCAGGAGTAAAATAACGTAAAAGTGAATTGAACAACTTGTTAATGTATTTGAACTGTTTATCATTTTGTAATTATTATTTATCATTCTGTAATTGACTATTTATTAATATCAAATATTAATTCTAATAAGTTTAGTTTTAATTATTTTAATCTGAAAAAATACATAACAGTACTTCTGATGTAAACATATCAGATTTTTTCCACCTGTCCATGTGGTTTTTGGGCCCCAAAAATGAGATATTTTCAAAATCTTAAGATTTGGCGACCATTTTTTTTAATGAAGGACACTCAGTAACAATCCAATTTTTTTATAGAAGTACTACTAGTACCTAAGAGTTAAAAGGTAAAAAACAGGCCTGTTACCCTAAAACCTTCATTATTTATTTTAGAACCAAAATTTGAAAAAAAAAACAAAAATTTGTAAACATAACTTCAGTAATCACAAGATTTGTTTATGTAACAAAATGAATTTTGAGTACACTAAGATGAAGTTATATCTTTACTCTTTCCAAAAAGCCCTTTTTGACCCTCTATACAATGTAAATAAGAATGCTACAGCTCATGGAAAAAGTGATGTAAATAGCTGTTTTTACCTGTCGGTAAGTTAGAAAATAGTCCATTACTCAAGAAAACATTTTTTTAAAAATACAAAAAAATATTTTTTGGCCACTACAAAGTGGGTAGTATATGTCATATGCCAAATATCATCAAAATCAAAAATAGTGATGCACTGATCATTTGTTGAATTAAAATGGAATACCTCTTTTATATCATTTTACTATTGGCTACTGTATACTGAAATGTAAATAAGTCTAAAACAATTTTTCTCAGGTTTATAGTGTAAAAATACTTAAGCCAAATTTAATGCAAGTAACTAATTTTGGAATGTTAATTGTTACTTTTTCTCATAATATATTTTTTACACCAACCAGTTGTTAGTGTAAATTAAAAATAATAATCAAAATAAATTGTTATAATAACTTATATGAACACATCACCTTTCTTTCCTTCCTCACTAAATAAAAATTATAGTAATGTGAATGAAGCAAAAGAAACTGAAAAATTATATGTATCCTTTATTCAAACAGGGATCTTCCATTTTGATAATGAATTACAATGAATTTTGAATTCATTTTGATGAATGAAATACAATTCACAATCACAACTTCTGGCAGTAGATTATTTTTAAAATTTCCATATATACTGGGTATTTACTGATGTAATTTTAACAAAATAACTGCAAAATAGTTTCTTTTAGCAATTTTTTTTTTTTTAATTTTAATTCAAGTGAAAATTGTCTGTATAATGTATTTTTTCAATTCAATAATTCTCTAACTTATGGATAAAAAGTAATGTAAATAAAGAAAATGTTAAAGCTCAAGGAGACAATATTCCTTAATTTTTATTATATTTTCAGTTTCAAAATAAAAAAAATTCAATTTCACAGTTTGCTCAATATCTTTTTTCTATTTTATTAAGAAATGCCTTATATTACAAGGTAACTGGAAAACTGAAAATTATTAATGCCAATGGTCTTTCTGATCTTCTGGCAATAAACATAATAAAGAAATGTTCAATCTTTTTCTTTAAAATACATTAAAACATCATATATGGGATAGCGTATACACCTTAAAATTATTTTAAAATTTTATAATTAAAAAAATCTTCACAGAAACAAGAACTGACATTCCTTAAAATGTTAAACCAAAGAGATAATGAATGTTATATCAGTAATTTGTAAGAGTCACAAGTCTTATTATAAAACATACAAGATTTATAAAAACTAAATTTTTTTACTAAGAGATTAACAAAAATCATGGATTAACTAAAACTCATAAAAACAACAAACAAATTTGTATGTGAAATGATCTTTAAACACCATATTGATACTTAATTCACAATGGTAAAAATAAATATTTAAAAAAAGTTTAATTACATAAATAATTACAACTCACCAGCAATTTACATAACGGTATTAAGGGCAATTCAAATTTTAATCACTTCTAACGAATACTACCTTTAGATTTCATACACGAACTAAAATCAAATCAAACAGGCAAATGAACACACTTCAATTTTTAAAATAATACATAAATAAAGTTAAATTAACCAGGGTTACTCTTTCAACTGCGCGACTACTAACGTACTTTAAAAAATTTTATTTTTCTTGATTATCAAAATTCTTGGTAAAAGTCTTAACTATAACACGAATCACTAGAGCATTAACAACAAACACGACAGCACAGCTGTTCCACCGAAATTTTCCAGGCCGTCTCCGCGAGCATAACAAATCAGTGATGCATATTGCACAGAACAAAAAAGTCCCATTAAAGACAGCTGAATCTAATTTAAAGTAGGCTACAAATTCATGATATTTTCAAACAAAAACTGTATCTACTAAAATCGCAACCGCTGTGATTTTTATAAATTTACTATTTTAAAAAACTAACTTAAGATTCAATACATCATAGGTTGGCGAAATCGAACTAAAAACAGAAACAAAAGTAATTTGTTTTTTTTTTTGTAATTTTATTTCGACTTGTTTTTGCATTTTTTACTCGGCCTGAAATAATTAACAAATTTTATATTACATATATTATAAAAATGTTGTATATTATTTTTTAAAAATGATATTACATCCAAGTTTTATTTTTACAAGTTAATTTTGCTCAAACTTCAAAAGCGCGAAGCCAGTCACCGAGGGTATACTTAATTTTTATTTTAATTATTTCGTCTAGCAAAATCATATTATATATCTTAAACACTGAATTATCGAAATATATATTTTAAATACTTATTATCCTAGCTACAGTATTAACTACTTTAGTAACAAAAAAAAAAAAAAAAAAAACAGAAAATGTTTGCCAAAATGTGTGTGCCATAGTACACTTATGTCAAGCTCAATAAAAAATAAGAAAGCTGATGAAGATGCCTCAGTTTGTAATAAACGGAAATACTACAATTCTATTCAGTTTTTATTTGTAAAAATGAAAAAGTAACATTACAATTATTGAAACATACTCACTTTAATAGAAAGAAATTAAAAATGTCAGTCTTTACCGCATACATGAATGTTAGAAAGATGCATTTTTCATATACAATCAACTATCATAAAATTGTGATTAGGGTGGCAAGCTGAAATAATTTCTTTCTAAAAATTCCACAACATTAATCCTCTCATGATCTGTTGTAATCATCAGATTACACTTCTTGAACCATTACATGTATTTATTTATTATTACTTTTTTGTCTTCAAACCAAAAAATCCAATGTATATAATCATTGGGCTTGTTCTCTCTATACTAAAATACAATGTGGTACCAGTACTCTTTTTCTATTTCACTTACCTAAAAACCTCAATTCTTTGTGAAAGAAATGTGTAGGTAATGTAGGATTTTCATTTAAAAGTGTTGATTATTCAATTTCTTAATGTATTATATCAGGGCACTTTCAGAAAATAATTGTTTATACATAGTCAATCTTTATACTATACATAGTGTGATCAAAAAGAACCTGACCTTGACTCATAAAAACAAAAATACTTAGTTTATATATATATATTTAACAAAATCTATTTAGTTAAATGACTTTTCCCTTTACGTAAGTTGTGATGGATGATGAGGTGAAGCATTGTAGTGATGTATTTTCACAACAGCATGAAGGTCATGCTAACAGCTCCTTACTCACTTGACATGGGTTCCTGTAATTTTTGGCTCTTTCTTGAGCTTAAAAATCCACTTAAAAGAAAGAAATTTAAAGACAGAGAAGAGATCAAAAGAAATTCAAAAAAAGGACTTTCTCACTAAAAACGCTTCCAACAATGGAAGCATCACTGGCACAAGTGTATTACATCATAAGGGGACAAGTCATTAAACTAAATAGGTTAAGTACGTTTGTTTTTTATGAGCCAAGGTAGGATAAATTTTTATCACACCTCGTATGAGGATAATTTTCATTGAGAATTAGTTTTATATTTTGGCAATGAAAATTATTAAGACCCCTTAATTTCTCTTACCTTTCAGAACAACATTATGAAGATATAGTGATGGCAGTATATTCATTTATTTCCAAAATATATTTTCTCCAGTAAAAATATTTTATTTAAAATATATTTTTACTTTAGTTTGGGTGATGTATTAAACAGTTTCTTTTCGGTAGGAAATTATAAAGCCATAATCAGGCAATAAAGTTACAAGATGTCATTTAATTCTGAAAATTATTAACCATTCAACAGCATACAAGAGTCAGGTTGGCAGAGTATTTAAGCATCTGTTCTGGATTAAAACAAAAAATTAAAAGTTTGCTCGAAGTTGTTTTTCAACCAATCAGTACATAATACAAGTACACTGTTTTTTTCTGCTTCAGATTAACTTATGCATAAACTTCCTATGATTATTTAATAATAATTAACATGGATATGTTTGTTAGGTCTGTATGGAAAGTGAACATCATTTTTTACTTCGATTTTTTTCTTTTTTTAATTTTTAATTCTATATTTTTAAACACAATTTTAAACATTTACATAATTATGCAAACTTTGACTTTTTAGGTTCTGAAGTTTTCAAATTAATTTTTTTTTTTGTCTTCAGTCATTTGACTGGTTTGATTCAGCTTGGACAGCTCTCCAAGATTCCCTATCTAGTGCTAGTCGTTTCATTTCAGTATACCCTCTACATCCTACAACCCTAACAATTTGTTTTACATATTCCAAACGTGGCCTGCCTACACATTTTTTCCCTTCTACCTGTCCTTCCAATATTAAAGTGACTATTCCAGGATGCCTTAGTATGTGGCCTATAAGTCTGTCTCTTCTTTTAACTATATTTTTCCAAATGCTTCTTTCTTCATCTATTTGCCGCAATACCTCTTCATTTGTCACTTTATCCACCCATCTGATTTTTAACATTCTCCTATAGCACCACATTTCAATAGCTTCTAATCTTTTCTTCTCAGATACTCCGATTGTCCAAGTTTCACTTCCATATAAAGCGACACTCCAAACATACACTTTCAAAAATCTTTTTCCTGACATTTAAATTAATTTTTGATGTAAACAAATTATATTTCTTACTGAAGGCTCGTTTAGCTTTGTGCTATTCGGCATTTTATATCGCTCCTGCTTCGTCCATCTTTAGTAATTCTACCTCCCAAATAACAAAATTCTTCTACCTCCATAATCTTTTCTCCTCCTATTTTCACATTCAGTGGTTCATCTTTGTTATTTCTACTACATTTCATTACTTTTGTTTTGTTCTTCTTTATTTTCATGCGATAGTTCTTGCGTAGGACTTCATTCATTGTTTCTTCTAAATCCTTTTTACTCTCGGCTAGAATTACTATATCAGCAAATCGTAGCATCTTTATCTTTTCACCTTGTACTGTTACTCCGAATCTAAATTGTTCTTTAACATCATTAACTGCTAGTTCCATGTAAAGATTAAAGAGTAACAGAGATAGTATCCTTGTCAGACTCCCTTTCTTATGTTCTTCAATTGTTACTGTTGCTGTTTGGTTCCTGTACATGTTAGCAATTGTTCTTCTATCTCTGTATTTGAGCCCTAATTTTTTTAAAATGCTGAACATTTTATTCCAGTCTACGTTATCGAATGCCTTTTCTAGGTCTATAAATGCCAAGTATGTTGGTTTGTTTTTCTTTAATCTTCCTTCTACTATTAATCTGAGGCCTAAAATTGCTTCCCATGTCCTTATACTTTTCCTGAAACCAAATTGGTTTTCTCCTAACACTTCCTCCACTCTCCTCTCAATTCTTCTGTATAGAATTCTAGTTAAGATTTTTGATGCATGACTAGTTAAACTAATTGTTCTGTATTCTTCACATTTATCTGCCCCTGCTTTCTTTGGTATCATTACTATAACACTTTTTTTGAAGTCTGACAGAAATTCCCCTTTTTCATAAATATTACACACCAGTTTGTGTAATCTATCAATCGCTTCCTTACCTGCACTGCGCAGTAATTCTACAGGTATTCCGTCTACTCCAGGAGCCTTTCTGCCATTTAAATCTTTTAATGCTCTCTTAAATTCAGATCTCAGTATTGTTTCTCCCATTTCATCCCCCTCAACTTCCTCTTCTTCCTCTATAACACCATTTTCTAATTCATTTCCTCCATATAACTCTTCAATATATTCCACCCATCTATCGACTTTACCTTTTGTATTATATATTGGTGTACCATCTTTGTTTAACATATTATTAGATTTTAATTTATGTACCCCAAAATTTTCCTTAACTTTCCTGTATGCTCCGTCTATTTTACCAATGTTCATTTCTCTTTCCACTTCTGAACACTTTTCTTTAATCCACTCTTCTTTCGCCAGTTTGCACTTCCTGTTTATAGCATTTCTTAATTGCCGATAGTTCCTTTTACTTTCTTTATCACTAGCATTCTTATATTTTCTAAGTTCATCCATCAGCTTTTTCCAAGTGTATATTCTTCTATTATGATTTTTAAATTGGGTGTTGGCAATTACTAAATTATACTTTGTGCAAAACTCTGTAAGTCGATCCCCTCTTTCATTCCTTTTGCCCAGCCCGTATTCACCCACTATATTTTCTTCCTTGCCTTTTCCAATGCTTGCATTCCAATCTCCAACTATTATTAAATTTTCATCTCCTTTTACGTGTTTAATTGCTTCATCAATCTCTTCGTACATCTCTTTCTACTCACTCTACCTCATCATCATCATGGGCGCTTGTAGGTATATAGACGTTAACAATCGTTGTCGGTTTAGGTTTTGATTTTATCCTTATTACAATGATTCTATCGCTATGCGTCTTGAAATACTCCACTCTCCTCCCTATCTTCTTGTTCATTGCCTGCCCATTATTTGACGCTGAGTTAATTACTCTAAAATTACCCGACCAAAAGTCGCCTTCCTCTTCCCACCGAACCTCACTAATTCCTACTATATCCACCTTCATCCTACCCATTTCCCTTTTTAAATTTTCTAGTCTACCAACCTTTTTCAAGCTTCTAACATTCCACGCTCCGACTCGTAGAATGTTATTTTTTAGTTTTCTGGTGACCCCTTCCTTAGTAGTCCCCACCCGGAGATCCGAACGGGGGACTATTTTACCTCCGGGATATTTTACCAAGGAAGGCGTCTTCATTATTGTTGTGTGAAAATGCAGAGAGCCACATTTTCTTGGAAAAAAAACAGCTGTAGTTTTCCATTGCTTTCAGCTGCGCAGTACTCAGAGGACTGAGTGATGTTGATATGGCCGTTTAAGTCATTGTGACTCACGCCCCTAACAACTACTGAAAGAGCTCCTGCCCTCTTTCAGGAATCATTCCTTAGTCTGGCTCTCAACAGATACCTCTCCGATATGGTTGCACCTTCGGTCCAGCTACTCTGTATCCCTGAGCACTCAAGCCCCCTCACCAACGGCAAGGTCTCATGATTCATAGAGGGGGTTTCAAATTAAAGGATGTATAAAATGTAGGTTACACAATGTTGTAAGACCTCTCACACATTTTAACAATCAACAAGGCATATAAAAATATTTTTTATTAAACACTAATCTATTGAATAAATTGCACATTAAACTTTTTAATAAATAAATTATACCATATGATTACATAAACAAGTTTTTTTCAGGAGTTTGATAGAACACTTTACAATTCAAATGGATACTTCCCTATGTAACACATTTCCTGAAATTGGTGAAATTATTCCATTAGAGACTCTCCACCTGTTCTTAGGTGGTTTTAATTTCTGAAGGAAAACTAGTCTTTGCATTAAACCACTGGATGTCCCATAAATGGGTAAATATATTATTGCGTGTTCATGGCTCAATCAGGATATTAAGAGACTGACAATAGAAAATGTTTATATAATTACAATTTATTAGTTAAAGAACATAAGTAAAACAAGACAAATCAATAATAATGACAATAGTAATAATAATAATAAGCGACAATAATAAATAAATAATGATTATAGTAATCACAACCACAACAATAATAATAGTAATAATAAATGTCAATAATAATAGACAGTGATTACATACAAAACAGAATTTAAGATAATCGTCAGGATTTATTCACAGGTATATAATAATGAACACCAGAATTCAGTTCCATTGACAAAAGACGTTCCATTGGCACGACTGCTAGTCTTAACACTTTTAACCACCAGTCTTGTATTAACAACAGAACAATAGATAAGACAAGTATAAAGTGTTTTCATTGCAAATGCCTTTGCTGTTCACAAATAAAATTACCCCAAGCAGTTTATGAATGAAATTTAGTACATTTTCTCTATCACTTATAGTCTTTCAGTAACTCGCTGAACCATTTTTTATTTTTGTGTACTGGAATTACTTGTAACGTCATTTTAATCACGTTAAATTCACATGATAACTCCTCTATCATAGCACTCTCATCTCGCAGACTGACATCATAATGTCTCACAGAACTCGCATCATGACGTCTCACTTAGACTCATTTGAAAAACTGATTTCAACTGCTCTTCCCTGGAGTATTTATACTCCTATCCTCTTTACATGCTGTATTGGACCAACCTCGAAGTGTGAGGGTGATCAACCGCCTTCACATTTTCTTATGAAATTCCAAACCTTGGTTCAGTAACTCTTCTCCCAGAAGAACATTTATTTAGGTGTGTCAGCGAGCAGTATTACATAAGATGACAGTTATACGGACCTGTTAACTATACCAAAAGGGTTTCTTTTAGCCCCTTTCTGGATTCTCCCATTATTATATTTTCTACTACTTTCTTCTTAATTGGTGGGAATCTGTTACTCAGGTCCATTATACCAGTCTTATTACAATACTGTGATTTACTGGAATACTGTGAATACTGGAAAAGAACTGTGGATATTTGTGGTTCTTTACGGATATCACATTCTCCATTCCATCTTAACCTCCCCTTTTCTATCTTCTTGATTTCTTCTTTATATCGGTTCTTAAAAATGAATTTCAGATCCTGGAAGGTCCATGTTACGGATCTGGCAGGGGACTGCAACTAAATTCAGTGACTATTTAATTATTATTGGACTCTGTTTTTTGTCCAGTAATATGCAAGTAAGCCTAAAGGCTTAAGTCCTATTGGGGAAGTTGAGCCTACCTGGTTTCATATTTAATATATTTGTATATAAAATATATGTACTTAAAACAAAAAGTACTAGAAATACAAGAAAGAAACACACAAACAAACAAAATAATAGAATGATTGTGAATAATAATCAAGTAAGTTAAACAGAATTTTTTAATATATATTCTTATGTTATTTGAAATTTTAATTTATCTTGAGCACTATTATGTAAGTTATTTCATATTACCCACATAACTGAAGTTCAAACAATTAATCTGGGCTAACGGGGTACACATATGCAATTAAATGAGTTCACTTAAGCATAAAACAGAAAATATTTTATAACCAAGTTAACTCAATTTGTGTATTGTAAATAAAATGCTTTTGATAAGTACCTCCATCATCAGTTTCCTTATTAAAAAAAAATAATTTTTATAAACTTTGTATGTATCAAGAAAACAAAAAAATAAAATTGATAATTAACAAAGCTTTATCAAAATTGTAAATTTTGTAAAAAGTTTTCAATCTAACTGAATGTATTATTATCAGAATTTTGTAATATAAAACAATATATAAGTTTCATCCCCACCTTCCTTAATTTGTATAAAATCTCCTCACTTAGTCTACCTGTGATTTAATTTCTATCCATTTTTAATTTTTCTAATTGCTATATTTCATTAATACAAAAAGGAAATTCTTGAAGAAAAAAAGATAAAATTGAACAGCACCAACATCATAATTAACTCTTAAAGGTTATCTGGAAGAACAACTTTCACATCATCAGAATGTTAGTCAATAATTTTATTTTTAAATATTATTAAACTGTC
The DNA here is from genome assembly GCF_047948215.1 of Lycorma delicatula. NCBI lineage: Eukaryota > Metazoa > Arthropoda > Insecta > Hemiptera > Fulgoridae > Lycorma > Lycorma delicatula. Next base: position 287,969,896 of record NC_134455.1, read on the forward strand.
TCATCTTGTTCAATATTATTTAAATCTTTTTTTTAATATTTCATTTTTTACAATTTTCATTAACTTGGGGACTTGTAAATGTATTGAAAATATTAAATATCACTTTGTTTTACTATATATATGGAAAATTTCTAATAATTTTATTAAGTGTTACTTCAGGTCACTTGTTACATTCATTTTTAATATTTAATTATTCCGTTTTTTTATTATTATAGATATTATTTACTTTATTTTAAAAACTGTATCTGTAGTTTAAATATTGAATTAAATTATTGATAATGTTTATTTTTATATTGCAATTTCAGTTCTGATGTGAGACAGTTGTACCTGTTAGTACTCAGCTCATACAAAAGCCAAAGTCACTTTGATTTGCATTATTAGATTTTCAGAAACTGTGATATCAGACTTTATTACTAATATAAGAGATATTGTTTAATAAGTACAATCCTGTTCATTTAGATTAGATGAGACCAGTTAGATCTGGATGATGTCCAGACAATCCAGAATGTCATATGGCCTACTGAGATCACAGTAAATGTTAAGTGCAAAACACAGAAATTTACTTGATATCATTATTAGTGAACATATTTACAATAACTTTAAACTTTACTTACAATATCATTTTTGACACACTACAAAACTTGATTCTCAATAATAATTTAACACAGTCACAATAATGTCAAAAACAACAAAGTTTATTAACAATGTTTATAATCAACATATAACAATAACTTTATGACAATAATGAGTAAATAGTATTCATATTAATTTTGAAGCATACACTTAATGTTGCCAACTTAATTTTTCAAAGGACAAAATTTATTGCACTAAAAACAGTTGTTTTAATTTTTACAAATTCGTAACATATTTTTTATTACTACATTAACTTTAATATGAAAAACAAAACTTATCAGTTTTCTTTTTAATAATACAGTTGATTTTTTTGTTTTTCATAGACTTTATTACATTAATTTTTTTAGAATTAAATTTTCTACAAGTCTTGGTAACAAAATTACACATTTATCCATCATTTAACAAAGTTATTGTACTTCAAACCTAAAAAAATGTGTTTTACATCACTAAATTTTTCTATTTTACATAGCATATCATAAAAATTGCACAAGATACGGTTCTGGGATCTACTTTATTTGATTTTTCAGGTCACAAAACATAAGAAATCAAGTTGACCTCATTTCGACAAGAGAACTAAAATCTGGGTGAAAGTTTTCTTTATCCATAACTCAATAACAAAGCTTTTTTGGACATATGTTTGTATGAACTTTTTCCTTATTTCAAGCTCTAGAATCAGTTCCCAAATTGTTTCCCTTTCCTCCTGAATCACTTTGTGTATAAACAGAGATATATAAACATTGTTAGATGTGTGTCTAACTGTAAATTTAATTTAGATTATAGACTTCAATTTACTGATGAGTAAGCATAAAAAGTCAGAACTTTCTACTTAGAATAGTATTAATATTGCATTCAGTCCAAGTGTATTTCATAATACTTGAAATTTATATTTACCAAAGTTATAAAAAAAAAATGGGGTTCTGAGATCCTGTAAAAAATAACTGTATGCTTTTTAAAAAAACTGTTCAGAGAATCAGTCCAAACAATCTGATGAACAGGACCTTCATGAATTAAACTTAATTCATGAATTAAACTTGATTCATGTCACTAAATGAATTAACCTTAAATAATACAAAATTTTGTATTTTTCTGTATAAAATGGTTGAACAGGTGCTTTACTGAAACAAGAAAACTTATGTAGACAAGGATTTTATAATAATGTTATATCAAGACCAGTTGAATGTTCTCCTGATCTGTAATGATTATAACAAAAAGAATATGTCAGACAGAGGAATAGATAGGAATACCTTTTGATCATTACCTACTTCCAAAAGTATTAATTCTATCTTTACATAACAAATGCACTTTCATCATTTTATTTTGATTTCAAAATGCTACAGCCAATTTCATGTAGTTCGAATAATTTCAGATCCATGAATAAAAAACCAATTAAATTCTAAATGAATTCCTTTACAGAAAAAACATAGGTATTGAAAAGTCATTCATTATTTGGTAGTTAAAAAAAATTTTTAAGAAAGATTAGATAATGTATATTCTGTTTTATATTTTCACAACAATCAGGAGACTTTAAGTACTAGTGTTCACTGTTTAAGATCTTCAACAAAGAACTGAAGAAAGCTTTTGACATATCAGAGTTACTCCAGTGATTTTTCAAAGAGCAAGAGACAGTGGTTAAATCATTAATTACTACACTGTACTGCCACCAATAAAAGTCACTTCAAAATTTGCTCTAGGGAAATTGAAGGGCAAACTGGTATGTAATTTATGTCTATTTACTGTTTACATAACTGCATTGAATTTATTAAATCTTATTATTGTTTTCCTATGAGGTCTGTAAATAAAGTGATGAGCATATTTTTTTTTGGCAGCCAAAGTGGCAACACTATAAAGGTACTAGCAAACATGATTATATATGAACAGCTGATTTATATTAGGTATTAATATTTTTAGTCTAGTGTTGCCACGTGAGACGTAAACAAATTTTTCATGAAACAAGTTTTTGTTGTGCATTACAAATATGAGTGACACTAATTATACTGATTAACATAATTTTTGTTTCCTAACATGCAAAACATAATTTTAATCTGTTTTTTGATGCTGAAAATAAATATGAACTTAGAATCTTTCTATCGCCCACTATTTTTGAAAAATTTTTAAATTTTAATTAAAGGATTTTTTAATTTTTCAATGTATAGTTAGCAATTTAAGCTCCTATATTGTACATTGTTAGCTCACTTTTTATTATTTAATTTTGTTAACATGATTTATAAGTTATAAATAAACAATACTAGACAAAGAATTACATCATATCACAGTCCCATATTATGATATCATATCTAATACTGAAGAATGACCCTTCATGGACAAGATTAAACATGTCTGTGCAGGTCAAAACATGTAGCTGAAAACACAGCCGTGTTCTTTGTATTAAGCACTGGATTTAGGAATGAATTAATTTTGTTTAGTTATTGTTTTCTTAAATTTATTAACAATGCAGTGTCATAATGCCTCGAAACTGTGTAAATTATATGGATGCCATTTGTTATGTATGTGGTGAGTTACCGTAAAATATAAAATAAAATACACTACACCTTTAATTAAAAAAGCACATTATTTGTACTTTCAGTGTAAAAGTAGTGATCAGGCTAAGAGGTGGGTTTCTCGTATAGTATACACCAATTGTTCTGTATATTTAAGAGGATGGCTGAAAGGTACACGGAAGGCTTTGCCATTTGGTGTACCTATGGTTTGGCAAGAATCAAAGGGTCGTGTAACCGATTGTTACTTTTGTCTGGAATTTCTAAAAAATCTAAACATACTGTAAAATATACTTCATTGCAATCTGTAATCAGGCCTGTACCTCACAGTGAAATTATTCCAGTTCCTAAGCCATCTGTGAATGTATGTTTCGAAAGCAGCGATGAAGAATCAGCCTTTTCAGATTTGTCCAAGTATAATTTAAAGTGGTTCTACTACACAATGGTAACAAATATCCTTCGACACCAATTGCTTATGGTATTAATTTGAAAGAGACATACGATGTGATGAAAGACTTTCTTGAAAAAATAAATTATAAAAAACATAGCTGGAACATATGTGGTGATTTGAAAGTTTTAGCTATTTTGTTAGGCATGCAATTAGGCTATAGTAAGTACATGTGTTTTCTTTGCGAATGGGACAACCGAGCTAGGGATAAACATTATGTTACCAAAGAGTGGAAGAAACGAGACAAGTTAACTCCAAATGGGAAAAATATTATTCATGAGCCCTTAGTTGAACCCAAAAATATATTTTTATCCCTTCTCCATATCAACCTACGACTAATGAAAAATTTTGTAAAACCAATGAAGGATAGTCCCAGATTTTTGTACATCAGGCATCAATTTCCAAATGCAAGTGAAGGAAAAATTAAAGAAGGAATTTATCTTATTTGTTGGTCCTCAAATAAGAGAGCTGGTCAAAGATGATGTATTTAACTCGATGTTAAATAATGTAAAAAGTGCAGCTTGGGCTTCATTTAAAGATATTTACAAACATTTTTCGGCAAACAAAAATTCAATAATTACCACAATATTGTTAATCAACTTCTTACTTCATACAGAGCTATGGGATGTAATATGTCTTTGAATACATTTCCTCTGGATTTTTTCCTGGACAACCCTGGAGATAAAGTGACGAACACAGTGAACGTTTTCACCAAGATATTTTGGTAATGGAAAGCTGCTATAAAGGGAAATGGAATACTAACATGCTAGCTGATTATTGTTGGACATTAATTCGGAATGTGCCTGAGGCTATTTATAAAAAAAGCATCAGCGAAATCATTCGAACACAGGTATGGCCATGTAAATTTATAAATTTTACAGATAACTATATTTACCCTTAATCTTTTTTGAAGTGTAATTTATCTAAAACTAAGGGTGATAGAAAAATTGTATTTACAGATCTGCACTGTACATAAAAAAGTAATCTACGAAATGGTATCACACCTAGAGAAACATAAAAAAATTTTTTTTGTCTATCAGTCTTATGAGCAACCTTATGCAACCAAGTTTTGTGTTAAACTCGGTGAGAATGCTACTGAAAGTTTTTCAAAATTGAAAAGGGTGTATAGAGATGACACTCTGTCATGAGCCGAAATTTTAGGAGGTTTAAAACATTTTCAGATGGCTGGGAATCAGTTGCGGATGATCCACGCTATGGAAGGCCATTAATGTCAAAAAGTGACGACAATTTTGGCGAATCAGAGACTTGATATGGTACGACCGATGATTAACTGTCAGAATGACTGCAGAACAATTGAATTTGAACCTTACCACAGTCCATCAAATTTTGACAAATGAATTGGAGATGAAAAAAGATTGTGCGAAATTGATCCCAAAAAAGTTGTTGAACATAAAAACAACAGGGTGGAAGTGTGCCACAATATTCTAGGGAAAATTGAAACTGATCCTGATTTTTAAAAAAATGTTATTACTGGTGATGAATCTTGGATATTTGAGTATGACCTAGAAACAAAACGCTGGAGCAAGAAGTGGCACACTTCAAACTCACCACATCCCAAAAAAGCAAAAATGAGCAAATCAAAAATCAAAATTACGCTAATTTGTTTCTTTGATAGAAATTGCAGTATCTATAAGGAATTTTTGCCTACAGGACAGACTGTAAATAAATATGCTTACCGAGAAATTCTTCAAAGACTGATGAAAATAGTTGCGCGTGTGAAACCAGCCATCAAAGACAACTGGTGCTGCATCATGACAATCCACCTTGTCACACTGCACTCTCAATTAATGAGTTTTTGGAAAAGAAAAACATTCCTGTAGTTCTCAACCACCTTATTCAACAGACTTGAGTCCCTGCAACTTTTTCCTGTTCCCGACTAAAAAAAACACCTCAAAGGATACCATTTTGGAATAATAGAAAAAAAAGAAAGTGTAACCGACCATCTGAAGGATATTCCGGTTTCTGAGTTCCAACACTGCTATGAAGAGTGGGAAAACGGTTTGAAGTGCTGCATGGCTTCCCAAGGAAACTATTTCAAAGGTGATAGAGTCTATGTATAACTGGATTGTAAATAAAAGGTTTTTCTGAACCAGTCTCATTACTTTATTTACAGACCTCGTATAATGATACATAATTTTGAATCTCATTCTTAAGAGAAGATCATGTGAAATAGTAAAAAACAGAGCAATTAATCTTTTAATTTACTTAATTATTTTTAAATGTTTAAACAGGCCATCATTTGGCAATGTAAAGAATGTTTCACAAGTTAATTTACTTACACTAAGTTTAATTAGCCTTTACCTTTATTTAGCAACTGTATGAAAAAAATTCAACATTATATAAATTAATTCATTTAACCGAGGTTGAGACGAAATCTGGCTGAAAATTATATCATCAATTTTTTGCACTGTCAACTGTATATCAACGAGTTTTCAAAAAATGTATATATAATTTTGGTTACGTTGAAAGGCTACAAATTTATCCATTAGCTTATTTTACAGAACTAACAATTACAGATCCACTGGGTCGGTGTAGTGGTAATCTCGTCGTAAATCAGCTGATTTTGAAATCAAAGTTCTCAGGTTCAAATCCTAATAAAGGTAGTTACTTTTATTCTGATTTAAATACTAGATCGTGGATACTGGTGTTCTTTGGTGGTTGGGTTTCAATTAACCACATGTCTCAGGAGTAGTGAACTTGAGTTTGTTTCAAGACTACAAATTTACCGATATAGTTACATTACATTGACAAGTCGCCAATGACTTTAATTGTTGATGCAACTAAAAAAAAAAAAAGAATTACAGATATATAAAAGTCTAATTTTGGGTGGCTGCCATTTTGAAATTTATAAAATTAAAACAACATTTTTTACTTAAAAGTTGGTGCAAACATGTGTAAAAAAAAATATTGTTATGATTTTTCAATCTAATTTTGAGAGATTTTCCAGAGACAAATGGTGCACAGAAAGAAAACAAAGAGAAATCACCATTTTTTTTAAAGAATATTTTTTGTTCATTATAATAGGCAGAATGAGAAAATGAACAGCCAGGTTAACTTTTTTTTTTTTGTAATTCTTTATAGTTGAATGCTACCTAGATGATAATTAGGATCATTCCTGGGAAATAAAGAATAAACATCAGCTTTTCTTAGCTTTCAAATAAGGATTTTCTATGCAGCCATAATTTAAGTTCAGGTTTAAGGAAGAGAATTATTAAATAGGACGTCTTCACTGTGTTACTGTTTGGGTTGGATCATGGACTTTTTCAAAAGCATCGTTGAAATGGATGAGACTTTTGAGGTATGGGTCTTATTGATGATTATTAAAGACTGGTTGGAGAGATAATTCACAATAAAAGTGTATTTAAAAGGCTGCGTAATAGTATAGGAGGAGAAAAGATTATTAAGTACAATACTTTGCATATGCAGCGGAATATGAGAAACATACCATCTTCTATTCCTCATACTTCAAGGAAAAAATCATGGAAAACAAAGTCCTGGTCGGCAGAGAATTTTGTGGTTGAAGAATTTTTTGGTCAAACTGTTCATTTCAGTCAACTGTAGATATGTTATAATTGCCTAAATGGTGTCAAATTTTCAAGAAACGTGATATATAAAGAAGAACAATCTTTTATAAATTCAAGACATGTCTCATGATTTTTCAAGGTAAAAAATCTACTTTAATATACTTTACTACATATTTAATACATCATTTTAAGAAAGACATTAACGTTAAAAATATCAGTAAAAAAGAGCACAAAAACAGCGTTTCTCTCCACTTGGCTAAAAATCTTTTTCTACTGGTTTTCAAGGACCTTCTATTGATTATGCAAAGTGACGTACTGTTTTAAGTGAACCTTTAAGCATTTTGTTGGTTTATAATTCAATTACGGCTAAACAAGTTTCTCAATTTTTCTTACATCTTGAAGTAAAGTTACTTATTGAAAGAGCTGGAATCATTTTTTGTAAACTTATCTGTATCAAAATGGCAGCCAGTACACCTGATAAAGAACACTGCTGATTTTGGTCATCACTCATTTAGTCATAACATGGGAAGTGCTCATTGTACTGTCCATACTACTTTAAAAATGTTTAACAGTTGAATATTTATTACACATTCTACAAAAAACTGCCAAAAATTTAGACTGTTTTTTTATTTCACAACTTTTTCTAATTTTCACTTGATTTGACATTTCATTGTAGGCTCAATACATAAATTTAAAAAAAAGCAAGTAAACAAAGAACTGCTAGTATAGAACTGATAATGAGTCCAATCAGTTTAAGCAAGGAAGACTTTTACTCAAATGTGGACTTGCATCTAGTATACCTGACATACTTGTAAGAACACTTGACATGCTTGTAATTATAGGGGACTATAGTGCAAAGAAAAGCATAGAATAATTTCTGAAAGGCATAGTGAGTAGACACACACTCCATAACATTAGTAACAACAACTTTCTACCTAGTCAATTTGCAATGTTGAATGATATGGTAATAATGAGCATAAAATCTAACCACAAAAGAATCCACCTAGACCCTTGGAGAATCAAATTGACTGTGTTATAGTAAAATCACAATTCTTCCTCTTTTATGGATGTTAGAAACTGTAGAGATGCAGACTGTGACTCAGACCACTATCTGATATGAAGGTGTAATAAAAAAAAACACATATCAAAGGTTTCCAATATGATGAAAAGTATTAGGGATAAAAATTGAATATTGAAAAAACAAAGACTACAGTCACAAGAGCAAACTATAAGAAAGAACTATGAGTTAAATCTCAGCATCTGGAAGCAACTCGATTAAAGATTGTTGCATAGTACTCTTAAAGCCATGAAAGAATCCGTTGTAGCACTGTAAACAGAAGAATATGCAAGAACTAGAATGGTCTGATGAGCAGTGCAGATTGACTGCAAAAGAAAAATGCAGTTAGCAGTGCAGATTGACTGCAAAAGAAAAATGCAGTTAGGCAAAAGTTTATGCAGAGAGAAAGTAGATATGATAATTATAGGAGAACAAAAGCAAACAAAATGCAAAATGTATAGGAGAAAGAAAAGAGAAATGTTGAAGAGCAGAATGAGAAAGGAGGAGGATCCTTTTGATTAGGGGAAGGTTTAACATTTTCTTGAGTTTACACCTAAAATCGATACTTGTAAGGATAAAAACTGAAAGTTTTGACATACCAAGTAGAAGAACTCAACAAATGCACTGACATCTGTAGGAAGTTGAAAGTGAAGTTGGCACCGGCCAAGTGCCGGCCTCCATGACGTGAGTGATAGCGTCTTGGCCTTTCATCTGGAGGTCCCGAGTTCAAATTCCAGTCAGGCATGGCATTTTCACACATGCTATAAATCATTTCATCTCATCCTCTGAAGCAATGCCTAACTGGTGGACCCAGGGGTTAAACACAAAAAAAAATGCTGGATTATGAGGAGGATGGATGTCCATCAGTGAGTGAAGTGGAAAGAGTTATTAAAGGATTGAGGATTAGGATGACATCTGGTGAAGATGATATAGGAAGAGAACTGATTAATGTAGGGGGGTCCAGAAATTTTAGATGAAATCTATCGGTTATTCTATAAGAAATGATGAAGAAGAAAAGATGCTAGATTGGTGGATTGTACATTTCATATGTCCAATCTTAAGGGCCACAAAATGAGCTGTGAAAATTACAGAGGTCTATCTCACTGGATTTTAAGTAAGGTAACAATTTTATCTTGAGAATATAATGGGAAAGTAGCAGTTTACTTTCAGCCAACAGACATAATTTTATTTTAAGATAAATAACAGAAAAATTTTATATGTAAAATATTGATCTTCTTTCTGCATTTGTTGATTTTAAACAGATATTCGACAGCATTAATAGAAAGAAACGTGGAATGATCAGAGTTGGCAAGCAATATTTAAAAAACTGATGAGGTTGAATATCAAAAATAAATATAGAATTAGGAGGAAATGTAGGTAGATCTTTTAATATGACAATCTGTGTTAAAACAGGGTGAGAGCTTATTAACAATATTTATATGGTACTACATAATGTAAAAAAAAAATGGGATTACATGGTATTTGGTAAAAAATGAGTCAATTCATTATTCTTGCAAGGTACATATTGATAGAGGCGTTTAAGAGCTGAGAAACAAGCTAAAAGAATGAGGGTGCTGGCAAATGTAATTAAGACCAAGTACATGGAAACATTGGCTGCTGAATTAAGAAGGGTTTCCAGGACCAAAAGATTGATTCAAAGTGTTTTAACAGTACTAAAAATTTCAGCTACCTAAGTGTGAGATCAACTGTGAAAATGGGATGTCAGACATTATAAGAAAAGGATATAAGCTTGGAAATGTGCCTTTTTTTGCAATATTAAACTTCTTGAGTACAGTTTGAGGAAAATTATTATAAAGGTCTTATATGACCAGTAGTTACATGTGGATTGTAACTGAAGGCAATAACCAAAACAAATGAATGATTTCAAAGATCTTTGAAAAAGATTTATTAAGAAAGGTATTTGGACAGATTAAGACAGAGGTAAATGAAGAATAATTCAAAATGATGAGTTCAAAAATCTAATCTAGCTTTTCATAGTTATTATAACAATACTTCTTTCTTATATGTGACTTTTTATTTTACTGAAATTAATCTTTTTAAATTCACATTATTCCTTTGTACTGTTAAACTATATTTAAATTCTATTAAATACACCTAGTACAGAAAATTGAGATAAGAAATATCTTACGTTAATTTTTTATGAAAGCACTTTTGTGGAATCCCACATCCTGTCAAGATTGAAATAATTCTGGTTATTGCACAATTAAAACTTAAAAAATAAAAATAATTAAGATTGCATATTATTTTACACAAGTTCTGTTACCTGCGGCAGTTTTTATAAGACCATCTACCTCAAACACTGCCTGATAATTTATCAAATTAATTAATGACCCAACTAACAAATTTCTAAAAGTAACAAAAAGTTTAATAAAAAGATTCAGCTCAATTTTTAATTAAAATAATAACTTAAAATACCATTCTAGATTATATCCTTTGAACTGAATGCCCCTAAATTAAATGGATTGCAAAGATTCATAAAATAAACTTCCCAATACGACATTTAATCAGTTTTAGATTTGTTCCTGTTATATTATATCCAAAATAATAGATAGAATTCTTAGGAATAAAATTAATTTACCTAGTACATTTAATATAAAAAATGGTTACAAATTAGAAAATAAATTAAATAGCTTAAACATAGACACTAGAATGGTTAGTTATCTAACACGTACCCTAGAATATCAATAGAACATACCAAAAAAATAAATTAAAAAGTAACCAAGAAGATCCAAAATTTATTAAAGGTATCATCACTATTTTAAGAGATATATGTCAACAACAAAACTATTTTGAATTTAATAACAAATATTATTACAAAAAAATACCTTACCTATGGGATTTCCACTATCAGCAATTATATCATAAATATATTTACAGGATTTTTGAGACTAAATTAGTTTATGGTATCACTCATACGTATAAAGTTTTAATATGTACACAGTATGTTGATGATATTCTCATTATATATAACCCAAAAATAGATAATGATCATCTAATAATATTAAACAAATAAAACTCATAATGAAAATTTTAAATTTGCATTTGAAAAGATAAGAATAAAATGTTAAATTATTTATATGTCAATACTGAAAGAAACAAGGACAACCAAATTGAAACATCGGTGTATAGAAAACCTACATCTAATAATATAACAAAATTAAATAATAATATAAAAAATCAAATCACTCTTGGTCTCATAAAATTAACACTTATACAATATGATTAATTAAAAGAGCGAATAAAGACACATACTTATAAGGAAAAGTTAAATAATGAAATAAACATCATAAAACACATAATGGTTGAAAGTGAATATGATACCACTTTAATAATATTTATAAAAAAAGAACTATCAAAACACAATAACAAAACAACTACATTATTACCAATACTTATAAGACACAAAAAATGGAAACCTATACATAAAGTATTTATACACAAATAATATCACTAAAAACATTACTAAAACTTACAATAAAAAGATATTTAAACAAGTATACAAACCTAATAACCACACAATAAAACATTTAAAAAACAAAATAGTAAAATTAACAAAAAATCTGTGTGGAATTTATAAAATTAATGATTGTGATAGTATTTATATAGGAAAAACAAATACATCCTTAAAACTAGATTTCTTGAATGTTGTAGAAAAATAATAAGTTAGGTTTATATAATATGACAGGCCATCTAACAAATAACAAAAATGCTATTTCTGGTATTAACACAAGTTTAGAAATATTAGAAATTAATTAAGATAACATAAAATTAAATATATTAAAAAATATTGCATACATAAATACAAACAAAATTTAAATTTGATGAGCTATCAGACAGTGTTTACCATCAGTGAGGGAGACGTTCTTATAAAAACTGCAACAGATAGCAGTACTTGTGTAAATTAATACACATTTTAATTATTTTAGTATTTATTTAAAAATCTTTATTATGCAATAATGGAATTACTTCAATCATGACTGAGGATCCAAGGTCCCGCTACGGCGCTTTCATTTAAAATTAAGCTAGGTCTTTTACTCAATATTCTGCACTGGATGGTTTATTTAATAGAATTTAAATATAATGTGACTTTTTATCTATCTATGTGTGACTTTTATTTAATAAACTTATTTCGCTTAATTAGAAAACTTTTTTTGGACAATATATGCTTAAATTTAAAATAAATTGTTAAATTAACAATATATAGTTTTAATACACACAGTTTTTTTACACTTTTGTGTACTGTATTAACGTTAGTACTTCCTGTTCAATTACGAATGGATGGCCAAATTTCCTGCATGAGTCTACAGTATAAAAAAGGCATTGGTGCCATTAAACTTTAGATTTAACTGCACTTTAGATTTAATTATGATGCTGCATTTATAAAAAAGGAAGTAATAATTAAAATTGTAGTTATTAAGTAAAGAATTTTTTTTTAAATGTTAACTTTTTTTATTAATTAACTTCTGCTTGTGGACTTACATTCTGTGTAATATTTCATTTATATCTTTTTAATAAATATTCATTGGAACTTTTTATATTACTTTAAAAAAGTAAAAATCATTCAATCAATTATACACTCTCAGAATGGTTTATAACAGCTTAAACTACACTGGATTTTTTTGATTAGCATTAGTCTATTTTAATGTATAAATGATGAGGAATCTACAACTAACAGTATTTAAATTATAATAACGTATTAACTATTAGCTAATATGGAAAATGGATCTCTGCTTCTTTGCAGATCAGAAATATGAAAAGAAAAGACTAAAAAAAAGATATGAAGAATGATTTAAAGGTTTAATGAAAGAAAATATGATATTCATATACTTTATTAAAATTCAACAAAATTAGAACAAAAATACATCACCATACCAAAAATTTATTTTTGTAGTACAAGTGTATCTCTTTTTTCAATAGTCCTCAACTGTTTCTTTTTCATTCTTTTTATCTTTTGTGGATTCTTGATCTAAAAATAAAAATAAACAGATTAAAATAATGCATCAGTAATGATTAATAACAATTTTTTAATATAACAACAGTCCAGTTTGCATTTTTACGATCTTATTTAATGAATGAAAATTGTGAAGAATTGGAAATTAGAAGTAATAAAATATTCAAACTGTGTAATGTGGAAAGACATTAGTATATTTTTATTGAAATATTTAAGAGAAAACTAGAATTCAATAGAAATGCCAAAAATGAACATACATTTTGTGAAACTAACTATTACTGGTAACTACATCTCAGAGTTGCCAGATGGTTATTCTTTGGTACAGAATGGGCAGTTGAAAAAATAATTCTGCAACGAAAATATGGCTCAATTTTGTAGGACTTCATTGCTTTGACTCTTCAAGGACTTGATCAAGGTTACTGAAGGAATTCACAATATCTTAATGTTTTGTAATAATAAAAATAAAACTAAAACCCCATCTGATATTTTATATATTTGGTTTCCATGTATCTAAAGTAAGTTATTAAAGTCTAACTAATTTGATTCAGCTTAGTTAAGTAAAAAAATTTTTAGTTTGATTTTTGTTTTTTTGGTGTTAAATGTCTAGAGATGAAATGTGTTCATTCACATGTGTATTTTTCTGACCATATTCTTCAGCACCAATAAGATGTCACTTAAGCTATTTCCTTCAAATTATTTTACTCTGTGTGATGGATCCATGGACACTCAGGGGTTTAGGGTATGAAAGGACTTAATCTCTGGTCAAAAGCCCATTTATTTGTCCTGAACCAGTCTGACGAATTAATATGACACTAGCGGCAGTCAAAAAATGGGCTTTAAAGAAGAATAAAAAAAAAATAAACATTGAAGAAAATTATTTTTACAAAACTTACCAGATTTCTCATTGAAAAAGTCAGAAGAAATTATGCTAAATTTCAGCATTACCAATTTACTATCTAATTTACTTCTTACTATGAATGTAAAGAAACATAACTGATTAGTTTCCTAATTGAAGATCATATGTTCTGAAGTCATTTAAAAGTATGGGCTGTTTTTGAGAAGACCCAAAATAAATATTATGTCAACAATCCAATAATTTTGGATGTAGTAATCAAAGGGACTAAATAACGAAATTATAATTTTAAATATTGCATTTTATTTTGTTATTTTTAAGTATCTGAAATGTACTGCATATCAGTAAGCAAGTTTACTCTATATGTTAATATTGCTGTAAATATTTGTTAATTTAGTTTTTTCTAACAAATTTAAATTTCAAATCAACATAATATAAAGCCACTTGTTTCACTGACTCACTCACTCACTTACACAAATTCTAACCTTTAAGGTCTTGGAATGAAAAAATGATAAGGATCTTTCCTGTTCCCTATTACCGAAAACTAACAGGAAAATTAAATTTAGGGTTTAACTTCCTCAGGGGCCATAATCTCCACAGACTTACATTGCCAAGAAAAATGAAACCTAGAACCAAAAATTGTTATGCACCCTTTTATCAGACTTTTCCCCTCATGTTTAGAACATTTTAATAATCAGGCTGCACCCTACCCTTAGAAGCTTAGCCCCAAAAACCTTTTATCTATCAACAAATTATACAACTCAAGAATGTACCTAAAAAATAAAATTGTGCTGGCAGGTGAAAACAATTTCATGATCGAGAGAAAAATAATGATAAAATAAAGACAATGGTCACACTAATGGAGGAAGTTCACCTTTTTCATAATGTTTAGGTAATCAGGACTCAGTTTGCAAAGCTGAAGAGAATTTTTTTGTTATATATGTAGGAAAATAAAAAATTAAAAACACTCAGGATTTATTTCCTTTATATGTTACAGTTCCAAAAACCAGTATTTTATTGTGATGGGATATTATAGAAACAAATATTGTAATGTGTAATAGGACTTGCTGGATAATTCACCTCAGAGATGCAGGACCATTATTTTAAATCACAAGACTAACTCACAAAATTAAACATGGTGCTAACTCTTACAAAGAGAAATTCACATACATATTAACTATTTTAAAAAGTATAAAAATCTGAAATAAAATGCAGTGATGATATTGCCCCGAAGAAGGTTAAGCAAGACAAAGCAAGGTAGGACAATTCATTGTGAAGAAAAAGAGAATGACATCATTTGTAATCAAAATAAAACAATTAATAATTATTACAGAGAAATAACTACACAATTTATTAAAGGGGAAATAAAGCTATTAACAAATAAAATAAATGCTACAGTTGTACCGAATCAAAATTAAAACTCATTTCACAGAGAATATGCCCAAACTATATCGATAGAGTTCAACATACAATATTTTTATAATTAAGAAATCTGTTTTGTGCAAAACAGATGAGTTTATAATATTATAAATTATAAATACATCATAACTAATTAATTGAATAAGTTATAAGAATTACAGAAAGTAAGTAATCATTTAAGCATTAAATCTTAAATCACTGATCATCTTTGGTTTTGATTTAAATTCTTTTTTTATACATGCAAATTGTTTATTTACTCTTAACTACAGGCCAATTACTAAATTACAATTGCTTCTTTTATGATAAAGAAGACAAATAAATCTTATTAACATATGAAAAATTCCTAAGCCTGACTGGGATTCAAATCCAGAAACTTCTAGACAAAAGACAAAGACATCACCACAACTCCTACTTGGTGATTAGCAAGTACTAATAATATAAATATAACAATGTAAATATAATAATAATATAAGTAACAATAATATTGCAAAATTAAAAAAAAATTATAAAATATATATAATTATTATTATTATTATTGCAGTGGAATTCCAGGATAAGCTAAGCTTTTGGGAAGATGAGGCAGCCTTCGTTAAAAATTTGAGAGGGTTACGTGGCGATGGATCATTGTCCTTGGTGTGATGCTCACTTTCATGATTTTAAAATTATTGTTGTTTTTTTTTAAGGATTATTGCTTATAACTTGTTTTATTTGGAATGTATTAGTAATGTTGTCTTTTTGTTTTTGGATGTTTTCATCTATGTGTTTTATTAACACTCCGTAGCTACCGTTTTTAAAGTTCTAATTATTTTTTGTATTTGACTGCATAATTGTTATTATTATTATTATTGTGTTTTGAATATTATATTTTTAATTTATATGTGGGTGTTCTTTTGTGACTTTATGTGATATTGTGTGGCATACAAAGGTTTTGTAACTGTTCTGTTGCACAATAAAAAAAAAAAAAAAAAAAAAAAAAAAATTATATATATATATAAAACAGTACAGTACTGTATGTGTGGCTGGCTAGTCATATAATAAAAATTTTTTAATTTTTCAACTTTATACCTTTAATATTTTGACTACATACTTTTATATGTTCTAATTTTAATATTTGAATTTAATGTGTGATTTGAGAAAAAAAAGTTTAACTAATGATGAGGGAAAACCTTCAAAACGCTATTAAAAAATAAAAAGCATAAGGTAAGAAGCATTATTAAATTCTGTACTCTTAATGGTAAACAGTTTTTAAGATATTACTAGAGAGGGGAATATGGACAAATACAATAACAAAACAATTGTTTTTCTAAGTTAATTTTACACACGTGAATGCACACACACACACACACACACACACACACACACACACACACACACACACACACACACACACACACACACACACACACACACACACACACACACACACACACACACACACACACACACACACACACACACACACACACACACACACACACACACACACACACACACACACACACACACACACACACACACACACACACACACACACACACACACACACACACACACACACACACACACACACACACACACACACACACACACACACACACACACACACACACACACACACACACACACACACACACACACACACACACACAATATTAGAATAATTAAAATATATATACACAATAAAACTATAAATGTTTAAATTTAAATTCAAACTTCAGTTTTTGCGGAATTAGTGAAATTACAAACTGTTATGTAGCCCACTTTTATTTTACTTCCTCACACCTAGATTAGAAAACAAAAAAATTTCACAATGCCAAGTTGTGATCAGATGCAAAACATGTTTTACTTAATTTATTTTTTAGATTAACTATTTATTACATTGAAAATAATAGCAAAAAAAATCAACTAGAACTTTTTTAAATATTTTAATGTGTTAAAATTAAGGCCCAAACTGAAGTTTGTGTAGGCGAAAAAGTTGGCAAACATATAGATTTATGTTGTTACTACATTTACAAGGTTCATTTGTAAATTCTGATATTGATAATAAAAGAAGTGAGTATTATGTATGAATTTTTTTTGGATGATTGATTTCATTACATAATCTTGAAAAAGCTTGTGGATGTGGGAATATTATGTGATATGGATATTTGTACCATAAGAAAAATGTCAAATCTACTAATATTCTGACTTGGGACCTTCTGAACAAAATTCCATTCAGCAGGATTAAAAAATCCATATTTGTAGGTAGCAAATTAATCATATCTTGAGTGTTAATTTTAAAAATTCTCTAACAAATTTTTTATAAACATTACTTTAAAAATTAATAACAGCTACAAATGAAGTTTATAATAAAATCATCTAAAAAATATAGAACACCATTTAAATATGTAATTCTACATTTAAATAATAAAAATATGCCTGATGAAGTATAAAATAATTTCCCTGTTCATCCACTAAAATCTTTATTCCATACAATAATATAAACTATATTTTTCAGTTGCATGGAAGCAAGCAGAAGCCTATTCAAACCAAACATTTATAGATTAGAGCAAATAGAAATTATAAACTGGTTTAGTATTACTAGAGTTATATGGGAAATATTATCAATAGCAAAAACAAACAATATAATGCAAATTGACAGAAATAAAGTAATCAAATTATGGCAGACAATTGAGTGAAAATAATAATTTAGATACTAATTTAAACAAATGAAAATTATAATTTTTTATAAATGTTTTGATTATTCTACAACTGACTTTTTATCTAAATAGTAAAACACTGTTATACTTAGAATAATGCACATATAATATGAAAATTAGATATAAATCTAATCTAAAATCTAATCTAATTTAAATGGATCTGTATGTACTTGTTTAATATCTACTTAATTCTACTATGTTTAATATCTACTTAATTCTACTATGTTTAATATCTACTAAAATTCAAAAAAACTAACATTATTTACTTACTACTTGCACAACTTCAGATTTCTTTTGATTTTCTTCTCTCCTCTTAAGATTTTCTATTCTTCTCAGCCTGCGATTTTCTTTTTCCTTGTTTTTATTTTCTATAATCTGGCGAGAAAGTGACTTAATATATGATAAATCTTTTTTTAATTTAAGTTTTTTCTCTACAGAAAATTTAAGGCCTCGTGTTTTCACTATAGATCTAGCCCTGAAATCAAAGAAATATTAATTTTATTTATTAAATCAGTTGCTAAACTAAAATACTCAACTAATACATTAAACCTTATTATATTTACTGAAAAAAGCTTAAAATTAAAATAAATCTGTTATTAACAGAATGAAATGTGACGACTTTTTAATATATTTAAACTATTTAAATTGTTGTTAAGAGAATAATTACTATTATCTTTTCTGCGAGATCACTATAGTTTCTATGTTTACTACTGCCTACCTTTCTTAGCTTTGTTTTTTAATCACTTGTTGACACATTTCGGAACCACTCCATTGTCAAAACTTATTATATTACTTATTACTAGTATAGTGCTTATTACCACTAGTAAAGTACTATAGTACTTATTGCCAATACTCTTATAATACAATAAGTTTTGACAATAGAGTGGTTCTGAGATGTGTCAACAGGTGATAAAAAAATGAAACTAGGTAGGCAGTACTAAACTATTATGTTGAAATTTCTTAAATTAAATAATTATTTATCAATTTAATTCCATAGTTATATTAAATAAAATATATACTGAACTTGACAAAATTACTGCTTGGATTTAACAACTTTATAATTAGTCAGGTTTCTCTATTCAGTTAAATGGAGTATAAAACAAACTGAATAATTTTTAGTGGAAGACTGAGAAAAACTAATTAAATGCAGAGAGGAAATCTTAATATTTTCAATTTTTGACAAATTTTCCCATAATTTAGCATTGTAAAACTGAATTATTCTACATTTAAATAGGTTTTTGAATTTTAGCTCTAGTTAAATTAACAACTTTAACAAAGTTTCAAAATTATTTAGCTCCATTTGAAAATACGTATTTTAAAAACATTCTTATATAATTACTGTTACTTAATTTTCTAATCAAATATTTTACTGATGGCACAAAATTTGGACTACTTAAGGATGTACGAAATAAGATTTGGTAATCAATGTTTAAATCATATCTGTTAATTATTATGTAAATTATAAACACATTTTAGACGATTTCATACAATACAATTGATAAAAACAAAATAAAAGAATTAATACATAATTTATAAAAATAAGCATTTACATGACAACTCAATCTCTTATTATCCATTATGCTAGTAATTGTAGTACCCTGTTTTAAACTACAAGAATAATCAGCTATAACATTACAGTAGATCTAACTGTAACCTGAAATTTGGTGTTATGGTACATACAGAAACAAAGAAATATATTTCAAAGAAAATAAACTAAAAAAAATAATCTATTTGATATATATAAAAAAATAATAAAATATTGATAATATTCATTACTTTTATAAACGGATATTCACATTCAAGTCACAAAAAAATTTCCTCTGCAATAATTTAGTTGTTAATTCTTGAAGTACAGTTTAATTAGAACATTTATTTCTGAAAGAAAAATGAGGGAGACATTTCACATTTAGTAAACTGGTAACTGGATAATGCTACCATTTAGCAGCTATAGTGTATGTAAAATCTAAAGATGGGTCCACCCTCCAAACTGCCTGTACTTGTCTCATCTACCCCACTCCTATAACCCAGCATACGGAACACTTGCCACTGGTTGCTATATGTAATGCTTACATGATATTTAAAAATAATTTTCATAAATAACTAACCCATGTGAAAGAAAATCGTTAACATTTTAGCCTATAATAAATAAACAATTCTTTCATATACTTTTGTATTGCATCATTATAATGTTGTATTACGTCTGATTTATAATGTTCCTATTTATTTATAGCAAAACCTTAGTTTAATGTATTTGAAAAAACAAACATAAGCTTTCAAAAAATAAATAAATAAATAACTTCACATACAACTTAAACAAAATATTAGACATAAATAATTTTATTTGTTAATAAATGACCAGAACATATTTCTTTACTATAATAGTAACATCATAATTGGATACAGTACAAGTCACTTCAAATTAATGGATATGATTTTTGGAATATACTACTTCAGCTGCTGGAATGAGGAGAAGTCGCTGGGTGATGTAAATAGCAGCAGAGGGGATGCCACAGTGCACTACTGACCCGCCTTCAGATATTACACACACTAGAATGGCCATAACAGTAGATGCTACTTGAATGGAAGGAAATGTAACCATAAAAAAATTTGCTTCTTCATAAACAAAATTTTTTGAATACATAAACTACATTAAGATAATTATTATTACTAAAAATAAATAGTAATTGTGAAAATACATTTTATTGGTTCTAAAACACACCGTTTTTGTCAATGGTAGTGTCTCGTGAAAATACCTTTTATTGGTTCTAAAATCTAGAGTATCAGTACCGTTTTTGTCTATGGTACTGGGTTAATCTTCCCCTTTAACCCACTTTCCAAGTTACCATACTCTTCCTAGTTTTAATCTCTCATATGAATATAACGATCACATACCAGCAACAGAAGAAAAATTACAAAGTAGAAAACTTACAATACAGAAAGGATTTATTATTTTTTTTGGGCAAACCCAAGTTGAAATCTAATAGAGATTTTTATGTTTTATGATCTTCAAGTACAGAATATATTTATAGAAAAATAGAATACTCCTATAAATTAATCTGAATATATGTTAATTATGTTATTACATCCACTTCACACTTCTTGCCTTCATATTATCTTGAATCATTTTCTGTACAAAAAAGATTCTGTTTACAATTTAAACAAATTTAGTTATTCACTTTACTATTTCACTTTGTGAATACGCTTTAATAAATTTTAAGTGATATCAGCTGCTACAACCTTTTTACATAACCATCTGCTAAACTCTCTCTTTCTGCTAAACCTTTCTATATAAACTGTCTGACTTTAAAATCTGTAATAAATTCAATATTAATGTCATGGTATGTGGCTAGTTTAATGTTAATTTTCTAAATAAATCTGATATTGTTAATTATTGAAGTTAACTCAATTTGTTGTTCACTATTTATTATAATATGTATTTTATAGAGCATAAGGAATTTAAATTTGTTACTATTGATTTTTAATATTTACAAGTATTCTATATTTAAAAGTGTGTGTTTATTTTGCCAAGTGAGATAAGTGTATTATATTTGTATTTTTTTTTTTAATTTCTATATGTCATTCCTACATAGAAATTTTTACAATTTTTCTTTGTTTATCCTATTTTAAACTACTACTTATTACACAAAATAGAATTAAATTTATTGATTACTTTATATAATTTTTTATTCATACATTTTAAAGATATTTTTAAAATCGGATAATCTTTTTGAAAAATTTATAATTGTTAGTAATATAATTTACAGTGATATAAAAATTATTTTTTGTCTTTTTTAATGTGTTTTATATTACAATAATTTTTAGTAGCTAATACTTTATTAAATTGAATTCTTCATTTAACTCAACACTATTTTCCCTGTAGTTTAGGACTATTAATCGCACCACAGTATGTCATTGATTTTTGTTGTTATTGATTTATTATTAAATGTTGTTACTGGAAACACCCAATCTTTAATTTATTTTTATGCTAATGCCTAAAACGTGAAATGAATTATTTATTTCTAAGTTGTTTAATATTTTAATGAAAACCGAAATTTTAATTAAACCATTAGGTTTTTAAAGATGTACTTAAGAAATACTGTAGACACTTCTAACTAAGAAGAAAGCTGTCTATACAGAGCGTTCTGTATTATACAAGTATTTAAATTATCTTGTAACAATATTTTTGTTATATTTTTAGTATCGCAAGAAATAAAAATGTTATTGTTATTTATTTTTATTTGTACTAATCTTTTGACTAATTCAATACTAATTTCTAATATTAAATGTATTTTTACGCATTAAATTATCTTTTTAAAAGATTATATAGAAATTGTATTATACAAGCTGTATTCATAATTCAGAGAAGTTGAGAGGTTAAGTTGCTTCATGAATTTTTTATTAAAAGTCCTGAGAATAGTGGAAGCTGATATATATGTTTTATACATAGTATTACATCTTATTAGTGTTTTACAGTAATACTCCAGTAAGTAGTTCAACGCTCCAGTCAAGCATGGCATTTCTCATACTCTATAAAATTCCATTTCCATATTCCCATGTACAAGTTTCACAGCATCAGTAGTGAATTAATTCATCGAGCATAAAAAACACACATTAGTATGATCAGTTTATAATTTTTTATAAATTTCATTACTTAAAAAATTATTTTTTTATTTAATTACTTTTTTGTATAATAACTATAAAATTTACTTCATTTATTTTTACTGAGTGAAAAAATTAATTTTATTAATAATTATAAAGATCAACAAAAAAAAATTGTAACCGAGATAAAAGTGAGTGAATATATTTTTTATGCTGAATCTTAAAATGGAATCAGTTTTTCTTCAAAATCCTTCATTTTAGTGGTACTTACGTATTAAGGCCACCGCAGCTACAGCTTTTTTTGAAAACAATGTAGTCAATCGGATTTCGGTGGATTAACATTAATTGGATTTCGGTGCTATAACATTAAGGTTATATTATTAATAAGTTGTATATATTATCCATATTTAATGTTAATTATAAGAGGTTAGCGAGCGAAGCAAGCATATGTTATATTTAGTTAGGTTATTTTGATAAACGTACGATTTGTCAGTACACAAGTCAACACAACTTAAAGCTGTAGCTGCAGTGGCGTTAATACGTAAGTACCATTTTAGTTATGATCCTTTAAAATATTGAGAAACTTCTTAAATAATAGAATACAAAAATAATAATTACAATTAAAATTCCTACCTTTATTTTGCAGACACTTATATTTATTTTAATTTATTTTTTCTTATTTTCCTTTTGTGTTCAGTGAAGTCTTCACTTTTTATCATCCAGCAGTAGTCATTCATCATAGATTCATCCCATCTGCCTTGAAAAGGTTGTTCCATCTGCAATTTAGCTTGGTGGAACCTTTTTCCTTCCTTCGCTGATGTCACCCGAGTTTAAAGGGAAAAAGTCCAAATGAAAATGTAAAAAATGAATTTTCAATAACATTCTTCAGGCTAAATTTTTGTAGTTCACTAACAGTTCATTTATAATCTGATTATAGTTTTCAGCTTTTTTGTTTCCAGGAAAACCAGTGACAACATCTTTAAATGACTTATATGCTGCTAGTTCTTTAGGATTTAGTTTGCTGTCAAATATATATTCTTATTTTTGGGCCAATGAATATTCCCTCTTTTAATTTGGCTTCACTTAAATGTGAAGAAACCTCAGCTAAATATTTATAGCTGTCTCCATCTTATCTAAAGCTTTTACAAAATTCAGGCTTACTTTTATATGTAGAGGTGGTAAAATAATACGATCTGCTTCAATAAGAGAAATATTGACAACGTTGTGCTTTCCTGAGGTAAACTGATTTCTTTTTGGCCAGTCTTTAATTGTTAATGTTAAGCTGTAGCTCGACTATTCCACAAATACAAGAAACAATTATATTTTGTAAAGCCACTCTGGAGACCGAGAAGAAGCCCTATCATTTTCAGGTGAGCAATAATTTTCCATGAGTATTCATCATAATTGTAGCTTTAAAAATGTTTGATGTACGTTCATATATTTCTTTCATTCCTACAGCATGTGCTACCAGTATAGAAGAAAAGTTATTTGAGCTATGCAACAACACTGCCTTTAAATTTCTTTTTGATGAGTCTACAAATAAACACCAATCATGAATAATATATTCAATGTCCAATTCAGACATTAGCCCCCCTAACATCATGCCAGGAACAAATTAAACATCTCTCCTAAAGTATTTCAATAAATTTTCATTACAATTTCTATATACTGAAATTTCAGTATCCTTGTTCAATAAATTCCATTCTTTAAAATGTGAACCTAGGAGTTATGCGTGTTGTTTCGACAAATACAAGTCACGAATTACGGTCACGTAGTCCTACTTATGTGATGAGGTGAGGTTTAGTATTTGATTATTCTGGAATGTAATTAATATCTACTGAAGTTGAGGATTGATCGGTTGAGCCATCTGGAGAATCAGAAATTTCTTTCCACGATGTTGGTAAATCAACACCATGAAGTACTGCTTTCATAGCTGAATGAATATTTGGCTACACAATACTGCTTTTATTGAAATGAAACCAGTAACATTAGTTAAGCAAAGATAGCAGTCATCATAATTGTTAGTCGGCTCTCGCCAAATCATAGGTATGCCAGAGGCAAATGATCTTTTTTCCTTTTAACCACTGGGTTAGTTTAACATAGCACTTGGTGCATGCTACATTTGGAGCCCAGAATTTATCTTGGTCTCCCAAGGGACAGTCAGAATAATGTTTTTATGCAGTTTTCAGCAGATTATATACTGGTTTTTGTTGACTTTTCGTAATGAATTCTCCATAAACGTAACAAACAATATTTGGAGAAATTTTACAAGCCTGATTTTTATTCATTGTAGAATTCAAAATGTTTTAATAAATGAAAGTAAACTTAAATATTACAAAAATATTTACTTAATTATAAAAATAATTAAGTTTTAATTTGTAAATAGTTAATTACTTAAATTACTTCATAAAATTGTTTCATGGAGTGTAATAAAACAGTGCAAAACACACAAATACACATTAACAAATCTTTGGAATACATATTCAGATTCAACACCTACTCCCTTTCCAGTTCCAAATTTTATGTTGACCAGTGTCATGTTCTGCTGCTAGGATATAATTTACTAAACTACTTTTAAAACTTTAATTGCTATTTTCCTCATTAAGAAAAATTTTGCCCTACATTTGTGAAACTGTAAACCAGTTTTCTTGTTATCAATATTTTATTAAGTACTTGAGAAAATGGTAAATAGACTTGTAAAATTTCTTGAAAATCATGCTGAGAAATGTTTAGCACACCATATGGTATGGCATTTTTCATACACTACAGAATTCAAAATTTCCATAATTCCATATACAAGCTTTCAAAGCTTCTGTGGTAAATTAATTCATCATGCAAAAAAAAAAAATATATTTAAAAATGTAATATATATATATATATATATATATATATAATTAATATAATACATATATTTACATAAGTATGCATTAATATTTTTTCTTCAAGTAAATAGAATACACAGAAGAAGTTTTTCAATATTTGTATCCTAACCTTTACGTTATCACATAAATTAATCACATTACTGGTCTCACGAAAGTTTATTCCAATTATAGTAATAGGAATTGTCAAAAAGTAATTAAATTGTCACAACCATTTAAATTGGAAAAAGAAAATCAAGATAGATAACAGCTGAAAAGATTCACTAATCAACAAGGTACAAAGTAATTCAATTTTTGAAGAAAAATGAAACGATCAATCAGTATTTAAATGCATGGATATATGCTTACAAAAGGTGTTTTCTTCTACAACTATGATGCTACTTTGTCGGCTGTGGTAGCTGAAGTTTATCCAAGTAGTTTTTACAAAACTCCTTTAATTGATAATTAAATTATGTAATTGGTGTATTTTGTGTATGTGCAGCTCCCCTAATAAAGTTTATTAACTACTTAAAATTTATCTACTTCCAACATACTGACTACAAAATACTGCCTAACAACTCTCAAAACGTGAAGTTATTTTGTTTTACATTGTAAAACAACATAAAACTTCTAGGTGTTTCTTGTTTTTTTCCAATGAAATACATAGTTTTTAAACAACCATAAAATATCTAAACTTACCTTGACTTTTCAGTCTTCCAAAATCGTCCAGATTTTGGTGCACCTTTAGGAATCTTGGTAGCAGAATCTTCCGAACAGTCTTCGCTTAAATCGCTTGATGATAGCCTTTCTTCATCATTCATTGAAAAGTCAATTCTTTCACTATTTTTTGATTCCGTCATTTTTCTTCCAATCCAGCACTAAAGTCTTGACTGACGATAAAACTTTCTAAACACGTTGCTCTATTGTACCACAGCCACAGAAAGTGAAGATCTTCAAAACAGACAGACGTTTATATAACCAACAAATTCACGTGCCGAATTTCCCATGCTCTTGCCTCTGTCATCTAATCGAGCTATCGATGTAAATCCGTTAGAGTAACTTGTAAATCTATCGGGTAGCATGATAAAATAATTAACATCGATGTATGATAAATGTCATAACTCATGTGAGCGGCAAACAGCTGTGAACCAAAAAACAACTTTTACGAGATAAGAGATTTCGATATTATGAGTCTTGAAAAACAAATCTAATTAAAAAGATTAACCAACTCCGTAGCCAGCTTATAAGTTTTAATAGAGTTAATGATAAGTTTAAAAATAAATAAACCCCATCGATTACTAAAGGAATTTCTAAATCTAGCTCTACGATAAACTTCGTGAATTGTTTAAATATAATTTGACTAACAATTTTTTAAATTATTTGAAAACTTTTCAACGAATTGATAGTTGTAAAGGATTGTATTATAATTCAGTATCTAATTCGAATAATAAATCCAAAACTATATGAGTACTTATAAAAAGTAAAGCGAATCTAGAAATTAAACAGGTCAGATAAATTCAACAAAAATATAAAAGGATAAAACTTCCGTTTTCTCACTCTCAAAAGTAGCACAAAATGTAATAAATCTTTTCCAGTATTTCAAGTAACAATAATATTGAACTATTCTTTCAGTTTCAATGACTTTATTTATGATCAGTGATTTTGTTTATGAATAATTTGTTTGTTTCTCATTGATACCCAGTAAGTTAAAACAGTACGTTAAATATAGAGTACACACATTCAGCAGGTATTGATGGAAATCCTTCCATATCTCCGGGACCACCGTTAGGTAATGCTTCAGAGGATTAGATAAATGGCAAGTAGCATGTGAAAATGCTATGCCTGACCTGGGGATTATGCCGAACCCAGGACCTCCGGATGAAAGGCAGAGACGCTAACACTCGCGCCACGGAGGCTGGTTGATGGAACAAATATTTTTAAAAAATCTAATGTGGACACTACACGACTTCCTTTTACGCCTATTAAATTACTTATACACATTTTTAAAAGTATATAAAATTTTATTTCACTAATAACTTGATTTTTTTCAATTTGTTTTTTATTGAATTATTATTTATGTAAAAAATTTTTTTACAATCACAGGTTAATAATTATTAATAAATCAATATATTTAAATTAAAAATAAAGTTGAAAAAAAGGAAAATGATGTAGAATTTGAATCGATGTGCCTTTCCCTTGTAAGATCCAAATATTTCATTAATTAACATTTTATTTGGCTATAACTCAGGAAAAAATGAAAATAAGTACCACTTATAATGTATCATTGAAAAACTCTCAGTGAGGGCTTATTACTGCAGTTAAGAAAAAGTTTAAAATACAAATTTTTGTTGATTTTGGGCTTTTTTTGGATATTTTTGGTCAAGTCGATTGCAGTCAAAAGGGGAGGTCACAACTAGATGTTACAACAGTCCTAAATCCAAAATTTCAACATCCTACGGCTAATCGTTTTTGGGTTATGCGAGATACATACATATGTACAGACATCACACCAAAACTAGTCAAAATGGATTCAGGGATGGTTAAATTGGATATTTCTGTTGAAATCTGAAATTTTTCATGATCACAACAATACTTCCTTTACTTTGTACAAGGAAGTAAAAATATCAGATTCTATTATTGTCCTTCTTACAGGTTTAACTGACAAATCTTTCAACAGAATATTTTCTAAATGCTTTAAACTTTTGTTTTCATTTATCTCCTTAAGAAAGGTTAGAAACTTAGTTTATAAGATCATAGGCCAATTTCATTATTTTTATTGTATTTCCTAAAGTATATGAAAAAAATTGACTTTTAACATTTCTTGAAAAGTATATATTGACTAACTTTCAGTAGGGATTTAGGAAACAATTGTCTACCAACACAGCCATTACCCGATTTTGAAAAAAAATATTTTAAATTGCAAAGATATTCAATTCAATTCTATGCGATCTCAGTAAAGCACATTTTTTTATTGATGTAAAAATTTATTAGCTAAAACATTAAAGGAGCTGCTTGCGATTGGTTAAAGTAATATGTTACCTACTATAAATAGGCAATTGAAATTTCATCTTTTGAAAAGAATAACATGTAAATCATAAATTCTCACTTCAGATTGAAGAACATTGAGCATCATTAGGAAATGTCCTCATCTCTTGCTCTTCTTAGTTTACTAATGACTCAAAATCTTGAGCCATTCATTATTACTCTAATCGCAAATGGCAACTGTTTCTATATATGAAGATAATTATTTAAAAGTGCTATGAATGGAATTTCCATTAATGATGAAGATAGTACTTCTGTTGCCCATAAAGTAAAATTTCTGGTTTTCTTATTAGATGACAAATTCTAGTGATGATCAAATTGATTTCATTTACAACAAAAGCAAATCAGAATGTTATGCTTTGAAGCACCTAGTAAAGTGCTGACCTTGTCAACAACATTAAAAATGAATTATGCTTACATATATTCCGATCTGGAGTACAATATCACTTCTTGGGGCTCTCTCAAAAAGTCAACACAAGTTTTTAAGTTACAAAAAGGGGTGTCAGATATGTTGTTTGCTGCCCATAGGTATGAATCGTGTAGACTGATATTTAGAAAATTAAAAAATTTCATTAATTCATGTGTTTATATTTAAGAATTTTCCATCTTTGTTAAAAAGAATAGTCACTTATTCTTAAAAAGAAATAACAATATTCACCTCTTTTAAATCGCACAACAAAACTGTTTTCACTTAACTCAACTCAATACTTCACTTATGTGAAGAGGTGCCTTCTTAATAGATTAATCCTTTCTTAATGCTTTCTTAATAGATTATAAAACCATTTAAAAATTTTTCCTACAAATTTATTTAAAATACAATTAAAGGATCTTTTAATAATATTAGTCTGTCAATTAATTTTGAAGTAATACTAATTAATATATAAAAACAAATCCTGAATTTTCTGCATCTCCATTTAACATGTACATAAAATGATTAATAATTTTCATTAACACCTTATAAATTGTAATTTATTTTATAGTTATTTTTTATGTTCTTATATTTACCTTAATATTATTTTATATTTTTAATAATTAATGTGGACTTTAATCATATCTGTTTTTTTATTTTATAATCTTACTCTAAGGATTTACCAGGTGTTCCATTGATCCATTAAGGCAAATATTGAAGCAGTTACTTTTTTGTATATATGGAGTATCATATCCATCCAGTTCTGATATAATTTATTAATGTATTATTATTTTACGTAACAGAATAAAAGATTTATTTACATATTTATAAGAAGGTAAGAGACTGCAATACTAAACTTACGTCAGTAAAAGAAATTATCATTTTTTGCTCGATGAGTTAACTTGATCATTTTTTAACTAATACTTCTAAGCAAATTACTCAGTCCCTTTTTATCCATTACTTTTTACTTAAGAAAGCAGTCCCAACTTATAAATCATAGAAAGATATAAAAATCAATTTTTTTCCTTTTAAATTTACCCTTTTAATTTTTTTCTAAATTTTACGATACAAGGAATTATTTATAAAAATGATGTACATGAATAATGTGCAGAAAGTATTTGGAATAAAACTAATTGTTCTCTGTAATAGACATTTATGGAAAAAAAAAACTATTACTATCATTATTCCATCATAAAGTATTACGGTATTTATTCGAGTACCCCCACCCCCGCACTTTTTTTCGTGGAATTGGAGAGAAAAAATAAGGGTGCGGGGCTTACTTGAAACATAGTCTTTAAGCAGGATAATTTATGTAAAGTAAACGTTTTCTTATAAGTACCTTAATTCAATCACATGAATATAGGCTTTCGTTTATCAATACCGGATGCCGCTTATACAGAATACATCCTTAATTATTAACATCCTGTTCATATTATCGATAGGAACAAGTTACGGTATTTTTATAAAACTGATTCATTCTGTATAGGCTGCATTCGGTTCTAATGACATTAACAGTTACAGTATCAATTACCCATCGTCGTCTTGTCTATTCGCCATAGTCATTGTACTGTTTGTATATGTGGACCGTTACGTGCATTTTATCTGTTTAGTTTATCTTGTAAACTTTAATACGGTGATTTATTTTAATTACGGCATTAAAATGAGTACAAAAGGACAGCGTCTACAATCTTTTCAGTAAATGAAAAATTGCGCGTTATAGAAGAGGCTGAACAAATTGGAAATCGGGCGGCAGGAAGAAAATCTGACGTAGACGAAAGCTGCGTTCGAGACTGGCGTAAGAAGAAACAACTTCTGGTGAAAGGCACTGGTAATAAAAGAGCTTTTCATGGCTTAAAACCAAAATACACAGACAGAAAAAAAATTGTATGACTTTGTTATTGAAAAAAGGAAATGCGGTTATGCTGTCACGACAGAAATGTGTCAATCATATGCTCGTGAAATCGCTAAATCATTGAATAAAGTTGATTTTAAAGCAAGCCGTGGGTGGATAACACGATTTTTTGCACGAAATGATTTTTCAATAAGACGAAAGACGACCATTTCTCAACGACTTCCAGACGCTTATTAACAAAAAATATTACATTTTCACAAATACATAATAAATCTTAGAAAAGATAAAGGCTATTACCCTTCTCAAATAGGAAATGCTGATCAAACCCCCGTATATTTTGAAATGCCATTTGACAAAATCGTAAACAAAAAAGGTGAAAAAAGTGTTACGATTCGCACTGGTGGTAATGAAAAACAAAGGCGTAGTGTTATGCTTTGCATTATTTCTGATGGATCAAAATTACCTCCGTACATTGTTTTTAAAAGAAAAACTCTTCCTACCGTACAGGTAAATAGAGTTATTAACAGAGCACAGGAATCAGGTAGGATGGACGAAACCTTAATTTTAGATCGGATCAGGTGTGTATGGCATACGCGATCAGAAGATTTACTTAATAAAATAAATACCGGTATGCTAGTAATGGATAGTTATCGGGGGCATAAGACTGATAAAGTGAAAGACTTTTTAAAAAAATGGTATGACAGACCAAGTAATACTTCCAGGCGGATTGACACCTCTATTGCAACCACTAGATGTCTGCATTAATAAACCGTTCAAATCTGCATTAAAACAACTGTACAGTAAATGGATGGCTGATGAAAATTTCTTTCTCACGCCTACAGGAAGAATCAAACGCCCAGATCTGTGTTTGGATAAAAGATGCTTTCCACGGAATTAGTAAGGAAAAGTTTTAAAAAATGTGGAATATCTAATGAACTTGATGGTAGTGAATACAATCACCTTTGGCAGAGCGACGTGGAGACTACCGGTAATTCTTCTACAGACATTGACAGTGACAATGATTAATTAAAAATAAAATCCCATATTAAAAAGTGTATTGAAGTGATGCAAAATGCAAATGCCTCAGCAGACATTTTCATCTGTCTATTTACACAACCAACTATAACCTTTCTATGGCCTCTTCCAACCACGACTACCTACCATAACTTACAACCCTCAACCCGGTTAATTGATAGAACATGTACTATCAAATTAACTGATTTGCTGAAGCACAACCCTGGCGCCTCCCTCTAACACCAAAGGTTTCCATAAAAACTCTTCCTATATATAACTTCAATTAAACTATGCATTCAGATCATTACTGGATTGAGTCTTTAAACACCAAAAATACTATTCTCATACCAACAAAACAAGAGTTATACAACAACAAAACAACAATGATAATTATGTCCTAAATTCAGTTTGCTCAAAGTTCTCTTGATTTACTTTAAAAATCAGGAAACAGATTCACAAATTAAATAAGTCTCTAATGAAAATATGCCCTATCTCTCTCTCTCTCTGGTCCACTTTTGGGAGCAAGGTCAATGCCTACATCATAGCTTCATCACAGAGTTATCTACACATCCATTCTCATCTTAACAGCAAATATCTCAGCTAACTGGGGCTTGATCCCAAAACACCTACCTTGGTGAAGTAAGCATCCAGGTGGACCCCTAGCCACCCAGGTTGCGATCTATCTATCTGGTTTTGCAGATAAAAACCAGAATTGATTCTCGTGAGCTCTCTAGATACTTTGGTATGTTCAGCTTCATACCTGGGGCAGACATGTAAGACATAGTGCACATCATCACACAAGAGGAACTAAGGAACTACATAATAGAAGCTGCAGAAACTATTAAGAATAAGAAACCATAAGAAACAACTAAATTTGCCCTTTAATTTACCTTCCCAGAACACTTTCAGGAAGTCTTTATTTCCCCAGGGAACCAAAATCCTGGTGAAACCTTTCACTAGGCGTAACTTGCTAACAAAGCATTTTCAAATCTATATTTATATGAACTTCTATATATTTCCTATAGATCGCTCCAAGAGATTGCATATAGTTTTAAATCACTCTGTACCCATACACACTCAAAACAGTGAGAATCCCTTTTCCAGTCTATTTAATGACAAAAATATTAGTTAAGCAAAACATACTCTAATCTAAACTATAATTCTTGAACAAAATAATCTGCTAATTATAAATGTGACAAACTAATCCAAATGGGATAATCATGAATTGTTGTAACATGAAAATGAGGAAAAGACTTGTGAGTGAGCATTCCGTTGTTACTAAGGATTCCATGTAGGCAATCC
This sequence comes from Lycorma delicatula, assembly GCF_047948215.1. NCBI lineage: Eukaryota > Metazoa > Arthropoda > Insecta > Hemiptera > Fulgoridae > Lycorma > Lycorma delicatula. The sequence goes on from NC_134455.1 coordinate 288,003,093, forward strand.
TCTCAAAATTAATGACAAATCTCATTTTTTTCCTGACTTTTACTTAAATTTTTGTTAAAAGATTTTTTTAGTAATACTAAATCTTTTGGTAGAATAGTGACATCAACTGCAAAAGTGCTTATTTAAATTGATTTATGAAGTATACTATCTTTCAGGTCAACATTTTTTTATTAAATAATACAGTTGAAAATATTGTCATTTTTTTCAATATTAAAATAGAATATTCTGCTAGTTTTATAGCCAGTCACTACTCCATTTGTATTGCATCTTCAGTCTGTATTGTCAGCCTTCCAGATATTTTAAACCTTTTTAATAATTGATAGACATACTTTTACTAATATTGTCAGATGCTTTCCGTAAGTCATTAAATAAAATAAGAAAGTTGATATAAAGTCCATAATACTTTTCTTCAATTTTTCTTACAATAAATTTTTTATGGTTTGTGCCTTTACCCTTTACTTCCTTGAAATCTATATTGGTAATATTCAAATAACCTTCCTATAAAAACATTTAGTTGTGTAAATAATACTTGAAAAATCATAAAACAAACGGTTAATAAAATAATACCTCTGTAGCTGTCATACATTGGCTTGTTTCCAGTCTTAAAAATTGTTCATATTTCTATGTTATTCCATGAATTTGACATCTTTTCATTCCATATGTTATTAATTCTATTTATTCCATAACCTGTATTCTATTAACTAATTCTTTATCAAATCTTTCAACCTTTCTGCCAGTGTTTAACCCCAACCAGGTGATTTATAGCTTTTTAATCTTTGAATCACTAATATGAACTGAAAAATAGTATATACTAGTGTTCAACTTGTACATACTTTTATTAAACTTGTCTTGCAATTAATAATTATTAACAGAAATCACATATGACTACATAAGCAGTCTTAGTATAAACTTACCAATTTGAGTTGATCATGACAGCAATTAATTTTTATATGTAATGATTATAATGAATAATTTGATACAGTGACTTGAAATGCTTTCTAAATAAACTGGTAAGCTTGTTAGTTTTTAGTGTGTTCTATATATATATATATATATATATAGGTATCCTTGACATTACATTTGTTTTACAGATGAAACATGGTTTCATCTGGTAGGTTATATTAATTCACAAAATACACAACTGTGGTCGATGGCTAACCCCCTTGAATTACATGAACAATCTTTACATGGAGTGAAAATTGGAGTCTGGATCAGTGTAAGTAGAACTCACATTGTGGATCCAATCTTTTTTAAAAATATAGTTAATAGTGATTGTTATTGTACTGTTTTAACAAACTTCATTAGTCAGTTAACAGAAGTGGAAATCAATCACAGTTGGTTCCAACAAGATGGCGCCACAATGCACACAGCTAACAGGTCAATGACATTTTTATGAAATGTCTTTGATGAATGAATCATTTCGAGGGATTTGTGGCCTGCACAATTGCCCAACCTGACTCCTCCAGATTACTTTTTATAGCAGGGAACATGAAACAAGCTGTGTATTGCAACAGACCAAGCATGACTGACGAACTGAAAACAGCAATAACGACATACATACAAGATATTCCAGTGCATCAGCTGGTTAAAGTGTTTGAAAACAAATTGATACATGTGCAGTGTTGTGTTGATATTGGAGGAAGTCATTTTCAATACCTTTTTTAGTCATTCTAATAACTGTTCTTATAAAATAATGAAATAAAAATGCAAAGTAATAATTAAGAAAGTTTTAGCTACACTTCCATAATTTCAGTGCTACTTACGTATGTATATATATATATATATATATATATATATATATATATATATACACACACACACAGAGCATTCACACATTATTGCTTTGTAAGGGAAAAGTTTTAGTTCTTTTCTTACAGCTTTATGCGTGGAAGCAAGCTCGATATCTTGCTGCTATGCTAACTATGCATTGACTTTGATGAAGTTTCAGCCATAGCATCCAAAATATCAAGAAGTTTCTGTTCATTTAGTTTGGCTGGTCTTCTACTTTGATCAGCATCTTCAACAGAGCCTGTTGTCTGAAATTTTTAGATAAGTTTGAACTGCATTGCGGTGAGTAACAGGCATATTTGGAAACTTTTCATATAACTTGTGCTTCATGAAATCAGTATACTTGTCACCTTCAAAAAAAACTTATTCAACGAGAAAAATATGTTCCTCTACTGAAAAAACCATTGCATTTCTCAACTATTGATTCCGATAAACGAAACGAAGCAATCACAACTCAACAACTGATGTCTTGGTTAACACTGAGTAATGTCCAACGAATCCATAGGGAACCAACCTAATGGTTGAAGAACAGAATTCACCACATAATTCAAAAGCATACTGCACAGTTACTTTCCGATTGCTCTGTATATATACAAAGTGTATCAAGACATTCTCCTGGAATTTTCATAACCTATTCTACTTAGGAACATAATGGAAAAAGTCTTTATAAACATGACCTAAAATGCTTCGTTCGCGAGTTATGGCTAGTGAAAAAAATTTCACTCGGATTTCAGATATCCCGGTGAAATGAGGTTGTACAGAAATTTTTAGGATGTTAATTTAGGAGCAGAATTAGTAATTTATTATGGTTTTTAATCTGAAAAATCAAATAAAATAGGTCCCAGTACTGTATATGCAGTAGTTATTGAGAAATCAGGGGCAAAAACCAATAAAGAGGTTAAAAATCCAGTTTTTTATGTTTGACATACAATAACTTTGTTAAATGACTAATAATAAACATATAAGACCTTTAAACAAAACTTGAAGAGAATTTAATTCTGAACCAGATGGTGAAAGATAAGTTTAATAAAACAAAGAATAGTTAGAGAAAAATTCAAATTTTATTTAGAAACAGTACACTAGATCAAATTGCATATGTAGCAGTTTATAACAGATGTTCAAAAATGAATCCTTCATTTTCAGTACATTTCTTGGAACACTTCTGTACAACTTTTGTTGTTCTTTTTAGTTCTTCAGGGCTGTCTTCATGTTGCTCAGCCACATCCATAATGCGGACAATTAATTCCTCACAATAATGTATTTTGGTTTTGTTTACAATATTTTTCATCCATCCCCAGACGCAAAAATCTAAACCTGTTAGATCTGACGGGTGGCCAGAAATGTGGACCTCCATGACCAGTCCATTTCTCTGGGAAATGATGATTTACATGAGTGGAAACGGCACAAGACGTGGGGAGTCGCACTATTGTGCTGAAAGTATACTTTGCGTCTCAGCTCTAGAGGAACATCTTTAAGCAGCTGCGGCAATTCTTCTTGAAGAAAGTGCAAATAAACCTCCACATTTAAGCGGCCAGGTAATATGAACGGTCCAAACAGCTGATTGTGAAGAAGGCTGCATCAAATCTTGACGCTAAATCGGTGTTCAAAGTAGCCTTCCACCGTTTCATGAGGATTTACTTCTGTCCATGTGTGCTCATTGCATAAGTTGTTGATGCCATCTTGAGTGAAATTGTCCTAGTCAGTAAACAAAACATACCTGCAAAGTTGTATTCCACCAGTTGCAGAATTCCAAGAGAAGTGGACCATCTCCTGTGTGTAGATGTTGAACTGATGGTTTATAAGGATAAAACTTGTTTTATTTAAGTGTCCTCCAAACCATTGAGTATGAAACTCCGATCTGCTTAGAAAGACATCGTGTACTGACACATTGACACAGCTGAACTACAAAGATAATAATTTCATCAATTTCAGCATCGTGTTGGACAGATCATTTATAGCTGGTATGAATCCTAGGTAGTGAATCTATTTCCTGAAGATTGCGAAAAGTCACGCTAATTGTTTTGGGACCTGGAATCATGTGATTCAGTTAACGTTTTTCATATTCTACTGCTGCAGCTGTAGCATTACCATTACATACACCCATAATGAATACCATACCAGTGTATTCCTCTGTAGTAAATAAGTATGCATTATTTCAATGGCAGACCGATCACATTCAAACTAAAATTCACAGAAAACCTTCGCACAGTACCTGATATAGATCTTTGGTGGTTGTTTCAATCAACCACACTTCATGGGAATGGTCGACCTGAGACTATATAAGACTACACTTCATTTATATATACTATCCTCATTCATCCCTGAGCTAATACGTTACTGTGGTTTCAGAGACTAAAAAGAAAAAGAGAGACTACCTGATATACATGTTACAGAATGATTAATTTAAACACTAATTCAGTATTTTGCATTGTTGATCAGCTGTTGTTATTTTATTACTAGTTTGAAATAATAATTTTTCAAATAATTTATTGTATTTCTGTCATTAATAAAAAATTGTTATCCAAGTAATATTTAATATATTTATTTTTGTATTACAATTTTTGTGTCATTTTCGTTTGTTTTTATTTTTTAACAGTAAATTTTGTTTTTGTTTACATTAAATAAACAAAAAATCAATTAAAGCCATAAATCATTTCTGATGAATGTAGTAATGTACAGTGTCTAAATAAAATTCTTATTTTCCTAAATTTTCTTTGTTTTATCAACTTATTTTACACCATTTTGTTCAGAATTAAATTCTCTACAAATTTTAAATTTTATAAAAGTAACTGCATTTACTAGTTGTTGGACTTTATAACTCTCGACTTCAAAATCAGCTGATTTGCAATGAGTTCACCACTAGACCAACCTGGTGGGTTAAATTGGCTACCTAAACCACGAAACCTTACTCCCTTGGATTACTGTTTATGGGGATTGATGAAATGTGCCATATATAGGCAAAAGGAAGACACATGTGATGAACTGATTGCTTGCATACACAATACTGCTGCCCTCATCAAAGAACATGAAGATATCGTTAGGTTGATGACAGAATAAGTAAAGAAACGAGTTGAAAAGTGCATTGATGTCAGTGATGGAATTTTTAAACATTTATTGTAAGTGATTTGTTATTTATAGCTGTTTTAATATAATAAATTTAGTTCTTTGGAAAAATTAAAATATTTTACTTTACTTTAAAAAAATACTCACTGTGGTCTATACTGTATTAATTTGCAGTGGTCAATAAAGCAATGGTTAATAATTATATCATTAATTTAATTATTAATTGTGTCATTAGCTAGATCATCATTAAATCACTTCGAGATTTAATGTTCAGAAGAGAAAAAAACATTAAAAACACACAATTTTAATAAATAGAAAATTTATAGTTAGTATTCATCAAAAGAAACAATGACTTCATATTTCATAAGAAAATAAATATTTTAGAAAGACAATGTAATATATTTTAAACAAAGGTTTTATAAAAGATTGAATAAATAAAAGAGTGTTCAACAAAATAAATAATAAATATTAATATTAAAACAGTTGCAATATATACCCTATCTTGTAAAGATATTCTTATCTTATAAAGATATTGCGGGGTTATCCTCAAAATTCAAATGCATTATACTGTATTAATTTTAATGTTATAAATATGCTGAAGCTTTTTTATGTATAGTTTTTATTGTTTACTTAATACAAAGTTTATATAAAAACATGTAAAACTAATTTTTTTCCCTTTCATGTTTGTAGTTTTATTTTAACTCAATACACATTTGGTCTATTTATCATATCAACAGCATCTATTAATCAATATCAGTGAACAGACAAAAAAAAAATAGTGGACAAAAATACCTTTAAATCATCTGACAAAATAAAATATACCGTAAAATAAGCTACCTTTTTTTCAAGCTTTAAATTATTACTAAGCAGTCTGCTCTTTTAACACTTGTCAACAGTAATTATTTTTACATATCCTCAGAATTATGGGGCAATCTCCAGTTGTAACTGCCACACTTTTTTTTGGATGAGAGATATGTCATACAAAGCAAAAAAGATACGCGTTCAGAAAGATATGAAAAACTAAAATATTATATTTAGTAAGTTTTAGCTTCAGGAACAGGCAGAAGTCACATGGGGCCAGATCTGGTGAATACAATGGTTGATCGATGGTATTTATTGTGTTTTTGGTCTTAAATTCGGTCACAATTATCGCTCTATGCAATGGCACATTATCGTCTTGCAAAATACACAAATTTTTCTTTCATAAATCTGGTTGTTTCTGAAGGATTTTCTCATGCAAACGCTTCAATACGATCAAATAGTATTCTTTATTGTCCGTCTGTCCCCCTGGATTGAATTCGTAATGCACCAAACCACGAAATCGAAGAAAACAATGAGCATCACCTTGATATTTGAACGATTTTGACGTGGTTTTTTTCAGTTTCGGCTCATCTTTTGTTCACCATTCTGCTGACTGTTTACTTGTTTAAATATCAAACTCGTAGACCCATGTCTTGTCACCAGTTACGATGCGTTCCATAAATGTGGAATCAGAATTGGCGCGATCCAGCATGTCTAAAGAAACCTGCTCAAGGTACTGTTTTTGAAGAAAAGTGAGCTCTTTTGGAACAAGTTGTCCGGTGACGTGTCTCATGCCCAAAATCGAACCAACAGACTCGTGAGAGATGTTAAGGTCATGAGCTTTCTCTCTCTTAAGCTGGAATGGTGATTATTAAGCACAATTTCCTTCACTTTTTCAAAGTTTTCATTGGTTGAAGAGGTCAAAGGTCGTCCAGAACGAGGCATGTCTTCGATGCTCTCTCAGCTCTCCTTGAACACTTTGTACCACTTGTAAACATGTTTTTGATAAAACTAATTTACCACAAGCCCTTTTTAGTGAGTTGGCACATAAAATTCTGTTCGTAACATAAAATTTAAGGCAAACTTTTTGTTCATTGTAAAAATTGTGATGCACTACAGGAGTGGACTGATTCAATCTTGTAAACAAACTGGCTCGTGATTGTTTTGGGCATAGTAATCAAGTACAATGCTACAATCTTATGGAAAAAGATTTAAAAAAATCATTAGCGCGGCCCTTTTAAAATACAAATTCCGGTACTTTTTTGACAGAATATATATAATTTAAATTCTATTAATATAACCCATCTAGTACAGGATTTTGAGATAATACATATCTTGCCTTAACTTTATCATGAAAGTACTTTAGTGGAATTCTGTATCTTCAGTCATGATGAATTATTTAATTAAATTGCATATTAAAAAAACATAAAATAAATCATGCACGTGGTAAAATATTTGTTACATTATAGAGAAATAAAATGACTCTTAAAAAAGATTAAGTTCAATAATGTATTATATATACATATATATATATATATAAAATTCCATAACTAGCAAGCCTTATTTAGGCTAGCCAATTATGCAGTTCCAAACCAACGTGGAAGTATTGACAGAATATGATGGGGTATTCTGTTCATATATAATTTTTTTCTTTTGAAAAGGGTAACATGTTGTGATTTTATAATGTGATATTTTGTTCACTGTCAATACTATTTTAATATTTTCTAAACAAAATTTAAAAAGAGAAGTTTTTGGCTAAAGAGAAAGCCATTGGATACAAAGTATAAGGAAATAACAAAACTTGTAAGTACAGTATTTTACAAATCTACAATTAAGGACTATCCTCATCATTTATTTACGAACCTAAAATCAATTATTGGTAGACACAATTAAAAAAAATGTTGTCTCTTAGTTGTGATACAAGTTGTGGAAGAATATGGATGGAAATCCATAAAACTGCATTATGTAAATGTAAACAGTCTTACATGGAGCCAAAGTTTACATTTAAATTATCATATGACATTAATTTTTTTTTAAAATTATATAAAGGGTAAAGCAGTTTCTTTTATGAAATATTTTTATTTCCTTGACGAATTCCTATCACTACATAATAGTAAATAATGTAGGTAATTGTAGTTTTATTTTTACATTTAAGTAAAACTACTGGTATTCACTCAATACTGAATCACTGGAGAATGGTATTAGAAAATTATTCATTCATAGATTTAGTTAATGATGGAAAGTGGTAAAATGTAAAAATCCATAGGGGATACAAAACTTATTCAAATTTTACATGAACTAAATAATTTAAGTTAAGACAGAAAATATAGTGAAATTAAAATTTTATAAAAATCAACTACAATAGCGGCATTTTTTTATTTTAATGAAGATTGTAAAAACGTTACTTTTGTTGTTAAGACATATGTTTATGTGAAAGCTAGCTCAGACGAAGGTAAAGCTTTTATAAGTTCACTTTTAAATAAACTGTACTGCAGTTGATTTTTATAAACTATAATCTTTTTAAATATGTTCTATCACGTATATCACCAGTCTACTACTAAAATGCTGGCTTAGGTTAGCAAGGAATAGAAGAGAATCAAAACAATTACGCGGTTTGGGATAAAATATTATTATTCTAATGATAAAATATATAACTTTTTCAAAAATAACTGTTCATAATCTGCACAAATTTCGTTTCCTATCTAACTTTTAACCTCCGGGACCACTGTTAGGTATTGCTTCAGAGGATGAAATGAACGACAATTTTTGTAGCGTGAGAAAATACCATGCCTAAACGAGATTCGAACCCGGGATCTCCGGGTAAAATGCCGATACGCTACCACTCGCGCCACGGAACTAGCAAATTTTAATATTTTCTTAACTTATTTGATTCATTGCGTCACTTTCCCCTCCACGAATTTTTGTGTTGTACCTATTCGACCAAGTTTATACGATATATTTCTATGTATATCGAAGAAATGTAACTGAAGACATCGATTATCGTTTGCAGTGTAAAACTATGGCGGTGGATGGTGATTTGTTTTCTCAATCTGACTGGAGAAAAAGCATAATTCTTCAGTTACAGAAGAGGAATAGAGAACAAAGTGATTGTTTCCATGATTTAATTACTTCTCGTAAGTACACATTTAATCTTTTTAAGCTTGTCGATGTGCTTAAACAATAGTACCATTAAAAATCTTCAAGGACAGGCGTTGCAGCTAACATAACCTATCTTATTTGTCAACATTATCTCAAATGATGAAATACATTCTTTCTCTCGTGGGCCTTTAGTTTGAATTCTCGACCTTTATTCATAAGATATCGATTACTTATATATTGTTTAAGCGTATAATTAAATAAAATATATATATTATATTTTTGTTTAATGCTCTGGGTGTAAATTGATTGTACTATTAAAATTAAATTTTATTTAAGCTCTTACAACTTTATTTACCTTCTCTTCTGTTACATCCTGTTAATATTATGTTGAACAATAAGTTCAACATCATACTCATTTAGTGCATTCAAAGACATTAACTGCAAAATAATCCCTTGGAAGTTAGTTGCTGGTCTTAATATTTTATTTTTATTTGTAGTTTTTCTGTGCCAAAAGATGTAGTTTTAAAATGTTTTAATATACCACTGATTTTATTATTGTTATTTTTTCTTGGACATGGTTTACTTGGTATATTTCATCGAGGACAATGAGATTGAAGAAGTTATAAACGAGCAAGAAGGTAACTTTCCAAGTCATTTCAAAGTTCAGTGAATGTTGTGATACCATTTTTAAGAGTTATTACAAAGGTGCAATGTCATATTTTCTGTTAAAATTTAATGTGAAGAAATATGAATGTTTTGATACCAGTAGGAGATTGCTGTCTAGATTCCATTGAAATTACATGTGGCCGGCATTAGTATTTACTTTTTATATTATACTACAGTCCAAGCAAGTATTTTTTATTGCACTATTTTAATACAGATTTAATTAAACAGAGTTGTTTATATTTTGATGATTATTCAGTCATGTAGTTTTCCCATCATGGCATGAATCCCTAAATACAGTTAATGATCCACCAATTTCTCTTGTTCTTTTTAAAAGATTTACCTCAAATTTTTTTTTTCAATTTAACCTTTTATACAATTTTATTTGGTAAGTCTTAACAATGACCTGATTTAATTAAATCTTTTCATACTTCAATATATCATAGTAGATATGCTTAGGATCAGAAAAATACAAGATCTAAATGTTGGACAGCAGGTGACCCATGCAAGAACCAAGTGCGCACAATGTTATCAGTACTGTAGTTAAATTAGCAATCAGTTTTGTGAGTGATGGCAACTTCGTTACTGCACAAATGTGTTAATGTGATAAAATTTGGTTTAAAATTTTACAAAAAAAAAAAAAGTTAAATTACTTACTTTCTAAATAATGTACATTAAAATATGCTTTAAGAAAAATAATTAAAAAATGTAGTTCCTTTGTATCTTTGCAATACAATTAATTGTAACTGATTACTCTACAATATGTACATGTTTAAACAAGTGATTCCAAATTGATCAGCAATCTCTGGGAGATGATTCTATAGCCAAAAATAAGAAAAAAAGTTTATATAAACATAGGTCAGTAAATGGTTTGTTAGCGAGTTTCAGTTTATAAAACATGTAGCCCTGCTTTATGCTCCCTTTGTAAGATGAAACCTTACTAAAATTTGTGGGATACAAATTAAGGAGTAAATTTGGTGCTTCCATATAGTTTTTATCTAAGAAATTGAATAAAGTGGTCCCAGAACTCTATTTCACTTAGGTTTTAAGAAAAATGGGTTAAAACAAAAAAAAAATGTTGTCGGAAAAAACACTTTTTAGGTTTGAAATAAAATAACTTAGTTAATCTGCTAATAAACAAATAAATATTTCTAGTAATTTTTGTAGAGAATTTAATTCTGAAAAAATTGATGTAAATAATGTCTGTTAAAGTTAAACCCAAATTTAAAAACTTCAACTTAGAAGTTGAATAATTCAATATGAGAAATTGAACTGTTCAACATCTGAGAAGTTCATCATTAGAAACAAAACACACAAACTGGATCTGAAAATTGATACGATTTTAAACAGAACAATTTTCATCAATGTTTGATCATAATGCAATTGAAAACAAGTAGAACACTTATCAATAACAAAAAAATTGAATTAAAAGTAGATTTAAAAAATTGAAATTATCTACTTTTAGTTTTTAGCCAAATGTGTTTTTGATGAAATTTTGTAATAAGGTGCCTTGCTATTAAGAAGAATGATGCATGTGTAAATATTTTTTGTATAATTTTCTGTTTCAAAACGGCTGCTATTTTCCTTTGAATGAAGGTGATGGAAAGTTGTGTGGAGGGGAATTTAACTACCAACTAAATATGTGGTCTCTTCTCTACTCCTAATGTAACCTTCTCCTAATGTCACTCATACTTTTTAGTATCTCTTAGCTGTTACTTATTATATACTTCACTTTTTGTGTTTTACTTCATTTTTAAGTCCAGTTTTTGTTTCAGAGACCATTCTATTGACTGATAGACAATAGAATTTCTCAGAACTTTATTTATCCCAAAAAGAAAATTAAAACTAAATGTGTTTTTGATTTTCATAAAAGTAATTTAAAAAATAATAGCTATTATGTTCTCTCTGAAAATGCATCATCTGACATCGGAATATTTAACAATCTGTGACTATAACTATTAGAAACCACTATCTTATGTTCAAATGAGTTCAAGTAATCATTTTAGGAGTATAGCAGATGCACCTCCTTTTCAGTCATCAGTCATTGATATTTGTTGTCGCAGGAAACATTGAGCATATGGTATGACTAATAACCCAGTCAAGCTAGACAAATCAAATGAAATAAATTCCAGAATTTTTCCTTGGTACCTACGTTTGAAGAAAATAAAAAGTCCTGGTGGCTGGGTGTTGAGCTGGAAGGAGGGGCCTTTAAAGGTGAATTTTTTCGTTTATATCTCAGAAACTACCACTTGTAGCGAAATATTGTATACATAAAAATTGAAGCTTCAAATATGGTCCCATGCATTTTTTATGTGGGACCAATAGTTTCGGAGTTATAGTGCCAAGAAAGTAACAATATTTCCAAAAAATCTTGATTTATTCACATTTCTTTGTTATGTTAATAACATGTTAATATTCATGCTTAATGAATATTTAATATTAACTTTAGTAGTGAAAATTATGCATTATTAAGAAACGATCATGCTGCCAGGTTCGTATTAATGAATCATTTCGTCAGGGTCGTCGATCTCTTCTTCGTCCAGGCATTCGTCGTGCATTGGAGGGCTACTGGTGCACGCTCCCTCGCAGTTCCCACACACTGTTGTGCAGTGGATTTCTGCCTTGTGACACTCACAACGCGTCCCACAGCCTGATGTAAAATTACAAAAAATTGCCCTGAGGACGGATGGAGGAACAACAGCAGATTCTATGGTCGTAAGGGGTCGAAGATTTCCATCGACACCCTTCGGCCCAATCCGTAATTGGTAGCTGGTTGCCAACCCAGTTTTGCACTTGCAGATACTCTCTGTGAGAGTGCTGCACTAGCCAGAGCCTTTTGTGGGTGGCTGTGCCCAGTGATTGACTTGAGGAAAGCCAAGTATCGGTGACTGTTGAGATCGTGTTCGCGGGCATGGTACAACGCGAGGAACATGCGCTCACCGGCTTTAGTGACCTTGTGGTGTTGAAGCGGACTCGTAGAACAACTTGGATATGGATTTGAGGCTGCTGTCCCTGCTGAACAAATTAACGATCACTGACTTGCCTCTCCTGAAGATGGATGAGGTAGTGTCACACCCACTAAACCCATGAATGAATAGGACGGTTTCGGCGAAGTCAAGTTTTTCCACCTCCAAGGAGGAATGCGTTCTGCTTTCCAGTTTCGCTCTTCCTGGTTTGACGGACAGAATTTTGGTTTCGGGTGGAACCAATGCTGTCAGCCAGACCAGCAAATGTACGTCTTCGTTTATGACAACTACATTTTCGTTGGATGCTGATTTTTCTACTCCACACCGCACAATCATTGTATCAGTATCAGCCTGTCTCACTTCAGTTCCCTCGGTGATCATTTTCTGAGACGGCATACTGTTTCCTTGTTCTTCTCATTATCAAGGATGTGATCTTGCTGAACCGTCACTGCCATTCCTTCGGTGAAATCAATGTCAACTGACGTCTTTGTGGTGCTTTGACGTTGTTCAGCAAGTTTTGTGTTATTGAAGGTGTCTGTGTAGCCATCAGACACATCAGTGCAGCGTTCACCGTAGTGTCTCATTATGTAAGTCACATGCAGGTTGAAGACAACGGAGAAAATTGAGCCTGTACTCCACTCAACGCGATGTAACAGAAAGTCGCCATCGATCACATTTACGTCGAGCTTGAGATCTGAAGTGTTCTCGTGACTGGGAAAACTTCATGTAAAGCCCACTTCTTTGTCTTTCTCATTCCACTGTCATCAAAAAGAGCTAAGGGGATAGACGCCAACTCGTAACGCAGAAGGTCCTGTAGATCGTTGTCACTCCTCTTGGAAATTGAAACTCTTTTAAATATGAGAAGTGTATCCACAACCTCCATTGGGAGAACGCCTGGCTAACAACCCCCTCCCCTGGCAGTCGTTCATCTCCATCGCTGTGAAACTGCTAATTTTGATGCTATGGACTATAATTTCATTTTATATGCGTATTATGTACAAATGCATGTGTTTAAAACCATTTACAACGAAGGAAAATGCAATAAACCTTAGTCCTGAGTAAATATGAAAACTTCTGAAGCTCATAACTCCGAAAACATTGGTCTTACGTAAAAAATGCTTACAATCATTTTTGCAGGAAATTTTATTAGCTTCAAGATTTATGTATAGAATTTTTCGCTACGAGAGATAGTTTCGGAGATATGAGCGAAAAACTAAAAAAAGGTCACTTTTAAAGGCACCCTCTCGAGCTTATTTATTTTCTTCAAACTTAGGTAACAAGGAACAACTATGCCAATTTTTAAAACACCAGGATTTATTTTTCTCGATTGGTTTGTTTGTGTCTAATTTGACTGGGATATAAGACAGTAAGATTTTTTGCACTGACAAAACCTTCTATAATCAACAATTGTCCTTATACTTCATTATAATTTTTTTCATTAATTCAGTTTTTTTGTGTGGAATTTTGTTTTTTTAGTATTTATGATTTTTATGGCTTTGTTTTGTTGTGATGCATTCAGTTCCAGAACGTACGTTATTTTTGATTAAAGAGGATTGCTATTTATTATTGTTATTATAGTGATCTGGGAAATATTCTATGTAATAGTTTCATTATTTTGGTAAATAAGTGTAAAATTGATGAAATAATCTTGTTTTATTTTAATTTATAAAATTGAAACAAATTATTGGTGATGAAAAGTAACTTGTCAATTTCATTAAATTATACCATACCGTTCAATTTCATTTTACTATAGAATTAGTAATTCCTCTAAGTTATTTTTATTTTCAGATAATATAAAAGAACAGTGTTATTAGTGAATAACAATTTTATTTTTTTCCATGGATTTTTACTCTACTCTTTAATTTGTCTTTCGTGAATTTAATTTAAACTTTTACACACAAGTTGAAAAACGAGTTATACTACATTTTTGTCTCGCTCCTTAGATGAATTGAGCTTTCCTGTTGTCTTGTGTCAAAGCTGTTAAGACTGCCTAGTGATCGCTGTACTCAGTCGGCCTTTAATTTATTACTTTTACTCTAAGATCCTTCTTATCTCTTTTTTGTACGGCTTAGTCACAAGCTTTTTTACCATTTAGAAACAAGAGTCATAATTTTTCTTAACATGTGAAAACTATTAATTAATTTTAGCCTTCCTTTGTTCAGTCACATGGAATGACTAATGAGTTACTGAGCAGTAAATTCTAACCGTGTCTGGTAATTTTCTATGTAATTCATCATTATGTTACGGTGCAGCGTTCAGATTTTAGTGTCGTTTTCGTATTTAATATTTGCAAGTTTATATTTTTTCAGTTTCAAATATATTTTTATTTAGCATTTTCTACTTTTTAATTTTTTTTTACGTAATTTATTACGAGTTTTATTACTATACTCACAGTTTTTTATGGTTATTGTAATATATATAACAAATATATTAATAATTTACGCGCGTATTATATATATATATGTTTGTGTATTTTAATAAAATATATGAGACTGTAAATAATGCTAAAATTTACTTATATATTAACTGTTTTATTACTATATTTGTAAGATTATGTGCTTATTACGCATTCATTCATTGTTTTAAGTTTTGTCTATTAATTTTTAAAACATAATTTTTATCATTGTTTTTTTTTTAAATTACCAAAAATGTAGTAAAAATTGTAAACAAAAAACTACTAAGCGTTACTGTACTGATAATGTTACCTGTGCCTTTGTTACCTAGTGAGTAGAGAATTCATAGAGAATTCACCGGGCAGTAATGGCGCAGGTTAGTGCGGGTAGATTTAAGTTATGTTTAATAATATTAATCGTAAATCAGTTTATTCATTTTATAAGATATCAAATCGTTGATCGCGATCATTATACAATTGATATCACATAACGTCAGTCATAGATCAACGTCAGTCATAGATCTCTTTGCTTTTCTTTAAACTGTGTTCAAAATTAATATTTTGTTTAAACTGCTTCTCGTGTACTGATTTTTTTCCGAAACAACCGATCTTCGATTAACCTCTCATATCTTCCATTTGTCATTAGTTGCATTTGTGTGCTTAGATTTCTTTTTTCATACGATAATATTTTTGTTGAATTATTAGGTTTCAGTCTTATTTTTCCTTTTTGCTAATTTATGTAGCCTGTACAGTTCGCTGCTTTACCCAAACAGAACAATAACTCATCAGTATATCATCAGTAGTTGTGAACTTATTTTTGTAAATCTTCCGAATAAAATTCCGATTTAAATAATTTAAATTTTGAACAGTTACCGATTTCATTTTCCTTCGATTATTTTTTATTCGTCTGTAAAGGCCTAACATGTTTTCTTTCTAATTTTGCTTTTCCTTTCCTTTCAAAAAAAATCTTGCCTCTACACATGTTTGAAGCAATATAATTTGACTTAATTTATCCAAAATCACTTACTATATTTTTGTCTATTAAAGGTAAACATTGTTAACCAATCGAGTACTGTCTGAATATTCATTATATTTTTGCTAACCGTTTCGTTTAAACAAACTAGAAGTTTTAATTTAATCTTCAGTATTAATTATTCCAGCTTATTCATCTTTATTATCTTGAAGCTCCAAAGATGTTGAAATACTTTCTCAGAATTTGCGTGGGTCCTAAAAATTCAACGGATTCGCAGTTGATAATGTTAAAAATTATTATTCCTCTTATAATTTTAGAAGAATTTTTTTAATATGTTGAAATAATTTTTTTATGATCGTCTTAGGTGATATATCATCGTCATCATCGTTTTGTGTTACAGCATAACGATATATAGATTGATGCCATTCTGACATTCAAAATATTTTCCGCAAACGTTCAAAAAATTAGATAGAAGGATTAAAATAAATAAGTGATAATTTGAATTTTAGAAGGGACTTTCATATACTAAACTTTTTTTTATAGGAATAAAAGGGGCTTAAAAAACTACACTAAAAATTTAAAAAATCAATTCTTTAAATTCGTATTTTTTTTAGTCGGCGCCAAATTACGAGTTAGAAGTTTTTTGGTAGTTTTTAATTTATCGTCTACTTCTAAAAAAGCAATCTTTTGTGTGGATTTTTTGAAGATATTAATGTAAAAAAATGAGGAAAAAAAGGTTTATCTTATTCATTCATTTACTTATTCTCTTATCGGAATTAAATATCCTATGAGTTGTTAAACCAGTAAAAATTCCAATAAAAATAAACGTTAATTCAATCCTGAGATAAAGTATTTTATCGGGAAGTATAATAGGTAAAAATCGTTAATTGTTAAATAATAAATGAACATTCATATTTGAACAAAATATTAATAATTGTTCTCCACTTCTGTGAAAAAGTTAACGTTTATATTTTCTTACTGATAACGCTTTGTTAACGCAATTTAATATTGCGCTTTATAAGCGATTACGTATTTTCAAGTCGATGAAGCAGTAAGAAGTTATAATAAATTACAAGAATAAAATATTTACAGGCGAGATTTGCTTTTATGGGAAAAAAGCTTACGGTTAAAAAAATAAATCTGTGATATTTCCGATTATATATAAAATTTCTTTCTTAATAAAGTACCATAACTGTCGGGTAAAATATTCACTAAGTTCAACCCCCTTTTAAATGTACCCCATCATTCAATATTTTAAATAATTTCATAGACTGAAATATAATACGTATTCACCAACATTTTGTGATTGTAACTTGACCTGCTCCTGATATATTTGTGTATAGTGAAAGAATAAGTAAATTATATTACGGTTTTCGTTGTCGTGGTCATTCAACTCATTGGTCATTCTTTGTCAACTACAAAGTTCAGTCTTGCCTTGGTTTAGGCGATGATGGCTTATCCGTTGTGGAAATGTGTCTGTACACCTGTCTGCGTACGATTTCAGAAACGAGCTTAACCTACTCTACGTTTACTGTGATAGATTTGGATAGGGAGATCCTATTAAATTTAAAAAATCGGGAAATAAATTGATTTTTTTTCAAGAGGGAGATATATTTCGAAAGAATTTCATGAAATTTTATTCACGAGTTTTATCTTGTCAAAATAGTCATGGGAAATAATAATTGCATTATAAATAATTCTGATGATCTGATTTAATCTTAATTTCGTAAAAATATAAATTATACGAGTATCAATTACTTTCGTTTTCAGTCTTATATGCTTAAATCTTTTATGACTTTTTTTAAAAAATCAGTATTTCTCAACCACGGTCCGTAGTTTCCAATGCCGATCTGCGAGATGATCCTAACGTCCCTGAACAAATTGGCCCACAAAAAAAAATTAAACTTTAAAAATGTGATAAACGAATGAACATAATAAAAAATTCATATAACGGTAATAAAATTTATGTATTATAATTATTTAATAATATTCTGTACATACACGTTGGCGAATAGCGGTACATATTTAATTTATTTAATACATTGTATTCTTTGCACAATCGGCAACAATAAATTATCCTGCGACGCATGAAGTGTATTAGCGGAAGATATCAAAACGCCACACTAAAAAGTGCGGCTTTGGCGGTATCTTTGTGTTACGACTTAGCCACGCGCATGTTCAATTTATTGAAAACAATACATTTACAATTACATTCTTTACTTTACGCGTCGATTACTAGTATTATGGTGAAGTTGTTTTGCATTTAATTATAGCAAAATCACACATTTTTATTCCTCTTAAAATGAGTAAAGAAAGACAAGGAAATTAAATAATTTTTCCGCACTGAAAGGAAAATTTCCTATTCCAGGAAATGCAATTAAAAATAATCGAATTAAACAGAAAATGAATGCCCACCAAACAAGAAAAATAAATCTGCTTTCTCAAGACGCTACAAAAATGAGTACTTGAAATACGGTTTTATACTTTGGCCGTATTCAACGGAAGACGATATACGTACAATGTGCATAATATGTTAGGAAGTTAAGAATAAAGATACCGTGAAACCATCCAAAATGTTCTGACATTTAAAATCAAGACATCCCGAACTAGAACAGAAACCATTGGAATATTTTAAACGACAAAAACAAGAATTTAATTTTTCAAAGAAAAAATTTAAAAAACCTTTATTCAAAATAAATCGCTATTGAAATATTCATATTTAGTTGCACTACTTATAGCCAAAACAAAAGAATCGTTCACAACCGGAAAAAATTAAATTAAACCGGTGTTAATTGATGTTTACAACAAATTGTTTGAACCCTCAGCTACAGATCAGATTAATTCCTCTTTCAAATGATACGATTAGTCGTCGAATCAAAATTCTATCTGAAAGTATTGAATACCGGTTAATAAAAAGATTAAAGAATCACCACGTTTGCCATCTAGATCGACGAATCATGTGATATTTCTAAAAAAAGCTCTTTTGTTTCTTACGTGCTGTACAATAACTTTTTCCGAAGAAATTAAAGAAGAATTATTATTTTGCAAAAATTTAGATTCCCACATGACAATTTCTGAAATTTTTGATTCATTGAATTCGTATGTTAATAACCAATCCTTAACCTGGAAAAATTGTATCGGTGTATGTACCAACGGAGCAGCAAATCAGTATGACTGGGAAACATTGCGGAGTAACAGAAAGGATCCAATAAATCGCTTCTCCTGACATATTACTATTGCATTACATAATACATCGCCAGCACTTACCAACCAGAAATATGTCACCTGAAGTAAACGATGTTCTCCCGTAATTGACAAAAATTGTTAATGTAAAGAAAAGCGATCTTAACCTCGATTATTCGCCATGAGGTAGGAGCAGAACATCAACATCTGTTATTTCATACAGAAATAGACTTTTCATCGCGAGAAGTGCTTGGTAAGCACTTTTCCTTAATTCCTAAAGTCTAGTAGATTTTACGAATTAAGGACGGAAGTGGAGATATTTTTGGTAGAAAAACAATCTCCATTATCAAAATGTTTTTCCAATATGTATTGAATTGTGAACTGACATATTTTCTTACATAAACGACTTAAAATTAAGTATCCAGGGAAGTATAACGATTGTATTTTATTTAAAAAATTGATGCATTTAAAAAAAAAAATTAATTTTGGTTAAAAAAATCGATGAAAATAATCCTGATGTATGTAATTCTTATTACGATTTTATTACTACACAAATTGAATTAATAATTGATAATTTGAATGTACATTTTATCAACATTTACAGTCATTATATGACTGATTTGAAAAATATTTCCTGACAAACATAAACCTGCAGGAGATGGATTTATAGATAACTAATCATTTTACTGAGAGTAATTGCAATAATAAAAAATTTAAGTAACGAAGACCAAGAACGTCTTTTGGAACTGTGTTCAGACATAACAATAAAAAACAAATTTTGAACGATGAATTTAATTAAATTTTGAATCGCAATAAAAGATAAATATCCAAATTTACATAAAGACATGAAAATGCTTCTTCTCTTTGCAACCACATATTTGTGTGAAGCTGGATTCTTAGCCATAAAACAAAACAAGAAATCGTTTATCAGTAAATTCATCTCTTTGATTAGATTTAAGTAATTTACGACCTGATATTGAAACAATTATGCAAAATAAGTAACAACAAATTTTTCACAAACTTTCATCATTTATAATTTGTAATATGATTTATTTGTAGTTACTATTTTTAAATAAAACAACCTACTTTATTTTTTGTTGTTTATTTTCTGATTCTCATATATTGACTATTATTTATATTATATTTATTTATAATATTATATTATACTATTATATTATCATTATATATTATATTATTATATTTATTATGTATTATCTGATTTTTATATATTGTTTTGTTGTATAGATAGAAATTATATTAATTAAAATTATGTATATGTAAATTTAATTACTAATAAAATAAAAACATGGTAAGTAATTTTTTTTGCTTGTCAAACAATCTAAGCTGAGGGTCTGCCGGTCCCTGCACATTTTTCTATAATTTTACCGGTTCGCCATGAAGAAAAGGTTGAGAAACACCGTTCTAAATGATTCGTTAAAAAAGTTGTAACAGTTTTCAAAGATTATCTGAATGTTTGAATGTCTGAATTAATCTCCACCCCTTACGTAGTTATTTTTTATAACTTTTTACTGTCTCGATCTATGGACTTCGTCTTTTTTAATTATCATATTTTACTAAATTTGACACAACTTTTATCAAAAAGATTAATTTATTTTTAATTTCAAGAAGACGAATTTATTTGTTCATATATTCTGCTTTGTTGTCGTTTTTAACTTTGTTTTTTTAAGTTTTTTTAATTTCGTTTTATAATACTTTATCAGAAAGGTACCGTAGCAAAGGACTTTTTTATTGCTAATGTAACAGGTTACACGTGATCATTAAATATTTTCTCATTAATTTTTTATTTATGATAAGAAAATTATGAAAAAAGAAGAGACAAAGTATAACATTGATTCTCAAACTTTTTCGCCCACCGCTCACATTGAGAATCATAACATTTCTAGCGCTCCCCAAACTGTTTAAACTTACCATCTGTTAAAAATAATAATTGCAGTTGCTGTTTTTAAGATGCGCTCTTAAAAACAATTGCAATTATTGTTTTTAAACGTGACATATCCTATTTCTGAGTTGAAACTTGCACTTTAAATGAGAACGATTAGCAATTACAACGCATATTTAATCATATTTGAAAGTATTTTTATTAAAATTGCTTTCAAAAAATTGCAATTGAGTCTATATAGTTATTTAACAACAATAATGATAGCATATTCAGTATAACAAACAATACAATAATTAAAACAAAGCTTTCAATTGAAAAATTACACTTACATTAATGTGAAGGATGAATCTGATGTGCTTTAACGAGTTTGTTAAAATCAGGCTCGAATTTACTTACAGCCGTAAGTCGCCGTTTTCGGTGATATGCAGTCGATTTCCCTTTTTTGTTAGCAACGTTGCTATAACACTAAATCCACGTTCAGACAAATAAATATGGAAATTAAAAGGTCTTGATCTAGCTTTAATGACAAATTGTGAGTTCTTCAATGTAGCGTTGCAGTTTTCGGATTTTGTTCATTTTGTGCCGAGATATTGAAATCTTTAATTATTGAGACTGTAACAAGATCTTGGGTTAAGCTGAGAGCAGGTGAAAATTTAAGCTTATGTAAATCTTAGAAAAGTGAGCAATATTTTTGCCAGCTTTTTATACCTTTATTTTGATAATCTATATTGGTGGTTGGTGGTTACGTTGACATCTGAATCGGTTTTTGTGCATTTTCTCATAGTTAGAAATTGCATGGATTGGGCTACATTGTAAGCCTTAACCGTTCTTTTGATTTTATCATGTTATCATTACTTCCTAATTTTCAGTCTGCTTTATTTTCAAACACAGGCGAACATTTTTTATATTTTCTTTTAAATATGTTTTTAATTAATTTTGTTTGCTTTTTATTTTATATATATATATAGTGTGGCTGAAAGGTAGCTTGCATCCTCCTCTAACTTTTTTTATAATTCAGATAACTGGATGCGGTTTGCGACATTCCCCCTTCTACTGAGGGGCTACTTCAATGAACGTATATTTCACTCTTTTTTGATTTTTTTGGGGTCGGGGGCAACTCAAAAATTTTAAATAGGACCAAAAATAGGACGTTTGATATACCATTTTAAAGAGCTCCATGAGACGAGAAAAATGATACAATTAAAATTAAATTCTGATGGCTCGATCCAAAATGGCGGTCAAAAATGTGTTTGCAGAATTATTGTTGTCCTAAATTTTTTTGAAAATTTAGGACTCGTAGTTTTCATGATATCCAAGTAAGACAGAAAAAATGATTGACGAAAAACGCATCTTTTTATGTTTGAAATACAATAAATGTGTAAATTTTATTATAAAATCTCATAGAGAATGTAGTTGTGAAAAAAATTAATGTAATAACGTCTTTGAAAAACAAAAAAAAATCAACTTTATTATTAAAAACAAAACAGAACAAAACTTAACAGAAAAATGTTATAAATTTGTAAAAATTAAAAACAGCTGTTTTAGTACAATAAAGTTAGACTTTTGAATAATTAAAATCCTTCTAATTTAGTTCAAAAAAATATTCACTTCGGTTTATAATAAATAAGTTTACAATAAATGTTCGAACATTTTACCATTGACATCAATGGACTTTTCAACTCTTAATGATAACTGATGATAACTTTTCGTTCTTTGATGACTGCAGTAGCATTGAGAGTGCGAATATCAGTTCATCACATGTATCTCATTTTTGCTTCTACATCTCGCATTTCATCCATCCCCATAAACAGTAATCTGAGGGAGTAAGGTCCGGTGATCTAGTTGGTCAATTTATCTAGGTACAATTTACTTACCAGTAAATTTTTCATCTAACAATTGTCTACTGCATTCGTAAAATGTGTTGGTGCTCCATCAAGTTGATTGTGCATTAGGTAGCCTCCCCTGGCCCGTGGTAAACGAGGCGTTGAGAAAGAAGAACTTTAGTGATTACCTCAGAAATATCATAAACTCCTACTTGCATCATAGGAGAATGCATGTTATTACAGAAGAGGGAGATATTCCAGTGGAAATATTTGGGGGAGTTCCACAGGGGTCGGTCATTGGGCGCTCTTGTGGAACTTAGTATTTGACGTATCCTGAAGATAGAGTTCGAAGGTGACGGGGAACTCGTAGCTTATGCAGACGACTTAGCTCTATTAGTTGCTTGAAGGACAGAGCAAGAAGTGGAAGATCACGCCGCTGATGCGATAGTTAAAATACAGAGATGGCTCTCGGAGAAAGGACTAACATTGGCGCCAACGAAGTTCTCAGCTATCGCTCTTACTGATAAAAGGAGAATCAGAGACATAATGATCAGAATAGACGATACTGCCTTCCCGCGTCTAGATCTGTTAAATATTTAAGCGAGTGGTTGCAGACGAGCAGATTACATACTGAACACTTGAATAAAGTTACCGAACGAGCTGAAACAGTGATTAGCAAACTAGGTAGGCTAATGAATAACCGTCAGGGTCCACAATCGTCAATGAGGAGGTTAATATTAACGGTTGCGATGTCGATAATATATTACGCGATCCCGACTTGGGCCGAGGCTTTCGAAAAAAAGAGGAATCTTAAACGAGTAGCAGCACTGTAGCGGCGAGTGAACATACGTATTGTGTCCGAATAGTGTCTAAAAACGCTGTTGAAGTGATAGCGGGGGTGCCTCCTGTGAGCCTCCCTGTCCTCATGTTAAGGAGAGTACATGGCTGTGTATCAAGAAGTGAAGCCCTCAGACAGATGTTGGAAGAGTGGCAAACGCAGTTAGCCACGTCAAGAACAGGTAGCTGGACTAAAAGACTTATTTCCCAGGTCGGTATGTGGGTTAACAGGCGTCACGGGGAGGTAGGTTTCCATCTCTCGCAGCTGTTAACTGGTCGTGGAGAGTTTGGAGCCTACTTCCACCAGTTCGGCAGAAGAACAACATCTGAATGTCGCTATTGTAATGGCATTGATACTGCTGAACATTCTATATACTTGTGCTATAGATGGGATGAACTAAGGCAAGCTGTTGGAGTGTGCAGATTGACCCCGGAGAATATGATTGAGTTCATATTACAGGGGTAAACGTGAATGGGACACTGTTGATACCACGATCACGATTATAAAGACCAAAGAATGTGATGCCAGAGAATGGGGCGGGGTTTAGTTAACTCACAGGGGAGCCCTGCTCATGAGAGGGCGGTTCGCTGAGGTGGGCCGCCCTTGATGACTGACCAGGGACCCGCTGAGTTCGTGGGAAAATAAAAGACCGAGACCCGGCTGGATCCCTCCCCTGAGGAGGGGTTACAGTTAGAGGCAATGACAACGTAAAAGACCGAGTACTGGCTTACCGGGTGAGCGACTTTCGTAGGGTACGGAATAGCCGTAGTCCCGGAAGGTTAGAGGCGTTGCAACCACTGAGGATGCGTAATGCTGGTCCATCCTCACTGGCAAGGAGAAAAAAAAAGACCCCTTGATGGACCTCGGATTGAAGAATTGGGACAATTCGAAATTAACTGGTAAAACACCTTGTAAGAAGGACGCTTTAGAGGAATTGGACCGTATGAGAAATATAATGTGAATTATAAATTAAAATATAAATAAATCTATAAATTTAAATATAATTTTATTAAACTAAAATAATTTAGTTTAATCTATATATATAAAAATGTTAAGTTCGTTTGTGTACGGCTTCAAAAACTCAAAATGTTCTGCACCGATCGAGCTCAAATTTTAGCACGATATAACCCGCATCAAAGATTGTTTTCATCTATTTTTAATAAATCTATCTATCTATTTTTAATTTGTACATTTTTAATTTGGAAATGTAAACAAAGGAAAACCAATCAGATCAATGCAAGATGGCCGCTGTCAAACACAACGACCAAATTTCTTTGAATTATATTTAACAGCTAAAACATCTGTATTTTATTTTTAAAAAAAACACGATAAAAAAAAATTTAGCACGATATATAATCCGCATCAAAGATTGTTTTCATCTATTTTTAATAAATCTATATATTTTTAATTTGTACCGTTTTTTAATAAATAAGAGGCTAATAAATCAGATGGAAATGTAAACAAAGGAAAACCAATCGGATCAATGCAAGATGGCCACTGTCAAACACAACGACCAATCACAAAGAGCCCGTATGGCCGTTGCCAATGTAAACAAAATTACAACTGATTAAGTAACAAATTTTTTTGAATTATATTTAACAGCTAAAACATCTGTATTTTATTAAAAACAAAAACCAAAACAAAAAGAAAAGCCACCAAGAAGGATGACTTACAGTAAATAAATTAAAACACCCAACTTTCTTATAGCCCAGATAGACTTAAGACTATGCAAACAAAAAAAGTCGAAATAACCAAATACACAGAAAATAATATCCCTACATAATGACCAAAAAATCCTTTGTTAGGTTATTTTTTTACATATATTTGACCAAACAATCGTTTTTTGGTCATTTAGCGTTCTTTGCTATGTAAAAGCAAAGAAAAATTCACAAATAGTAACACTGAAACCACACAACTAAATATTCGTTTTTTTTTTGTTTTTTCTAACCTCTGAAACCACCGTTATACATTGCTTCAGATGATATGAATGATTTATAGCGTATGAAAATGTCATGCCTGACCGGGATTCCAACTCGGAACCACCGGATTAAAGTCCGAGACGTTACCACTCGCGCCACGGAGGCCGGCAAACATATTCGTTAGGAGCCGAATAAAAACACGACTTACCAATATGGCGTTGTGTGTCAAACCAATTTTATACGGACTATGATTACTTTTAATACGCAAAAACCTTTGAAATGATTGAACATTAACTTAAACCTCTTCAAAAATTATTCCTTTTGAACTAAGCCATATTTTGATATCATTGTTTTTCTATAACAGGGCTGGAATTCTTTTCGTTTAATGATAAGAAGCGTTGTCGAAGACAATAACCGAATTCTCTTCCAAAGGACATAATACACCGCTAAACTATTTTTAAATAATTCAAATTCGTGTAATTTTTTTACGAATCGCGTTTTTATCAAAATCTCACCTTTTTCTCAATTGACCTGCGGAGTTTTGATTTCTTTGGAGACCGTAATTCATTAGTAGATTCATACTCGAGAATCACATTGTACACTGAAGCAGTACAACTTCTACTTACGTTAGCAGTTTATTAACATCTGAAATCAATGCCGTTTGATTATTCTGTAATTTGTAAGCATTACTCTGCTTTTGTAAGCATTACTCTGCTTTTGTAAGCATTTAAAATGATGTGTTTTTCGCACGACTTAAGGGCTTGTTTCGCAGCCCACAAATCTTTATATATAAAAATGTTAAGTTCGTTTGTGTACGCTTCAAAAACTCAAAATGTTCTGCCGATTGAGCTCAAATTTTAGCAAGATATATAACCCGCATCAAAGATTGCTTTTATGTATTTTTTGCATCAGTCACATACCCGCGACCGCGAGAAAACAGTTTTTTTAACGGTCAACTGTGTACCAGTGACCGCGCCATCTGCCGGAAGCGAGGGGAACACTCGCCATACTAGCTAACGACAACCGCATCACATGTGAAACAATACATACCTGTTCCCAATTACATTGTTTATTAACAAAAAAAAAAAACGTATCCACTTGCATCTGATTCAGATTATTATACAATCTGAATTAAATATTCACTTTAATCGAGATAATTTTGTGTGATCGTGTCGTGATTGAGCTGCGCCTTTCACCAAGCTCTGAATTTATTAGAAAACGACCAACAGTGGGATATATGTATTAATGACGCGTGCAACACTGTACATCCAAACCAAATTCGCGCATTATTCGTAATTATATTGACCGTTTGCTTCCCTTCATCTCCCACAGAGTTATGGGAAAGATATCGATCGCATATGGCTGAGGATATTTTGCATAGAGTACGCCTAGAAAATGCCAATATGACCATGGAATTTACAGAAGGCATTTACAACGAAGCATTGATAAATATTGAAGATATTTATCAAGTGCTTAGCTATTGCAAATAAAGTTCTTAGTCAACTGGGAATGCCAGCACCCACCCGAGCTGCGATTGCTTCATTTGATGTGGATTTACGCCGTGAACAGAGTTACAACATTGGTGATCTTCAGTCATACGTCCAATCAAACATTCCCAAATTAACGCGTGAACAGAAAGGCATTTATGATCGCATAGTGCAAATGATAAATGACGGAGTTGGGGGGGGGGGGTCTTCTTGGATGCGCCAGGAGGAACTGGGAAAACATTCCTCATTAGATTGATTCTAGCAACGGTTCGATCGAAAAATGACAATTATCCTGTTGCGGAATATTAATCAGCCAAAACTCTACAACGGCACGCGACTTGCAGTTAAGAAATTGATGAATAACGTAGTGGAAGCAACGATTTTAACGGGGCCTTTCAAAGGTGAAGATGTCCTCATTCCTCGAATACCCATATTCCCGACCGATACACCATTTTAATTTAAAAGATTGCAATTCCCAATTCGATTGGCATTTGCAATCAGAATCAATAAAGCTCAAGGTCAATCTTTAGAATTGTGTGGTTTAGATTTAGATGCGGATTGCTTCTCACATGGACAACTGTATGTGCGTGTTCCCGAGTCGGCAAACGAGATAGCCTTTATGTCTACGCAGACAGTGGAAAAACAAAAAATATTGTTTATCTACAAGTATTGCAAAATTAAACTTCTATGAAACGTATGCTTTGTTTTGTTTCTCATTTCTCATCTATGCAACCACAATGTGCTATAGCGAAGCGTGGCGGGTAGAGCTAGTTAGTAAATAAAATGTGATTAATTAGTTGGTATTTAAGTATGTAATAGAGTTTGATTTTGCAAAATTTTATATTTGTTTGATTTTTATTTTAAAATCCTAAAAAAATGAAATTATACTAAAAACATTGTAATTATATAATACGTAAAATTTATATAAAATTTACCTTCCAGTGTTGTTTCATAAAAATTTAATTTACTGTGACTAAAAAATATATATAAAAAAAATTTAAAACATGCTTTTCTATAAAAACTGAAATCTAAAAAAAATAATATTTAAACGTCGTACTAAAAGTAAAAAAAAAAATAATATTTAAAAAGTAAAGGACTAATTGAAAAAATAAGATTAGTGTACGAAATAATTCAATGCAGTTCGAGGAAAAAATAATTCTAACAATGGATGACCCTGTAAACATAAATAAAAGATAATTCTGTTTTCAACAAAATATGTGTAAAGTTGTCTATTTTCGTAAGACCATAATAAAAAGGATGGGGTGCGCTTTCATATTCAATATCTTCATAAATTCTTGAACTATGACAAAGGTTGATGCAAAATGGAAATGATAGCTTCAATGTACAACACCTAATAAATCTCTTCGGATGAACTAAAGTTAAGGTGAAAATTAGAACTGAGGTCGCGCCCCATGGTTTTCATTGTGGTCTTGTGAATATATAGATCTTTATACAAATTGTTTTGTTGAAAACAAAATTATCTTTTATTTATGTTTACTGGGTCATCCATTGTTTGAATCATTTTTTTTACTCGAATTGTATTGAATTTTTTCGTATACTAAACTTAATTTTTCAGTAGTCCTTTACTTTTTAAATATTATTTTTTTTTACTTTTAGTACGTCGTTTAAATATTAATTTTTTTAGATTTCAGTTTTTATAGAAAAGCATGCTTTAAACTTTTTTTAAAAGTATTTTCGTTCACCACTAAATATTATTACGACCAGATAAAAATTCAGAAATTTAGAAACTAAACAGAAACAAAACATACCTTTGTACTGTACCACTGAGTAAACATTTTGTAGATTACATTTTTATTGTATCGATAAATTTATAGACTGCTTATCTTAGTACAGGACTTTAAAACAGTTGGCGGTTGAAGGTCACGCTCTATCCTCTCCATCCATTCTCATATTTATTATTATTACTCGTACTCCGAAATTTCTAGTTAATTCTGTTCTAAAACTGTCTTGTTATCTGATAAAAGTACTAAAATTCTCAAAAAATCCTCATCATTCCGCTTTATCACACTGCTTTTTACTACGTCTAAACTAAATATGTCGATTTTACTTTTTATATTGTCTAACCTGCCGCTCTGATATTCCGTGCTTCGAATCCAAGAATATCATGATTTGTTTTTTAGTGATGACTTCCTGTCGAATAGTCTCCACCCAGTGATCGACCCGGGGGACTATCTTCCCTGTAAGATGTTTTACCCGAGGGGATACGATCGTACTTTTTCGCGAAGTAAGAGGAATCATCCATTACAGTAGCATTTACGGTACGATTCTCTGCTTTTCGGAGATGCGCAGCTCCCTCGTCAGCGAAAAGGTCTCAAGATTAGTTGAGGGAGATACCTGGTACAGGAGTTGGCATATTCCTGAAAAATAATTTCCCATTCACCAGTAAAGTAAAATAATGAAAATATGCTATAGAAAATTTTTCTCTTGAAACTTAATTACTATTTATAAATAGATTCAGGTTTGAACTTCTTGATCCTTGTAATTATTTGTTTGAAAGTATCCGAGTGAACGACAAATCTTTTAGCCGGACTACCTCTGTTAGTGGAAGGTTTACACATCATTATCTATTATAGAGCTGTGAAACGACTATTAATACGATCGTGAGTTCTGACGGGGAAGTTATATTTATTACTGTTTAATTGTTCAGATGAAGAACATTTAATATATAATAATGAGAATTTATAAATTCGTCACAAAAGAAAAAAACTTAGTTACGCATAAGTTGTTTAATTGATTTGCGCATTTAGGTCACAGAAATTCTATATTAGAAAATAGAAATACAGTAGTGAACAAATTAATCCGAACACAGTATTTTTAACAGAAAATTTTATTTTTAAAAGAAAAGATGTTTAATAGTCAGACTTACTCAAATTTAATGGTTCATGTGTCTTCCTTTGCTTTTGATTATCTCATTAATCCTGTTTGGCATTGATTCCACTAAGGTAGAACAATGATTTTTGAGTTCTTCATTTCAAAACCATATCTGTATCGCCGAACTAATAAGGTCACTTTTTGTGGTACAATTCATTCTCTCAAGTCTTCTCTTTAGTATGGCCCGTACATTTTCAATGGGATTCAGGTCGGGAGAGTTCCCTGGCCACGATAGCATTTGAATTTTGGTTTTTGAAGAACTCTTTTCCTTATTTTGATGTGTGACATGGTGCAATGTCCTGTTGGTAAATGACTTCTGGGGTTTTCTGCATAAGGGACTATTTTTCTTTGACATATATTAATATATTTATCCGATTTCATCATTCCATCCACAGGCCCCCTAGCCCTTCATGTGTAACTCAAAACATCTTTTTGGCTGGGTGTTTGAAAGCTTGATGCAGGTGATCTGACGTAGTAGTCTTCTTACCTGCTGACTTACGAATGTAGACTACTCTCTTCCCTTGGACAAAGAAATGAGTCTCCTCTGAAAAAAAAACTTTTTCCCCATTTTAATAGTCCACTCTTTATGTTTCTTTGCCCATTGAAGTCTTTTTGTCTTCATAACTTGTGTCAGTAATTGCTTATTTTTAGGTCTCCGAGCAATCCTTCCCTCTGCCAACAAGTCCCTATGAAGGTCATCAGCTGACAATGGCGGATTAATATTGATTTTTCTTATTAGTAATCGTTTCTGTGTAGGCGTGGTTTTCTTTTTCCATCCACATTTTCCTTTTCTCTTTGGAGAAATGGAATCTGTTTCTCTAAACCTTTTCACGATTTCATTTACAGTACCTAACCCCACACTACACTCACTGGCAATGTGACTTTGAGTCATTTGTGTGTGTTGGGACACAGCAACAATATTTGACTGCTTTCGTGGGGTTATATCCATTGTATTAACTAGAAATGAATAATAAACTTATAACGGAAACCCACAAGGTCACCAAAAACTGATTGAGAATGAATTATAAAAGCACAAAACCACTAATTATGTTTGTATATGAACCAACAACATAATCTGAAACACCAGATAGCAAGCAGTCTGCCACAGAATGAAAATTCCCTACAACAGAACAAAAATTCCCTGTGTTCGCTTTTTTCAGATTTTTAAAAAATAATGTATTTTATTGACTTTCTTTAGCTACTGTTATTTTATGATTTTCAGGGTCGTAATTCAGATATCCATTTACTATTTTTGATGGGTTGTTAAATTTTATGTATTTTATTAGTTACACAAAAATGTGTATTTTACTTTGGCAATTGTAAGAAAAATGGCAAAAATGCCGCCAGATACAAATTAAGAATTATTTCCATCTGTTTTCTTTAAAGAATAAAAAAAGCTTAATTCCCGATTGATACTTGTGTAGTAATGGAAAATAATCATCATTAGCGGATTAAATTATTAAAAAAAGCGAAAATATGATTAAATATTAATGTCATAGTAACATTCGATTGCAGTGATTGTAATTATTTGGGTTATGTTTTTGTTACCATTCTTTCTTTTCACAGCTGTTATTAAAATTTTTTTTTTCCAAATACCATTTCATCCCAATCATAGTAGTGGTAATTTTTAACCACTGTACACACTTTATTTATGTTATAGAAACTTACACAACCTTTTTGTTTTTAACCTTTAACTACCTCTGACTGTAATTGTTATTTCTTGAAAAAGTATCGGTAATCGAAAGACTTAATCTAAAAAACCCAATTGAGAAAAATGTAGAAATATTAGGTTTAATATAAGATATTTTTTTATTCCTTGACTACGTTCTTCACAAGGGCTTGAGGTCAAGTTATGTTTAAATTAGTTAAAAAGGATAACGTGATTATCTAGAATAGAGGTTTCTTGAAAACAGATTTTAGCGTTGAAATGAAGTTGCGTAGTTGATAGAAAAGTTTGGGAATTAAAATAAGAATTTTTTATTCTCATTATGAAGGGAGTTATTAAGAATAGTATACTGAATAGTATAAACAAGATGGATTTTCTAGGTTTGTCACTGACTGGGGAGTAGTGAGCTGTAAAAACCTTACGACTCAAATTTAAAAATTCTGTGTTGTATTGATAATATAAAATTTCTTACAAGAGAATTGTCGAAGCCTCTCTCGCTTTAACTCCAGCATTGAATCTGCGAGAATTTCCCCTGTTAAGGCGAGTAACCTGTGGAGCATTGGGTAGTCTCAGAGAGATACTTGGTCGGTGAACAGATTTGTATTGGGGGCCGGGGAAATTTGGCCTCCGATTTGTTACCATCTTAATGGCCTCGGAAACATTTGGGCGTTTTAGGAAGTAATTGTTCAAAGAAAAGGAGTAGTGAACATTTTTTCAGGCGTAGTTGTACAATTCTACCCCCTGCCATCTTATATTAATGAAACCGATCGTGATTCAATATAAAGTGTGAATATGAAGGTGGGTCCTGATACAAGAAATTCGGCCTGAGGTAAACTTTTTTCCGTTCAGATCTGCGGAGGAATGAATGTAATTATAAATAGAGACATGGGGACAAATTATGATGGAGGCCAAAGCCTACTAAGGATTAAAGCGGCAAGAAAGAAAAAGAATCGTTAATTTGCTACAGTGTAAATATCATCAAAACTGTAGACACATAGTTTCGCAGTAGTTCTACGAAGGTTTTTGAAGTAGTTTAGCAGTACTAACAAAACGTGAAGGGTTATTGTACTGCTACTGGACGCTCTAATTAACAAGAAACCGGACTTTATTAAGAAATATTGCATACAATTTTCATATACGGTATAAAACATTGTTATCATTAAAGAAAGATGTTATTAACTTTTAAAAAACAGAACACGCAGATGTGAAAATAAATTGCGCACGAAACTTACGAAAACTTCTGAGGAGCTTAGGTTATAGAAAAACTAAAACCATGGAATTTTAGACTGAAATAATAGAAAAAGTTTGGTAGAAAAACACGATTATTAATAATTTACGGGGGTTTTTTCAAGGTCCGATCGGTCACGAAATTAAAACCACAGTGAAAATAAAAAAATTTTATTTGTAACAAGTACTTACATAGTTACGCTATTTCTCTACATAGTCGCCACTCCGATTTAGACATTTGTCGTAGCCTTGTACCAACTTTCCAATACCCTCGTCATAGAACGGAGCCGCCTGTGTTTTCAGCCATGTTTCTACGCTGGTCTGCAGCTCGATATCTGCGCCAAAATGTTGTTCTCCTAGCCAGCGTTTCATGTGAGCAAAGAGGTGAACATCGGATGGAGCCAAGTCCGGGCTGTATGGTGGGTGATCAAACACTTCCCAAAGAAAACGCTGCAGGAGCTTCCTTGTTACAGCTGCAGTGTGCGGCCAAGCATTGTCACGGAGAAATA
Source organism: Lycorma delicatula (assembly GCF_047948215.1). Lineage (NCBI taxonomy): Eukaryota > Metazoa > Arthropoda > Insecta > Hemiptera > Fulgoridae > Lycorma > Lycorma delicatula. The sequence continues at coordinate 288,036,282 of NC_134455.1, forward strand.
CAAGCCTGATGAAAACATTCTTCTCCGCTTATTCTGAATTGCCCTTCGTAGATGTTGAAGAGTCACGCAGTATGAGGCTGCAGTGGTGGTCGTGCCATGTTCGATGAATTCCACCAACAGAACTCCATTCCGGTTCAGAACACAGTAGTCATACACTTTCTGTTGGAGAAGGTTCGCTTGAACTTCTTTGGTCTACTGGGAGGATGAGAATGCATCCACTGTTTGGATTGTTCTTTTGTTTCTTCAGTTTCGAAATGGACCCATGTATCTATCATCCCCTGTGACAATTTTGTTCAAAAAATCTTCTCCTTCATTGTGGTAGCGCTGGAGAAACGTTAGGTAGGCGTCCATTCTCATTGTTTTGTGATGGTCGGACAGCATCTTGGGAACCCATCTCGCACACAGTTTGCGGTACTGAAGTCTCTCACTTACAATGGTGTAGAGAGCTGACCTTGAAATTTCAGGAAACGAATCACTCAATACAGAAATTGTGAACCGACGATTTTCTCGAATTGCCTCATCCACTCGCTCAACGAGATCATCAGTTGACACTCGCTTCCTCCCCTGACCGCTTGCATCATGAACATCTGTACGTCCTGCTTTAAAGTTCCTGCACCATTGTCGCACTTTGCTGTCACTCATTGAAGTTTCATCGTACACATTACTTATTCGTCGATGAATCTCAGCTGCATTACACCCCTCAGCCTGAAGAAATCGAATTACCGCACGCACTTCACACTTGGCGGGAGATGCTATTGTTGTAGACATGTTTACGTGCTAGCTGCGTGTTTAGAACTAAACGAAGTGACGCGGCGTGATTTTTTATTTCGTGACCGATCAGACCTTGAAAAAAAATAACCCTCGTATTTAAAACAGATGAAAATTTATAGACGAGTAGTGTACGTAATTATTTTTTCAGACGAGTCATACTCAACTCATTTAAAAGTTGTGGTTGCGGTTACAAAAAAACCCGTACCTAAAGTATCGAAACTGATATCGGTGCATGCCGGAAGTTCTGCAGGAGAATGCACTTTTGATTTTTAAATCGGACTAGATGCTAAGGAAACTACCGGAAGAACATGAATACTGAGAACAAGAAAAGTGGCAGGAAATAAAATTATACTAAAAGTTCAGTTTTATATCTGAAGGAGGTTTATACCTCTTTCAGTTTTGATAATAGACAGCTTTACTATCGTAACGTAAAATTATTTAAGGCGTATAGTTCAAATTGTCGAAAACAAAAACTGTTAGAATAACTACAAAGCAGAAATGTTCTATGTTTTGTAACATATTTGTTCTTAACAAATAAGTTGAAAACTGAATTGTTCAAATTAGTACGATTAAATAACACGCTGTGAAAAGTACTACTTCGGCAAAATACGGGAACATTTCGGTCACAACGTTTTAAGATCGGCATTGTACCATCCAGAACTAAACCCGATTGAGCTTATTTGAGCGAAAAATAAAGTAAGTTAGCTGAAGAAAATGTATCAAGTCGGTAAAATATAATAAAAGAGACGGCTGAGAAAAAAATTTAAACTGCCGGGTGATTTTGGAATCAGTGCCTTAAAAATTGAACAAAATTATGAGCCGGAGTTCCCAACATTCAAACCGATAAGGTTTACAATAGTGTCAATGTTAGCGAAACCAGAGACGATAATGGCGGTGAATCTGCCGTCAGACAGTGACGATGTAGATGCCATGGATGGGATGGAGCCGCCTATATAAAAACCTTGCCCATCTTTATTTAACCTTTCCTTGTAGTTAAAATAAAGAAATGAACGTATTACAACTTTCGAAAATGTAATAGATAAAATGAAGAAAAAAAATTGGTTATCAAATATAAGTACAAATAAAAATTTGTTTAAAGCGGATAATAAAGAGAAATAGTCACGTTAAGTCACGTATTTGTACCTTGCATGCGTGCGTAGTCATATTCATATTCTTTACTCCCCTCCACGGATCAGTAATCCATCCACCCTACGCGTCAACTGAACTTGGATTCAGTTGATGCATAGGGTGTATTTTATTAATAGTGCTTTCTACGTATATCAAGATTTCAGATCATGATTTACTAACTACTTACTGTAGAGTACAGTGATTAATACAGAAAATAATGAAACTGTTTACAAGTTTCGTATAAAGTAAATGTACTTATTAGCCAGTTAAATATATCATAGTGTGTATACATCGTATATGAGCGCGTGCTTACATACACATTTACGCATACGTTAATTGACAGCCTATAAGGAAAATATACTCAGGACTACACTATGCTATACTAGTTCTATTCTTGCTGATAAATTTGAATTAAATAATTCGTTACATTATATGGATAAGAAGTAGTCGGTAATTTTATTTTATTAATCAATAACTATTCTGCTGACTAACACAATTTAATTTAATTTCTGGAATTGATAAGAAAAATATTCTTTGAAACTATTTTTTAATTGTATTCTACATAACTCCCATATGAAATAAAAAAAAAAATTATATTAAACCCTATTATGGTCTGGCATACAAAATAAGACACCTGATTTATATATGTATACATAAGGTATTTTATCCAGCTGAAAAACTGACATTTTGACCTGTTTAATAAGTTCATTAAGAAAATGTGTAGTTATTAAACTTATAATTAATATGATAAGAGACAAATGACATTATTGAAAAAACTTTTTAACTAGCATTTAAAAAGAAGATTTTTTTGTTTTCTTAATGTCTTTGTACATAATTAACTAAAAAAAATGGCAAAAAAACAAATTAATTTCCCACTTTTAAAATCAAAAACAAATTTTTTTAATAAAAATAAACAGACATTTCCAAAAATCAGTAGGATTAATTTGCTATTAGTAGGCACTATGTTTTTTGGTTGTTTATTGGTAAAACAGTGTAGATTATTAAAACTATTGAAATTAAAGTATTTATTTCAAAACAAGAAGGTTTAAAATACTGACAAATATAATTTTTGTTTCCTAACACGCAATACATGATTTTAATCTGGTTTTTGATGCTGAAAACAAATATGAACTCAGAATCTTTCTATCAACCACCATTTTTGAAAATTTTTTTAATTTTAATTAAAGGATTTTTTTTTTTTAATTTTTCAGCATTTAGTTAGCACTTTAAGCTCCTATATTGTATTTTGTTAGCTCATTTTTTATTGTTTAACGTTGTTAACATAATTTGTAAGCTATAAATAAACAATACTAGATAAAGAATTAAATCATATCATAGTCACATGTGATATCATATCTAATACTGAAGAGTGAGCCTTCATGGACAAGATTAAACATGTCTGTGCTTGTCAAAACATGTAGCTGAAAACACAGCTGTGTTGTCTGTATTGATCACTGGATTTAGGTATAAATGAATTTATTCAGTCTTATTGTTGTCTTAAGTTTGTTAACAGTGCAGTGTCATAATGCAACGAAATTGTGTAAGTGATGTAGATGCCTTTTGTTGTGTATGTGGTGAGTTTACTGTAAAATCAGATAGAAAAAAATTACACCTTTAATTAAAAAAGCATATCATCTGTACTTTCAGTGTAAAATTGATCAGGATAAGATGTGGGCCCCTCATATATTATGCACTAATTGTTTTGTATATTTAAGAGGATGGCTGAAAGGTACATGGAAGGCATTGCCATTTGGTGTACCTATGGTTTGGTGTGAAATATAGGATCATGTAACCGATAATTACTTTTGTTTAACAAGTGTGTCTGGAATTTCTAAAAAAACTAAACATACTGCAAAATATCCTTCATTACAATTTATAATTAGGCCTGTACCTCACAGTGAAATTATTCCAGTTCTTGAGTCACCTGTGAATATATCTTTTGAAAATAGTGATGAAGAATCAGGCAGTACTGAAAAAGACAACAATGATTTTGATTTTGAATTATCTTCCAATAAGCCACATCTTATATCACAAGGTGAATTAGGTGTCTTGGTTAGGGATTTAAATTTATCAAAAAATCAAACTGAACTGTTAGGATCAAGACTGCAAGGTTGGAATTTACTTCAAAAAAGTACAAACATTTCAGGCTTTCGAAGCCGACAAAAAGAACTTTCTCAGTACTTTATTGTTGAAAATAATTTGGTTTATTGCACAAATATTGATGAGCTTATGTTGCACTTAAGACAAGTTCATAAACCTGAGGACTGGTGCCTTTTCTTAGATTCGTCCAAGTATAGTTTAAAAGTGGTTCTACTACACAACGCTAATAAATATCCTTCAATACCAATCGCTTATCGCATTAATTTGAAAGAGATATACGATATGATGAAAGACGTTCTTGAAAAAATAAATTATAAAAAACATAGCTGGAACATATGTGGTGATTTGAAAGTTATAGCTATTTTGTTAGGCATGCAGTTAGGCTGTAATAAGTACATGTGTTTTCTTTGCAAATGGGACAACCAAGCTAGGGATAAACATTATGTTACCAAAGAGTGGAAGAAACGAGAAAACTGAACACCAAGTGGGAAAAATATTATTCATGAGCCCTTAGTTGAACCCAAAAAAATAATCCCCTCTCCATATCATGCTAGGACTAATGAAAATTTTTGTAAAAGCAATGAAGAAGGATAGTCCTGGATTTTTGTACATCAGGCAGAAATTTCCGAATGTAAGTGAAGGAAAAATTAAAGAACGAATTTATATTATTTGTTGGTCCTCAATTAAGAGAGTTGTTCGAAGATGATGTATTTAATTTAATGTGAAATATTGTAGAAAGTGCAGCTTGGGCTTCATTTAAATACATTTGCAAAACGTTTCTTGGCAAACAAAAATATGACAATTACCATGATATTGTAATCAACTTTTTACTTCATACAGAGCTATGGGATATAATATGTCTTTGAAAATACATTTCCTCCACTCACATCTGAATTTTTTGCTGGACAATCTCGAGATTGGAGATGTAAGTGACAAATACTGTGAACGTTCCCACAAAGACATTTCAGTGATTGAAAGCCTTTATAAAGGGAACTGGAATACTAACATGTTAGCTGATTACTGTTGGACATTAATTCAAGATGTTCCTGAGGATGTTCCTATTTATAAAAGTAAAACATCAGTGAAATCACTCTAACACAGCTATGCAAAATTATAAATTTTACAGATTTTAACTGTATTTCCCCTTAGTTTTTTTGAAGTGTAATTTATTTAAAACTAAGGGTGATAGAAAAATTGTATTTGCAGTTCTGTAATGTGCACAAAAAAGCAATTCCAGAAATGCTATCACACTTAGATAAACATTAAAAAAATTTTTTTTGTCTATCAGCGTAATTATAAATGATTTTTTTGATAGTTATTAGGCCAAGATTGAACATAAATGTTTATCAGATTCGTGTTTCATGTAGCGTTAATTAACCACTGTCATTTTAATATTTTTTTTTATTTACCTCTTGCTATGAAAATAATTTGTAATGCTCCAGAGAGTTAGATAATTGCATTTATACATTTTAACTGACTTGTTCATTACCAGTTGGTCCCAGCTTAGTTTGTTAAAAGGTCTACTGAATATCTCATTATCCTGAATGCCTAATACTCTATTAGATGTGTTTTTGTTTCCTTAAACTTGTATTATCCATGACATCCGAGGGCATTTCATCATGCATTGTAAAAGGTGATTGGCCTGAATTGTTGCTTTTATGCCAAGGAATAATTTATATTGTCCTTGCATAGGATTTAGGATTTAAAATGAGACATTTGTAAATATATTTCACTTTCCTATCTGTGAATGTGAGCATTTAGTTTTTGGACATGAAAACAAATTTGGAGTTTGCTGTTACTTTATTTTGTAATCAGTTAGTAGTTTTTGAGATTTTCTTTGTTTTACAAGCACCTCTGCTAACCAATTTTTCACTTTCGATTTGTTATCAGAGTTATGATTCAAGTAAGCCCTACATTAATAACTTTTGTACCTGTTCTAGTAGAAAAATGCAAGATACATGAGAAAATAAAGGTTTTTTAAATTTGATTTTATGAAAAAATCATATAGAATGATATTCATTCTTATATTTTTTGTTTTTAGATAATAGATTGTTTGACAACTGGACAGCTTTACGTCATGAAAATCTCCAGCTTAGCATTCAAAATGAAAAGCTTAGGTTAGAAGGTGGTGGAAGTACAAGTAGTAACAGTGGTTTAGGAGTAAATGAGGCAAAGATTGCTGCTCTAGAACAAAAGCTTCTCAGCCAACAGGAGGAATTGACTGACTTACACAAGCGACGTGGTGAGAATGCACAACTTCTGATAGATCTCAATCACAGCTTGAAGGAGAAAGAAAACCAGATTAGTGTTTTAGAAGATAGGTAATTGTTTAAAAAAAAATAACTTATGCATGATTAGAAAATTATAACACTAGTCAACAAAACAAAAGTTTTTTCATGTATCTGGAATTGTACATGGTGATTTTAACTAATTTTGGGGTGCTGAATTCAAAACTTATCAGAATTTGTGTAATACATAATGTTTTTTGTTGATATATATATATATATATATATGATTTAGACACATAATTTATTTAATCACTGAGAAATTATATTTTAAAAAAATTACTGTTTACGTGTATTCATTTAAAATTTGTTTAAGTTGACTAAAGATTTATTTTTTCAGACACAGATAAATTGAAATACGTTAATAGAATTTTAAAATAATGGTTTTTAAAAGTGTAAATCATTGGAATTATCTTACCTTCAATTTTTTTAAATGTTGACAAACTTTTTCGCTTTTACAATGAATGTTTCTCTAAACAAAAACCAACAATAGTTACTCATCATTCCAAGATCCTATCTTCCGTGGTATCAATGCTCCAATGTCAGAATATCCTGATGGAAACACTCTCCTTGCTTATTGCTGACAAAACCCAAATTTTCAGGAAAAAGGTCTGGTTGGAAGTATAGGAAATGAATCTTTAAATGACATCCTACATCCTTAACATTTTTAGTTTTCAAACCGTTTATTAACAAAAAAAAACATAGTTTTCATTTTTTCTGTTGCCTAAAAAACCACCACCACCACCACCAACGTCTTTGAAGGACTTCCATGCTAGTTCACATTCGCTAAGTTTATTGTCAAAAGTTGAGTCCTTAAGCAGTTTCTTGATTTTAGGACAGATAAATGTCTCTCCTTCAGCTTACCATCAGTCAGTTTAGGAAAATTCATTTTTAAATGATTAAATCCTGGTCCATCTTTGTCTAGTGCCTTTACAACATTTTTCATGAGTTTTATGTGAAGTGGCGGCAGTATGATTTTACCATTCTTAATTAATGATAAGTGCTTTACGTTTTTTCATCAGCCACAAAGTTCTGCTGCTATGGCCAGTTCTTCACTTGGTAATAACATTTTGTATCACAACTATCCCAAAGACAAATAAAACAATACTTCATAAACCCACCTTGAAAACCAAGAAGTAACACAACAACTTTCAGATCACTGCAAACTTGCCATATATGCTCTTTGTATTTTATTGCTTCTGATATTGATGTCAGAATTTCAAATGTTTCTTTCATGTCAACTGCATGAGCTAATGGAATGGATGTCTGTTTGTTACTACTATGCAATAAAATTGCTTTCATGCAAACTTTGGAAGAGTCCGTAAAAAGATGCCATTCTTCAGGAATATGATGAATTCCAAGCTCTTTCATCAGGCTATCAACATCAGTGCAAATGCACAATGAATTTTTCATAGTAAAATAAGTTGAAAGAGTTTTATTCAGTGTTCTAAACGTAGTAATTTTTGTTTTTTATGCTTAAAGTTTCGATTGTTAGAGTCTAGACCCCAGAAGTTCAGCTTGCTGCTTTGAAAACTTTAAATCATGAACTAAATCATTAAGTTTATTGTTGAATTAAGTGGAGACTTCTCATCAGATACAGGAAGAAATCTTCAACATCCTGTACATCATCTGTTTCATTTATAGATTGTTCTTCCAGCAGTGTCGGATTAGATGGTGGTAAATGTAACTCACTCGTATCCATATGGTACCAGCCTTAGAGCTGAGGATACATCTGCATATTTTATTAACTTTCCATATTTGAATGAAAATCCAAATATATTTGTCATATTAAAGTAGCAGTCAGTGAAGTGCTCCTTAGATGCCAAACCATCGGTACAGCAAATGGTATGACTCGTTTCCCTTTTAACCATTCAATTAGAATTACTGAGTTTGATATGCAAATAACATGAGGTATCCACATTTTCATCTCTGAGTACACAATCAAAATAAAATTTATAAGCTGTTTTTATCAATTCAGAAATAATCTTTTTTTGAGATTTAGGTGTAAATTTTCCACAGACATAAGAAAAATTGTTTAGATGATTTGAACATCCACAAACTTTTCCAGAAGCCGTGTTGTAGCAAATAAAAATGGGGAAAATCACTTTTGTATTTTAATGAATTGATGGAAATATAGCAAAACACTACTAATAACTCTATGATACACAATTCATCGTTTAAACAAGTGAAGCTAGAATAAGAGTTTTAGCTCTGCAGTAGGCAACAACAGCTGTCTGTATGATGTCATCATGACATGCTTTATGTGTCTACTTCACATACAGTATATATATATATATATATATATATATATTTATTTATTTAGTTTGTTTATTAAATATGTATACATGTTGTTTAATAACACAGAAACTATTCTTAATTGTAACCAGTAGTTCATCAAAATGAGTTTATTATAAAAATTTTTTACAAATTTACGATTTGTGTAAAACCTTTACCACAATTTCAATAACGTATTTGAAATCAGCACCCAAATTACAGTTAGAAAAGTACATGTTAGGTACAAATTTTGTGTTGACTAGTGTGATTTTTAAAAATATCACTTCTACAGTGGACTCTGCCTTGCAATATATTTGATTATGCTAAAGTTCACTAGCTAATCTGTTCAAACCTTTACATCCAAATCAATTTTGTGTTTGCTATAAAAATACCACTGCTCATCAAATACTTTAAACTTCTAATACTTTTCTTCTGTGTGCATTCATTTCATAATTTTTTTCTTAATTTTGAAGTTTCCAAAATTAGTGGAATTTTGTGGCTAGAAATCCCATCATTAATGTGTTGTACTCAATATAATCTTTCAGTGGTAATTATCTCATACCAAAAGTCAAATTTTTGATAGTTATTTTTTGATATATCTCAACAGTAGTTCTAGTATGACTGTATGATTTTAAAAATAAGATTCCTGACTGCTTTTTCTGTATTTCTTCCCTTACAAAATTTTTACATTTGTCAGTTATCTTGATGTGTAAAAAAGCCCCTGAACCAAAGTCATCGATGAAGATTTTGCAAGTTGTAGAAAATTCAAAGTTGGGCATTGTGATATATATCACATGCAAATTCCTAGTTTCGATGTTGTGTTGGTGTTAATTGAATATATAATACTATGCAAAAATTGACTCTCTAAAGCTTTGAAGCCAGTTTTCATTGATATTTTTAAGGACTCCTTTGTCAAGGATTGATTTGGAACTTCTTTAAAAAAAATTCTATTTCATTGTTTACAATTTTTTAATTTGTTTACAAAGATAGTCGTAACATTGTGCAAAATTAATTTTACAATTCCTTAAATGTGGAATCATGTGTTGGAGATTACTGAAAATTAATTACGATTATTATAAATCAATATGATATTACAGAGTATAATTATTTACTTTCTTTGCTTCCTTTTACTGCCGTCTTGAGGGCGTAGTTGTTGAAATAATAAGAGGATCAAAACTTTACTCCTTAAGACCTCATTCTGGCAGTATTAATGAATTGGTGGTAGAAATGTCAAACATGTTATCTATCAGTGGTCCAAACTGTGTGGAATTGTTAATTCCACAAATCCATAAATTGTTAAAAAATAAGAAAAAGATAAAGAAAAATTTCTAAATGAGATTTAGGTTTTTGTCATCAGTCTCTTCACTGGTTTGTATCTTTTCAGTCCCTTTATATTTTATCCTGATGAAACATGAAGCTGTAGTGTAAAGTCCATGGTATGGTTAATTATTTTTTGAGTAAAAAACAGTGTCACTGATGTGCATGATGAGTGAGGCACTACGTGAAGTGCCAGCATGGTGCATAGTGAAACCAGGGCAATAATAGATGCAGTTTGAAAAACACACCTATTTGAGGTAAAAGGTATGAAGGTTGAAGAAAAGGGAAGGAACTGATTACTTCCTAGAGAGTATGCCTATGATCAGAGTGGTTTAACAGTCTTATCTAAAACCAAACTCATATCCTTAACAGTTGAATATTTTTCTCCATTTTTTCTTTGGTACTCTATTTAAGGTCAATTATTTCATCATTTTCTGTTAAAGAGGAACACATACAGTGTTGTGGTTGGTTTGTTAAAAAAATAATTCTCTTGTGGTGGTAGTATTAAATGACTGCTTTTAGTGCTTTCTGATCTTTTACTTATTATTATTCCAACACTTGTACACCCACTAACTGATAGCATATTGATTATTCTATAATATGCTTACTAAAAGTCTTGCGGACATTGTCATCTTATGTCACTAATTCTTACTACATTGAAACTTAACCTATGCATTTCCCTTTTTACATTGCCTAAGAGAGTATTTATAGTTTTTGAAATATTCGTAAAATCTATAAAATTTGTCAATTTAAATATATCTTGTAACTTCATTCTCATGTCATCTAATGACTTGTTTTGCCAATAAATTCCAACTTTCAGGTGTAAATGTATCGGGATTATTGCATTAGCATGTCAATGAATATAAAATCGCTAACAGATATTGCATATAATATATATAATTCTATGTGTAAATGGAGGCAGAGTTATTATGGTGCATACTGTTTCGTGATTGCATATTAATAGAATATTCAGTTTTATATGACAACTATATTTAGGTTGTTTTCACACATTTAGTTTATGTGCCTTCACCGATCAGTGGATATTATTATTTCTCTGCTGTGGTCAACTAGTGCAGATGTTTAATATATACTGTGTTTTTAGTGTTTAATGATTTTAAAATTTCTCTTGATATAATTAAATGTTTATTTCTGACATGTTGAAATATACAAAACATCTCTGAAGTGATTATATATGTGTGTCTACTTATTTAAATTGATTTCATATTTTGTTGTTTTAGATTATCACAAAGTGTAGCAGAATGTATCAGTTTGAGAGCAGAAATAGAATTGTACAAAAGCAATGCTCAGAATCTAGAAGAGTTGAACCTCCATTTGAAAGATGAACATCAAGCATTACATCTTGAATTTGTACATATAGAAGATAAGCTTAGAAAGACTCAGGTAAACAATAAAAATAATTATTACTCTTATAATAAAGACACGTTGAAAAAATGCAAAATTCATTTCGTGTGTAATGGGAGATCCATTATTATTCAGGTTGGGTGAATGCACCTCATTATTAATCTACTACTGTTTTCAGTGATGCTACTGGATCCAAGTTCAAAATTCATGTTTACTTTAATCTCTGTAGTATTTGGGGTTTAAATAATTCATTGATGCAATATTTATCAGACTGAAACTGATCACAAACAACTAATGTTAGTAAATAGATTTGTTTCAAATTAGTTTTTGGAAATTGTTACAATAATAAATGTTTTAAGGGTATTCAAAGTTGATAAAATCTTTTATTTATTTATTTTTGTAATAGTCAAAACATTACTATCCTGTTAAATGTGTGGGGGTAGTTCATGTACATTTTGGTTCTTGGGTAGTAAATAACTTGGTCTGAACTGAAGTTAAAATATCCACTTCCTTTCCTCTTTGATTGTCTTGCAAAAAGCAAGACTGTTATAAAAATTAGACTTTATACTATTGAAAGACATTAGTTAATCATTCATTAAACCATTTTATAAAGATAGTGTATAAATATTCCTGTTGTAAAATTGTAAGCTGTATTCTATATGATATACAAAAAAGAATATCGAGGTTTTAAAGCTATTTAATATCTGTTAACTCTTGACTTATAGTTATGAATCATGAATGAAATGAGTAAAAATGAATAAAATCATGTAAGAGTGACTCATAGTTTTCCCTACAAATGGTCAATGTAAGCACCTTTCATACAACTTATAGGACTGTCCTACACTTTAACCTGCTCATCTGTAATAATGGAAGCGACAGCTGCTTCAATCCTGTGCCTCAAATTAGGAGGTGGATGAGTAGATTGTTTATATATAACTCACATGAGTTATATATAATTATTTGCAATATACCAAATCACTCAAAAGTTATTTGGAAAGAATTTATTTGTAGAAGGGTTCAAGACACTGTTGTGGTTAAAAAGTAATAAATGTTTGTATAAAAACATCAGATTGCCAGAAAACTGGGACAACATGTTGGAAAATTTAAAACCCGTCGAATTTATGTCAATTCATAAACCGATAGTGATTAACCAGTAGATGAAATAAAAATCAGAATAATGATGAGGAAGATGATGTTTGTAAACAGGAAAGTGATGGGTAAAGAGAACAAAATGATATATTAAATTATAACATGTAGAATTAAAAAAAAGTGACAATGTCAAAGCTACCTTATTGAAACTTTCATGTTACATTTTCTATCCAATAAAATAGTATTGATGTCAATACTTTTGAAGTATTTTTATCTCCGTTCTTTTGCAGCAAACTATACTATTATTATAAAATAAATTACCACCAAGAGTATATGTATAAAAGAGATTCATTCACCAAAGCATCCTGGTGAAAATCAACTGATATTAATACTTTTTAATCATACTGGGATGAACAAAACCCCAATACAAAGACACAAGTCAAATGCTTTATTCTAAACGACAGAAGAAAAACGTTGTGACAACAAACGGTTACAAATTAATGGAGCCCATCTTTAAACTACAAAGGTATTAAAAAAAAATATTATTAAAAATATTATTGAAAAATAATCACATGGGAATTGAATTTTTTTTTACGGATACTCTTGCTAGTGATCTATTTTCTAACAATTGTATAGTTTTTAAGAAAGAAGTGAGATATCAGTGGTTTTTGTTGAATCAGATATTAAACCAAGGGAGATTATTATACTTTACATCTGACTTTTTTTGGGAGCTTTTGAGGGAATTAGTGTTAGTTTGAGATGAATCAGTATTTTTTATTGATTACAAATAAAATCATACTCAAAATATTATAAGAAAGCAGTACAATTCTGTTTCATATGACTGCATTGCTGATTAATCTTTTGGTAATTATTTTCAATTCCTTATCAAATTAATAAAAATTTGATTTAAATTATGTAACAAATTTTATTTCATATAAATAAAAAGAAAGTAGAACTATCTAACTTAGTATTTCTTTTATTAGATAAAACAGAGTTTAATCACTATGCTTAAATGATCTGTAACTCTTCAGGAGAAATTTATTTTTTGTGACTCATATATCGGATATGTAAAAAGAATGTGGCTACCTTAGGTTGTAAAATCTGTGTTATTTATTATCATTACAGGAAAAATATAGAAGATGTGAAGGGCTAATGAAAGAGAAGTCTATTTGTGTGTTTAGAACGAATTGAATGTGTAGAACAGATCTGTGTATCCATACATCTCTATTTTTTCAAGTTTATTTTTTACCTCTTTCTTCATCACATCTTCCTCATTAATATTTTTGCCGTTTTAGATATGACCCAGTTAGATTTTCTGAGCTAGCTGAGGATGCCAGGACCTTCCTGTCTGTCATGGGGAGCCAGGATGCCCTGGCTCTGTCATGAAGGATAATGTTTCCTCTGCATGTTTTATTCATAATTTTAAAACAGAAACAAGAGGGAGTAAGATTCAGGTAGATAGGAGATCACCAGGACTAGTATGTAGACAACCACCACACACAATGAGAAGTATACCTACAGTACCAGTTTGTTCTAGTCAGCTCCTTGTTCTATCCCATTAAATTGTGTACATAAGCAAAACAATGAAATGAAAATGTTTTATTTTCATGCTTTACTAAATTTAAATTTAGTTCATAGTTTAATTTAATACAGAAATAAAAGAAAATAAATATGTATTTGATTTTCATAAAATTATTTAAAAAATCCCAACAGCTGTTTTAGTATACACTACCTTCCTTAGGTGATACAAACATAATAATAAATCTAAAAGTAAGTAGAGTTGAACCTCTATATAACAAATCTCGATTTTACAAATTTGTTTACTGCACAGTATTGAAGAATAATATGAATCTTATAAACATTAATTTCAGTAATATGTGTATCTGAACAATGAAGAAGTAATATCTTTATTATGAACTGCTCTACAATGAATGTTAATTTGGTGTATTTGACTTTATGCAGATAAACTAAACCATGGGTATAAGCTACTTATAAAAATTAGAATGATTTTTTTTTTTTGTGAGCTTTCCTATCAGTGGTGGGGGCATTAAGACATTTTAGTGACTATTGTTTAACAAAATACATTTTGAGCATTAAACTTTTGAAATTGCAAAAAAAATCATTTTGGGGGCTTCCATACTCAAGGGGAAGTATTCGAGTAAAAGTAAAGTTAATTTTTAAGAAAATAATTCCTAAGTGGTGATAATAGGTTTAAAAAACTTTTTAAAGTTGTTTAAAAAATACAAACATTCAGTCAATTTGTTTATAATTATAAAAAAGTTTTTATTTTATAGAAAGGCTAATTTTATTTTTCAAGAAGTACTGAAGAGTAAGGCCTATCAAGAAATTGAGAATTTTACAAATTCAACTTTCAACTTCAACAAAAAACTTCAACTTTTGTAAGAAAAGTTTTTTACTGAAGTGCCCCAGTAAAGATTTGAAATTCTATTTTGGCCAAAACTTCTCCACTTCTTCCAATTATTGCAAAAATTTTATAAACTTTTTCTTCAAAAGTATTACCTTTCTGCCAAATTTGAAGAAAATTGGTCAATGGTGTCCAGAGTTAAAAGACCAAATACAAGCTCACTTCATACATTTCCAAAAATGTCTATCTGACAAAAATAAGTTTTGTAGGTTTGTAGCATTGGAATAATTTTTTTTTCAGATTATTTACAATTTTTTTTTGTAAATGTCTCTGTTTTGTAAATGGCACAAAACATAAAAAAAATACCAATTTTTTTAGATTATTTTTTAATGATTTATATTTCCTGTTATAGCTATAGTTGGAAAAGTCAAAGTAAAAAGTAAAATGATGCCTTACATACAAGTACCTTTACATACCTCTACAAAAAAAATTATAACTTATAATACCTAACATTAAGAAGCTGTCGTTTTTCTGTATTTAGTTGCAATTTGTTACCTAATGTGACATTGGACTTTTTTTAGTGGACACTATGTTATTGCGTCTTTTCCATTTTATTAGGATAAAGGCCAATATAAATTTACAAAAAACGTCTAAGAGTATAATTGTTGTTATACAAATTAAAATCAGTTCAAGAAATAATGATATGAAACTAATAATATTTTTTTGTGATCACAATCTGTGGTTTAGTTTTTAACGTGAAACAATTTTTCAGTCAGATGATGGCTATCCCTTCTTGGGAAGAAAATAAAATTTATGCACTGTTATGTGTAGTATTTAATATCAGTTTAGCAGAGTTAGCTTTGTAAAAAATTGCCATAAGTCTGTTTCCATGGCATAATGTATAATGGCTACTCATCAGGTGATTGTAAAGATTAATCAGCTGCCTTCATTTGCTTAAAAAAATGCTAGGTTTGTTAGAATTTTATATTTGTGAATATTCATATTATTTATCAACATTATTCAGTATTATTTTATGAATATTAAATTGAGCAAAGACTTGTTGCTTGGGAGCATGAATGTACAAATGTCAATGAAAACTATAAAAACATAAGATACAGATTCATGTAGCATTTTGGAAAGTAACCTCCATCAGTAGTAACACTGAAAATGGGGAAAAAGGTATTTTTCATTGGGTCATCCTCATTTCAAAATCTTCTGGATGTCCTTCCAGTTAATAAATAGCTCTGATGTTGTTAAGGAATCCTGTTTACAATTTCTTAAGTCAGCCAGAAAAACGTCTTCAGAGCTAAATATTACCTCTTCAACACTTCAGAAAATAATTTTAAAAAATGAAAAAGGGTACGTTTAAGCCTGTTCATGTTAATTAAATTTCTGACCGGAATATGGCTTTAAGAGAAACTTGTTGCAAAGCTCTTCTAAGGTGTTTTCCCAATGTTCAATCATGGAAACCAGTCTTTTTTCTCTGCTGTGCCATTTACCTGAGTAATAGATCTCTGAACTTGTTTTTTTGATGTAAAGAAAATCCCCACTTTTATGAGAAAATCACAGACCATCCCCCATATATAATGGTGTGTCAGTATCAGTATCTGTAATACATCTGTTAGGACTGTACTTTTTTCATTGAGGTGTTATATCATACCTTAATATGTTTAAAAATTATTTTGTTCTGTAGCTTTAATTTGTTGGTGTGGAATTATATACTATTTTCTAGCAAGATGAAGCTCTACCTTATTATAATTAGTCAATAAGGGTGTCTTTAAATGAACATTTTGAAGGACTGAATTGGTAAGTGCTCTGAAATTCAGTCGCCACCTAAAAGTTCAGACTTAAAACCTGTGAAACTCCAATTTTTGGTATAATCAAAGAAAATATCTCCTATTTATATCTAAAAATGTTGATGAGCTGTTTAGAGAAATGGAATTTGCTGTTTAGAGACTGTTTTTACAACTTTGATCCTTAAACATGGAAGAGAATTTCTATATGGAGCTTGGTGATAAAACTACATGCAGAATATGTAGAGCACAAGTATAATTTAAAGTAAATATTTGTTTAATATTTTTACGTGTAAAAATATTAAACAAAGTAATGACAAACAATTAATGTTTATTTCTTTATATGGGAAGGGATTTTGTGGCTACTCTGCTAAGAGCCTTTTTTTTGTTAATGTTATCAACTTTGTTGTTTTAGGATGAAAATTCTCGACTTCTGGAGAGACTTATGAAGTACAAGTCAAAAGATGCAGAAAAATTGAATGAAGAGAATGAAAATTTTCTCAGGTACAAATTTTTGCATTTTATTTAGAGAAATCAAGTTAAGACATTTTTTTTTTCATAAATTTAGTAATTTACTAAAGTATAAGTGGATTTAGTAAATTTACTTAATGTGTGTCTCTTATCATATCTTTCAGTAATACTTTCATTACTAATGTTAGTTGTGAATAATAGATAGTTGTGATAATAGACTTATTTACTTGTAACATTACTTGATGCACAGTAAAAGTGTTAGGAACTGGATTTTTGTCAGAATTTATATAATGTGTTATGTCATACTAAAACTATGAACTTGATATAATTGTATAATATATATGAATATATATATATATATATGAACTTAATTTATACAGAATATAAGTCAGCTTAAAATACAGTACTGGTAGTCAGTTCAGTTCAGTTTAATATTGTAATATTGAGTAAACTTTTTTTTATTAGTTTAAGTTTCAGTTATTACATGTTAAAAAAAAATTGAATTGACTTTAATTACATGATATTATAAATTTATCATTTTGTTATATTGACAATTGCTTTAACTACTTTGCTACAATTGTAGGCTACACTTTGCTTTACTAGGCTACAATTGTCTAATGCATTGGCAGCTCATAGCTAAAATTTGTAGAGGTGCTGCTCCAGAAAATCTTTTTCTGGGCCTTTTCAAGGCCATGGTTAAAGTTTTTGTAAAGTAAGAGAATCAAACAAAAAAAATGAATCAAATGTAATAGCTGGAAGCAGGATAATAATCTAATTCTACACTTTATTACATTCAAGAATATGGTACATGGTTTTTAAGTACATTGTGCTTAAAACCCAATTCAGTTTTACCAAATAAATAATAAAATGCCAATACAGATGATATTTTTTAGTGTTATTTGATAATAACCTAATAAAATGTCCGCTTAAAAACACTATAGTCCAATGGTGCTTAATTAAAATTTTTATGTACGTAGAAACAAATACATGATTAGGTTTTACTAATTACCTTCTCTTTCGCCCTTCCAGCATGTTTTTGGACAGATTCCATAATTTATTCCATGAATAGTGAAATAAAAATTTAAGAATGCGTATCAGCTTATATGTTAATGTTTATTAAAAAGCAAAATAGTGATTATTTAAATCATATTTCAAAATGTACAACTCTGGGTTCCAAGTTATGGATATTTTGAATAGCTTACTCTGTTAACTGAGATTATTAGGACAGTACATCAAGCAGATAATTTCTATTGCAGTTTTTAAAATAATGTATTTTTATTTACCTTGGACTACATATCCTCCTTGTGAGACAAAAATAAATGTATTGTCAGCCTTAACTATAGTTAAGCTCTTGAGCAAATTGAAGACTGGGAAATATATATTTGTGGTTATATATTTTGTAGTTTAATGCTACAGGATGAACTTCTAAATCGTAACATCAACTATCAACTAAATGACTATTTTTTTAAGCAAAAAAGTAAAAAAAAATGCGTGTCACCTGATGCCTTTTCCTGATTGTAAATAGCTATATGATGTCAGAGTTAACCCATTTGATACCAGCGGCACTTAATGGTGAAAGAGCCTGTAAACCATGAAATGATGCTAAGAGAGAAAGGATAATATCAGTCAACTTGAGATATAATCAACTCAAAAAATTATTTATTTAATAATCATTTTTAGTAACACCTATAAATCAGCATAGTAGATTCAGTGTCTCCATAACTGTGAGAGAATTAAATATAAAAAAACCATACAATATCTTGTATAACCATATTGATACATCTCCCTCTTTATTTTATAATCAGTATACACTTTCATCATTCCTTATTCATAGTCAATCTTCTGCTTCTTAACTGATCAACATGTTCCTCTCGATTGCTTCAGTTCATAAACTACTCTGCTGTCCAAGAATGTGTTCCACTTCCCAAAGTTTTACCTTGGTTATGATTTCAGAGGTGTAGGGATGGTCTTCAAAGCATAGAATTCTACAAAAAATTGTTAGAATGTTTTGAATTTCAATGATTTTTGCATAAACAGAATATTTTTCATTTATATATGTATATAATTATAATATTGAAATCATCAGATATATTCAATTAAAAGTAAGAAACACTTGCCTACTGTAATGCTTTTGAAGTATTTATTTCATCATCAGCAGTCTAAAATTACACATCTATTATATTATCTATTACATCTAGAAAAATCATGATTTGTCATTTAAAAGTAAAATCTCCTTTGTATACCTTGGTATGACAGAGACTTGTTTTAATTTTAAATGACAAAGCATGGCATTCTGACATAATAGATGTGTAATTTGTCATTTTAAACTGCTGATGATGAAGTGTATACTTCGAAAGTGTCTCTTACTTTTAATTGACTGAATCTATGGTTTCAGTATTATAATTAAATTTTATTATTCAATACAGTGGTTGATAAAATGTTTGAAAAAAAAAATATATACTTTATAAAAACCACCCTATACCACATTAAAACGTAAGATATTGCTGAAAACATTTTAAGACCATTCAAAAGAAGATAACATAAAAAAGGTGTGTAAAAAACAAGGTATGTTTTACTGTGACATTAATTAGGTTTCTCTTAACAGAAATTGTGTGCAGAAGACTTTTGGGTAAATCACCAACCCATATATAATAGATAAGATAAAAAACCAGCTGCACAGTGAAATGGAAACAAGATTGTGAAAAAAATAACACAATTACATATGACAATAAGAGGTTAAAAATAGGAAGTTTAAGAAAGAATAGAAATGAGAAAAGAGTAGCTGAGTGATTAAAAAAGGGAAAAGAAAAAAGTTGGGAAGCAGGATAGATTAATTCTAAGGAAAGTAGAATATTATTATGAAGTTGGTGGTGTTTCAAGAGAAAACATGCTTATCAATTAAAGCAACAGAAATAGGGCTGTGGATGAAGTGCTTTGCTTATGATCTACATTGTGTGGAGTATAAAAGAAAACAGGGAACTGTTGAATGTAGTCTATGTGTGTTTAGTTGGTTTAAATATTTATTAACATACGATAACATAATAACTATGATGTCTCCAGAACAATCACAAAACAGAAAAAATAAATGATTCGTTGTTATTATTTTGTTTTAAAGTCATATTTTATAGAGGGGATTTGAAAATTTATCAGTCTCCTAAATGAAATATTTTTCAGTATGTTATGTAAATTGTTATTTAAAAAATAACCTAGTTTTGTGAAAGTTTTTTTTAAATATTATATGCAATGTTTCCTGCTTCAGCAACTGTAGTTGAAATACTGATAAGTAGTAATTTTTCACAGATTTCATTACTTGTGTATTTCTTAACTTTTCAGGTTAATTTCTAAGCAATAATCTTTATAAGTATTTATGTAGCCATTACCAAAGCATTCTAAACAACGTGAGATGAGACACCAGTCATTCGGAAAGTTTCGTATCTATTATTACAAATAACTTGTATTCCTTGATAGAATCACAAGGGAAAAATGATTTTCAGTTGACTTTTTCCCTGAGCCAAATATATTGTTGCATATCAGCTTATCAAACCTGATGAAATTTCTACTAAGTATGAAATCAGATCCCTTATTATCTCTTGCTGCAAACAATCTGTGAATTCATGCTTCTTTTTAATTATTTTGTGGCATTGACTGTTTTTAGTGATACTGTAATAATTAACTTATATTATCCCAGATTAATGATTTACTATTAATCCATTTATTTGCTAATCTACTAATGTTACAGCACTTCATATCTTTCTTGTCTGTTTTTCTTTTACCCGTAATAAAGATAACTTGTAACATCTCTGATTTATTTCTCTTAAACAGACGAAAATAAGTGGAGTTTTTATAGATAGTTTTAATTATTCTGAACAAAAGTTATTGTATTACAAAATTAATTTTATAATTTAACCTATGTAAATGTCATTTGAATATTTCAGTGCGACTGTGTTTTATATTGCATAATTTTTATGAATAGTAAATGCATTATTTTTATTGTTGTTGTTATTGCATGTATTTTTTCAGTTATCTTTTAAATTAGTTAAAACTCTTACCAAAGTAAATCTTTTCCTTAATTCTTTTGTGTTTTAAAATCTATTCCCTTCCATTTTTATAAAAACAGCATTATTTAAATATTTCAATTTCTTTAGATTTTCAAGCACCTTTTCTTCTTCTTTTGCTGCATTAACATTTTATAACTTTGCTTAATGCATTTTTACTCCTAAATATCTTTTGTTCTACTGAAAGGTTATATAGTCTTCCCCTCTTGTTTCATCTAATAATTCTTTATGAATACATATCTTATTCTTAATTGTATTCTAATGTTAAGAATTTCTGTTATTTTATTTCTTAAATTAACATTTTTGCAGGCATAGAAATGCAAAAATGCAGAAGGAACTGGAAGATGCTGCAAAGGATACAAGAGGATTGTCTCCAGAGCAGCTTCAGTTTGATTATGTTGGCCCCTCTTTGGTGCCTGCTGTCCCTACTAAGGCTGCCATAAAATTTGTGAGTCTCACCAATTTTGTAAATTTTGTTTTTGTTCACTATTGAGGTTTATTATTGGGGCCACTTATTCTAATGATTTTGCATGCTGATACATCTGTAATAAAGTAGAGATTTATTTTTATTATATGTGGGCTTGATTGTGTTCTGTAAAAGTGTATTTTGATTTTCATTTATTTATATGAAAAATAATAGCTGTAAAGTGGTATTGTCAATAATTTAATTAAATAAATGAATAATTTCGTTTTGTTTGTTTAATCTAATTCTGTGTATTGTGCTAATGGTGATTTTTTAGAAAATTTTAGTTAGTATTCCTTGTAATTTTAATATTTTTTAAGTTATACCTTTAAACCATTCAGCTACACCAGCTTTATAAGGAAGTTATATGACTAGGTCCACTACTTTGTCATCTATTTCCTAAAAGTATATAATGTGTTATGATTTTTTATGAATGGGTTTATTTGGTATACCTTTCTTTAATAAATTACTTAATTAGACTGAATATCTTTTACAATTTTTGACGGTTGCTAGAAGTAAAATTAACCTTACAGTTCAAGTGTAATTTCCATTTATTTTAGAGATAAATCTATTATTTTTTTTCTTTTTAGTCAACTGTTGATAAAGGTTGGTGATATTCCTTGTAGTTTTCTCTAAATCTCAGTGATTTTCTTTAAAATCTCTATGTATTTATTATAGCTAAATATTTGTGTTCACAGTTTTTTATTTTCAATTAAGGTTTTTTCATACCTTACTGCCTATATACATATATATATATATATATATATATATATATATATAAATGCCAACTTACTTATATTATTGTTTATAATAAGTAAGTTCTTAGCTAAAATAAAAATTAACTCAAACCATTTATATTTATCATTACCATCTGGATTGAGTTGGTTTATTTATTAATGGTTGTATTCTAATAGTAATATTTGTATTGTGATAACCAATGAATGTCTCGATATTGTCAATGATGTGCAAGTGTTGATTTAAGTGAATTAACAGATTAACAGATAAATAATTTCTGTCTTCCAACATTTTGTGAAAGCTGTTAGAGAAAATAGGTAGCTGCTGTCTGATTCTCTTTGGAATAATTTTCTTATGTCCTAGACTAATAAATTTGAATATAATCTGTGACATGATTTGTAAATTTATTTTAAAATGGGAAATGAAATCAGTAAAATAATCCCAGGCTCTTTCTGGGAATTGAATCTAAGATTGAATATTTTGGAGGCCGGTTTTCTGATCACTATTCTAACTGAAGATTCTATTGAGGCATTTTATCTGTCATATAATCACTCTTATATCAGTTATATCGAATGAGTTAGTTTTGCACTGATAATTGTTGCAATTTGGAGTTGTATGTGTTTTATGGCTTGATGAATAGAGGTATTTGTATATTTTAAAGGAACAGGATGTTGAAGGTTGTATGCTGGATTCTATTGAGGGATTTATCAGTAATCAGGATTTATGTGGACACATAATTGACCATAGTATCCAGATAATTATGTTAAAAAATGGTGTACCAAAGGCAATTTTTTTAGCGTAACATTAATAGCTTTGGAAATAAATAATATTGTAAAATATTACTATTATTATTATTATATTCATCTCAAAGTACTGCTCTCTCAGTAGAAATTTGGACAAAAAATATTTGATTCAATTGAAATAACAAGATATAAGAATTTCATTATCTTAAATGCTCAAGTTTCATTTAATTAGCATTTAACATAAGTAATGGGAATAATGAAAAGTAATCATGATATATTTACTAAAGTGAATAGTGATGTACAGGATTTGAATACAGACACGATTGATTACTATATTTTTATTTTGGACTAAAGTATGTTTAACTATACATCACTTTCAGTTTTCAGTGTTCTGTGTGTGTTCTTCTTGATAAATATAATTTTTTCTTCTTGATAAATATAATTGTCTGATATGGTATACTAACCTTTTGTGTTAGTTTCTTCAATGGCAATTTCTGTCTTTGAATTTTCATCTGAAAATGACCTACTTCAAGAAAACAAGCACATTAATCACCTGGTATTTTAGTGCAGGTTTTCTTTTCAGGATGATTTATTATATGTTGATAATGATCTAATCAAGATTGAAATACAGTTTTGCATTTTTGATCAATAAGTTTAGTTACATATTGATTTGATTAAAAAAACTGGTTTATCCATTTCAAATTTTTCGCCATACTAATGCGCATCTTGTTATAAATAGTTAGTTACTGCCATATTCACATGTATTATGATTAATTTAGTGTACTACAAGCTCTGTCTGACATGTTTTCTACTCATCCAAAAGTTTTGGACACAACATATCTACCTCAGCTCTTGAATATAACAGTACTACATGTCAGTTTTGCTGGATTTAGGAATTCTATTTTTTTTATCTTTTTCTTTTCTGAGCACACAAAAGATAGATTCAGCTGCGTTGTGCTCAGCCAAATTTAAAAAAATACCAATTATGTGTTGGTTCCAATATGAGTTCTTTGGGAAATGTTGGTTTCCCAAAGAACTCATATCGGAACCATCTCTCACATCTCTCAGACAAAGCAGTATATCAAATAGATGGCCATTTTTAAAAAAAGAGCTACAAAAATTAAAGACAATTACTGCTGTGAAAATCATTGGTGAAAGGAAAGAGGTCATCCATTACCATTTGGTACTTCAATTAACTATATGAATCTTACATTTAATGCTTATAATATGATAAATCTTAGATGTAATGCTTATTATCATACATGCTAATGAATCTTACATGTAATGCTTATAATTGTCTTTTAGGTAGGTGACATGTAAAACAATTTTTCACATCCTAATTGCTATGCATTATGCAACAGTTTAGTGAAATTTAAACTGTTAAATGATACCGTTACACACAATTATTTAATGTGCATTATGCCTTGTGTGATTAGAAATAGATAAACATTTTTAGTTTTTAAAGTGTTAAGACTAAAATCTATAGTTGGTTATTATGGTACTAATTGTTAACCGTAATTCAGATGGGACCGTACACTAAAACATCTCTGTTTTATTTTGTATATTGTACATGTAAAATATATGTTTACATGCATATATATATATATATATATATATATATATTTTTTTTTTTTCTTTTCCTTTTTTTTGTTAATTTTAAACATAGTTCTATTCTGATTTTAATCATTGTTTAATAATAAGTTTATTTTGTCAATTTAATGTTTAATTTTTTTTAGATTGTGAAATACAGAATCTTATTCTATATTTTATTGTTAATTTTTTTTTCTAGCAGCTAAAATAAACAGTAATTTTTAATAAACTTACTAATGTTGGTGAGTATCATATTTTAAAGTTTTCTGTTCTTAGGAATTCACCAATTAGTTTTGTATTTTGTTTTGAAATTACAATTAGTACCATCTGCTAATAATATTGAGTGGTATTTCTCAATTTAAGTAAAGATTTATTTAGTTGACTGAAACTTTCAACAGAAAAAAGTCAAAACTAGATAAGTTGCTTGTTGATTTTTGACATGATTGTAAATTTGAAAGTAAACCAGTTTAAGATCTTTAAAAATAATATTATAATTAATCTAACTAAAAATGTGATTAAAACTAATGATTCAAAGTGACTGATTACCAATGCCAACTAGTAACATTATAATAATGTACATAACAGAATACCTGTCTGGTCCATAGGCTGAACCTCTCATTCATCCAGTCTGTCTATATTGCAGTTTTTAAACTGATAACTCATATTTGCCTTTTATAATCTTTGATATCTTTTTAAATAAATAAATAAATAAATGAATAAATATATATATATATATATATATATATATATATATATAAAATACTTAATAATAATACACTGTAACATTGCTCCAAAATGAGCATTTTCTGTAAATAAAAAATTTAATTAATTAATCTATAATTTTAATTGGTCACATATTTTAAAGATTTGTTTGTTGGATCTGAATATATGTGGTAATGTTGCTGATGTAACATTTTTAAATAAGTGATTTTAGCCTATAAATAATTCTTTGCCTGAAAGATAAAGTCAATCAAAGGAAGATGAAGAGAGAATTATGAAGAAATAAATAAAAAGGGATCTGTAAATACAAGAGGATATAAAACAAAAAATTCTCAAAGTAACATCATATGTGTAAGGTGTTTGAATATGGATTAAGAAAATTGAATTTTGAATTATTATGTATAAATTTAAAGAAAAATTGTGAGAAAATTACAAGAATTTTTTAGTTTTTATTTTCATATGTTTACTTCAGTTTATTAAACACATTTTTTTTAATGGTTGTTACAAAATACAATTGCCTTTGATTAGTTTAATTCACTTTAATAGTTGGTGTTTCAAATGATTTTGATAAGATTCTGAATGGGATTTTATTGTTTGAAATTAAGGTTTTTTTTCTAGAGTTTTTCTCCTTCATTTATTTCAATAGATGACCCTTTAGTCGTAGGGTCTTTGTGTTACTGCTTAAAATTTATAAAAAAGAGTAGACCAAGAAAATTAGTTAGTTGTCTATGGAATCAGATAAATGGAATAATGCCATATGTGAAATATGACATTTTCTTGCTCTGCCACATAAAATATAAAGAACCCTTCAAAGTGCAATAAAATCCATAATGATAATCCCAAAATGATAATCCCAAAGTTTGGGATTAAAATGATAATCCCAAAGTTGACCAATATCCGTGTATCTACCTTTATAAAAGTTTTTCACTCTTTGTGTTGCTCAGTGAGTGAAAAAATGCATATCTGAGTGACTGCCAAAAAAAATATTTATTTAATGTCCTGGACTATCTTCATTAATAAAGCTTACAATTTCTCTCATTGTTTGTTAATCCAATTTTTAAAAATGTGGAATCCTGTCAGTAAAGATTCATTTTCATTATTGACAATGTTTTTAATAGTTGTTAGTGTTGTGTTTTATAATGTAATTATTTGTTTGCTGTTTAATTTCATTGAATTCTTCTGTAAATTTTTTCTTATGAGCAATCTGTCACTGCATTAATACATCTTATATTCTATGTTATTGGTAAAAAATGTACTTGTGGTTAACAGTTTTTGAAATATTTTAATATCTTTTTGTCCAGACAGTCAATGAAACTTATTTAAAATTGTAAAATTTTGAAATAACAAACATCCAAATATTTAAGTTCAATGATTTTAGTAGTTTTTTCTTTTTTTTTTACTGATGAATTAATTCACAGAAATTTACAAAGAAGCTTGTGCAAGCAAATATGAAAATGGTTATTTGTAGGATATGAAAAATGTCATGCCTGACCGGGACCTCCTGATGAAAGGCCAAGACAAGCTACCACTATGTTACAGCGATTGGCAATTTGAAAAGTTTGTACGTATAAAATTTTGTTCTGTTTGTTTTTCAAAAATTTTATGGTTTTAAATAGTATACTGTATATTTTTTTAAGTATAATAAATCTTTAAATCTTTACATCATCAATCTTTACATGTATAGTTTTTATCATATTTTGACATACTATCCTGGTTTCTTAATTTTTGGAACTCATCTATTGCAGCAAATAAATTATAGAAAGTGGTGTGTGAAATTTAGGATTTTTTCAAAATATTTGAAGGTAATTTTCCTGTATAATAAATGTTTTGTTATAATTTCTGTTAAAATAAACTTTTCATGTGTTATTGATGAATTAATAAAAGCAAAAGTTTATTTCCATAAAAAATTATGACTTACCTATGATTATTTATTTAGTTCAAGAAATTTCACTTAATTCTTTCTTATTATTATTTTAAGTAAAAACCAACTTATTCAATAAAAGTAAATTAATGTATAAAGCTTTTTTATTATATGATTTATAAACAAAGGAGAAATTAAACATGAAATTAAAAAAAATAATTTATTTATTTTTAAAATTATTTCTGATAAAAACATAAAGCAAAATATTTAATGTGTTTACAACAAAAATTTCGTTGAAGGTTTTTTTAGTAGGGAAACAGAAACTACATTGGTATCTATAGGTACAGGTAAATTTTTTATCACTGAAAAACTATTCTCAGAAAATTGAAATAAAGGTATAAAGTTAGATTAAAATATTAATGATCAAAACTAAACTTAATTAAATGGTCCCAATAGATCAGTACAGTTAACATTATCAGGTGCAGTTTATAATATTTATAAATATATGAAAAGAAATATGATGTTGTTCAAATAAAAAATACACAATCATCAAATGTGGAATAAAACTTAAGTGCAATGCTTATAGTATGTCTTAGATTTTAGCTCTTTATTATTTTTCTCTATACTTCATTTACTTTTTTGTTTACTGATTTTGGCCAATTTTAAAGATTTATTGAAAAAGATAAACAAAATATGCTATTTTAAAACCACTCTAAAACTGATCTGTATGTGTGTAAGCTTGCAGATGTTCTTGCTCAGGAGATGTGAAACTTGTTTTATTTACTCAGATGCAGCATTCTCACTTTCAGATTCATAGTTCCTGATTGATCTAAACAATAAGTATATGTAGAATTATACTTATTTTTCTGTGGTCTAGAGGTGAAATACAGTACAGCCCCGCTATAACATGGCTTGATATACTGCGGATATGGATATAATGCAGATTATAACCTGTCCCCCAAAAAATATCTTAATATCCAAAAAAATAAACAAATAGGATGAAGAAATGATAATCACCCTATCACTGTATTTGATATCAGTGTAAAATCTATCATAAATCCTTTGAAATTGTCAACAATATGCTTCTAGTATAATAACTGTTTAGTCTAGTATAATATCTGTCAATTAGTCATGACCAATTTTAAAGCCTTGGAATTCCCAAAAACTTGATTCAATAAAACTAAACTATGATTCTAATACAGTAATAGAAGAAATTGTTATGATATACTGCACATGACTCATTTCCTGTAACAGTGACCATCAATGTGACCCAACCATCAATGTGCTGCTTGTATAATGCACAGTATATGGTTCGTATTGTCTGAATGTTATTACGTATTGTGATTTATTCAGGGCTGTTTTTACTGTGTTTGTCAATATCGTTAAGTTTTATTACATTGGATAATTTATTAGATTTTGTAGTGTTTGTTTACTTTTGTATTTGCCTAACATGTTTTTTAAATGAAAAACGTATTCTGTTAAGGAATAATTAGTTATTACTGAAAAGGTTAAGGCAATTCATTCAAAAGCCAGTTTATTCTGGGAATTCAGTGATCCTGAAGTTGCTATACGTGGTTGGGTGAAACAAGATAAATTGCATTCTTTTATTGATTCAGTAGATGAAACAGTCGGACTTGATCGCAAAAAGGTTAGACTCGGTGATGTTAATGTTGTAGATGAGTGTATGTACCTTTGGTTTTTGTAAAAACTGAGTGAAGGAAGTGCACATTATAATGTATTGGCTTTTTCTATTAAACCATTATTACTTGATTTTTTGCCTATTTTTTTAATTGATCCCCTTTGTAATTTAAAATTTACTTCTCGAAATAACACAGTTCGCCTATAATGCGGGTGTCACATAAGTCCCCTGATAACTGCATTATAGTGGGATTACACTGTAATTAGTTTACATTGCTCACAGCAGCCTCTTCTGAATGGTTTGTTTTGTAATTCTATTATCTTTGACAACTACTTTGTCCCTGCGTAAAAAAACTATGAAACTTTGGCAACTTTAATTTTATTAAGGAATTATGTTTTTCTATAAAGAAAATTTTTTGTCAATTTATGGCCTTGGAGATTTATTTGTTTAAATTGTAATTTGTTATAATAAACAGAGCAAACATTTTAGAAGAGCATTACAAGATAAATGAAAGCAAGAATGATTTGATTTGCAAAAGAGTGTATACTACTTTACCAGTATTTTAAGAAGACAGTATAAATAACCTTGGAAAGTTAATGAAATATTCTTTCTCTGGAAACGTCTTGATGACAACTTGCTTAATGGTGTGTTTGTGTGTGTGTGTGTGTGCATGCGAGTGCACATGCGTGTGTGTACATACGAGGGTGGGGTCAGAACTTCCTGGACTCATGTAGAGATGGCATTAGTACACTTAACTTCTTGACAGTATCGCATGATTTCATTCTTCATTATTTTACTATAAAATTTGCTGCATCACTTAATATTTAAATATTTAAATATTAGTATTTATAGTCCATCAAAGTGGAGAATTAGGGCTTTTTTTAGAAAATGGAAAAACTGGAAATTCATACAGTTATTAAATACTTATTTCTGAAGGGCTTAAGTACAAAGAAAATTAAAGTAGAACTTGTTATGACATTGGGAGACTCTTCTCCATCACATACAATGATTAAACACTGGGTTACTGAATTTAAATGGTTCAAACACGCACTAGCAGTGAACCAGAGGATGTCTTTCTGAAGTGACTGTTGCCAGAAATGGTAGGAAAAGTGCATAAAATTGTCTTGGCAGATCGACAAGTGGCGGTGAACGAGTTAGTCATCTGTCGGCATGTCATCAGAATGCATGCGCAGTATTTTTCACAAACCTTTTTGGGCATGAACAAGCTGTGTGCTAGATGGGTGCTGCATTTGCTCATGTCTGACAAAAAACAGTACTGAAAAAACATTTCAAGCAATTGTCTCGAACTCTTTCGGTGCAATCCAGTGGAATTTTACTTCAATTTGTGATGGTTGATAATTATTTGGTTCATTACTACACTCCTGAGAAAACAGCAGTCAAAACAATGGGTTGAAAAGAGTCAACCTGCTCCAAAAAAAGCAAAAATGACATAATTCTTTAACAAAGTTATAGCAATAGTTTTTGGATGCATTTAAGCAGCCAGGCATTATGCATGATCCATGCAGCTGATTGTGAAGAAGGTCGCACCATACGTTGATGTAAAATTGGTGTTGAAAATTCCCTTCCACTGTTACATGAGGATTTACTTCTTTCCATGTATGCTCATTGTGTAAGTTATTGACACCATCTCAAGTAAAATTTTCCTCGTAAACAAAACATACTTGTAGAGTTGTCAGTTTGTATTCCATTGGTGGAATACAAACTGACAACTCTACAAGTATGTTCGCTTGCAGAACTCCAAGCAAAGCACTCCGTCTCCTGCATGTAGATGATGAACTGGCTGTTTATGATAAGGGTAAAACATGTTTTGTTAAAGTGTCCTACAAACCATCAAATGAGAAATTCGATCCACTTAGAATGTGTACTGACATCTGGACTGCATCGATAATAATTTCAACAATAACAGCGTCATGTTGGACAGATGGTTTGTAGCTGGTACGAATGCCAGGTAGTGAATCTGTTTCCCAAAGGTTGTGAACTGTCTCATTATTTTTTTACATCTGGAATCCTGATGCAAAAACCTTAAGAAATCACTAATTCTGCCCCTTAATTAATGTCCAAAAAATTTCAGTATGACCTCATTTCACCGGGGTATCTGAAATCTGAGTGAAATTTTTCACTAGCAGTAACTCGCAAATGAAGCAGTCATATGGTTTTTTTTTATATAAACATATGTTTATATCAACTTTTCACGAGTAGAATGTGGGAGAACTTCATGATACACCTACACATATATATATATATATATATATATATATATATACATATTGTATGAGTATACACATGCACAAAACAAAAATATCATAACTTTGTTTATGGGGAAAATGGAATTATATAGCAAAAATTATTGCAAACCTTTGTTTTAGTAATGATAAATTAACCACATTCTGCTTACAAAAATTGAAGGCATTGGTAAAAGTATTTATATATTTGTGTTAATTCTGATTTCTGCTGATTCATTAGTACTATATATAACTCAAGTAAATATAGCATTGGAATGATATTAATAATACAAAAATGAGTATTTATAAAATGTATCAGTGATACCAGACATATACTTTTTGTAGCATAATAATTTTTACATAACCTTAATTATACAATCATTTTGTATGTAGGACATTAATGTGATATTTGGTTTAGTGTTTACATGAAAATAAGTTCTGTATTCAACCAAAGATTCTTATGTAAATGGACCATTTCATCTAGGCTTGTTGCACATTTTCTTTTAGGTGGAGTCTTTAATTGGAAGTTATAATATTTCTAAATATGTAAACAGAATTTCTGCATTTATTGATATATTGTGGTTATGAAACATTTTCTTTTCGTGGTCCACAGTGCATGCAGGTGAAAAAGGACCAACGTTTCTGATATATCCACAGTTATAGACATGGTAAAAATATTTGTTGGCATTAGTATGGATAATGTTGATAAAATGTTTTACCTGATATTGTTGATAATTACAAACTATATAATTATAAATTTGTAGAGATTAAAGATGTATGAGGCCATCTTGAACAGTAACATTCTTCACAAGAACTTGTATCATGTAGAATTAATGACTAGAAGAAACATTCATTGAGTGGTTGTATGATTATAAGAGTTTATGTACACACTTAACCTGTTATGTTGGTTATTCACTGTAGTAAACCTCTGATTTGATGAAGTTGATTGCATTAGAAAGTTATTAAACTTCTAGAATGTATCACCAGGATAACTTTATATGATGATTTTTTTTTTTTTGGAGAAGGCCTCACTTTCTGGCAACAGTATTGAAGATCACAGTTCTTGGGTGACCATGTTTCTTCCTGTTACTTTTGGTATACTGTAGAGGGCACGTCTATAAAGAATGTATAAGTTGATACAAAAAGAAAAAGATCAGTAGATAGTACAAGCTTATTATAATACCTGAAAAAGAATCAAATCTCAGAATTATTTGTATACAACTCTATGAGAGTAATAAAAGTTTTGGGAAAAATTTGAATAATTTAACAAGAATAAAGAAAAAATTTTAAGAGAACTTTTTTCTTAAATATATTAAGTTCATACAAAACCTGATAAATATTATAAATACAAATGCACAAAAGATTTTTAGCTAAACAGAAAAGTTTATCAAAAATTTGACTCTCTAGGCCTTTTGAGAAAAAGGCTGTAACTTTAAATTATAAGGGGATTATTAACACTTAGTTTATTTGGAAAACATTTGTTGGTAGTAGACAGTGTGTTGTCATATTCTTCTGATATATGAAGCTCTAAATTTATCCTTTAGATAAGTCAACATGTAGAAGTAGCTAATAAATCACAACATCCCTTTCAGAAGTGCTTAATATTTAACAATAACATTATAAATAATGTTTTATTGCATACTAAAAGTGGTACATTCATTACATCATTGACGAAATCCTAGCAGCGCAAAAGGATAGCATTCTCTGACTTCCTCCAAATCACCTGAAATAGAAAATTTGGTTTTACTTATTAACTTACCCCAAATTTCATGTAATTATGTGAGAAATTTGATGTGGGAATAACAATGAAATTATAACTGCCCAAAGTAGATCAGTGTCTTGTATGAATAGTACAAAACTTTATTGATGACTTAAAAATTTGGATTGATAATGATTCACGAAAGTTTTCTGATTCTACAGAAAGCTGTGATATGAAGATTATGATTAAGATACGAAGATCTGCACATTTGAAGAAATCGAAGAACATAATTAAATATAATAAAATTATTATTTACTTTGCCTATGAAATATTGTATGTAATATTTTAATGGTTATGAAAATTATTTTATATTTTCTTAATGTATTTATACATATGTATTAATGTATATTTTCTTAATATTTTCTTCCAAAAATGTAAAATCTACTATGGTAGATGAGTAATTCAGTGATGTAGAACTTGTAAATTACTAATAAATTTATTTAATAATGTACTTTTATAATAAGTCCATTAATTTCTCTATTTAAAAAAAAAAATTAATATATGTTTTGCATTAATTTACAAAGTTGTATAAACTGTAGGGATAATGGCAATAAAACTTAAAAAATATATAAATGTGCATATTCTTAGAGGAGGAAGCAAATCACATGTACATAGCCTATTTAGATTAAATAGTAAAGTAAGAGTTGGTTTTTAGAAATTGAATGAATTTACCTTTTCATTTGTGCGATTATAATTTGTATATCTACAAATAAAAATTGATTAATCTAAATTTAGAATTTCCATTGTTATACTTTTTGATGACATAGGAGTCATTCAAATATTACTAGTATATAAGCATGTAAGATTGTTAGCACTCTACTTATTTTTTCTGACAAAGAGCAGCTGCTATTCCAGTGCCTAGGTAAGATAGGAGAAACGTCCTGGATGAAATAAGGGTATCCTCATTAAATGTTATACTTATCTTCTAATAACGCATTGTAAATTAGAAAATAACATTACACTCAAAGACTGTTCTTAAAAATTTAATTTAATTTAATTCTAGTTCTGGTTTTTAAACAATCATCATCATATGACTGAAAAAAGTATATATAGAAAATATGTAATAAATAAATCAAGAAAGAAGAAATGTTTAATAATAAATGTTTGCTCATAGATAAACATTAATACTAAATAACAAATTACTTTTGGTAATACTAAACAACAAATATAGTTATTAGAATAAAAGAGAATAACTGATTGTAGACAGTCATTATAACATTAATACATAACATCTATAACTTATAATTTTAACCATTTAAAACTTCAATTCAAACTGTCTACTACAACTTAATGTGCATTTCTGTTTTAGGTTGGTTAGATAAAACTCAAGAAAGATAAAAGTAGCATAAAGAACCTTAAAACAGTCATATAGATAACTTGACTATGAACAAACATTTATAGGAAAGGTTAGCTGTATAAAGTTCTTATAATTGAAAACTCTCAAAAGGATTTCTAACAGATTAAAAATTCAAAATGACTATTGTATATTGGTCCCTTATTGTTGTTTAACAATGAAGTTTTTGCACCATTATTGATAAAGTTATATTCCCAAGATTTTCTGAAACTTAAATTTCTGTTTATTACATATATTTTTTTAAAACCATTATTTCTGATGAACTGATTTTGTCACTAGTTTCTAGGCAATGCTGGATTTTCAGCATCGTCCTCGTCTTTTATATTTATTACAATTCAAATACTCTTCTTTAGTTTCTATGTATCCTAATATGTAGGGAAAAGGTGGATATTTAGTAGTTCAATCTATCTCTATAACTGTTTATTATAGCTCTTTATTTGCATTTACAGATTGTTTTCTGTAACATTCCAGATATGTTTCACTGACATTTGTTTGGTAGATGTTCTAGGAAAGGTTTCAGATTGTTCATTATTAATAATCTTATTTTTAATGTTAAGCACATGAGTTTATAATAATAATGGATTAATAAAAAATATAATAAATAGTACTAAAGAAAATTTTTTAAATAATATTTAAAATCAGAGAATCTTATGTGTACAAGATTTTTAATGTAGATTAGCTTGTGTTACCTTATTAACCATACTGAAAAAAAAAGCATGTGTATATTTATATATATATATATATACAAGGTGTGTGAGAAAAGTAATGAGATTGGTAACACTGCGAGCGATATGGCAATGCTATGTCTACCGGTCTCTGCTAGACTGGTTTGTTCAACCCTTCCACATGCTCAGTACGAGTTTCAACTTCATTCAGCCAACACATTATTTTTGACAGCGTCATCGGTGAAGTTGTGTTTTTGTTGTGTGTTATGAAAATGGAGCATTGGAATTTAGAGCTATGTTGTGCAATCAAGTTATGTGTTAAACTTGGGGAATTCGCGAGTGTTACCTTTGAAAAGTTGAAACAGGCCTATGGGGAACATTGCTTATCAAGAGCACAAGTTTTCCACTGGCACAAATCATTTTTGGAAGGCTGAGAACATGTTGAAGGTCAACCTTGCTCAGGGAGACCTTCAATTTCGAAATTTGACAAAAACGTTGAGAGTGTGAGGGTTCTTGTGAGATCAGACCATCGTTTAGGAATAAGGATGATGAGTGAACAGTTAAATTTAAACACTTTCTCCGTACATCAAATTTTGACAGACGATTTGGAAATGTGAAAGGTTTGTGCGAAATTGGTGCTGAAAAACCTTAACAGAACAGAACAGAACAGACCAGAACAGAAGGACAATTGAAGAAACATGTGCGTTGATCTTCTTGAGAGGACTGACAGTGACCAAGAATTCTTCAATTGTGTGATCACAGGTGATGAATCTTGGATATTTGAGTACGAACCTGAAACAAAGTGGCAAAGCGAAGAGTGGCACACTCCACCATCTCCTCGACTGAAAAAATGTCGAATGAGCAAATCAGAGATCAAAACCATGCTGATTTGCTTTTTTGACATGAGGGATATTGTGCATAAAGAATTTTTTCCTCCAGGACAAACTGTCAATGAAGTGTTGTACAGAGGTGTCCTTGAAAGGCTTAGGAAAAGAGTGATTTGCGTGAGACCAGACACTGCAGACAAGTGGATGCTTCATCATGACAATGCCCTGTGTCACACGGCCATTTTCTTCAGGGAATTTTTGATCTCAAAACGCATTCCTACGGTTCCTCAACCACCCTATTCACTTGATTTGAGTCCTTGTGACTTTTTCCTTTTCCCAAAATGGAAACATGCCTTAAAAGGATGTCATTTTGGAACTCTGGAGAAGATTCAAAAGACTGTGACAGACTAGTTAAAAGCCCTACCAGTTGAAGCCTTCCAGTGCTGCCAGGAGTGGGAATGACTTCGCCGGTGTATAGCTGCCCAAGGGAACTACTTTGAAGGGGATAATATTATTGTTTGAAAAAAATAAAAACTTTGGTTAGTAAAAAGTCAGTCTCATTACTTTTCTCACACACCTCTTATGTATATATATTTATTTTATATATATATATATATATATATATATATATTTTTTTTTTTTTTTAAAGCAATTCTTTTAATAACCATACTCCTCTGAACCAATACAAATTAATTTATATTTAATAGATCAACCCTAATTACAGAACAATTGAAATAAGATGACACCTTATTTAATTACATAACAGAAGCACTTTCACAAATTTGATTTGCATCATCAGCTACATGCATTATATATATATATTTCTTTTTTCCTACATAATTATCTCCGAAGTTCAAGCATTTGGCACTAGTTTTTGTATGTTGTCAAAGAAATCTGTCCTCTAGTTAATTAACTAGTGACAGACATTTACTAAGCTGACTTAGTGTCGTTGTCACTTTCATAGCAGTTCCAGCCAAAAAACTCAATCAATTTTGTTAACAGGTGGAAATTGTGTGGAGCAAGCACTGAACAGCTCTTGTAACTGTTCAGTAATGAGAGTAGGCTATCCTACTATCCTACTATGAGTGTTGCTCATCATGAACAGATGTTCTCTCTGCCTTAAATAAACTACACCATATCCTTACATTTCCTTCATTCATTACATTGTTACCATGTATGCCAGTAATTTAACGATGAATTACCACTGGACAAACACCTTGCACATTCAAAAAATGTGTGACTGATTGTAACTCACAGTCGGCGGGATTTAAAATTTTTTGTTCATTATAAATACGATATATGCAAAATCATTCCAGATTTATGTGTAATCTGGAGAATCAGACTATCTATGATTCTCGTTATACAGCTATGAAATTTCATACAGTGCTAGCAGAACAATAACTGAGACCAGCTATCCTTGATCCTTTGTGAGTGAAGCTACGCACATGCGATGCACAGATGGTTCTTACTTTCTGGATGATTTGCATATTACAATCTATAAATAAAAGTTTTGATCTTTGTAACTTTTCATTTGTTAATATGTTTACCATTAATTCTGTTAATACTTTTGAATTTATTTTTGATTGACTAATAAACATTTTAAATTAAATATTATGGTTCAGTATGTGCTTATAGTGAAATATCCAATAATTAGTGTAAAAGTAGATTTTGTGATTTGGTGGTATGATTTAGTCGATTGGGTTGCTATATTAAAAAAATATCTTAATCTGTATTTTTAAGTGTGATTTAAGGAAGTGCTTATTGTTTAGTAAGAAGAGTCAAAATTGTTATAAAAATGATTAATAACGAAATTTACAGTTAATAGAATTATTTTATTCACATTAATTAAAGTGTAAGTTTCATTCTTTAAGTAACTGCTTTGTAGAAGAAAAGAATGTAATAATTATAACATATAGCAAACAGAGTTATGTTTGCTACCAGAAAAGTGATGTTCTCAGTCACTCAAATCTGTTTAGTGTAGTTTTGAGTGCTAAACCAAAGTGTGTATTGTTTTAACTAATAATAAGTTAACAGCATGAGTTGTGTAATTGACAAAATAGAAACTAAGAATTAAAACAGCATCAAACAAAAAATTTATGATTGCCAGTGAGCCGATTTGATGACAGTGAAAAGGTTAAATTGAGAAATTTTTAATAATTTTTGTGAAAATCTTGATTTATGGTTTCATTAAAATTTTGGGGTTGTGATAACTTTTATTTAATATTTGATTAATTTAAAATGAAATTAATGTTTAAAAAATTATATTTTCTAATATTAATTTAAAAATCACACCTTTAGATTGATTTTTTATTATAAAAGGTAATAAAATAAAGTAACCTGTCATTTTATTCTTATGATGATGAGAATAGCTTGTTTATCATATAATACTCATGTGGTATTAAGATACAGTAAATTTTTTATTTGTAAAACAAAACTTAACAAAATTGCCCTATTTAGAGGACCACAACAGGATCAGCTAGCTACTGTTTAACTAGCTGCCATTTTTGTCGGCATTACCATACTACACATGCGTTCTTTTAAATATGTCTTGAAGTTTATAGTTTATATTCAATTATATTACTATCTTCCAGTTGTCAAACAACATATAAAAATTATTTGAACTAAGGAAATTAAGTGATTTTTGCATTGTATTATTCAAAATTTTATGAAGTCCTATAATCAAATGTAAAATACAAGATAGATCTGTATATAGTTTAAGGAAATCCCAGTTCTTGAAGGAAAATATTGAAATTAAGATAAGCGGCATGATTATTAAAACCTAGTTCGGTGTTTAAATACTAAACTCCTGTTTCTTAAATTAAAGTTTCAGTGGCTAAATATATCAGCTTTAATTTAAAAAAGAGTTGCTTTGATGGAACAATATTTTTAAAACATGTTAAAGTTAAGTATAGTTGAGTTTGTATTAATTTATTTTTTTCAGTTTTTCTGGAATAATATTCTAAATACTATCTCGTGATATTATGATTCATAAATTAATTAAAGTTGGCATTTCGGGTTGGCAGATTATATGTATGAGAGTAGGTATTCAATTTATCTTTGGTTTGAATTAAGCAAATAGATGAGGATGAATTAATAAAAAATGTTTTACTTTGATTGAAAATTAGTTACTGTTTTTTATCATTAGTAGAAAATTGTTTAATGGAATTTTAATTTTTGTTCTTCAAATTTAATGTTTATAACCCACTCCTAATTAGGTTTTATTTTCAAGAAATGAAGTTTTATTTGATTTATAATTTGGAAAAAATTTTTAAAAAAAATAAGTAAAATTGTTTTTTGTAATTCCCTAAAAAAAAAAAGATAGTGTAAATTGTCTAAATATTGATAAATTCTTCGGTTTTGATATCTATCCCTTGTTTTGGATCTGAAAATTGTTTACTTATTATTTTTTTGTTTATTTATTGATTTACTTGTTTGTAAATTTTATTTACTGATAATATTCCATACATTTGTTAAGTTTTATCAATAATAAATTGGTTGATTTACATATGTTTGTATGAGAAAATTCTGTAATTTACTTTTGATATAGTTAAAAAATGAGTTCAGTGGTTAAAAAAAGATTTTTATTGTATAAACATTTTACTTCTTTATCTACATTACTTCTCCATATAGTCGCCATCTACTATTGGACATTTATACCCCGGTATCAGCTTTTGTAAATCGTTGCATAGGAACAGCAATGGGTAGGTTCGCCATCTGGTGATTAATCTCAACTAACAGCTTCTCATTAGTTTCAAAGTACTGGATATCCGCTAGAAATCTAGGTGAAGGATGTTTTTTACACTTGATGTCACATGCAGGCTGTCAGGGGTTGGTTGAAAATCTCTCCTCAACTTCTTAAGTAAAGCCTTAAATAACCTTTACAGTCTGTTGTGTAGTTATACAGAATAGCTCTAGAATTCATGAATATCCTCCCCTGTTTATTTTGGATTGACTTTTAAAACAGCTTCAGTGTTTAAAATGTTTCTGACATTAATTCATCCTAATCCCATGCATCCATATAAAATTCCAAATTCCTTGTGATTCCAAAACACTACAGCTACAGTTTCTTGGTCCAGTCAGACCTGTTTGAATTGTTTTGTATTCCCCCTCTGAATTTGAGGTACCAATCGCTCACATTACTGTCATTCAATAACAACATTTAGTAATTATTTATGATCATGTTGGCAGTGTACTTCCACTAATAAAACAAATTACACATTAAAGATCATAATCGGTGGGATCATCAATGACAGTTCATTGTTTTGTTGTTGCTTTATGGCTTATAAGGAGAATTGATGGCATGTATTGAGATTGATGAATATGATATGAAATTTTAGATATATATACACTTCTGTGTGTATAAATGTACATTTTAGTGGGCAAAGCCCAAATTTATTATTTTAATTCATGATTTGCCAAGACTAATTGGCTAGCCACACACTTTTAATAGGACAGTCAGTCACTTTTAGAGTTTCTCAAAAGACAATCTGCAGCTTGGACAATCCTAGGATGGCTCATGTACTTAATTTTTTTCATAACATGTTCACCTGTTATTATTTTTTTCTTTCAACCAGTCAAGTCTAGTCTGTGCACACATGTGATGTGCACATGCATCTGTCTGTATATTCTCATTTTAATGGTTGTGAAAATCTTTAGAGCAGCTAATAATAAACAATGTTAATCATTAAAATGGATTTCATGCAGTAAAGTAAAATACAAACTTTAAATTGTAGGGAAAATTATGAAAACAATTGGAATATCTTTGCCTTGGTGGAAGATGACAGAACTTACAGATACTCATTGTTATTCCCAAAATTTGCTGATATTTTCTTTCATGAACATTTGAATACTGTGTTAACTTCTTGATGTTTCTGAATAATGCTTTTATTGTTGTCATTCATTTGTTTTGGAAGCTGTGCTTTCTCTCATGTTGTAACCTTTTTCTGACTTGCTGTGCACTGTTTACTAACTTAAGTCTTAATCATGTTTTTTTGTTTACCTTTTGTCTATTTTTGCATTGTTTTTAATAGTTTTTATCTTGTAGACTGTTTTCAATTTATATTTTCCTTACTCTATGAATCCATAAACTTATTTTTTTTTGGTAAAATAATGTGTAATGCGTAAAAAATTTTTATTTCTTGGGATTTACATTCTATCATAGGCATAACCACAGTGGGTGCTTGCCCCCCCTGGCTCATTTAGTCAAATAAAAAATAATAGGTCAATATCAGTAGGTTATAGTAATATTGCATGGCAAGAAAGCAAGTTTGAATCATGGTGGGAGCGCTTCTGGTGAACGAGTGAGAAATGGCAGTTCAAGGTCTGGTTGGTCTGTGGTAAAACTCCAAGATTAAAGAATGTTCGAGGTTGGATTTAGTGGGAAAGTTCTAGTATCTTCTCTTCCCTATTTAAGCACTGCAATCTATGTGAGTGAGTGAGTTGACGGATTTGAGCTAGTTCAGACTACTATCCCATAACAGTAGCAATCTAAAATATATATTAGAAACTTTTTTAGCGTGAAAAGTATGTCTATATTTCCATTTGAGTCGATGAGTTGCTAAACCATCTAATTAAAGCAACCTAAAATGTTCAGGAAATGCAAAGGATGATTTATTATTTGTAATAATAGTGATTTTGATGTTGTCTTTGTTACTGAAATGTTAAGAAAAATCATACAATACTAAATAAGGAAGTAATAACAAGTACACCACACTCCAATAATTTTAAATAACAACTGAAAATTCTAATTAACTACTTTTGCAGCAGTTTTGCTTAAGATAGTTTTTAATTGTGAAATGGTTGAATCTGCAAGTAGCTGCTTCTGCTAGACAGAAGAGGAAGCAACCAGATAAAATTAGTAGTAAAAGTGGCAGAGAAGAGAAATCGAAGCAGAATTTTGGTGAAGAATCAAGTGGATCTTCACCACCATCTGGTTCTGGTGTATAGGATCAAATGTATTTTGATAATGATGTGGGTCACTGGCTTGGACGCTTAGTGAGACCTCATTTCAAAAAAGGAGTTTTAAAAACTGTTGGTCACCAACTCCAAGTTATGACTTTGCTAAGGATGCTGTGCAATTAAAAACAAAATTCAAATACAGCTGGTTGGCGGATTATGCTCCTTTTGGCTGGCATATTCCAAGAAATTAAAGGGCACATTGTGCATTTACTGTGTATTGTTTCCACCAACTAATGTGCATGGTGTTTTGGGTTCTTTCATTGTGAGGTCCTTTACTCACAATAAAGACATGTATAAATTTCCAAAATCTCAATATCATTTCTTTGGCACAAATCGTCGGTGGCCACAGTAGCAAAACATTTTGTTGAATAATATACAGCTGATTGAATGTACAGCTGATTTCTGTCCACCTACAAGGAATAGAAGCCTACAAGAAAATTTTTGGATCAATAATTTTTATTGTGATGTTTTGTGGTAAACATGACCTACCTTTGAGGGGCAAAGAAAATCATGAAGGTGTTTCTGAATTCTTGATCATACTCATAATTGATGCCAGTGAACACATTTTAAAAGAGCATTTTAAAATGAAATAATCAGCCTATGTGGTGACTCCATTAGAGATGACATCACTACTGGCGTAAAGAAGCATGTGCTTACAGTATCCTGGCAGACGAGAGTAGTGACACATCAGGGAAAAAGTAATTTTCCATTGGAGTTAGATTTTTTGACAAGAAAAGATGGTTTGTGAAGAATTTCTAGGTTTTGTAGAATTGATTGACATGAATGCAAAATCTGTAGCATCTGCAATTAACAACTTTGTAAAAAAGGTAGGCCTTGATCCAGAAAAGTGCATCGGACAAGGATATGATGGGTGTTCCAGTATGCAGGAAAGGATGGTGGTGACCAGAAAATTTTTGAGAAAATTGTACAAGTAAAAATGATAAAATTACACTTTCACTCTGCTAGTCACAAACTGAACTTAGTTGTAAAAAACTTAAACAAAATAGCAGTGATAAGAAATATGGTCTCCATAATAAAAGAAATAATAAGATTTTTCTGAGAATCGGCCCTTCGTTGAATATGCATACCTAAATACACCATTGCTCTGTGAAACATGTTCGTCTCAAAAATATAAAAGTATCGCCACATTCAAGAAACATGTGCAGATCGTTATGGCGCCTGAAAAACTATCAACAGACAGTAACAATGCAACAAGAAAAGCTGCTTTTCAAATGTGTTGCGCTGCTACAAAATCAGAATTCATTGTTAGTGTTTGTCTCATAGCAAAATATTCGGCACTCCTGCAACTGGTGGTAAATGCTCTTCAGTCAACGAGTGTAGACTTACTTCAGAGTGTAAATCACTTTAAAAAATCACAGACATCACGAAAAAACACCATGGAAATGCAGTTGTTGAAAGTGAAAATGTTATGGGAGAGGTTGAAACAATTGCTAAGCATCTTGGAATAGATTTCAATATGCCACAAGCCATAAATCAGTAGAAACATCGTGCGAATTCACCAGCGCAGACTCCTGATAAGTTTTGGAGACGATCACTTATTATTCTGTACATAGATTCATTAATAATGTCTCTGGAACAGTGTTTTTCTGAGGAGAACTTGGCCACATCTCATTGCTTACATTGCACCCTCACATAATGCTTAATATGACGTATGAGGATTTTTTAAAAAAGTAAAAGTTTTTGTAGTACTACAATTTGAATGATTTTCTTAGCGAAGCTGAACTTTGGCACAACCAATGGAAAGGAAAAAATGTGCCAAATGCTGAACTGAAGAAGATAGAACTAGCTATACTGGTTAAAGAAACCCAGTTGTTCTATTCATCTATCAAATGGGCGCTACTTATCTCACTTGCACAGCTCTGCACAACGTGCACTAATAAAACATCCTTCAGCACCTTATGCAGAGTAAAAACTTGGTTATGGTAAAAAATGACAGAAAATCGCTTTGTTGGTCTTTGTATGATGACTGTGCAAAAAAAGAGTGTTCTGGAAGCTAAAAATAAGTTTGAGAAAGAAATTCTGTCAAAATTTAGTCAGAACTCTTGTAGGCTAGTGCTGAAATAAGATTTAGATAGGTTCAAATATCATTGCAACTAATTATTCTTAGCATTTTCAAATGTTCAAATAAAAACATTTTTTTTTTAACAAAAAACATTAACTTATTTTTGCCCCCCTCCTGGAGAAAATTCTGGCTATGCCTATGCGTTTTATGTTTTGAAAACCATAAAATGTAAATATAAATACAATTTATTATAAAAATATTACACATTATTAAAATGATATAATTTGAGAAAGAAATTCTGTCAAAATTTAGTCAGAACTCTTGTAGGCTAGTGCTGAAATAAGATTTAGATAGGTTCAAATATCATTGCAACTAATTATTCTTAGCATTTTCAAATGTTCAAATAAAAACATTTTTTTTTTAACAAAAAACATTAACTTATTTTTGCCCCCCTCCTGGAGAAAATTCTGGCTATGCCTATGCGTTTTATGTTTTGAAAACCATAAAATGTAAATATAAATACAATTTATTATAAAAATATTACACATTATTAAAATGATATAATATAAAATAAATATGATGTAAACTTAATTTAATATAATGTAATTTTATTTTTTTTTGTTATTGAATTTTATGTTATACTGTATTTTTTACCTGTAATTTTACCTGTAATTCATCGTTTTTTATTCAATGAGTTACTTTTTTCTTTCTTTATAAAGCCTTGGTTGATTATTATTATTCTGCAGATTATATTTACTTGTGATTTTCTCCCCCAATTACCCAAACAATTATGAATTAGTATTTTTTGGTGGTGATAATTAACATTGGTTAACAAATGAAGATCTTCGTTGGGAAGGATCTATTTTACTGCCAAATAATAAAACAATGGTGGGGGTTGTAGCTGTTGTTAATTGTGATAATTTCAAATCTGTTATAGAGATTCTTTTTAACAATTAATTATTCTGGTGGTTGACTGGTGTAACACATATTTACAATTTTAGATGAATAAATAATCTTTGTCTATCCTTTTTGTGAACCTTTGTTTGCTTGTTATGTATGGAAATAAACTATGGCTGTAATTAATCCAGTTTGTTAGAAGTAATAGTGTATGTTTATTATTCTATTTGTTAAAAACCATTTGATATTATTTAAAAACCAACTTATAGAAATTAAACATTATAACATTATCAAATAGTTTTAATTGGTTGAAAGAAAAATTATTGGTGAATTAAATTTTTTTCAATTTAAAAAATATGATGTAAATAATTTAATATTAGATTAAATGTAAAAAGTAAGTTTTTTTTATTAAA
Source organism: Lycorma delicatula (assembly GCF_047948215.1). NCBI lineage: Eukaryota > Metazoa > Arthropoda > Insecta > Hemiptera > Fulgoridae > Lycorma > Lycorma delicatula. Next base: position 288,081,182 of record NC_134455.1, read on the forward strand.
ATTCTGCACTGAATAAGTACTGCTTTCTCTGTGATGAAGATTTTTAAAATTTTTTATTGTAATTAATGTATCTTTTTAAGTACATTTAACTAAATTAAATATAGCAACTTAAGGTGGAATTAGATTATCTGTAAAAAGCAGTTTCTTTGTGAGGTTTTAATTTAAATTGTGTCTATTGAATTAATTTTTTTGAAATGACATACATACGTAAGAAAAATTTAAAAAAACTTCAGTAATGAATTAAAAGAAAGGAAGATAATTATGAGTTAAGAACTAAGGTAAGAGATCATGGTATATCAGAAATCAAAGAATTTAGTTATTTAGATGTTAAAAAACATTACAAGGTGGATGGTTAATGTTTGATGCATGAATTAAGAATTACAAAAAATTTTATAAAATTATGTGTTCAGAAGTGTATTGCTTTTTAGTAGCAAAATATTGACAATAGGAAATGCAGAAAGCCATACAGGTTAAAAAATGTTACAGAAGAATATTAAGAATTTTGTTGGTTGATAATGTTTGAAGTGAAGAGGTTCTGATATGAATTGTATAAAAGAATCCTGTTGCAAACTCTCAAGAACAGAACAATTGGTAGATAATACGTTAAACCATGACAGTTAATTCCATAATGAAAGAAAATGCTGGTTGGGGACAAAATTCAAATAAAAATAACATAGAGGAAATAAGATGTAGTGTGTAAAAGATATGATAAAATTAAAAAATTAACATGAATAAAAAATACAAAGTCAAAAAGAAAGTCATTTAATAAAACAAATCAGCTCTTTTAAAAGCTGATTTATCTGTTCATATCTATGATTTGTTTACAACACATTAAAAGCTCTTAAAGTATTTGCAGTTAGTAATTCTCTCCATCTTTAAAAATTAATTTATTCATGTTGTATGAATACAACTAATCTTTATTTTATTATTCATAAAATTGTTGAAAAATAGTTTAATATAAAGATTAAACTGTTTTTAGTACTGAAGTAATCAAGTAATTTAGCATTTTTTTATAGAAATTATAAAATATATGTTAAAAAAACCAACTGCTTTAATTTTTGAGCTATACAGAGATCTGGTTTTTTTTTCTTGTAATAAAAAAATATGTTATGAAAAGAGATTGTTTTGGTCATTTTCAAAAGTTGTTTGGTTTTTTCAGGCAGACTTTTTTTCTCCTTCCATTGTTAGTGGATTTATGGAAACCACTATAAGTAAACCAAGGAGCGAAGGCCTACAATTCAGATGTACATTTTATCCTGCACAACATGTAATTTTTGATACATTTCTTTAATACATGCTTTATTTGTAAATATTTTTCTCATTCTTAACTGGATTTACTCCAGAATTTGTTTTAGCTACTCAGAAGCAATCTAGAAATTATTAAGAATAACATAAACAATTTTTGACTTTAATTATATAATGATATTGTCACGTGTTCAAGCTTGATCAGGATATTGAGAGATTGACAATTTAGATTGCTTATATAATTACAGTTTATTGGTTTAAAATGTTCATAATTACAACAAGACAAATTAATATTTAATGACAGTGGGGATAATAAGTGACAATAATAAAACAATTAATGAAAAATAGTAAATAAACAAATATTAATCACAGTAATTACAACCACAATAATAATTAGGATAATAGTAATAATAATAGTAGTAAACACTAATAATATTACATGTCAGTAACTACCAAATCAAACAGATAATACATAACATAATACATTACATAAAAACATAATATAATCAAATCAGTCATCATACTATACATCAAACAGTTGTAAATGTCAATAGTAATAATAAACAGAAATTACACACAAGACAGAGTTTAAAATAATTGTCAGGATTTATTCCAGTTAGATGAATAGAAAACCAGAATTCCAACCCATTAACAAAAAAAACCACTAGTCTTAACTCTTTTAATTACTAGTCTTGTATTAACAAACAATAGTACAGTAGATAAGACAAGCATAAAGTTCACTACAAATACCTTTGCTGTCCACAAATAAAAGTAATCTATCAGTTTATGAATGAAGTTTAGTACATTGTTTCTTTCACTTACAGTCTTTCAGTAACTCGCTGAACCATTTTTTATTTTTTTGTACTGGAATTACTTGTGGTGTCACCTTAATCGTATTGAACTTAATTCACACTGGAAATTTGCTCCTTTACTGACCTCCCTGTAGTATGCTCTTGCTGACTGACATCTCGCACTCTCTTCTCGCAGACTTGCACTGCAGACTCTTCTTCCTGGACTGACATAACATCTTGTTAGACTGGTTCACAGAACTCTGCCAAACTCACACAACAACCATCTCACAGCCTCTACTTGTGGAGCTGATGTAACGTCTCGCTGGACTTCGCACAACTCTTTCCTTAGCTGGTCTTCCCAGGGGTATTTATATTTCTATCTCTTTACCCACCAGACCAGACCCAACCCGAAGCACGAGAATGATCAACCGAGGTTTTAGTTTCCATGAATTCCATAACCAGTTTCAGTAGCTTTTCTCATGGTACAAATATTTGTTCATTGTGTTTCAGTAGCAGTGTTACAAAAGACGATTGTTAAGCAGACCTGTTACCTTTACTAAAAAGGGTTCCTTTTAGTCCCTTCTGGATTCCTCCAGTTGTCTACTATCTTCATAATAATTTTTAGGAATCCGTTACTCATGCCTGCTACACCGGTCTTGTTACAATATTATAATCCAGAATAATTTTTGCCATTCTATAATTTGACACTTGGCCTATTCTGATTTATTTCAAAATTTTAACATTGTTTTAGATAAAACTTCATATTTTGGCATAGGAAATGTAAGAGTAGTTTTGATTAATAAAAAGGTGTTACTGATCCAACACCTTATTTTTTCTGTTTGTAAACCATTTAGTCAGAAACAGTGCAAGATAAAAATTCATTAGGAAGTCACCACATGTTGTATGTACTATTTTACAATTATTCTCCCTTCATTATTCCTCTGAATACTTATGGACTAAAGTGTAACTTTGTTAATCGGTATCTGATTTCTAAATATGTGATTAGGATTCATCAAATCTGCTCATATTTTAGTTAAGTAATTTCATTTTATTTCAGGTATGTAAGTTAATCATTTCAAATCGATTGGTCTTCATCCTTATTAAATGGTTAATTATGTTAAGGAAACCAAGCTTTTTTCTGTTTCATTTTAGAAAATTAATGAAAATAAGTACAGCAATGTACCATTGTGTGCATTGTTTATGATTTCTACATGATTAGTGAGGCTCAGATATTTTGACTTAATATCATTCTATGTTCTTGATGTACTTTGAATATATTTTTATAGGCTAACCAATTTTACCAAAAGATAATAATTTACTTAACATTTAACATAATAGAACATATATATTAATGGTGTGTAATATTGGTAATAGAGCTGTATGTAATTGTTGGAACTGAGCTTATTTTATAAAAAATGGATATAGTATTGTTTCTAAATATTTAGTTCTCACATGTTGTATAACATTTATTATTTTCTTTAGTCATTTATAATTTTATATTCTTCATCATCATAAAAACTGAACTAAGAGAATATATATTTCGTACCTGCACCAAAAAATTATATCCTATCTTTCAGTTCTCTGCAGAATATGATCCTAACTAATCCCAACTTCCAGTACTCAGAGTACCATTCATCCAATTTATTCAGTTTACTCAAAGGAATACTTTTAAGGTATGTGGTAATCTTATCGACACATGTAATAATTATATACTGAACAGACTTGCAAAATTTTGTACATGTTACATAGTCTAATACATGTAATGTCAGCTGATGACTTTAATAAGGAACAATAAAATAAAATCTCTAGCATTTGTTAATTGCTATTCACCCACACTTATAGACAACATTGCGCAAAACAAGGAAAAAATCAAGAACTTGCCTGGCCACAGAAGCTAGAAGTTCAGTTTGTCGTATCAATGTAGTATATTTACTGCAAAATTGTATTCGATTAGGATGGTCCTTGTTGTCAAATCGAACGTGGACTCCATCTTATTATGATGTGTTATTCATTAGGTCTTCTCCAAGAATTCTCAGACATATTCATTAACCAATAGTTGCTGACATTCATATTTCTCTTTCTTCTCCGTAACCACATTATATGTGCCATTTTTTGTTGGGTTCCTAGTTATGCAGGAATCACAGGCAATAATCAAGCTGCTGCACTCACTAAGGAACCTTGTCCTTAGCCAGTTACAAGAATACTGTTATTATTGTTATTATGTATGCCTTTGTCAATCATTGGCTGAAAGAATTGGACCACTTCAAGTATCTTGAGAATATTATAATTGAAGAAAGCACACTCTACAAAGAAGTTGCCAAGAGATTCCGAAGGAGCTCAATTTTACCAACATGTACAAAATTTCTTAAAGGAACTAGATATCATAAAAAACTACCCAAAGGTAATACAAAGTTACTTTGTCTGCAATAACTTATATCCCAGAAACATGCACCTTGTTGAGAAAGGGGTTGATGTAGAGAAAATTATATAATAGAATCAGGAGTGGTAGGATAATACGTAACAAGACAAAAAGAACCACTAAGTGAAAGAATTTTTATGTTCTTACTTAACAAATGTTGTGATCATGTAAAATGGTTAAACTTAACATAGGAGGAAGTATGTGGCTAAAGAAAGAACTGGAGGGACTAGATCCAGAAGATTGCTGAGAAAATTGATGTCTCAAGTGAGGGACAATGCCAAGGATGTAGAAACAGAATGGAAGCAAGTAGAAGAAGTGTGCAATAACTAATTACAATGTGTAGGCCTGTTAACCACACTCAATCATCTGGATGTGGTCACTGATAACAATGAGTAAAAATACAAAGCATTATTATAAAAAATAATTTTTAATACTTGCAAATTTTTTTGTGATAATCAGTTATCAACATACTGTGTCAACGTTCTATTCATATTGAAGTAACAAACTGCCTAACTTCACTATTTGTAGTTGTGCCAACAGAACCAATAGGTTCTGTGGGTATAGAACGTGTGGGGTAGATGGTGAGAAAGGACAATTAATTAATTCTTCTTTTGTTTACCATACTGCCCAGGACTACTGGGTTGTTTAAACATTGTGTTTTTATTTGTTCTTGGAGGGTAGTTTTAATGATTTTGTGTCATTCAGTATCTGCTTTGAGTGCCAGATATTTTAAAAATATTTGCTCATTTAGTTTCATGTAATAATAAATACATAGAATGTATGACAAACAGAACGTTCCCATACATTCTATGTATGGGAACATACCCAATAAATCTGAAAATGTTTTATTTGTGGTATATATTCTTTAATTAAAATTTTAGAACCTATATATTATGTAAACAGGTAAACTCTTTATTTTTATCATTATATACTGTCTGTTACATTAAGATTTGGAACAAGTCATGCTGTGAATCATTTTTCTTGTTAGGTCTGCAATATTTGAAATAGTACCCAGCAATCCTTTTACTGTACTAGATAATCCACTTTATAATTTTTAATATTAAAAAATATTTTTTTTTAAATTTTAATTAACTGCCTGCTTGCTGATGGCAAGTCAATAGTTATTTTACATTAACATAAAATAAATTTGTAAGCTAAGTTTAACTTAATAATTTATTTCAGTTTAAGATGTCTCCATATTAATCAATTCATGAAAGTGGTAATAGTAAAAACATTTTCAAATAAATTCATTCTGATTTAGTAAATTTATTACAGTAAAATTTAAACAATAAGGAAGCCAGAATGAAAAGGATTGAACTGTTTGAAGAAAGCTACTTTTATGCAGTTTTGAAAATTGCATGGAGATGCCAATAAATAAAATTATTAGATTCTAAAACCGAATTATGAGAGGAAATTGTGGGTAAATTTTATAATACAAAGAGCCTTATTTATTCTAAACTTTTTAACTTTGATTAATTAGTAACAAGAAGGTCATAAACATCCAAGAAAAGATAAAGGTTAAGGTATGTTACCGTTAAGATATTTTTTAAGATTTAAAAAGTCAATGAAAATATAAAAGAATGGATCTTCCTAAATTCATTCAAGTTGCTGCCAAAATTTTCTTTTCTTAACACAAGTTGCCAGCATGTTCAAACCTAAACATTAAGTTACTAGTGTAACTTTTCGACTATTAATAGGTTTTTGTTTATTTACTTTAGAGTACTACTGTAAATACTTATTTTTAATATTATATATATATATAAACAGGGTGTCCATGAGGAAACCAACATACTTGCAAGTGTACTCTCATCAAAATGATGAAAAACTTTCACATAAACATAAGTCTGGAAACACTTCGTTAACAAATTAGCCTAGTGAAAGATTTTGCTCGGAATTCAGCTCCCCTGGTGAAATGAGGTCATACTGAAATTTTTAGGACGTTAATTGAGGGACAAAATTAATGATTTCCTGTAGCTTTTTGACCTTAAAAATAGAATAAAATAGGTTGCAGAACTCTATTTCCAGTAATTCTCATGATATCTGAAGTAAAACTGAAAAATTTGTTGTATGAAAACCGTTTTTTAGGCTTCTGATATAATGCAAACAATAAATAAATTTATACAAAACTTGTAGAGAATTTAATTTTAAAAATGGTGATATAAATAAGACCAATATAAATTAAATAAACGTTGTAAAAAAACATACTTTAGTGAAGAAGAAACAACAAAAGATAGACAAAATGATTTATTCTGGAAATTTTTGCAATCCATTCATTTGTTTAAAAAAGAAGACGGTTAATAATAAACAAATACAGTCTAATATCTAATTAATTAAATACTTACAAAGCAGTTTTAAAATAATCTACAAAAACAAGATTTCAAGAATACTGTTTTAATGAAAGTTCTTTAAGTTATTGAAAACTGAAAGTTGACAACATTGTTCTTTTCAGAAACAAAATTTGAATCAAAGTTATTTTACAGCTGTTCAAAAATTAACTTATTATTAATCATAACTAATCTCTTATCTGCGATTTGTGTAGTATAAGTGCGCTTTTTATGATTTATATTGTCACGTATTGAGAGGTTGACAATTGAAAATGTTTATATAATTACGATATATTGATTTAAAAACATAAGTAAAATAACGCAAATCAATAGTAATGATGACAATAGTAATAATAATAATAATAATAATAATATTTCAGTTATTTATTTTCAAATAAATAATTGAAATATACAGATCTTGCTTTTAAAATTAAAGAAATGTTGAATCAAAAAGAACTCTATATAATCCCAATAATTATATCTGCGGAGGGAATAATTCCATCTACTTTGCACAACAGTCTTGAAAAACTGAAGATCCAGTTGAAGTTCCACGCGCTAATGCAAAGGAGCATGATAATTGACACCTGCCATGTTGCCTGGAAGGCGCTTAGTCAACAATAGCAAACCTAATCTTGTTGGTATGAATTACTCCAAGTTTAAGGAATGTCCGGCAAAAGTAAAAGCTGTGAAAGTGTGCGATAATAGTAATAATAATAATAAGCGACAATATTAAACAACTCACAATAATAAGTAGATTAATGGCAATAATAAATGATGGCAACAAATAATGATCATAGTAAACACAACCATAACAACAACAACAATAATAATAATAATAATAATAATAATAATAATAATAATAATAATAACAGTAATAGTGATTACATACAAAACAGAATTTAAAGTAATCATCAGGATTTATTCACAGGTAGATAAATAATGAAAACCAGAATTCAGCTCCATTGACAGAAGACGTTATCGTGACCGCTAGTCTTAACACTTTTAACCACCAGTCTTGTATTAACAACAATAGTACAGTAGTTAAGACAAGTATAAAGTTCTTTCACTGCAAATGCCTTTGCTGATCACAAATAAAACTACCTAACTGTTTATGAATGAAATTTAGTACATTATCTCTTTTTTCATTTATAGTATTGCAGTAACTCACCGAACCATTTTTTGTTTTCGACTACTGTCCACAGTGGAATTACTTGTGTCACTTTAATTGTGTCGAATTCACACAATAACTGCTCTATTGTAGCACTCTCACAGACATCATAATGTCTAGCTTAGATTGATTTCACAGAACTCATGTCAACTGGTCTTCCCTGGAGTATCTTTACCTGCCGGACCGGATCCAACTCGAACTGTGAGAATGATCGATCGAGCCCTTTTGTTCCCATGAAATTCCTACCCTGATCTGGTAACTCTTCTCACGAACAACATTTGTGTTTAGGTGTATCAGGGGCAGTATTGCAAAAGACGATTATTAAATGGACCTGTTACCTTTACCAAAAGGGTTCCTTTTTACCGCTTTCTGGATTCTTCAATTATTATATTTTCTACTACTTCTTAATTGGTAGGAATCCGTTACTCAGGTCCGCTCTACTGGTTTTGTTACAGTATGTATGTATAAAGTATTTGTGTTTTATTAAAAATATGAGGTGCCATTCAGATTTTCAAATTAGGAATATACAAATATTGTTTTCATTTATGTTTTATTAATGGAAATAGCTAGGCTGCAAAATGTGAATTTGATCAAAGATTTCCAAATAGAAGAATACCTATTAACGTAAAATTTTCCTTAGTTTTCAATAACTTATGAACTAATGGGTCTTTTCCAATAGTTGCTTGTTCCATTAAATATTCCTGTAGAACAACTGATATTTAAACAAGAAGACATCATTTAAATGATACAGTACTGTATCATTTAAACTCAGCACTCATCTAATTTCAAATCGAACAGGTATATCTCGTAGTACAGTGTCAAGAACACTAAAGAAAGAGCATTTTTATCCTTATAGTTTGCAAATCGTTCATAATTTTCAACCAGGTGATAGTGAAGTAAGATTAAATTTTTGTCAATAGGTACAAGAAAATTGAAATATTGCTCATTACATTTTATTCTGTGATGTATCTGTTTTTACAAGAAATGGAATACAAAATTTGAAGATTAGTTGCAGGTGGTCAACTGAAAAAAAGAATGCAATTAAAGAGTCAGATTTTCAAATCCGATTTTCGATAATGCATGGTGTGGTATAATTGGCTACCAGTTCATTGAACCATTTATTTTTCAAAATCGCATTTGGGCTATTGTGTACAAAGATTTTTTACAAAATCAGTTGCCAGTTCTGCTAGAAGATGTACCTCTTGAAAAAAGGCAGCAAATATTATTCCAACATGACAGTGCACCAACTCATTATTCACAATACATTAAACAGCATTTAAACTTAAGTTTTCTGGGCAGATGAATTGGTTGAGATGGGCAAATTAACTGGCCTCCCAGGTTCCCATGATTTAAATTCCTTCGACTATTTCTTTTGGGGTCATTTAAAGAAACTTGTTTACATAGAAGTCAATTCCAAAGAAGAATTATGAACCGATTTTAAATGCTTTTGAATATCTTAAGTATGATCATGATACTATTTGTAAAGCTTCCTTTGACGTTATCCATTGCACTAGATTTTGCATAAACTATCAAGGAGATCACCTGAACAGTATCTATAAGGTATGAAAATTAAATTAAAAAAATAAAACAAAATTAAATACAGTAATTTTTTTGTGTAAGTCATTTCATTTATTTTTTGTTCTTTTTCTTCTTCAGTAAAATATGATTTTTATTGGACTTATTTATAACCACTATTTTGAGAATTAAATTCTCTACAAGTTTTGTTAATAAATTTTATAAATTTATTAGCCATTTAACAAAGTTATTATATTCCAAACCTGAAAAAAGGTTTTCAGACAATAAATTTTTCAGTTTTACTTCAGATATCATGAAGACTGCTGGAGATACAGTTCTGGAACCTACTTTATTCAATTTTTCAGGTCAAAAACCATAGCGAACCCTTTTGCCCCTTAATTAACATCCTAAAAATTTCAGTATGATCTCATTTCACTGGGGGAGCTGAATCCTGGGCGAAATCTTTCGCTAACTGTAACTCGCTAATGAAGTGTTTTCAGACCTATGTTTAATGAAATCTTTTCATTATTTTGGTGAATGGAGTACACAGGAGTACAGGAATATACTTGTGAAGTATATCATTTAACTCATGTGACACTTTGTATGTGTATATGTGAAAGTGAAGAAAAAACTGAAACAGATTGCCACATGTGTCTGTTGTTTATTTTACGACTCTGTTGGTACTGAAATGAATTTGTTTTGTGTTGTGTGTATATTTATTTCCTCCTTCAATAAGCATGTATGTCTTCTTATGGTGAAGGCTATGAGAGTTGACAATCAAGTGTCATTGTCACTTGATTGACAAAATAATTTATGTTTTAAGATCATGGATGCAAATTTGTGAAGTTGACCCTAGAACTTCAGGAGATCAAAGGTGAGTGAGTTGATATTTACCCATTTTAGAATGTAAAGTTTATTGTTAAAATATTGTTACTATCACAACTGCCTTGAACATACTTGAGGTTAATCAGAGTGGAAGTTTAGGATGCAATGATGTTATATGCTTATTCACTGCTCTTGAAGGTCTGTAAACCTAGTGTACAATTAGTATGCCTTGACTAGAATAAGAGTAAAGATTTTTAATCTGTCTGTTAAAAAATAGTTGCATAATTATGGTTTACAATAGGATTATTATTATTATTATATTTTATATTTAATATATATTTATTGTAGTTATGTGGTTGTTATGTACATAATAACCGATTGGCTGTAATGTTTATCTGTATCGCTTAACTGACCTGTTGTAGAAGTAGTAATTATTATTATACAAGTTGTTCTGACCAATTTAAAGCATAGTTTTAAATAACTTTAATTATGAACAGTAGACGGAATCTGATTATTATTATTTTTTTTTTAATGAGTGTGAAAGCATGCGTTTTATTTAGTTCAGCTTTAATATTAATTTGCTAATAGTGCAGGGTGATTTTTAAATTGTTGACTGTTAGGAAATTAAGTCTGGCACTTTAATGCAGAAGAGACTAAATGAAAAACATTTCTTTAGATGTTTATAAATGTTTTTAACAGGCACACTTAGTAATTTTTGTGTTAACTTTTTTTATGACATATATATGTATATATATTTATATTCAAAGATGATTTGTACTATATTTTTTTTCTTTAACTTCTTTATCTTGGAATGATAGTGTATTTTGTATGTGCCTAATATTTTATCATTTGTGATAGTGCTGAGCATTGTTTCTGAGGATTAAATTAACTATGATTGGTGAGAGACACCTGCACTTGGAAACTGTAGCTCTGCATAGGAAAAGATACACAAAGTTTAGTAACAGCAAATATTTTTTACAGTCATATTTATTGGGTGATATAGATTAAAAATTCAAATGTGTTATGTTCTGGAATAAATTAGAGGTAGGCTAAATATATTGATTTATATCAATTTCAAATTAATGATTGTGTTAATGTATCATAAGTTATTTAATAAACAAAAAACAGGATCTCTGAAAGGATAAATTAAAAAATATTAAAAACAAGGAAAGAAATTGTTTTACATAATGATCTTTTGTTATAAAATGATGTGACAAAAGGTTGTTCTAATTTTGGTTATCTGCATGCATTTACATACACAGAAAAAGTGTGTTTTGAAGTAGTTCATTTGCACTGATTTTAAAAGCTATTGATAATTAATAATTAGTAAGTGATTTGTTCTGTAGTAAAAGAGAAATGCTGTATAAATTTATAGATCAGGAATATGCCAACTTTCATTTCATCTATGGTTTTTTGTAATGGCCATGCGACACAAGCTGTAGAAGATCATAGGAGATTTTCCAATTGAAATATTCCTAACTGGCAAGTATTTGCAGATACTCACTGGCACCTAAGGGAAATTGGAACATTTAATGTAAATCTGAATGGAAAACAAATGTGAATGAGCAGATTATTACATATGATTAAGTGAAGTCAAACTATTAGTACTTATAGATTACCTGCACATTTGATATGGCAGACATTACACAATGAAGGTTTCTGTCTTTATAATCCTCAATCAGTTTAATGTCTTGAAGAAGGTGATAACAATCTGCGGTTGAATTATTGTCAGTGGTTATTACAAAACAACGTGCTTCCATTGCTGATATATTATTTGCAGATGAAGCAACATTTACAAGAGATGGAATAAACAATACACGAAACAAACAATCCTTATGAAACCATTGAAACTAATTTCCAGCACTGTTTTTCATTAAATGTCTGGTGTGGGATAGTAGGTAATGTTCTTATTGGATCTCACATTTTTAATGGTAGACTCACAGATAATGGTTACCTGAACTTGCTTCAAAATGAGTTGTCAATATTTTTAGAGGATGTTCCACTTAGTACAAGAACTGATATGTATTTCCAACACAATGGTACACCAGCCCATTTTTGTGGTACTGTTATTCATTATCTGAAAGAAACATTTCCTTACTGCTGTATTGGTTGAAACGGACCTCAACTACGGCCAGCTAGATCACCTGATACCAATCTCTTGGATTTCTTTTTGTAGAGATATATGAAAGGTTTAGTGAATACACAAAAAAATCATAAAATGCAAATAAACCTTTTCAAAGATTCACCTGTGTCATTGAAGAAATCAAAAACAACCCAAGAATGCTAGAAAATGCTATCTTATCTGTAACTCGCCATGCTGAAATGTATGTTTTAGGTTGGTGGCAGAAATTTTGATCGCTGATGTAATATAAGAATAACTTATGGTATTTTATTTGGTTTTAGAAGTTAATTTGTTTTTACTATTTTTTCCAATAATAGAAGGCTGTTGGTTGTAATCTAAAATTGTAATTCAGGAGTTTTCATATTGGTACATATTGTTCTTCGTTAAAGAATACATTATTTTGTTGACTATGTTTATTTTTTATTGACTTTATTTACATCAATTTTCTCAGAATTGTATTCTCTAATTTAACCAATAAGTTGTATCTGTTTATTGGTAATTCAACAAAGTTATTTTATGTCAAAGCTAAAAAACTGGTTTTTAGCTCAATTTTTTGTTTATTACACCCTATTTCATAGAAAGTAATGGTGACATAGTTCTAGGACTCATATTTAAAACTTTTTCAGATTAAAAACCATAAGAAACAACTAAATTTGCCCTTTAATTTACCTTCCCAGAATTTCAGTAGGGCTTCATTCCAGTGGCGGAGCAAAAATCAGGAAGAAATATTGTAGTAATTGTAACTTGCTAACAAGGCGTTTTTGAACCCATGTTTGTAAGAACTTTTTTTATTATTTTAATAAAAGAAATACGCCTATGAAGTTTGCTGAATTCTCGCAGGACACCTGTATATACACCACATTGTATCACCACATTTAAAATGTATCTTTACATAACTGACTTGCTGAATTTCATATTACTGCTATGAAAGTAATTTTTTTTATAATGCTTTCATAGTGTGCACTATTTTTATTTTGTCAGAAGCAGTAGAAATGTGATCTTTATTTTATAAAATATTAAATATTATATGGTTAAAATACAGAAAAAGCAATAATGGCCCTTTCAGTCAGGTTCAACTGAACTTTTTATATTCTATAAAAGATTGTGAATTATCTTTGTTTCTGAAGAAGTAGTGCACACCATAAAAATGATTTTACAAGAAATGTTAAAAAACTCATCATTATAAAAATATTTTTTTAAATTTGTTTATCTGTTATATGTTATACAAAACAGAAAAAAATATTCATTGGCAACTATATATGATTATTAATTAATTTAATATTTTGCAGATTTAGTTTAATGAAGGTTATTAATAATGATAAAATTACGCAGTTTGTATCAGAAAATGCATATGTATAAAACCATTATTTTGTATTTATTATTTCCAATCCTGTATTCTAAAAGTTACTTTGAGATAAAACTGATGGTAATTAATTACACTAGTCAACAAAAAAAAATTTTTTGTGTACCTGGAATCGAACGTGGTGATTTTAACTAATCTTCAGGTGCTGAATTCAAAAGTGTTATCAGAATTTGTGTCTATTATTATTTATTTATCACAATTTAGACATACAACTTATTTTCCAGAAATGCATAATCATTGTGAAATTGATATTTAAAAATATATATATATATATATATATATATATATATATATATTAATTTATTATTTTTTATGTGTATTTATTTAAAATTTGTTTAAATCAAGTAAATTTTTATTTATTCAAACACAGATATTTTGAAATACATTAATACAATTTTAAAATAATAGTCTCTAAAATTTTAAATAATTGGAAATCTCTTCAAAATAACAGTTTTTAAAAACTGTTAAATATCTTTGGAATTGACTTACCTTTAATTTCTAAAATATGTTGCTAAGCTTTTTCCCTTGTATGGTGTTTGACCAGTTTCTCTAAACAAACACAAACAATAGTCACCTATCATTCCAGGATCTTATTTTCCTTGATACAGATGCTCATGGTCAGAATTATCTTATGGAAACTGTTTCCTTGCTCATCACTGACATAACCCAAATTTTCATAAGTCTAGTCTCTTATTAATGACATCCTACATCCTCCATTTGTAGTTCCTCCATCCATTTGTAGTTTTCTAACAGCTTATTAACCAAAATTCATAATCTTCATCTTTCCTGTTGCCTAAAAAAAAACCACCGTCTTTGAAGGACTTACGTGCAGCTAGTTCACATTCTGTAAGTTTATCGTCAAAAGTGGAGTCCTTAAGCTGATTATTGTTTTTCGAACTGATAAATATAACCTCCTTCAGCTTACCATCACTCAATTTAGGAAAACTTATTTTTAAATGGTTAAATAAATCCTGGTCCATCTTGACTAGTGCCTTTATAAAGTTTTTCAAGAGTCGGAGTTTATATGAAGTGGCCGCAGTATGATTTTATCGCTCACGATTAATGATAAATGGTTTAAATTTTTTTCACCAGCCATAAATTTCTGCTGCAATGGCCAGTTCTTGACTTGGTAATGATGTTTTGTAACACAACTACCCCAAAGACAAACAAAACAACAATATTTTGTAAACCCACCTTGTAAACCAACAAGTAACACAACTTTCAACTTTCACTGTATGAGCTAATGGAATTGATGTTTGTTACCATTATGGAATAAAACTGATTTTATACTAACTTCAGAAGAGTCAATAAAAAGATGGCATTCTTTAAAGCCGTTTCCAAGACGGCTTGGAATATGCTGAATTCCAAGCTCTTTCATCAGGCCATCAACATCAGTACATACATACAATGAATTTTTCATAGGAAATAAGTTGAAAGACTTTTATTTCATCTTCTAAACATAGTAACTTTTGTTTTTTCCACTAAAATATTTAACTGTTGTAGCCCAGACCCCCAGAAGTTCAGCTTGCTGCTTTGATAACTTTAAATTGGAACTAAATCATCAAGTTTATATTGTTGAATTAAAAGTAGAGATTTCTCATGAGATATAGGAAGAAATTCTTCATCATCATCTACAGTATCTGCTTCATTTCCAGATTGTTCTTCTAGCAATGTCGGATTAGATGGTGGTACAGGTACAGGTAACTTCTCTCTGTGTGGTACCGGCTTTAGAGATGAGTATATATCTGCATTTTTATGAACTTTCTATTTTTGAATGGAAATTCAGAGATATTTGCATACTAAAGTAGCAGTCAGTGAAGTCGTCCTTTGGTCATGCCAAACCATCGGTACAGCAAATGGCATGGCTAATCGTTTGCCCTTCAACCATTCAGTTAGGGTTACAAGTAAGGGTTGCAAATAATATGAGGCACCCAGATTGTATGTTGATCCTCGAGTGGCACAACCAAAATTAAATTTATAAGCTGTTTTTATCAATTCAGAAATAGTCTTTCTTTGAGATTTAGGTGTAAATTTACCAGACATAAGGAAAATTATCTTGGTGTTTTGGACATGCACAAACTTTTACAGAAGTCATGTTGTAGCAAATAAAAACAAAAAAAAAGTCACTTTTATATTATAATGAGTTGATGAAAATATAGCAAAACACTACTAATAATTCTGTGATACACAATGGTATCATGGTATAGACAAATGAAGCTAGATTGAATAAGATTTTAAGCTCTGCAGTAGGCAACAACATGTCTCTATGATGTCATCATTCAGACATGTTTTTACCTGTCTACTTCTCATAATATGATGTATATATTTCTTTTTTCTTTTTTAAGCATGTATGCATATTGTTTAAAAGTAAAAATACAGAAACTGCTTAATTGTAACCAGTAGTTGATCAAAATGAGTTTATTATAAAAAACTTTACAAATTTACAATTTACATCAAACGTTTACATTGTAGCACAATTTCAATAGCATATTTGAAATCAGCACCCGAATTACAGTGAGAAAAATTGTGTAACATGTTATATACAAATTTTGTGTTTACTTGTATTATAATATTTTATAAATGAAAAATTATAAAATTTTTTGTATACTGTGCAATTTTCTTTTTTTCTTTTCTCTGAACAATTGAAGGAAGAATTATTTTTCGTTTTAGGTAGATTTCATAAGAAAGCTACCTATTGTAATGGGTACCATGATTCGACTTCTGGAAAATTTTGGCATATCTTTGCGTTTCGCATCCCACAGACCCCAAAACCACCATCAGTTCAAAATTTTATATGTATAAATTATATATATATATATGTCGTATATATTTCACTTTCTTGTAAACACGATAACTGCTGTAATTTTGTGACTATCACTTTCAAATTGATACATAAAATATAATGACCCAAAATCTTGGTCAAGTTCGTTAATGGGCAAAATTGGACCATGGGGGTGAAAATGGGAGGGTCTTTTTCGAAAAAACAAAATATCACTATAACTTTCTTATTATGTAAAATATCAAATTCATTTAAAGTCCTTACTATTCTTTGGATAAGGGCCTAAAACTTATCTAAGTAAAGTTTTTTTATATCACCAACCATTGGCCCAGGGGGTGGAAAAAATGAGATTTTGAAGACAAAAAAAAATCATACCTCCCTTAATAGGCACATTATCAAATTGGTTTAAAGAGGTTGTTAGTCCTCTAAACATTACCTAAAACATTTGTTTGTAGCATATTTTAATATGACCATCCCTTACGGCAAGAAATGACCAAAATGTTGTTGGAATTGTAAGAAGATGGGGCATGTTGTATACTAAACACATGAAACTTTTTTCACATGCAACCATTGTCGTATTGAGTAAATTTGAAGTTTTTCTTAACTTTACAGTGGAAATCTTTTTTATCTGCTACTTAGCACCTGTGAAATCTACCTCCACCTTTCGATGTACCGAAAGGGATTTTTTTCGTATTAATTCTGAAAGTGTTGTGTTCATAATTAATGATTGAGTTACAGTAATAAAAAGCTTCAAATGTTAGAAACTTGAAAAAATGTTGTTTGCATATATAGTAGTAATCTTACTAGATGAATAATCAAATTTTCTCTGAGTTGCACCATTAGTAAAAACAATCAGTTATTGATATTTTCTATTACTAACTTTAGCTAATTTCACCTCCAGATAAAGGTAGATTGTAAGATTAATCAAATTATTATTAGAATTTGTGAAGAAATGTTTAAAACTCATGGAATGTTTTAATCTTAAACTGCAACTACCTGTTAAAAATAGCACCTGGAAATTTATTTTATTTTTAACAGGAATTTTTTATCCAAATATTTTCTTGTGAACCTTATATCTTAAATTATTATATATCTCATTTTTGTAGGATTTATATATTTTTTATTCAAGTCAGTGTTAAAGCTACTCAGAACTAAAAACAAGTATTTATGAGTGCACCCTAACTTTTTACAAACTTTGGCCTTGTGCCTAATTTATAGTCATTCTCAATTCAGGTTTTGAGAAAACGTTTCCTTTTAAAAATGTACAGTAAAATAGAATTAGAGGGAGTTAGGTTTTATTAATAGTTAATATCATTTACACTTATTCATAATTATCCATCTGTTTCAGGATGCTCATGATGGAGAAGTAAATGCAGTTAGGTGGAGTCCTATAGATAGAATTGTTGCAACAGGTGGTGCTGATCGTAAACTCAAGTTGTGGGATGTTTCTAAAGGTATGTATGCATGTTGTTTTGGGGAAAATAATTTTGTTTTCTTTGAGTGAAAGTTTGTTTATATGATAAATTTTTATAAAAATTTACTGGATCATAATTTTATTTTTTTCTTAAATGTTATTGTTTTTCTTAAAATAAAAATTGTATTTAATTACTTTTATGTTGCATTTTCTTTATTTTTCTTTGGCTTACATTTTTAATTTCTCAGCAAACAACCAAAGGAAAGTATCCATCAGTCAAAATATTAATTTTCTCCTGGATTATATTTTCTATACTTTTAAGTTATCTAAATTTGGATTTACTAAAATGTTGGTTACATCATTTTGTGTTTGCACGTATATTTTTTTTGGCATCTATTTGTCTGTGTTTCAAGTTTTAGGTTGAGTTTAATATACAGTAATTATATTTATTCGTATCTTGTGTTTTAGGGGATTAATTTCATTAAAAAAGAAGGTGAGGTGTATTTTATTGAGGTAGCCCATATTTTGAATTACATTTAATGAAAAGTGTAATCAAAGATGTTTATCATTAACTTTGCAAAAAACAATTAAAAATTATAAAATTGAAAAATGTTTGAAAATTTAAAAAAAAACAAGTTGAAACAAGCATGCTTCCTCTAAAAACCGAGAGCTTTTACTGTTTCAACCTAAGACTTGAAATTTGTTTTTCTGAAAATGAACCATTTTATATAAGGTGTTGCAGCAGCTCATCGACCCTACTTGGAGAATGTTTTGATGAAATAGCGTAAAAAAAATATTTTTTTTTTTAACAATCATTCTCTGCCCTAAAAACTGAGAGTTTTTACTGTTTCAACTTTAGATTTGAGATTTGTTTTTCTGTAAATGAACCATTTTATATAAGATGTTACAGCACCTCATCTGACCCTGTATGGAATATCTTGATCAAATTGCTTAAAAAATATTTTTTTAGGTTAAAATTTTATCAAATTTCACCATGAGTCAAATTCCACTTTTCCATTTTTTTTTTTTTTGTATATTGTAATGCTAAAAATAAAATTTAACTCATTTCAGAAGTGGGTTTACATTTTAGCAGTGTCAAATTTGGCAGTGTTGTTTTGTGACCTGTTTTCAAGCATATTGGATCTTATCTAGTATTAGACCTTTGCCTCAGATTTTTAAATATTCTTCTATCAAAAAAATAATTTAAAATATAATATATACAACTGAGAAATAATTATTTTTTACACATTCATCAGCATACTGTGTTAGATAAGTTTATAAAAGCCAAATCTTTTCTCAAACTGTAGTATTACACTTTGTATGTTTTCATGGTTTACTTTCAAAAACCTATGAAATCATGTGTTTATTTAAACACATGATTTCATAGGTTTTGATAATTTTTTGGCATAGCATTTGTGTCATGGTGACATTCTATTTATTACCACCAACAAGCTAATATGGCAAAAATACTGGTAATAAGCTTGATTCCTAGATGTATAAACACATAAGCTATTATTTGTGATCACAGCTTTATTTTGTAGGTATGAAAGAATAATGATTATCACTTTTGCTCTTTTATAACTAATGTTAACTGCTGCGAATAAAATTTTCTAGTCATTAAAAAACAGCAAAGGAAGACAAAAATTAGAATACATGAAACAAAAAATTTAGGTTGCCTAAACTTCTAGTATGAAACACTTTACATATCTCTTATGTTTAGAGATTGGCTCAAAATAGAAATGAGTCCAGAAATGTCCAAATGACTGAAGACCAATAGCAACTAAAATAGTCATTTTTCTATCTGAATGAAAGCATTGATACAAAGGCAGTGATTCATGACAGAAAGCCGAATATTATTCTGTTGCTTTGTGTGGTTGTTTGCAATCTTCTTATCACGGTGACAATCTTTCTTATGTTTTAGGAGTTTTGAATTTAAATTACAAGACGTAGTCACTACAGACCAAGAGGTAAAAAAGGTTTTAGACATAATAATGTAAAAAAGGCAGACTCTCTGCCTTTTCTCTGAGTGTAATCAAGTTCACTAATTATCAGTTTCAGAAGTGTGTAATGTAAATCTTTTGTGTAGATTTGGGATGATGATGTGCATTTGATACAATGATGATTCCTTAACAGTCAGTACAATTAAGAAAATAGTTGAAACTGCTTCACTTATCTATCTACCAAGAATACCTGTTACAGGATGCTTGTTGTTCTTGAAAATGGCTTTGTAATTTTCAGAAGTAGCTCATATCTAATGCCTGGTCGTTAATAACTGTTGCAGTAATGCCACGTAATAGATCAATTATTGTCAGAGAATACCTTTATTCACTGGTAGTTGTTGACATGTGTAAATTGAAGAGTCTGATTGTAATGGAAATATTTTTGCTTATGAAAATGAAATGTATGTAAATCAGGAAAAGTTAGATTATGATTTTTTTATTGACTTATAACACAGTACAGATTAATTTTTTCTAAGAATAATGTTTTCTCATTATACTACAGTGTACATTAATCTGTACCCAGCTGCTAGTATTCAGCTTTTACTAATCAGACTGCTTTACTTTCCTTTCTGTTAGTCATCTGTGTTATTAAACTTTCGTTTAATTTTTTTTATACAACTTTTTAAAGTATATTAGAAACAAATAATTATTTTTTTAAATTAAACTTTTAAAACTTAATTAACTGTTTTTAGATTTTATTAACTAGAAATTTTATTGTTAATAGAAATAATTAAAGTACCATTAAATTAAATTCATTCTAGAATAAATTTAAAAAGCTCAATTATATGTTAAATGTTGGGTTTTGAAATGTATTCAATCGGTTATTTGAATAATTACTCAGTCATTTTTATTGTAACACGCAATTTAAGTTTTAATATTAATTCATTACTTGTATTTATTTATTACTGAGTTTCTTGAGCCCAAAATTCATTTACAGAGCTGACATACAGTTCAGTGGAGTACAGATAATTATGTGTTGAGGATTGTCTGAAAAGTTTTGACTCAACATAAAGATGCCAGCATTCATCAACGAAAGTTAGGGAATATATTCCCGCATACGTTGAAAGTTATACTCACTAAAATTTCAGCCATTTTGGATGCTGAGTTGTTTGAAAATTGTTTGAGTAAGTTATTGTGAGTGTGTTTGTGAAAATGGAAAAAATTGAATATCGTGCTGTGATTAAGTACTTGCATTTAAAAGGCAATATGCCTATACAAATTAAAACAGAGTTGGATGCTGTTTACAGGGCCTCTGTCATATAATTTGCTACCATGAAAAGATGAACAGCTGAATTTAAACATGGTCATACCAGCTTGGTTGATGATGAGCGTTTGGGCCAAAAACTGCAACCACCACCATTATCATCGAAAAAGTTCACCAAATAATACTGGACAACTGACGAATTAAGATTAGAGGGATAGCAGAGGCTATGGGCATATCGAAAGAATGTGTTTGTCATACACTAACTGAAGAATTGGATATGCATAAGCTATCCGCACATTGGGTGCTGTGTGTGCTCACATTGGAATAAAAATGCATTTGAATGAACATTTCCAAGGCCCTGCTGGACCAGTTTAAGGAAAACGAGTCAGATTTTTTACGTCATTTCATAACCGTAGATGAAATGTGGGTCCACCACTACACTTCTGAGATGAAACAACAGTCAAAACAGTGAACAGCAAAGGGTGAGCCTACTCTGAAAAAGGTGAAGATGGTTCCATCGGCCGGGAAGGTAATGGCGACTGTTTTTTGGGATAATGGAATTTTTTTTATCGATTATCTTCATCGGACGAGGAGGTTATTGCATACGTAAACACCTATTTTGCGAAGAAAGACGTCGGCTAGTATTTGGAAGAGTTAAAGAGGTTAGAGTATCGCTGGAAAAAGTTTATCAACTTGAAAGGAGACTTTGTTGAAAATAAAATTATATTTCATAGAAAAAATATGTCTTTCTATGTTAGGCTCAAAACTTTTCAGACAACCCTCGTACAGTCACAGCCAGTTTCATAAAAAAAAAATAAAATAAATAAAAAATAAAACAGAAATCAACTATGTCATCAATCACATATCCTTTTTATAAATATGCTTCTTCTAAGATTTTTAACAACTTTTCAGATCTGATTTGAGAAAATATTTTTTCTGGTAATTTACTTTCGTCCTCAGTCTTGGAGGGTTATATGGTATTTATTTATTTATATTTATATTAATTTGCAATATAACTTGCACATATAATTTTTCCACAAGGAAAAATGTTTCAAACTATGTATATAAGAGTAGCCTGTATTTTTTTATTTATTTCACAGTATAATTGTTTTGATTGTACACATCATGTCACGATTGATCTGCTCTACAGACTAAAATTTATACATAATGCACCTTATATAATATCTTGTAACTGATAAAAGAATGTATGGATTTGTAAAACAATTTTATCAGTTGTTCAGGTTGTTTTGGTGCTGTTAAGGGTGATTTTTATCAATAATTACTAATTACCATGTGTTGTATGATATGTTAAATAAATAAAAAGTGTGTTTTTTTTTAATTCTGGGTTCTTCAGTTCCTGTTCTTGAGAACTCAAAAGTTTTGCTGGAAATATAAGAGATTGGAGATGAATGTGGTGCAAGGGACGATAATTTTCTGTTATTGTCCTTAGTTTATTTTTTATTAGCCTGTTCATTTGTTGGAAAATTGATTGTTTAATGATCTGTAGTATTGTTTGTGACATAATAGTACATGTTACTTAGGAAGATCTGGTTTAGTAAATTTAAATTAATGCTTTGATAGGTAAATGTCCTCATGCTGGTGATAGCAGAATTCTGTCAGCCATACTAGAGGAAATGTGGTATTTAGAAGAAGAAGCATGGGAACATTTTATAATCAACACAGGAGTTTTTAAAAGTTATTTAACTATATAACTTTTATATTAGAATTTTAATTGAAAATTATTAATTTGATGAAATATATCTTAAATTATTACTTTTATTGTTATTTTTAAATCATCAAAACATGTTGATCTCATACATCAAAGCTAAACCATTTCAAGGAGATTTGTTTGATTTTCATTATTACTGACAATGTCGGTATGAACCAGTAAGCAAAGTAGAAAGAAAGTGTGTACCTACTAATCATAAAACATGAAAAAAAACTACAGACATCAGCATCTCATACTATATCACCATTTAGAATAACGTCCATGTTTAAAATAAAATACATATTCATTATTAATAATTTTAACTTATTATGCAAGATGATTACTATAGATTTCTGGAAGTACATTCATCCAATCGCATTAGAGTCTATATTATAACAGGCTCGGTTTTATATTTATTTTTTATGTGTTAATAATAAACAGAAAATATAAAAATTATTTCCATCCATTTCTAGTTTATTTAAATTGAATTTATTAATACTGTTGAATCGTGATTTCTTATCTATTTTGGGGATAATTATGGTTAGATGTGTAATAACCATTATTTTCCTTGTAAAGACAGTTTTTAACTGTAAATAGTAGCTACTCATTTAATGAATTTTTAAAAATATCATACTGAGCCCTTTATGTGCTTTCAGTGGTTATAGTGTAGCCTACCTAATTATAACAAAACATACAGTAGTTATCAAAACTAAACAAGGTCCGTTTTTTTACAGATCCTGATGTTAATCCAGATCCTGAGTCATCTTCATCTTTTATCTCGGTAATTGATTCGGTTGTTCATGAACATTCAGACATGATCTACTCTGATGATGAAGTTATTATTACTGTTAATGACAGTGAGGAAAATATTCATTGGAAAGATATATCCAGAATATATTTAAAAATTTATAATTTTTCTTCTGATAGTATGAGAAAATATTCAGAAATTTTCAAAAAATGATTACTTTAAAGGACTATTTGATCTTTCTGAAATTTCTTTTACTGTTGAATTTAATAATGTAATTTATCAAACCAACTAACTGGTGTGCTATCTTCCAAAAAAAATGAAACTATTTATCTCAAGTCTTTTTAAATATACAAAATAAAACAAATGAAGACAAATATATTTTGTTTTTGATATATTGTTGTGTTAAGGATTCTGTAATTTTTTAAATTGCTGTTTGCTGATCAAAACATCCTTATTATTAAAATTATATTAGAAATAAATTGCATTATTAACATTATATTAGAAATCAGTTTGATTATTCTGTGAAAACATTATTATGTTTATAAACTAGACACCTCAGTAATGATGAAGACTTCAATATTAAAATATTGATAATAAACATAGTTTACAAAAGAAAATACCATTTTTGATCATTTTTATGGATACCTGTGTGCTATGGATTCTTGTAGATAATGTTTTTATCCTTGTAGAGAGTGATTCTTCTTTCAACTGTAAAGTAGGAAAAGCTGTAGGAATTAAAAATAAGATTTCATAAATATTGCTTGAAAAGAGATTATCTATACAACTTGACGTTCAATGTGCAAAACACTAACAGATTAAGATGTCTCGTCCCAACAAAAGTTTTTTTAAAAATTAATGTGAAATTGGTTAAATAAATGAAAAACTTTATCCAGATAATTTTTATAAGATTATAATCATGGGAAATACAGTGAGAAAAAAATCTTGTTGGTTCATTGAGATCAAACAATAGGAAGGAAGTAAGTAAAAATTTTGAAAAAGAGATTGTAAAAAAACGTGATTCAGAAAAAGTTTTAAGTACCTGCAAGAGAAAAGAAAAAGCAACTAATTTACCTGATCTTACACTACTACAAAATATAAGTACTTAAATGTTTCACTGCAGTCCTAAAAAGAATAGTGCAAAAATTGGGACAAAAGAAGCAGAATAAAAAACGCTGTTGCCCAACACTTAATTATGTTCAACATCGTTAAACGTGTAAATTTATTTTAAAATTATAACAGTTTTGTAAAATAATGAAATAGAGCCATAAAAATGACAATTTATAGTTTGAAAACTTAGATAATTTTAGCCCTATTTTTTTTTTAATCTGTGTAATTTTTCTGAATTTCTATTGGTTTATTTTATACTAAATTCGACATAATCATGTCGAATTTATGCATTTTGTCATATTTATCCCAATTTTTATGTTTTATATTGATATATATAAGTACTTTTTTCTACTTGTGAAAACAGATTTATTACAATTTTTGTTTATTTTTTGTTAATTTATATAAAAATGCTTTTATGAATGTACTTCCAGCTTAGTTTTTTGTAAAGATTTTTTTATTTGTTGAATTTATGGAATGTCTATTACGTGTTTTGAGATTTAGGTTCATTTTTCTATTTCATATTGACAAATTTATGTGTTTTCTTTTTCACTTATTACTTTTTTGTAGTGTGCATCTGTGTCAGTATTTACAGTTTTTCAATATTTTATTAAGATTTATTATCCCTACTAGAGTCAATTATGTTATGATTAATTTACGTAAGATTGATCTATTGCAACAATTTCAACTGATTTACATAACAATTACGTACCATTAAAAGAGAAAATGAATAAAGATATTAAATTATTTAAAAAATCATTAAGAACTACTGATGAAATAAAATTTTAAAGAAATCTTTATATTTTAGGTTGCTGGTCGATGTTCAGGTATATTTAAAATTTAATATCTAAAAATAACTGCAACATCAGGCAATTGCAAAACTGTTGATTGCCTGTTGTACACATCCCTGGACCACCCATACAAACTTCTACTCCAGTGCTGCCTAGTATAAAGTGTAGCAATGAATATCTTAAGTATGATTTTGTACTGTAGCAACTGTAAAAAAAATGTTAATGTTCGTTTATTTAATTATTTTTTTTAATCAATGTACTCACAGGTGTTTTGGAGAGCAAAGGAATGCTAGTAGGCAGCAATGCTGGAATTATGAGTGTTGACTTTGATTCAACAGGGACTCTTATATTAGGTGCATCTAATGACTTTGCTACTAGAGTGTGGACAGTTGTGGATCAGCGTTTAAGGGTGAGTTGGTTGCTGAACTTTATATTTTGTACTATATTTATTTTGCATTGCTTTTTCGCCTTCAGTTGTGTATAGTTCTTCCAGGTTACCTTTTGATTAGCCTCTTCTATTAGTCTTTCACTCTCATCTATATTTTTGCTGTTGATGCAAATTTATATTTAAACCCACTGATCTGTATTTCTTCCTTAATTTGGCCAATCCATCTAGTCCAGCTCTTCTCATTTACCCTCTTCTTACCATGCAAGTGTCTGTTGAATGTTAAATTATAACTTCATTATTCCCTTAACATTACCAAAACACTTCTAAAGGGTTTTTACTTACCACCTTAATTTCCAAGATACTCTGTCTCTCTTACAACCCCATTTTTTATGTGATCTTTCTTTGTTTTAACCATTATAATATAAATACTGCAACTTCACTACCTGCAATCCACTTGGATCCTTCTTTGTCAAAGTCCAGCACTCATTCCCATTTGTTAAAATTGGTTGGTACATAAGTTTTTAAAACTATCACTCTTGCCTTTTATCTTATTATTCTATTTTCTACTTTTACAGTGATGAAATTTATTTCATTTTTTTTTTTCAATTATTTCATCTCTAATTTTTTTTGTATGTGTTTATCAGTTTTATTGAACTGTTTAAATTATTATTGGTTGTTGGGTTAATTATGAAAGTTTATTCATAAAATAAATTAATTATTACTGTGTATTTTCCCACTATTTGTTGTTAATGCAGCAAATGCACGCTATACCTACTTTAATTTAAGAATGTCATTTTGATGAAAGTAAGATGTTAATATCAAAAAATTAACTGAAAGTATATAGTTAATATTAAATATTTTTTTGTTAAGCAAATTATTTTAATGGAATTCCATTATATAATAATTTATGTTATTACTTACTGGAGATGTAAGGATTAAGTTTTTCTTTTATTAAATATAGTTTTTAGATCAGATATTATAGTGTTGTGAATATAATTTACAACATCAATTTAATGTATTTAAATTATTGCTGTAATTATTATAAACAATTAAAAAACTGTATATAAAATTGGTGAAACATTAAGAAAAATCTAGCATGTTTGCTAAAAAGGAGAAAATCAGCTCTGTTACAGACTAAACACAGTTGTGACATGTAATATTTTATGAATGAAATAGAAAAATGAAAATGTAAATTCAATTAAATTCTTTGTTTACAGTAGCAAAAGTTTACATATTCACCATAGTTTTACAAAAGATGTTCCAATTTAGCCCTCTTGTGCAGCAATGCATTTTTGTGCTTGAGTGATCATATTAACTCATCTAATGCAAAATGTTGTTATCAATGTCGTCAATTTCTTGTTGAATGCTTGCCTTCAATTCATTGATATTGTGGGGATTTGATTCATCAATTCTATCCTTCAAATAGTCCTGAAGGAAAAAACCCTGACTAGTCAAATCTGGGGAATGCAGAGGCCACAATTCTCTGCTGACAGTTTGTTCTTCTGTAAAAACTGCATGAATGTGTGCTAGTGAATCATTGATGTGTGACACTTTGCTCCATTTTGTTGGAAGAAATCGTACTCTTTTTCATGATATGTTAACTGAGCATAAAATTCTTCTAAAATTGTAAGGTATACTTCTTATTTTTGAACCGTCCAGTTCTGGTGCACTCCAAAAATATTGGTCCGACTATACAGTTACCAGAAACAGTACACCATACACCAATTTTCTGGTGTGAAGTTAACACACACATCTGGTGATGATTTTCACTCTTCCAATACCTGGTGTTATGCTAATTTATATGCCCAGATAAATAATTCTGTGACATATCTGACATGAAATATAGCATAGTGTCTGTCTGTCCATTGAAAATATTTTTGAGAAACTGAAAATTAAGATGTTTGTCTGTTGTCTTAAGCTGTTGCACAATTGTGATTTGAAATTTAAATTATGAAGAATATTTTTGCAAGATATGTATTTTATACCACTTTATTGTGATAACTTAAGTATAATTTTTTTCAAACTAACTGATTCTTCTTTGAATATCGGCTGTAGCCGTTGGAGTCCTAAAGGACAGTCACCTATTTTGTTTTGCATTTGAACTGATGTTGTTGTACATTTTAAAAATAAATCGTGTATGATGCTATTTGATGGGATACTGGTATTTGGAAATTTTTCAGCAAATATTTGACATTTTTTTTAAAGAATCCAAAATGTACATAAGCTTCCACTTTAAAAGCCCTTTCTTCAATTGAATAAGGCATTTTAGAAAACCTCAACTGCAAAGAATAAAATTGTATTACACTGAATCATGAACAGTTTACAGCTGATAACAATAGATAAGAGCAGGAACATACACAACCAAAAGTGATGCTGCTAATAGCAGCATTAAAAGTAACATTCAAATAACTGCCGTTTGAGTCAATTTAATTCAGTTTTAAGTTGCTCCTCCGGTATTGATACTGATTTCCAAAAAAGAGAATTCTTTAATTAGGTGATAGAAGGATCATTTAATTTTGGGTTTCTGTGAATTGCTGTAAAACCATATATACATACTGGTGAATGGCATATTATAATTTATAAAAATGGAAGTGCATGTACCTACAAAAATTTTGTAGGTAGTAACAGGCAGCCATTGTAATTATAAATTAAGTTAATGTCATTAAGGAATATTGTTAAGGAGAATAAAACAGATTAAGAGCTAGAGAAAGTGTTGAGGTTACCTGGTTTTCTTGCCCTAAATGGAGAGTGGATAAGTGATACTAGCAGTATTTGATGGTAAT
Organism: Lycorma delicatula; assembly: GCF_047948215.1. Lineage (NCBI taxonomy): Eukaryota > Metazoa > Arthropoda > Insecta > Hemiptera > Fulgoridae > Lycorma > Lycorma delicatula. Next base: position 288,109,873 of record NC_134455.1, read on the forward strand.
TTATGAAGAGAATCGTGGTGTTAGAAAAGGATAGAATACCCTCAGGAATGGATGAGGGATGTGGAGAGTGGGTGTTAGAACATTTCATTAGACTACAGACCATATTAATTTTGCAGTTTCATAATTGTGTGAAAGAAGAAACACCCAAAATTCAGTCATTTTTCAAGTTTGATCAAATTGCTTTAAATGGATTTTTTTATGTAGTTTTTTATGATAATTAAAAGCTATTTTAGATTGAATTCACATTGAGTATTCACACTTGCATGAGTATTTGGTTGCACAAGCATGTGGAACTTTGCACAAAAAAATTTCAGGGAGTATATATAAGCAAGAGGTGATGTGCTGGAGGTTGCTCATACTCAGGTACAAGTCATATGTGTATACCTGCTGCTGTTTACAATATAAATTTTTCAGACACTCAGATTTGTTTTTATGTGTATGGTTATTATAAGTTATTTTTTATTTTACAAGTTATTTTTTATAATCTTTTTTAAAAGTATATTTATAAATTTTTAAACTTTTTTCTTTTTGTTTTTTCTTTTTATTGTTCAAGGCTCGCACAAGCAACCTAATACTTGTGCTAGCTTGTAACCAATGCAAATCCAGCCTTAGACAGACTTTTCATTAAAAGAGTAGGTGTATTATACCATAAGCAACATCTGACTTTATTTTTATAGATTAATTTTCTTTACGTGACAGAATCACAAGCATAAATGAAGTAAATAAACTGTTTTTGAAAATGCTGTTTCCCAGTCCATTAGAATGTTCTGGTGTTTTTGTCACAGGTCATTTTTTTACTGTTTGCCAAAACTAGAAGTGTTCTGAATGATCTTTATCCATACCTTTAGGGAAAAGTAACTACTCTGTTAAGGTGTAGTGAAAGTTAAAATTAAAATTGTAGGTATTGATAAGTTGCAGCTTTTATTCATATTTAGAATTAAATAATAGTAACAGTTATCATTCACTTTCCATTCCAGATTTCCCCTAATGATAGTAATCAAGCATATTTTAATACATATCACAATCTGGTACTTACATGTATTCTCTCACAGTGCCCGTTTTTCATTTGCTCCACCCCTCATCCTTTTTGTGTTTTTTAATCTACGTACAAGGTTGCATCTTGTGACTAAGTGTCTCCACCCTCATCAATGAACAGATCATTTCAACCTAGCTGTATTTTTATGCCTATCAGGAAATTGTATGTTGCTTGTTTAGGTTGTCTGTTTCATTTTATTTTGTAATGCTCTGATTAATTTCATGTTGTATCTAAAGAGGTTTTTTTATGAGACATTAACTGTCAAAAGTTCCTTTTTGAAAATCTGCTGTTTTTTAACGTCCCATACAGGAAGGAATACTGCAAACTATATTATTAAAAATAAAACTTAACTTTTAGACCTTGACTCTGGGTTTCTTTGAAAATAGGTTTAAGTTGTTTTATCAAAACTTAAATTTTATCATTTTTGTTAGACACAACATATTAAGCATATTATGATTTTTTTTTAATTTTAGGCAAGAAAATATTCAGTTTTCAGAGAGAGGTATTCCATGAGTGATTTAAATGAAAAATTTTCATCTTGTTGATAGTTTCTATTAACTCAAAATTTTACTATATCATTATTCATTGTCATATTGCAAAAATAAATAGGAGTAAATCATATTAGTTTGTAAATAATACAATTCATTAAAATATTAATTCAGTAAAACATTGCCTAAAGACGGATAGGATTAGCCTGGATTACTATTTTTTTTATATAAAAATAATAATAGTATAATAAAATAAGAGAATATACTTTTTTAAGGATTTAACATTATGAAAAGAAATTATACATTGTGTGTTTAGTCATTTAACCTTATGGTTGTACTTAATCTTATCTTGTCTGGAAAGTGAGAAGTGAACATGTCTCTTGTTACCTTTCTTTGAATTGAAATTTTATTGCTTATCGCTGTTCTATGTCCATCAAACTGCAGGTTATATTCAGTTCTATAATGGAATCATAAGGAGAGCCATGAGATCCTCTGTCCACCACAGGGACTGGCTGTAGATTAAACATCATTACTCTAAAAGAAAGTACGTCTGATCAGTGCATCCTAGCATCTTTGGTGCTTTATATGTTTCATAATCTAAATAAATACTTGGTCAGATAGTGAACAGTTATTACATAATTACATTAAATTGAATTATTGTCACTTTTTACAGTCTATAAATTTTAATACAGTGGTGCATTTGAATTTTATATGGATTTGATTTTAAAAACCGTTTAAATCACATCTATTTAGTGCGTGATACATTTTTGTTAAAGTCAGAGGTAGAAATAAATTACAATCAGCAACATGGTGGCAGTAACCCTCTCACTATTATCTCATAAATTTAAGTAAAACTAGCACAATTTGAAATAATGTATTTCACAGAAAACTCATTTATATTTTAACCTCACAGCTCTGTTATAAAATATTTTTCTTGCTGTGCATACCAAGTAGAATTTAAATTAATGTAGCCTGGATTAATATACATGATATTTATGTTGAATAGTTTTGTTTATTATTATTTTATTTTTATGACAAAAAGAATTTATAATCGATATCTATGATTATTAATAATATTGGTAATATAGCTTTGATTTGTTAGGTTGTGCATTCATAAGGTGCATATACTTTAAACATAATCACAGAAATAATAACAGTTTGTTTTCAGTATTTTCACTTATAAATTCTAGTTATTCTATAGAACAGAAATCTGTGCTCTAGGTAATTATTCAAGTTCATTCTTCTGTTTTAATAGAAAAAAAATTGGAGAAATATCTGCATATTAAATCAGTTGGTTGATTATACTATCTACCACTCAGTTTTAAAATGTATGATATTTTCAAATTCTTATTTCAATATATTGTGAATCTGTGATTGATAGTATTCAGATTTATTTTATATTGCAAGTATTGATCTGTTTCATGAATATTTGTTTTTCTAACATTAATAGTTGTGGAGGTCTATGTACTTTAAATATGAATAGATATATTGTAATGACTGTAATTTTATATGATCATAAATATGTAACATACTATGAGAAATATAATCATACAGTCCATCAATTTTTTACTATACAAACCATCAGTTAATCATGATAAATAAAAGATTGTTAAATTTCTTTTGTTCACAATAGTTAAGTGCAGCATTTCTCAGAAGTGTTTGCTCTGTAATTTTTTTTTAATATTCAATTTGTTTAAAAATGAAGAAATAATAGTTGTATGTCCATATACTTTAAAGTTTGCAGTGTTTTTCAGATTAATCATTGTTCTGAGTAAAGTTTTAATCTATGCATTTTATTGTTAATTTGCTATTGCTGATTAATTAGCAAAATTATTTATTTTACTTGTAATTTTGTCTTTCTTTTTTTTATAATTATGTGTGAGAAGTTCATTCTTATTTATTTTGTTATCAGAACATTATTGCTTAAGGAGCTTCTGCATTCCTTTCTATCTGTTTATCTATCTTTCTTTCATTTCATTCTTTTTCCTTTCTTTCTGCAGTTCTTTCTTTTTTTTTATCTTTGTTCTGTGTTCTTTATTTTGGACACTTTTTTATTAAACTGAGCCATAAAATTTTTTCTCATCCATTTTCTTTAAAACATGTTTATTTTTACTTCTTAAACCCATTTAACTTTAGATAATTCTCTGTAACATTCCATTTCAGAAGTCTTTGTTTTTTTCTTCTATTTCCCCACTGACCATTTTGACTGCCATTAAGCATTACACTTCAAAATAAATATTTTTTAATATTCTAATGGCAGAATCTGTGTATAATATTAGTAGATTCCATTTCTTTAGTAAACTATATTAGCTCATGATGATATACTTTTAGACAGTATTTTTTTAGTTTTTTTTTAGTATTTAAACAGTATTTTTTTAGTATTGGAATTAAAAAAAATTTTAACAAGAGTGCTTGACTCGCTTGAATAATATGGTTTTTTGTATGTATATTTATGTTGTTATTACAAAAGTTTTTTTTTTAGTTTTCTTGTTTACCTCTGAAGAGTCAGACATTTTTATAATTTTTTTTAATTTGATGTAATAAAAATTTTTGTCATATTTTTAAAGGAATTATACGTGTAGTCTTCAGTCATTTTTTAAATGTGTGAGAATATTTTGTTTCTAAGCCACAAGACTTAATGAAAAAAGTCATCTACGTTACATTTCTTTGTCATTTGAGAAAAACTGACATTCATTGAAAATAAAACAAAAGAAAACAGATTTTTTTTTTATTAATATTTTGAATACTTTAAATTAGCCGAGAAGTAAGTATGAGAGAGGTACTTTTGAACATATTCTAAAATCATGTTGTCTTGCATGTTAATATCTTTTCTCTTTGTGTATAATGTACCAGAAAATCGTTAGGAGTTAGTGTATTGTACCACACTTGCAGGTATTAGAATCTTGATTTTTAAGTGAGTTTGGAATGGAGTTTGAAATTATTCTCCTTGGTTGCTTGGTTTGGTATGAAGAAACCAAGCAAAAGACTGGTATATGGAAAAAATTATCAGTTTTGATGAGCTTCTAAATTCATCTCAGTTTAAGGCTGTCTTCTGTATTATTTAAGGTAAAATTGGTACAATTGGAGGTTGAAAATTATACTGAGCAAGCAACAGGACATTCCAAATAAACAAATGATTCTGACAAGGAGCAGCTGACAACACAATAAATAGCATAAGAAAGAAGTTAAGTTATTTCTTTAGACAAAAGTGTTCAATCATTAACCTTAATTCATATCTAAGGCATGACTGAAAAATTATATTTATGAAAATTATCAGATATGACTTTTCATAGTATGGTGTCACCAGAAAATGGAATTTCTTTTATGAAAATAGTTTTATAAATTAGTTTTATGAAAATAGTAGCCCTTTTTATAAAGGAAGAGTATTTTCAAGAGGAGATGCAACTATTTAATGAAATTAATTACAAAAGCAAGAAGCAAAAGTGATGCATACTTATTTATACATCTGTTATCAAGTAAAGGTTGGTCTAAGTGTTAAGAAAGCATGGGAGGACAAGACAGTATGATTGAATAAAAATTTAATTGAAAGCTACATATTTTTATCAATAATTTGCATAAAGAAATAAGTGGGATTAAAGGAATAATTTAAGTTGCGAGATGTTAATATTATTTTGATATTAGAATGTAATAGAATAATTCAGCAACTTATTTTTAAAAGGCTCTTCTAGTTTCCCGTATATTTTTACTACAATATTCGAATTTGATTGGTAAATCTTTAATTTCTTTGTGTTTTAATGGTTACCTAAGGCATAATATTATAGTAATTATTATTGAGTTTACAGCTAATATCCAAAAGATGAAAGTATCCTAAATAACTGCAGGAATTTTAATAATTGTTAGAAAATAAAAAGAATTTTCATTGCGTCAGATTCACCAATAATGATATAAAATTAAAATTTTTATGTTTAATAATGATTTGTATGACTTTGGTTTCATATAGACTAGGGAGTGCCCCAGCACCATGTTCCATTAAAGTTGACTAGGAAAAGTTACATATGTATGAATAAGATGACTCTTATAATCTAATATGTTATTATATCTAACATGATAATATGTTCTCTTATTATCTAATATGTCTTCTCTCAGTTAAAAAATACCTCATTTAAAAGTACAAATATGTTGTCAAGTAAGCATTACGTAAAGCTATGTAAAATTATTTTTGTATGCACATAATGCCAGTATGCATTAAGCTGATGTGGAGCTTCATGGAGTGAATATGAGGAAGCCTCAAAATCCCCTACTTGTGATATGCCACGCTGAAATAAAATGTTATTACCTCATTTTTTAAACTGTAATTTACTCTTTTCCAAAGGGAATACTTAGAGTTAATACTCACTAGGATTATTTAGGCGTACGGTAATATTTTTCCAGTGGCCCAAAAGGACATCCCATGATTGAAAAGATGGTATATACAAAATTTGTTTTGTTTGAAGACCAATGCCTGCTTAAAACAGCAAATGACTAAAAATCTTCAAACTTGCAAGTTGAGAATAATTTAATAGTTACTAATTACTGTAATGTGGACATAAAATTTCATTTATTTTTGAGATTGAAAATAAGTTGTTCACAACTAAAATATTTTGTGTAAAAACAAGAACTTGAAAAAAGCTTCCCTAAAAATTGAAAAAAGCTCGAAAAATGTTTTTATTTATTTGCATATTTTTTAGCAGAATTTTTTTTTCATGTCTTCCTAGGAATAGTAGTAGTGCAAGTGACCAAAAAAAGTATATTTTGGGGTATAATTGGAGGTGGGGGAACTGATGAAAGTTTAAAAATGTTGAGTTTTGAATTTTTTAAAGCTTCTTTTTTATTTACCTAAACTTTTAATATTATGTTAAAGTAATATTACTTTATTTCATCATAATTCACCCCAAATAAAAAAAAAATCTTTGGTAACTTTTTATTGATTATAAATTTTTCAGTAAAACTTTTTTTAGTTTTTTCCATTTAATGTAGTAAATCAGAAAAAAAAAAAATCAAAAACGTTTCTTGAAAGATGTTTTCGCTGATGCCTTCACTTTTAGTTCCATTATGTGCAGCCAGTCGGTCAGTTTGTTTTATTCGTTAATAAAGCTCATAGTCTATGCACAAATATAAAGAAATAATTTTACTTAGACATAAATTTATCAGACATACTCTTCAGAAATAGGTGGTAATTAACTGTTCACATTAGCATCAAAGATTTGTGGAATATTGGATTACTGCTGGTTAGAATACTGAATCATATTCTCATTTAGTTTACTGATTATGTGTTATAGTAGGGTATTATAAATTATTACTGGGCTACAACTTAAACTTATTATTAGGATTTAATTTCTAATGTAATTTAGCTTAATGTGATGATTTAATTTTCTTGGAAGAACACTGATTGTTACAACAATCAATAGCAAATTTTTTTTTTTAAATTCAGGTAAATTTTACCCCAATGTTTTTAATTAGGTTATTTAATCAGTCTTCAATTATTGCGCTTACATATATTGATTATAGTATATAGATGTGCTATTTATTATTTGTTTTTTCTTTCTTAATTTAATGGCTTATGGATTAATAAAAAAATTTGTCAGTTTTTCTAATGATTTTGCTAAACTTTATCCAAGGTACTTGTTTCTTATTGTTGATAAAAAGACCATTTTGTTATCTAATTTCTAACAAAATCTGGTAGACTTGTAAGTTAGATATCAGTTGAATATAATTATTTTCTATTTTAATTGTCTGTTTTACTCAACTAATAACTATTATTTGTTGATTTTACTACAGTAATTTTGTTATTGAATAGAGAAAGTTTCTTTTTTACGAATTTTCTCTAGGTTGTTTTCTTTTTCTAAACTGTTTAGAATATTATGATTTGGTGTTGTGATATTCATGCCCTTATAAATGTAGAAAAATGTCTAATTGTAATGAAATGACATATATTTTTACATGAAATCTGTTTTTAATATGAGCAAACAGAAATCTGTCAACGGAATCATTTAAAGATTTCTATCTTGAGATTTCCCTCAGAAATGTGGGTAGAAGGGTTGTGGCCGACTCCTAAAACTAATTACCCACTTTGGGACATCAACTACCTATATCTGGGAGTACTCATTTACTGTAAAAACCATTAAATTATTCAGTTTTAAATATAAATAGCCATTATTTTTCTTTATTTAACATATGATTATCAGGTATTATGGCTAGTAGCTTTTCTGCCTGCCTGTAAAATTTAGTTTGTATATATTAAAAATATTGTAGTAAAATTTGTTTTTATGTACAACAAATTTTTTTTAATTTGAAAGCAGTTTGCTATATTATTGTCGGTTCATCAAAATAATTTTTAAAATGTTATCATTTAAAACATTAACTTTTCATCTTTTCCTAGCTTGTTCACCAGAAGGAATTATATGCTATACAGCATTATAAAAATATTCCAGTTACTTAAATGTTTATTGTATGTGCAGTATTCTTGGTTATTTTTCATTTTGTTAAAACGTTGCTGTAATTTTTTTCTAACAACAAGCTTATGTTCTAAACTTTCTCGGTAAAGGTTGATATCTTATATTGCATTTTTAAGTACAAGGAAGAATTGTAATCACGAAAAATTTCGATTTTCAGATTTCAACAGAAATATCCATTTTTACCATCCGGGAACCCATTTTGATTAGATGTCTGTATGTACATACGTACAGACATCATGCATACGTACAGATATTCATCAAATGATATGTACAGATATCATATATATATATATATATATATATATGATATATATATATATATATATATATATATATATATATATGTGTATCTCGCATAACTCAAAAACTATTAGCCATAGGATGTTGAAATTTTAGATTTAGGACTGTTGTAACATCTAGTGGTGCACCTCCCCTTTTGATTGCAGTCGACCTAACCAAAAGAGTCCAAAAAAAGCCCAAAATCCAAACAATTTGGATTTTGGACTTTTTCTTAACTGTAGTAATAAGCCCTCATTAAAAGCATTTCAACAATATATGAAAACAAGTGGTACTTATTTTCATTGGTTCCAGAGCTGTAGCCCAATAAAATTTTAATTAATGAAATTTTTGGATCTTACAAGGGGAAGTCATGTCGGTAATGCCGACTTCATTCCCTTTTTTATTAACTTTTTTTTAAATTTAAATATATTGATTTAATTATTATTAACCTTTGATTGTAAAAAAAATTCACAATAAAATTTATTGTAAAAATATATATATTTTTTTTAATAATTATATTGATATTTAATAATAATTTAGTAATAAAAAAAAATATAAATATATAAAAGGTAATTTAATAGGCGTACAAGGTAGTCATGATTCACATCAGATTTTTTTATTTTGCATTGTATGAGTAAAGAATTTTTAAATTTGAAAACAAAAATAATCCTTTAAATTTTTGCATTTTCTAAAAAAAAAAATATGCACAATTTCAATGAAATCACATCAGATTTTACTGTTCAGATATAATAAGGAAAAGAAATAGAATAAAACTATATAATATCGTAGCTGCACTTATTAGCCTTTTGTACTTAACTTTTATCGATTCTGATTACACATATTTATTTCTGAAGACGAAAAAACAATCTTTTTCACCTCTTTTATATTTCGTCTGCAGAAAGAGGTTGTTCTGAAGAGTTTTGCGATCAAGAAGTGGGTGGAATAACGTATGGTTCGCTTGATTTTATTTGTAGATCCGCATAACATAAGTGTAAACTTATAGAATAACTGTGCCCTTTTGATTCGTTCAATAATTTCAAAAGTATATTTTGTGAAATAATATGGGTATATTAAAGAATCTGTCGACTTAGACGAAATTACATGGACAGATTGTAAGGATGGGTTTAGAAGATTAAAATCGAGATATACCTAACGACACAGATGGCTTTGTGCAGGAATAAGTGAAAATGAAAAAAGCTAAATTATTTTATCATAATTACCATAAAACGGTTAATAAAAGCCACTAGAGTCATATCAAGAAGAGTTGTTCGCAATTATAATTTGTACAGCTGTGAACAAACATCGATTTAAAAGATTTGTTTTTTAACGTCATTTTGAGGTTTCGTATTAAGATTTTCGTTTTTTGATTCAAAGATAGTTCAAAATTCTTATAATAATATTTTTACTCCTAAAAAATTGGATAATAAAAATAGGTTTTGTCGTCTATTTTTAAATGTATTTATTATAATATAAAGCATCATTAAGTTAAAAATTGTAGAAGAATGAGTGACGTTCAAACAAATGAACATTTGTGTAAAATCGTTTAGAATGATTACTATTTACTTTCGTCTGGACGTTCGTCGTTAAAGATTATTAACTCTTGTGTAGTTTGCGTGTTGGATAATTTACTTGGATTATCCTTATATAAAAAAGTGTTTGTATATACGAGTATATTGAATTCAACACATACGAAAACATAGAAGTATGCGATAAATTATAAGATTTAGAGTTAAAGAAAAGAAGTCTACATTTTAATAAAGATATCGCAAGGTACAGAATTATCCTCCTGACATTATTAAAATTAGATTATTAATTCAATTCTTCGGAGACTACTGGGAAACGAGTACTGATTGCCATCGCATGATTAACAATATTTATCGCACGTTACGTTAAAAAAACATAGAATGTTATTAAAATTCGTTATTAATTGTGTTTAATCTAAATTCGTTTACATTCTGCTTTAGCCATCTTAATGTGAATCTGATGAAACCATGTTGAATACTTCATTAATTGTGAAACGTTACGATCACGCTAACCTCATATTTTAATACCTACAGCACAAGTTCCTTCACCTGTTGTGAAGGACAGGGGAAGAATTAAATTAGAATATATCGATTAAGAATCGAATTGAAATGTTTTAATTAAACGTGTTAACCCCTAAAAAAAGCTGATAGATCCGTGTTTGCATAACTTCCGTCAGACCTGATGCGCAGTCAATGATTTTAATCCTTTTTTACAAAAGGTAAACTGTATTGCAGTTTACTATTACGCTGTGGATCACATACTTTATCGGATAAGATATCTGGATATTTCGCTTATGCGTGTTAGATTAAGATTAACAAAATAATTCGCATATAAAAACCAATTTATCAATATTTAACTTGTACAGAGTGTTGTGTTTTTATATTATTAATTAATTTATTATGTAAGATTGTGGTCTTAATATATTTTCCAGCATTTTTATTTAACATAATAGATATTTTTATCATCTGGGCCGTTATTAAAATCGAAAGGTCAGTTAGAGTCTATCCATTTTGTTTCCTCGAATAAAGACAAAAATCGTAGAGTTGTAGATATATAAATTGATAAAAAACGATGGCTGTCATTTTTTATAGGGAATTATTTTTGAAAAATTTATTAAATCCGACGAATGAAAAAAATTGACCACGGGGATAGGAGAATTGATGATGATTTTGTTACCCGATTCCCGATCGAGGTATATATTTATTGTGCATAGCGCAACTTTTATATTTAACTTCTATATTTTGTAATTTGTTCATCATAGGTTTTGTCGTTGAATAGAGTGGTGATTTTGCTGATGATGTATCTCGCAAAAAGATGAAAAATTAAGTCAGGTAAATTAGTTTTAAATCTTCTGGAGCTATTATTCTCTAATAGGACAAAACCTAAAAGAAAGAATATTGCCTCGTTTAATTTATGTCTCGACATTTTTCTCTTGCGAACTTTGAATCAGGAATCGATGAAGGAGAATCCGATATCGTTTGTTACTGAAAAAAATACCTTGAATTGTAAAAGTATACTTGTAACTATCTAATGTTAGAATTGTTTTGTTCGTTCTTTAATACGCTATTAATCGTTCGGTTTATTTTAGCTATTTTGAAGTTACTTGAACAGTTAAACCGATATTGTTCACTTTTCGACTACGTTTAGCTTGGAATCTGTGTTTCTTGAGCGCGTTACTTCCGGTTCTACTGTTTTGCTCTCTAATTTATTTTCTTAGGCTATCTTCAATCTTTTTTTCTCCAAAATTACCTTCTCATTTCTGACAGAAATCTTCACGTTCTTATAATACTTTTAATGCATTATTTCAAGTTAATATTTTGATTATTTGCTAATTGTATTTTATCTGTAATGAAAGCCTGTGCATTATAATAATTTAAATACTGTATTATTCTGATGCGCATGAATGGGATCAGTTTCATTTAATTTATATATATATATGTATAAGTTACTAATCTGAAGATATGTTTCACTCTTACGATTATCGTCTGTTTTATTTAGAAATCATCGGTAAGATCTTTTAGGGCAGCACGTCTAATTATTTTCTCCCTAATAAATACTTCTGCTAGATTATGAATCGTGGAGTAGCCGGTCAGCATAATCGAATCGTACAGCTTTCGTTTTTATTTTTTAATTACTCTAACACTAAACACTAATTGGATGTGCAAGCATTTGGTCATTTATTACGATAAAATTATATGTTGCACTTAATCCCCTTTCTTCTTTCAGTAAAGAAAATCTTGTGGCTCAATAACGGTATGTTAGAGCTTCTTATTGTTACTTATTTTTAAATTCGTTTCCAGACCGCTCGATGTAATGGGGAGAATTACAGATAGGTTTGAAATAAATAAATTGTAGATTCACTTTATTATTATGTTGGAGAGACTGTTGCATTAAATTGTTGTTGAAAAAGTAATATTTTATGACCGAAAAACATTTTCATGGTTATGAAATTATAGTGTTTTTAAATTTATTTTTGAATTGCGATTTTATTTATTTAAATCGAAATAATTTATAATCAGTATAAAGAAAGAACCTGTTTAAGGGGTATTTTCAAACGATCCAACTTATTTATAGCGGTTATTCTCTAACAAACAGTTGTAAACTCGATCGCAAGTTATCCAGTTTATAATGATATTGTATATTGATATTGAAACAATCTTCTAATCAGTAGAATAATGAAAAATTTTTAAACCACATTAGTTTGGGATCATCGACTCAAGGGCTGAGCAGTTAGAGTTAATTATTTTCAGCGAGCGTCTGTTTACAGACCGTTTACTTCGGAAAAGGTTGGAAACGGAACGATTTTTTAACACAGCTCTAACCCCACTATTTTCCTTTTTTATCCCCAAAACACAAATACAATTTTAGGTAAATCGTTCGTATCAAGAAGTATAAATCGCTCGAACATACGTTCGAACATACGATCGTTCGTGCGCTCCGCGCAGCCGCCCGGCACACCACCATTGGTCCGCTCTGCGCCATTAGCAGGTAAAATAAAAATTTGAGGACATACAACAAACAAATAAACCCACATACCATCCTTTTTTACGGGAAAGATTCACAAATTTTAACTAGAAAAAGAAGCCTCCTTACGAGAGAACACTTATAACAAAAGATGTTTACTAAAAATTTTAGACATCAGACGTATAAATCGGTAATTTTATCCCAAACCTTATGTGGATCTGAATGTTTACAAATCTTCTCTAGTAAAGAAATATTTAGATTAGAAAATAAAATTTCCTCAGGAAATCACAAAAAATGAAATAGAAAATAGAAACAAATTTAGAAAGTTAATTCATAAAATAAGCTTTACAGAAACGGAAAAACAATTTAAACCTAAAAGAAAATGGACCGAAGAATGGAAAGAACAACAAGGAATCAGAATAAGAATATTTTGGGAAAAGAAGATGTCCAAAATTATGCGAACATGGTCCTTAGATGGTTTGAACGTAAAAAAAAAAAATTGTTCATATTATTTGGCTGGATGCAGCGTTTGATTCTTCAATTGGAAAGTCTACTGTCTGAAGTTGATAATTAGATGGATGATACTTAACGTAAACATACGTAATCAATAGATTACGTATGTTTTTTAAAATTTATATTTAATAATAAAACCTACTAGTACTTATTACAGTTTTGCTACACGTACTGAAAATTCCCTTTCGCGTATCTCAACGTTTGTTGTAATTAATCTTTTCTTCGGTCGAGCTCTTTATAACTCTTACTGAAAAGGTAAGAAATGTATTTATGAATGCTTATTTTTAGTTTTTCGAGCGTACGAAAGATTTAATTCATAAAAGTAAAGCTGCTATTAATATTTCATACTATCAGATAAGCTGTTGAATATAAGCATTTTGCCGTTAGGTATTTGCTAATGGAAAATATTTTTCGATGACAGATCGAATATCAATAGATCAACAGATCATGATCAATTGATTAGTAGATCGAGACGCGTCATATTTGTCTGTGTGGAATGCAATGCATGTAGTCTATTACTTTAAACCTACCGGGTTGGTCTAGTGGTGAATGCGTCTTCCCAAATCAGCTGATTTGGAAGTCGAAAGTTCCAGCGTTCAAGTCCTGGTAAAGTTAGTTATTTTTATACTAGATCGTGGATACCGGTGTTCTTTGGTGGTTGGGTTTCAATTAGCCACACATCTCAGGAATGGTCGAACTGAGACTGTGCAAGACTACACTTCATTTACACTCATACATATCATCCTCTGAAGTATTATCTGAACGGTAGTTACCGGAGGCTAAACAGGAAAAAGAAAGAGTTTATTATTTTAACTAATTTCTGTATATTCGGTTGGCTTACACCGTAACGAACTTCATTCGTATCAGGTATGTTTTACGCTCAGTAGATTGCAGGTGCAATTAGCGATAATATGCCGGAAGGAAAGAAGAATGTTTAATAAGTGCCGATTACCGATCGAGTATATGAAAAAGAAGTTTAATAATTAGGAAGTATCGTGTATGTTCGTTAAGGTAGCAGTGTCCAATCAATTTTTTCGTTTGTTGTAGAGATAATTATTAAAATAAATTACATCATCAACGTCATAATCTTAAGTCTGACAGTTTTCTACCAGATATTTTAACTTACTATCTAATTTTTGTTGTTACCGCTCTTGTTCTTTTCTTCGCGAAAGTCTAAAATCCTCAGTCTAGTTAAAATATATAATTTTTAAAGAAGTCCATTTGGCTCTTTATGGACTTGAGTGTTGAGGTAACAAACGATAAACAACGAACCTTTCACTAAAGTGTTATCTTTGTTTACTTTTGATTCTAACCGATGCAGAAGTTTATATCAGTTTAGTAATAATTTGATTATTAATGAATTGGATTTGGTTATTCATAGTTTTAAATGTTTTACCTAAATTCAGCAAAATTTGAATCCTTGAATATTTATTCAGTATTAATTGATTTATAGACGATGATTGCGTCTGGCTTATTTTTGTCGCATAGTGAAATTCGACGTATTAAAAAAAATTTGTTTATTACTTTAAAACTTATGATGCGCTTTTCGTTTATTTAACTGTCAGTACAAATCTTTGAACGTCAACTTTACACCTAAAAACATTTTTATATGTTAATGTTTTAGTGGTGAGGGTGGATCGGGGGTTGTTTGATGTGGATGACTCTGTTGGTATGTCGAATGATCGAGCAGAGGTCACTGTAGTTACGGCATCGTCTCCTCTAATATGGACTGTTGTGGTGATATTTCCACGATACATCAGTTAGGAAAGCCGATTAATCTTAACTAACTTCTACAGCGACTCGTCCCATGACGCTTGTGTTGTTTGTTTCATCTTCTTTCTTGGGAACTTACTAGTTTTCAAAGAATACCATCGTTTACACATGATAGATACTACGTAGAGCGTGCGTATTATGCATTGCAAACTGTTGTCTAATGTATTTGCAGTGCAATTAGTGTGTATGTGTATATATATATATATATATATATATATATATATATATATATATATATATATATACAGGCGATTCCAAATTGCTCAGCAATTTCTCGGGAGATGATTCTATAGCCAAAAATAAGTAAAAAAGTTCATATAAACATAGGTTTGAAAAGCTTTCGTTAGCGAGTTTTGGGCTCACGAAACATCTAGTCCTGCTTTCTGCTCCCTCAGTGAAATTAAACCCTACTAAAATTCTTGGGGTATAAATCAAAGGGTAAATTTGGTGCTTCCTTATCGTTTTTGATCTAAGAAATTGAATAAACGTGGTCCCAGACTTCTATCTCATTTTGGTTTTAAGAAAAACTGGGTAAAACATAAAAAGGTTTTGTCAGAAAAGACACTTTTTTAGGTTTGGAATAAAATAACTTTGTTAATTTACTAATAAACAAATAAAAATTTCTAGTCAACTTTCTAGAGAATTTAATTCTGATAAAATTGATGTAAATAACGTCTATTAAAATTAGACACAAATTAGAGAAGTTCAACTTTAACAAAAAACGAAACATACAAACTGAATCGGAAAGGTGATACGATTTTAAATGGAACATCTTTTCGTTTGAACAACGTTCAACAAACAATGTTTGAACAACATAATGTAAATAAAAACAAATAGAAATAAATGGTACTATTTACCATTTATTTTATCTTGATTTTTTTTTAGAAAAATGCGGTATTTTAAACTGAAATTCGTAGTAAATACTAATATATGAAAAATATGGAAATAAATTAATTTTTTCATACGATTAATTAAAGCTATCGGGTTTTATTTCATTTTAAATTTCATAATTATACTCGTACAAATACTTCTGACTTTCAGTATTAAACAGACGTAATGACCTATTGCTAAGACTTCTCTGGAAATAACTGATTATAGCCGGTTTGAGGTGCACTACGTAACCATAAGTTGAATCGCGATGTGTAGAGTGTTCAAAATGTGACGCAACCTTATGGGAAAATGAGTAAGATGCAATAGTAGTTGAAAAAGGCCTCCATTATACGATTCACATAATTGAATACGACGTTGCATGCTCTTAAACTAAGTTGTAACGTTTGTTGAGGAATAGCAGTTACACGTCGTTCAATTTGCCTCTACAATTTTGTAATGGTGCGAGGATGAGTTTTGTAAGCAGCATCCTTAAGGTAACCCCACAAGAAAAAGTCAGGAGGGATAAATCAGGAGACCGAGGGGGTCACAACCCTTTCGAAATCGCTTGTTAATGGAAACATTGATCCAAGATAGTCATAGTGTTCTTGGTTGTATGAGCCGTAGCATTGTGTACTCTAGCCGGTCTGCAGGTGTAGTGTTTACAAATCGTTGCATCATCTGTATGTAGCGTTCAATATTCATGTGCCATGAAATAATCTCATGAATATTCGCCTACGTGACATTGCGCATCAAACACCTACTTTTTGTCTTTGCAGCTGATTTGGATTTCCGTACACCAAACGCGTCAATTGTGAGCATTCACGTATCCATCAAGGTGGAACCGTGCCTTTTTACACCGAAACTAGACATCGGGTTCTTCCTCATCTGGCGTTACAGATGACATGAACCACTGAAAGAAAGCTACAGGTTTTCCAGTTTTTGCAAGTAACTCGTAAACAACATGAATTTTGTACGGGTGTATCTTTAAATATCTGCTCGATGCCGTGTCGGCACTACCAACGGAGAAATCAGACTGGCTAGATAGAGGCAGATTTCTTGAAACTATGAGTATGCAGCTTGCTCGTCTATAAATTTTTCTGGTGTTAACACTTTCGGCTGCCATTTTTGGCTGCCTCTGCCACATTCCCTGTCTCTTGGAACTTGTCTTCAGCCGTTTGGTGCATTCACACCGTACTTTTCTGTGAAGGTATTCTGGGTCTGGGCATAACTGGCATATCTAATGTATTGATAAACAATGAATATTCTGTGTTACATTGTATTACCCATTTTTCCTCAATTAAGATTGTAACAAAAGAAGGAAAATCTTTCGTAAGGTTGCGTCACTTTTTGAACGCTGTTTAAAAAATCTGATGTGAACACAATATGACTTACTTGTACGCCTATTAAATTACACATACACATTTTTTTTTTTAAATGAAAAGAATAAAAAATTTTATTTCATTAATAACTTATATTTTTTTATTTTTTTTGTTATTGAATTAATATTTATCGTAATTTTTTTTATATTCAGAGGTTAAGAATTATTAATAAATCAATATATTTAAATTAAAAAAAAAAAGTTAAAAAAAGGAGATGAAGTCTGATTTGAACAAATGGCCCTTGTAAGTTCCAAATATTTATTAATTAAAATTTATTTGGCTATAATTCTGGAACCAATGAAAATAAGTACCACTTATGATATATCATTGAAAAGGTCTGAATGAGGGCTTATTACTGCAGTTAAGAAAAAGTCCAAAATTCATATTTGTTTGGATTTTGGGCTTTTTAGAACACTTTTGATTCAATCGATTGCAATGAAAAGGGAAGGTGCAAACTAGATTTTAGAACATTCCTAAATCCAAAATGTCAACATCCTACGGCTAATCGTTTTTTGAGGTATGCGAGATAGATACTTACGTACAGAAGTCACGCCGAAACTATTCAAAATGGATTCAGGGAAGGTCAAAATGGATATTTCCGTTGAAATCTGAGAACCGAAATTTTTCGCGATCACAATACTTCCTTTACTTCGTACAAGGAATTAAAAATGCTAATTAAAAGCGGTTATATTGTTGACATTCAAACTTGCTGTATCGTTGCTTAAAATCCATTATGTATATCATGAATTTCAGATTCAACTGACCTTAGTTTACCGGTCTTAGTTTCGTGTTGGTTATTTTGAAACAGATTTTCATAATACTCTATTTTTGTTATGAACAGAAAAACACGTTATCTTTTTAATATTTTTGAGGGAGTTATTACTCCCTTTCTACTTTTAAACGCTTCTCGTTTTCTGTACTCTTTGTCATCTGTACGGGTTTACGACTCATCGGTTATTTTTTTATGAAAACGAACGAATTATAAACAATTCTGAGATTTTAAAGATTTATTACTTGCTTTTAGCTTTAACCGATGTAATTAAAAAGAAGAAGTTATCTTAAGCTGTATTTTCTGAATGTTTTATTTAAAGGAGAAAGACGAAAATTTCTTTTGCGTTATGTAAACTACAACTAAGTCTTAATTTTTTATTTATTTTTTATTTACGGTAGCTATTACAAATTATTTATTAGGCAACAAAATTAGTTCTCATCGAAGATTTTTTTTTCATAGCCGTAAGTGACATGCGTAAGCTGTACCTAATTTCAGTCTTTATATAAATTTACGCTATTTTTATGTTATGTTTTATGCAACATAAAATAGCGCTATATCAAACTGTGAATTAAATTAGGTATGAGATGTATGTGCTGAGTTATAAAAATTGTACCGGTAAGATGTTTTGTTAATGCGTTTATTTTGTTTTGTTATGTATCGTCATTATACGAATAAAAATGATAAATAAGGTTTTAGAAGATAAAATAAACTTTTTCGTACAAGATACGTCAAGTGTATTTAAAACGTAATGAAATTTAAAATATTTTTTTTGATGAACATTATTGAGAAAACGTTTTCAATCAACTGCTGAAAGATGTTTAAATGAGTGTATATTAGTGTTTTGGAGTATGTTGGGTATTTTTAGCGAATGACGTAACGGTTTGTTTTCGAAATAATTATATATATACTTTTTTTAATAAATATATGTTGCTAGATTAGGTTGTAATTTTAATATGTTCTTTAATTGTTTTTAATTAAAAAAAATTATAATTTTATATTTTATTATTGTTTTTAATTTTTATGCTACTTATTATTTTAGCGAATGGTTTATGAACTTCTACTGCGTCGTGCAGTATACATCAGTGACATAATAGTAGGCTGTTTTGTACAGGTTGCAGTGGATACCGGCCCCGTGACCTATCTACACAACAGGGCGTTCACCCTGGTCACGACACCTGCCAATTCGTATGACTTAATTAAACCGTGACAATATTACTATCCAATCGCTGGTTAACGAACTAACCACCAATAACATACCACCGATTTGTAATTACTTCATAATCCTCGTACCGTAAACCTTTTTTTAGTTTTACCTGATATTTTCTTTAATTAATTACCTGCCTTTTCGTACACCTAATAATTTTTTGTCTGCTAAAATGTTTGTTTCTTTAACGTAACTATTTAATTAACTTATTAATATAACTGTAAATAAAGCTATGCTTTTAAAGTCTAGAGCCCGCTTTAGAACGTTGGGGCCTTAGTATTATTATACGTTAATTAAAAGCTTGATGCGATATTTTTTACGGTTTTCACTTTTAATTCTTACAGTATTTAGTTGTGAGAATTGTTTTATAATTCACAACGTAACGATTTTTTTTAAACAGTGATAGCACTGCTTAAAAAAAACGTTGTGACACTTGTTTTAATATATATTATATTCGGTTTCTTACACAAAACTTTTTATTAATAATTTGCTGAAGCGACTGTAGTAATTTTTTAATGTTCGTACATTACTTTTTTCTCGACTTTTTCAAAAACATTCTTAAACCAAGTTGATTTCTATGGATTTTGAACGAAGTAAAATGAAATTTCATTTTAATTAACTCTGAATCGTTTGAAACGTTATCGAAAACCGTATGATTACGCATTTCCATCGGTTAAAATAATTCGATCATATCCATGTCTGTATCCAAGTGCAGAATGTACGCGGCCAAGAGACGTGGATGTAATTTTCTTCAACGACAGAAATCTTCGTTACGGGATCGTTGAAAATGGGTTTTTTGTGTGTTGTGTACTCTACACGATATCGTGGTCGTGTCGCAGTTGTCCTTGTGACCAAAATAAAGGTTGTAACAATTACCCGTTGCAGGAGTAGGATCGCACGTTTGCGGTTAGCTGCACCTTCCGCAGTCGTCCTCTCTTAGATTTTGAATGGACGTATTCGTTTTGGGTGTGGAAGAAATATTACCTGCACCGAACGTTTCCCTCTTTCTTGTGTGTATTTATGAATATTATTTGGAATTCCCTTTTAAAATCTTGAATCATCAGTTTAGCGGTTAAATATTATTATTAATCTAATCTCATCATAAAAATAACTATACACCACTATATCGTGTTTAGTCCAAACGACTTGATTGTATTTTGCATTTTAATGAAGTAACTTTCATCAAAAGATGCTCCATAATAAACAGCTGTTTTCCAAGAAATGATTTTCTTACGAAATTCGTTATCTTGCCGCTTGTTTGTAAGTCTTGGTACTTGGTAATTAAAAACTTACCGATATAAAAATTAGAATATCTTGGGACTACACTCTTCATTAATTTCTGCTGAAACATTTTTTTTTGCCGGTTCATGAAAACGATTGATTTTATTAATCTTACCTTCTCCACGGCTTTTGCAGCCGTTGAAGAGGGATGCTTGTTACATTAGATCGATAGAATTTTTCCAGTTCTGTGTATATGTTGTGCGTCGGTTATATACGTGATTTTTAGGGGACAGACCAGCGTACGGTCTGTGGTAACTTACACAATCGTAGAAAAAAAACAATGATAGTTGCAGAGCAACAGTTTTCTATTCATGGAAGCCCGATAAATTCACTTATTATTAAAGTGAGTGTTTTCACTTTTTTTAACGCTTTTTTAACTTTTTTTGTACATCGCTTATATATTTTTAAAAAAAATTTGGTTTTACACGGTTGTTTCCATTTTTTTTTTTTTTTTTTTGTATTCTGTACTTATAAAAAGGTAGTTAATGGAATGTTTACAAAAGTTCGTTTTAAAATTTTAGTTTTTCGGATAATGGTAACTTGGCTGGTTGTTGGCCTTTAAAAAGCATTAATAATTCTGAGAGTTTCAGAAACTGAATTTGGATTGAGCCGAACGAAAAAGCGCGGTTTTTGAGTTGAATAATAAGTAAAAATAATTCTTGTCGGTGCTGTTAGCAATTAGAAACTGTAAAATATTGCCGAAGATCATAACTATTTGCATTGTAACAAGCTTATTTTTTCAGAAAAGATGAATTACCTGATTACATGATTCCCACAGGCAGGAAATATAAACTTAGGAAAAGTCAGGAATTCTTAGAAAAAGTCAGGAAAAATTGCAAAACATTTCAAAAAATTGCATTTTTAGAGGTGGCTTTTCCATTAACAGATTTCTTGTGGAGAATTTTCACGAAGAGACAATAATTTATCAACGAAAATTTTTTGATGCGATGGTATATGCTGGGAGCAA
This sequence comes from Lycorma delicatula, assembly GCF_047948215.1. Lineage (NCBI taxonomy): Eukaryota > Metazoa > Arthropoda > Insecta > Hemiptera > Fulgoridae > Lycorma > Lycorma delicatula. The sequence continues at coordinate 288,131,378 of NC_134455.1, forward strand.
GGATAATGTTTTCATTACAAAAAATGCCTACTGCAATGAGATGGTTTAGAAGACGATATGAAGAATATCTTATAGAAAAAAAAATTCTCTCAAGAAGAACAGAATAAAGACCTGTAAGGAAAATGCAGACAGAAATTAAAAGAACTAGACGAAGAAAGGAAAAGGTGGAGTGCTACAACCTTGGCAGAAGAAGAACAGATAGCCGCCAAAATTAAACCTTCAGAAAAGGACAAACCATTAGGAACCTAAAGATATTGAAAAAAGGTTACCTAGTGTTTTATTCGTACATAAATAATAATACGTGTGTTATGAGATCTCATATTTTTATTTTATTTTATTTTTTGAATACGTTAGAATAATAATGATAAAATATTTTACAAGTAAATTTTAATAATTTGTTTTCAGTACAAAATAAGGTGTTCTGTTCTAGTCTTCTTATCATTATTACTTTTAGTCACAGTGATTTTAGTTTTCCTTTAAGTTTTGGTCATCCATATATTCTTTATTAAATTGAAATCTGTGTTTCTTAGCCTTTTTATGAAAACCAAGTTATTAAATAACGTTTTTTGTTTAATTTGAAAAATAATGTAGGCTACTTTTTGTGAAAAAACTTTTAAGCTGTCTTAGATGCTAGCCAATTATTTTTAAAAATTGCTTTAGTTAGTTATTTCTTATCTACGTTTCTTTTAGTTACCATGATGTTCATTTTTATGCAATCAAATTGCTGAATATTGTAGTTCTTAAACTGAATTAATTCATCACAAAAAATAGCCTAATTTTAAATGTTTACTGTAAAAATCTAAAAAAGAAACTAAAAATAAATTCAATAATGAATAATAAAAAAAAAGGCGTGAGTTCGGAAACTATGGAGATGGTAGAGGCTGCAAAAAATAAGATATGTATATATTTTTCAGACTAAACGGCAACAATATAACATTATGAGAGTCGAAAAATCTTTACTAGATTGGTCAGTAAAAGTCAGAAAAAACGAATCTTAAAATTCAGTTGGAACCCTGTAAATATGAAACATATTTGTATGTTTTTAATAGCCCTCAAATTTGAAGTTATTGCGTGGAAATGGGTGTAGTAGCGATCGGTAAGGGAATCGTACAGTACGGTTCGGAGTACTAAGTGAAGGATTTTACTGAAAAGATAACGCGCACGATAATCTTCATCTGGACTCGAGGAACCAGTTTCATTAAATGCAATTCCATAACTCGTATGTTATTGTTACGTTTAAATATATTCGGATTGCGCATTGTACTTTGTTCATCTCAGTTGTAGTTTAATGAGCGAATGGTATATTAATAAGTCGAGATTTCTTTGGTAGTTCCTTGCCCTCCTTACATTCTTTAACCGTACAGCCGTTCCTTTTAACGTCAGTGTCCGTAGCTTATTTCTCATTCACCTCACTTTGCTATTGTAATAAATAAACTTAAAATCATCTTGGAATTCGTCAGGGGATATTTATTCGTGCTTGTTTTTGCAATCGAACGACTTAACGAGCTATTTCACGCGTCCGGTAGTTTGGTGATTTCGAAGTTTACATATTGCTTTTAGGAAGCAATAAAACAAAGTCGTTTATTAAGAAATAATGTAAAAAGTGAAATCATAAAAAATATACGTCTTGATGTTCTTCTTTGCCCACAGATTAATGATCCCGTAACCGCAGCAAGCTAATTAAATCAAGGCTGGTTCTTTGTTAAAAGTTTTCGGCCGTAAAATTTAACATACGACGTTGTTAGTTTTGTTTTATTATCTTTAATAATGTTTATATCGTAGACAGTATCTGCCTAATTTTTAAATAGCTTTGTGTGCGCGTGTTTATACTGATAGACGGTTAAAACTTGATGATTCATACATTTTTTTTTTTTTGTTTATTAATGAGCTTCTTTATATAATTGTGGGAGTAGAATTAATTTACCTACCACCGATTGTTTAAAATCCTTTAATTCTACTTTGTTTAGGTAAAACCTTTTCTTTAAGTAACTGAGTTTAATTTTTGTCATTTCTTATATCTTTCAATTGTTTTTAATGTAAGTGTTGCTTATCTCATGTGGTTTCTACTAATAAAATATTGCGATTATTTAAGTCAGAGGTAGTCAGTTTTAATTAACTGTAAAAAAAAGGTTTACTTAAAAAACCTATTTTTAGGCCGATAAAAATTTAATCAAAAGGGAAAATTCCGTAATTTTTTTAACGATGTTCTGTTTTTTCTTTGCAGTTGTAATTTACTTTTGATCTTAAGTGTAATTATTATTGACTTTATGCTGTCGCTGCCGCTGTTATGATTATTTTATTAACTTGGCATTTGTGCATTGTTTTCATTCTCTTTTTTTATCAGTTATTTATATTGCTATTTTGAACGAGTTAAATATACAGAGGTGTATCATGAAGTTCTCCTGGGAATTCCATAAAAAATTCTACTCGTGAAAATAATGCAAAAAGTTTATATAAACATATGTCCTAAAATGCTTCGTTTGCTAGTTCGGCTAGTGAAAGATTTCGCTTGGATTTCAGCTACCCTGGTGAAATGAGGTTGTTATGAAATTTTCAGGGCGTGAATTAGTGATTTCTTTTGATTTTTGACTGGAAAAAATCGAATAAAATAGGCCCCAGAACCGTATCCGCAATAGTTATTGAGAAATCTGGGGTGAAAACCAATAAATTGTGGTAAAAAACCTTGTTGTTTATGTTTGACTTACTTAACTTTGTTAAAAAGGTAATAAACACATAAGAATTTTAAACCAGACTTGTAAAAAATTTAATTCTGAACAAAATGGTGTAAGGTAAGTTGAATAAAACGAAGAAGAATATTTAGAAAAATTTGAATTTTTTTTAGAAGCAATACACTAGACCGAAGTGCATTGTATGTAACAGTTTATAATAAATGTTTAAAAAAGAGCGTGTCATTTTTAACACATTTCTGGCTTGCTTTTATTGATCTTTTTAGTTCTTCTGTGTTGTCCTTCAGTTGTTCAGCCACATCCATAATGCGGACAATTAATTCCTCACGAGAATGTATTTTTGTTTTGTATACAATATTTTTCATCCACTCCAAGGCGCAAAAATCTGAAGGTGTTAGATCAGGCGATCTTGGTGGCCAGGAACGTGGACCTCCACGATCGATCCATTTCTCAGGGAAATGATGGTTTAATTGAGTGGAAACGGCACAAGAGAATTAAGGAGGCGCGCTATCGTGCTGGAAGTATACTTTGCGTCTCAACGCTAGAACATTTTCAAGCAGGCAGCAATTCTTGAAGAAAGTGCAAGTAGTCCTCAGCATTTAAGCGGCCAGGTAATATAGACGGTCCAAACAGCTGATTATGAAGAAGACCGCACGATACATTAACGCTAAATGAGTGTTGAAAATTGTCTTTCACCGTTTCATGAGGATTTAATTCTACCAATGTCAGTATTCTTCTGTTGTAAGTAAGTACGGGATTACTTCAATGGCAAACCGATCACGTAAAATTAATTAATTTATTAATTAATAAAAACCAAAGTAAAATTCATAGAAAACCTTCGTTAACTACAACACAGTTCACAGTACCCGATATACGTAGTGTACCTTATAAAATTATTTGTACAATACAGTATTGCCCGTTGTTGATCAGCTGTTATTTTATTGCTAACTTTGAAATAATAATTCTTCAAATAATTTACTGTCATTAATAAAAAAATTATCAAAGTAATTTTTATTTTACAATTGTTATGTAATTTCCAGTTTTTAAAATTTTTCACATCACCAAAAAAGAATTTGGGTTTTTACATTAAATAAGTATTTTTTTGATTAATGTAGTAATGTACTGTTTCTAAATAAAATTCGAATTTTTATAATTATTCTTCGTTTCATTCAACTTGGTACCATTTTTCTGAGAATTAAATTCTCTACAAGTTTTGTTGAAAGGTTTTATGTGTTAATTATCGATTTAACAAAGTTATGTACGTCAAACATACAAACAAAACAGGATTTTTTTACCCCAATTTATTGGTTTTCACCCCATATTTCTCAATAATTACTGCGGATACGGTTCTGGGGCCTATTTATTTCGATTTTTTCCGGTCAAAAATCAAAAGAAATCACTAATTCCGCCTCTTAATTATCTCCTAAAAATTTCACTACGACTTCATTTCTCCGAGGTAGCTAAAATCCGAGCGAAAGTTTTCACTTACCCGTAACTCATAAACGAAGCATTTTACGACACATGTTTATATGAACTGTTTTCATTATTTTCACGTGTAGAATAGGTTACGAAAGTCAATGGGGAACTTCGTATACATTCTGTATAACATTTTCTTGCGTTAAGTTTTAGAGAAGTGAGCTTCTCGCATGAATGTATGTTTCAATCTCCTTCGTACGAGACATCTTTCTTCATCCGGGCAGAAGCACATTAATTCCATGATTCCGTTGTGGTAATCTTGATTAGCTTGAAATACTTTATTTATTTGTTAGCCGTGCACAAATTAGCTTTTAGGTTAGTAAAATAATGTTGGTTTAATAACATTTTTCAGAAAATTCTGGTATGTTCTTTATTTAGCCTTTGATTCTTGGATTCTTGAGGACATTATGGACAGTCTTTTTACCGTTTAAATTGAATGAAAATGTGTTTAAGGATTATAAAAAAGACTTCTTTTATACGATGCGTTCAGTTGTCGGCATGAAGAATAAAAGCATGTTCTATATTCGGCATGTTGACGGCATGTTCTATATTCGGTGGCTTGTAATTCAGTGCGTGTGAACATGCACCTGACTGGAAAAAAATCTTGTTTTTATAGCTTTGATTGATTGCGTCTGGGTTGAATGATTCGTTACGTATTCAAGTGTAATAATCTTTGCCGTGAATTTTTGTTTAATTTACTCAAACCTGAAGGATGGTCGGTTTTGAGTATAAAACCGACCATCGTTCTGGTTTGAATAAAAAAACCACTCTATACTTTAACGATACTTTTTCAGACCTGAAAAATGACATAAATCCCGTAACCTGTCAAAAGTGTTAATAACTTCGTTTAACGATAAAATGCTTGTTTAGCTTTGAAAGAATCTAGTTTTTTCTACATTTTTACTGACAGATTAATCGTTTAAATTATTATTTCTTCCAATTGTGTATCAAATTTTTCAATCGATGTGCTTTAGAAATAAACTTTTTTTAACGTTCTGTGTTAAGAATATATTTGTTAATAAGAAAACCATTTGTTTCGTCTTAGATTTGACCGTCTTTTTCAAAACTGCTTCGAATTGATGTAAAATTGAGTGCATTTATAATTAGTTTTCTAAAAGCGAATAATATTACTTGAGATCAAAAAATTACATGAAACATTTTCTGTGGGAAAGGTGAGATTTGACGGCCTCGTAGAGATAGATACATAACATTACGCTTTGTTACGATAAGTTGTACCAGTCGATAGTGAATGTGTACTATCTTTTTGATTAATTATACTATTTTATTACTATTTTTATTACTCGGAGATCGCATGTAGAGACTTAATTATCTGTTTTTTATTTACATTAATATTAATTATATATGAACAGTAGCTTCACTTTAGAAAAGGGTACATTAACTTGATGCTTTACAACTATCTGCTCCAGTCTTTCTTATGACTGTGTCGCGTGTAAATAATCTTAGGTAAAAGAGGCACCATTCACATTTACTTTCTCTGAGAGTTATGATGTTCACTCTACAGTCAGTCAGTGTTGTGAACAGAATGAAGATGTCAGTAGTAGTGCGATTACCTGAAATTCGGTGTGCTTGCCGTACTAGTATACAGCCGAATATTTGGCTCGCTGAAATAGGCAACGGTAAAGCGCTTTACTCCTAACTTTCCCCAATAAGTGGCACAGGCTGTTATTTTTAAGGATGGGTATTTCGTTTTTGGTAGTGATTTGCGACTAGTTCCAGAACGTTACGGTTACTGCACTTAAAATACATCCATACCTAGAAGGTTAGTTTATAAGCTCTTTAGTGCAGATTTTCCTGCGTCAGTTCAGGTAGAACTTAATTAATTTATTATAACATTCAAAATTTTGCGCAAGTATTCTGCAGCGATCGTTATTTTATGAAAATAAGACGATGTAATAAACAAAAACTTAGTAATCTATTAAATGTAATCATTTAAATGCACTTATTGCAAAATTGAATAATCTTCTGTTGTTCTATATTTTCGCTGTTATAAGGAACTTATTTTGACAACGTTTTTAACCGTAATTTTATATCATGCGACAGGCTTTTCATGCGTGGTGCTTGTAACAGATTGTGTTTTGTGGACGATTTGTGGACAATGACGACAGGTCGAATAACGATTACTTTCATGGAAACATTTCATCGCTTTGCATAATTGTGACCAGAATTTAACAAAAGTTTTGAAATAAAATAGTTCTGAAATAAATCCATTGTTCTCGCCATCTATTTTCTGTTTATTTAATGGTCTATCCCGTAATGAGATTTATTAGCATTTTTATAAAGGTCGGTCTGTACTGCACGATCAAAGAGAACGAAGGCGATCTTGAATCGTTCTGATGCGGCTATTAATTGAAACATATACCGATAGAGACAACTGTTTGTTGTTGTCGGTTCATCTAATACGCTCTTAATATAAATGCGTATACGTATCCTACCGTACTTTCATTAACTGAATATTTAAAACCGTATAGTTAAAGTTACGGTGAATGTTTAGAATTACATTTTTTTCGTATTTATAAATATAATCGGTTTACATATTTTGTTGCTGGCGTTTACATGTTTCATTGATTCTTCAGCGGATAGTTTTCGTCTTTAGTCGTTGGAATAAACTTCGTTATATACTATTATAGTCTGTATATAAACACTTCCTGAGTTGAAGTTTTTTTATCGATTGATGAGGTTATTTTTTCCAAACGAACTTAATCGTTGTCTGTTGTTTGTATACGGAGTGTTCCGGGAGTATTCGCCTAACTTGAGTAACTGGTTCAGAACACCAAAATGAGCAAACAAGTTCATATCGATATAGGTTGTATTTTGCTTTGTTTTCCTTCTGGTAACTCGATTCTTGTGTCAACGGAGTTTTAAAAATTAGTTGTCATTTTGTTCAAAATAAAATGCTTAATAATGTTTGTAATACGTAAAAATTTGATCAAAAAATTAATTACAGAGATATTGAAGATTAAAAAATTAAGATGGCCGCCATTTTGAAATTTTTGAAGGTAACGTTTTCAAAATTGTTTATTTTGCAGAACAAGACACTAGTCTTACATTTGCCTAATCTAATTAAGGTAGGTGTACCCGTTCCTGAGAACTAATTTGTTTCTTGAAAATCACAAATTGGTGTCCAGAAGGAAAAACAAAATAGGACTTATGTCGATATGAACTTTTTTGCTCATTTTGGTCTCCTGAATCAATTACTGAAGTTCGGCAATTACGTCCGGGAACATTTTGAATCCTTCCCCAGACATAGGGACTGATGTTACACAATAAACATCACATCATTTTTAGATGTATTTATATATTTTCTTAATACTTCTACTTATTAATATAGATTTAGTGTATTAAAATTCAGTTTATATTATTATTTATAGAATCACCATTGTAATCTTTGTTGTGTGCGATTATTCTGATATTTTTTTATTCGTGTAGAATTATCTGGTCGTAGTTTTTGAGTTGTTTTAATTGAAAGAAAAAAATAATACACTGTGTATCCCTTTATAGGTTTAAATAATTTTTTTTTAACTTTTTTCTTTTTGAATTTCATTATCTAAAAGTTAGGCTTTTTCCCGTAATTTCGCCGGAAGTATTTTGAAATTATTAAGATGAAGTCTGTAATTGGATGTTGACGATGTCGTTCGAAGACGGTAGATCTGTATTTAATTAATGCTGCAAAATGGGATAAGTTAGATTAAGTTAATATCGTTGTCGGAAACGAACCTGGCACGGTTCCAATTACGTATTGCAGTGTTTAGCTGATTCTGTTTATAAGAGCGGGCGCTGGCAGCGAATGTCGCTGTTTAGTGGTCCGGCCTGTCCTGATCCCGACCGAGAGCCGGTACCTGTGACTACGATCGAGCGACTGAACATCTATCGTCAACTGGTTTTCATTCTTGCAGAGTTCACTGATCCGCGTTGACTAATACTAATTGCTGCACCGATCACACGTACCTTCGCCCGTCTTTCTTAGAGAGTTGCGATGAGAAGAGATTTACTACTCTTTTATTGTTAATATTTCATCCCAGTAATAAAACTTAGTAACTTGTTATGTTAGTATTCTAAATGCGTTGTTCGACTCGAATTAGTTACTGTTGCGAAATAAATCCTTAAACAAACTACGGAAAGTATCTTTCAATTTTGACACTTTATTTGCATAATTTATAAAATAATATGCTGTAAACAAAAATTGTATTTAAGGATTTTTTTTTAATCGTGATTATTCCATGACACAAGATGAGGAATCTTTCCTCGTCGTTTGCTGTTTAGCGAATTAACGAAATCACTGTTACGACATCGCTAATCTAAATAAAGTTTCCATTTTGCAATTTGGTAATGTTTTTACAAAGTTATTTACTTCACTTAAGGAAAACGACAAACATCATCCATATTTCATATATTTCTATATCGGGCCAGAAGATATATCTCGGTCGTTAACGTGATGAAAATTTCAAATAATATTACAATATGTAATATTAATATTACATATTAGTTTTATAAACTTCCTTTTTACTTTTTAATCATACTTTAATCAAATTATTGTCATATATTGCATGAGTTTAATTAGTAGGTTAATTTGGATTTCAAAAGATATTTTTCATATATTGAAAAATTTCTCATATATGTATAAAATATCAAAAAGATTTTCAATCAAACATTTACTATACGAAGTAATGAAAAAATAGTGAAGTTTTTGGATAGTGAAGTTTTTATTTCGTTTACTTGATTAACTATCACAATTTTCGACAAACGTTTTTGTGAGTTTTTATAAAAGATTTTTCATTCGATCCATTTCTGATAGTGCATCATTAGTGCAAGGTTTTTTCCTGTTAATTTAGAGTTGTCCAATTCTTCGATCCTAAGTCCATCGAGAGATCTAACTAAGTGATGACGAAATGTTGTCAAATTTGAAACCACAATAACTCCTGTATCAAGTTTTTGTCTTTTTTATGTCAAACGGTTATCGGATTTGTCATCTGCGACCTCAAAAACCCCGTATAGCCGTTTTGCAGATTTTCCAACTTTTACATTCGCACCCTTAATTCGTACGGAGGAATATTTGCAAAAGTAACGGTGGAATATTGTAATGTCACCTGTCCTTAGTAACTGCAAAATTTCATCAGTCGCCAACATCAGGAAGTATGTTAAATTAAGGATGCAAGATTTGAGGACAAACAGAAAAAAAAACATTGTGAGTTAAAGAAAAGCAAGTAAAAAGAATAAACGACGGTCAGTGGGAGTAACGTCATTAAAATGTCCTCGAATTTTAAACTACCGTTTAAAATGTCATCGGTTTTCCTGTACTTAACCTAATACATAACTTACTTAAGTTACCGATAATCTACTTGTAACTTAAGCGATTTAGTTTGATCGCTGTGTTTCGTTACTGTCGAATAGATTTAAAAGAAACCACTGCGTAATAAAATTAATTAAACTCCGTTATGAGTCCTGTTAACGTCGTGCTTTTAACTGGTTATATTGCAAATAAATTGGCGTAACCGATAACTCCGTACACTTGTATACATTTGTTTCATAGTAGCCATTACCCGTTACTTTTTATTGGTATTTGTTGTAAATATTGTACTTTGTAGTAGATTAATTGTACTGTAGTTATTTGAATTATAATGAACAGTGATATAAATAATCAATACTTGTAACTTATTTGAACGATTACCATTAGATTATTCGTGCATTTTTTATTATTTTTTTAATCTTTTATTTACTTGTTTTTTCAAAAAGTATTTTTTTGTTCGTAAATTTTCTTATGAAAGAACTGGGTATATATTTCAGGGACCAGATGAGAGTTTTCATCATTTTTAGAAGAGCATGCCGAGTTCTACTAAGTCGACTCGAAGTTGTCTCTTCCTCAACGCAAGATCATTTTTTCAGCGTGTGTTTTTTGATAGTTGTTGCAGTATTATCGTAGGTTTTATATATAGATAACAATATGCTTGATTATTATTGGAAATTTAATTAAATGGCTCTTTAATTTTTGTTATATAAATTGAAAATTCATTAATATAGTTTTAAAATTTTCTCTATCCTTTTGTTTTTCTCCTACATTTACATTTTATAATTGTGTTTATGATGATACGATTGTGCGTGTAGAATGAAAAAAAAATGTAAATATTTTGTCAGTCTTGCTTCTCGGTTTAAAATCATATTCCTTGTAAAGGAATAAACCCTTGCCGGGGTTTTCTGTTTCGACTGTACGGCGACCAAAATGTACTTTCTTTTTGAGTATAATCCATCTATCTAACCCTCTTTCTATACATCCGAACGACGCAGAGGTGCGCTTGGTTTCCAGCGATGGAGTCGACAGAGGCCAGGCAGAACCGGTTACTTTAAGCTTCTTAATACTTTCTCCCGGATTATTTTCTATTCACTAATAATCGTATCCTGATCCTAGTGTTCCACGGGTTTATCGCTGTACACGCGCTGTACCAACAACGGACACAGTCGTATACTTGCACCGATTCAACAAAGTTGCAAGGGATAACTTTTGAATATTCTACCGTATCGATCAAAGTACTCTTTCTACATTTCATATCTACCTTTACACTATTAAAACTTTGTATTACTTCAGCAGTTTTTAATTTCTAATTTGCATTTCTTACCGATAAATGACGTTTCTTGTGAATGGTGCTAATAGCTTTTATATTTATTTTAGACACTATTTTTTCGTAAAACTGACTCAAAAGAGTTGCTGAAAAACCTGATTTTAGGCGAGATCAGGATATTTACTCCTAAAACTCGGCAACTGAGGATAAATTTTTACGAGTAAAAAATCTTGTTTAAGTATTTCTTTTCATCATTTTATTTTTATGCGTAAAACTTAAGCTACGAGGTTTGTTCAGAAAATAACGGTACATTTTTAATTATGCGCCAACGGAGATATTTAATGACGTGCGTTGGTAGCATTGTGTTCTGCATAATCCATCTCTCTGTTATCGCATGTTCCCAGATTGTTGATACCTCATTTAGTTTTCGTGTTATTGTTATTTAAGTCCAACGTGTTTAAGTGTTTGTTGCGATTTTTGTTATGTGGGATTTTCGGTACCAACGATACAACGTAAAATTTTGTGTGAAACGGAATAACTTTCACAGAAACGTTTCAACTTTTAAATAGAGCTTACGGAGATGATACTCTGGGTCGTACTCAATGTTACGAATGGTTTTCACGATTTAAAAGTGGCCGTCAATCGATTGAAGATGACCTCCGACCAGGAAGGCCTTCGACTTCAACTGATGGCACCCGCGTTCAGAAAATCAACGATCTGGTGCGTGAAAATCACCGATAGATTATCAGAGAACTTGCAGAAGCGGTTAGTATCTCGATTGGATCGTGCCGTAACATTTTGACTGAAAAATTGAACATGTATCGAGTTGCAGCGACGTTTGTTCCTAGTTTGATGACCGAACAGCAGAAAGAATATCGATTGGACGTTTGTCGGCAACTTCTTGAACAAGTCGATGACGATGAACATGCCAAAGATCGTAACAGAAGACGAAACTGGGTTTACAACTACGACATTGTAACAAAATTTCAATCACAAAAAAATCGTACATTACAAAAATCGCTACTAACACTTAAACACATTGGACTCAAATAACAATAACACTATAACTAAATGAAATATCAACAATCCAAGAAAATGTGGTTACAGAGGAGGTTATGCGGAATACAATGCTGCCAACCGCACGTCACTAAATATATCCTTTGGTACGTAATTAAAAATGTTCGGTTGTTTTCTGAATAGACCTCGTATTTATACAAATACATCTAGTAAAGCGTAAAATACTGTTGTGTTCAGTAGTATTTTAACGGACTTAAAATTTCAATACGTAGTAAGTCATAGTCAACCTTAATCTAAAAATTAAGAATCCTTTTTAAAAATTAAATTACGCTATTAATAGTAGCGATGATGATAAGAAAACACAGACTATGGACCTTTTGTTCCTTTAGAGGCGTACATTTAAGGAATGTATGGATTTTTGCATTCGATTTAAACGAAAATTAATCGAGATCGATATACCGTTATTCGCTGTTTGTTCTATCTCTTCTTCTCTTTCTTTTTCTTGTTTAGCTTCCGGTAACTACCATTTAGATAATACTTCAGAGTATGAATGAGGATGATATGTATGAGTGTGAATGAAGTATGTAGTCTTGTACATTCTCAGTTCGACCATACCTGAGATGTGTGGTTAATTGAAACCCAACCACCAAAGAACACCGGTATCCACGATCTAGTATTCAAGTCCGTGTAAAAATAGCTGGCTTTACTAGGACTTGAACGCTGGAACTCTCGACTTCCTAATCAGCTGATTTGGGAAGACGCGTTCACCACTAGACCAACCCGGTAGGTTGTTTGTTCTATCTAAATTGGTAAAATATAACACCTATGAAAATTGACCCGCACCCGAGACGTTGCCGTTAATTGAAAGGCTACAACCAAAGTACACCGGCACCATCTAAATTCAGGTCAAATTTAAGTTTTGTAAAATTCTGTATATTAGTTAATAAGTTTTGTTCAAGAAAGAATACTGAATTAGCATGTCAAAAATAGAGTATAAAAGCTTTGTTTCTTGGCGTATTTAGCTTATTTAATCAAGATTTGCTGTAATATTGTAAAAACGTTATGAGCAGCGGCACTTTAAAAATTAAATCGATACTTTATTTTTATCTTTTGTTTGATAATGAAAATGATCCACAGGAAATCAGAGGAATTACCAGAAAATAAAATCATTTTTGAGCACGGCTTACGGACTACATTTTGTAAACCTTTACGTACTAATTAATAGGGTATTAATAGTTAAATAAGAAATATACAAACTGAAATATACCCCCAAGGAGCTTACATCTTCCCACGATGTTGTACTTTCTTTAACAATCTTTTATGAAGAAAAATATTTAAGTTTTATTTAACAGCTGATCGATATTTTTATTATTTTGATGGTTGTTGCGTGTCATTTTTTAAAGTACTTAATACAATTCCTCTTTCGGTTCTTAGCGCGCCGGCCTCCGTGGCGCGAGTGGTATCGTCTCGGCCTTTCATCCGGAGGTCTCGGTTTTGAATCCCGATCAGGCATGGCATTTTCACACGCTACATTTATCGTTCATCTCATCCTCTGAAGCAATACCTAACAGCGGTCCCGGAGGTTAAAAAAGAAAAACAAAAGAAAAATGTCGATTCTTAGAAAAAATAATAGTAATGGTGTCTGCTGATTTCGATTAAATTGGAAGATTCTATTTATCCTTAAAAAGTCAGAAAGAAAGTCTCAATAGTCTTTCTACCTACTGGTAATGTAAATTTGTATTAACACAGCGATGTTTTTATATTAACAAAGTTAAAAAGTGAACAACTTTTCAATTTAAATTTATGCTTTAAAATTCAAAATTTTTAAAGTTTTAATTCGTATAATTTTTTAATGATATATTTAGAAGGTTTTTTTTAGTTTATTTTGAACGAAAGCTTTATTTATTTATACAAAGTAGCTTCAAACCCTGCTCAAGTTGTTTATTACTCACTTATGTTGCTACGCCTTAAAAGTTGCATGCAATCATGTCCTCCCGGTCGGAGTGTACTCGTACGCGAGGGTTAACATTTCATATGTGAGAGGACATTTTAAGTTTTTCCCTTTTAATACCATCATTTTAATATTGTATTTTTTGGGGGCATCAAACCCAAAAGATTATACAGGTTGTCTTAGACGTAAAATGAATCATATTTTTCGTTAATTTCTTCACTTTTCAGGTACTTTTCTTATAGTTTTTTACTGTACACCATTCTTCCCTTTTTAAAGAATATAAAAAGGCTTAGAATTTTTTCTTTAGGTTATTTATGCATTTTATGATTAGATTACTTTGTCGAATCGTTTTAGTACAGTTATAATATTATTTTATATCGGTGTAAACTTTGAAGCAACAAACTTTCCAAGTAGTCCACCGAATTATAAACGATAATAAAAGAGCTTTTCTATCGCGATCGATGTTTGGTTATATTTTTTTGTAATAAAATTACGAAATCTTAACCAGAAATATCTAATAGCCGGTGTTAAAAAAAGTTTTGTATTAATTACGTTAAGAAAGGTATTTCCGAATTTCGTCTTTCATTAGGAAAGGTATTTCCTCTTTCTTTGTTTCGATTTTGAAATATTTTTCGTTATTCGTTTTTTTTTTTTTTTTTTAATTAAATTTGTGAATTCATTTATTAATTTAACGAAAGATTATTTAACAACTATATTTAATTTTTTATACTTTGAGTTATAGTACCAGGATAATGTAATGTGGAATTAACTTATCGATATTCGTACTTAACTGCAACTCTGCCTACCGTAATACTGAAACTTCTATCTATATAAATAAAATACTGATATAAATTATACGATCATTAAATTTTTATCTAATTAAAATTATTTACGTTATTTTTTCTTATTGTGTAATTTTGTAGTTTCAATTTTTTTCAAGTATGGTATTCCATCATTCTAGGCAATAAAGGTCGATCCGTAAACGTTTTATTGACCCTGGTTTTATCGCTTAACTTGGCTCTTCTTAACAACTGAAACAACCTACTTGGTTTTATTATGTTGGTATTGTACTAACACACACACTATTTGTGTACATCAACTGGTGTATTAGTATGTCCTGTTGTTATGCCCACAAGAACTGGTTTTTGTTTAATCCTAGATTCAGTCATACACGCAGTAAGGAAGTTAAACTGAGGAACAAATAAAGAAAGTTTATATTTAAATATGATTCTTTTTTTTTTAATGACCTTTACACAATATTAAGCACTTATTCTTTTATGTAAATATTGTAGTTCCGGAAAATAGATCGGTGAGATTGGTTTTTTAAAGGGAAAATCTTTATTGGTTTTGTTGCTGTTGCTAAACTGATGATGTTTAGGAGTTTCCGTGCAAAATTTCTTGTTTTCCACCTACTTAATAATACCCTTTAATCTGTTAGTTACTAATAATGCTCGTCCACGACTATAGCTGAGCAGACTGATGAAAAATCGAACGTCCTGGTAAACACCTCATAAAATGTTTATTTTTTGCTGAATAAAACTACTATAGTTGAATTAGTCTGTTTTTTTCTCTTGTAAATATTACATTTATTTGTTCGTGTACGGTTTGTTCTAAACATTAATTTTTTTTGCTTGTTGAAACAGTGTGAATCATATCAAGGGTTTATAAGTGTTTTGAAGCAACGTATTTATTGTTTTTTTTTCAAACTACATGTCCCTCAGTTTGACAGAAACTTTTGGCAAATATGCTTGTTAAGAGAGAAAATGTGGGAAAAACAGTTTAATATGCTAGTGTGTTAAATATTGGCTTTAAAGTGATCTACATTTAAATTAACCTTCATGATTTATTTTCTGTTTTAATTTATTATTTTTTTATACCGGTAATTCAAAGAGCGTGATCCAGGTGGTATCTTCGGACTAACGAGACTACTTTCTGGAAAGTGTAGGAGGAGTTGGTGTTATTAGATCCGTCTTCATATTTAGGGTGGTATGAACTTCATTTACAGTCTATATTTATTTTATAAATAATTAATCGCCGGTTGTATTTCTTATTTATCTAATTTCGGCTCATTAATAGATCTTTGTTCTCGTTCGTAACTGTTTTTTTTACGGTATTAGGTAATTGCCGGGTAGTCATAAAGTAGTTGTCCGGTGATGTGGCGTGGTTTTTATAACGGTTGGATTAAAGAGGTAAAGAAAAAAAGCCATAAATTTACTGGTACATTTAAAAAATTTATTAATCATCTTAGGAAGTATTATAGATGTGAAAAAATACATCGCCTTTTAATAATTTGTTATATTAAGTAATGAGCCTTATATTAAATAAATAAATTACTTAAATACAGTTAAAATAAATATTATATTGACCACATATGCGTACAAACTGAACGATCGAGTATTCACGATAGTTATGTCCACGACGAAAGGCAATAATATTTTGCGCCTATTATTATTATTATTATTTAACTGGTCGTAGACATTGCTATTTCTTGACAGGGACAAGTGTGGAACAGAAATTATATTAAAATCGTTAATTACAATTAAATTATTTTTTTAATATAGACTATTTTATAACTTACGCACACCACATTTACACACACATACATAATCGTATTTTCATTCGTTCAGATCATTTTGCATTTTATCAATGTTATTCACTGTCGTTCCACAATTATCCTTGCCCGAGACGTGAAAAATTATCTCCTACCAGTCTTCACACCAAAAAAAAAGCAAACTGCAGAGAAAAAGTAACTATTAATTACTGAGCGTTTGTTTTAAAAAAGTTATCTCTACACTAAATCTTGTTAAAATAAGCGAGCGATACTTTTTTTAATTTAAATTTTTATTCTCTTATTTTTGTAATATATTTGCTAAAATATAATTTTCTAATTTTTAAGTTTCATAATAAATTTAAGTATTTCTTTTGTACTATCTTATTATGATAATTTAGCCTTCATTCCGTAAAATCATATATATATATATATATATATATGACTTTCTTTGTGTAAGAAAAGGGTACATTAAAAAATGATTATTCAATTTTAAACATACCCGTTATCATTATTGTTACTTCTAATTCAGTATGAAAAGTGGCGGAGAATTTATAAAAAAACTATATCTTATTACACTTGTGGAAATTTTAACACACACTTAAAGCTAAATAAATTAAATATCTAAATTATTTACTATTTATTATATTTATATAGTGTATATACTAATATTTATATATAAGACATAACACGCTAAAAGTAGTCCATATTTTGACACTTATCCATTTATTGTGGGTGGCTAATTTTCTCTCTTACTGTCTTGTATGATAGATAAATCGAATTATTATTTATTAAACGATTCAGTCTTAGACGGTTTTTATTCATATCACTTTTTTAAAAGTCATGGAAGCTCTGATTAATTACTTCACTAAAAAAAAAATATATATAAAAATAATAACAACAATTGTTTTCATCGTAAGTGAATTATATTATTTTCTTTTCGTTTTGTCTGTTTTGGTATTACATGATTTATATTTATGGCTGGTTTTGATTTAATTCAACCATACAATGAGATTAATTACTCATATCGATACTTATTTACGTTTTTAAAAACTGAAAAATGTCCACCCTAATCGATATTCAGTCATTAATTCTTATTCTTTTTTTTTTAAATTACGTTAAAATTAAATAAATTAATATTTTAAATTATTTTTTCACTTATACTTACATACAAAAATTACATTACAAATTTTCTTCATGGCAGCTTATTACTTTTAATTTGGAATATAAAACTCGTCGTTTAAAAAGTTATTCGTTTAAACTGTCGTTTTGAATTACCCTAATTGTATTTTTAATAGTGAATGCGTTTATTTCTACATAATTTATTCGTAGGTATGAAATTATTTTCTGAAGCTAATTTTTTAAAATATTCTAAAGTATACATTACTAACGAGTAAGACATAACGTTAATTAATACATAACGTGTATGGTAATTTCATTATTACATATTCGTAATAACGAATATCATCAAAAATATCATTATTATTTTAATGCCTCGATTCCTATTAAAAGAGAAAAGTCTAAAGCATAGTATTATTTAGTGAAAAAATTTATGAAAAATAAAGGTGAAATGGATGTACGTTAATGTTAAGAAACGAATTCTTCATCGGAAAAGTGAAACATCTGGTCTTTAATATATAGGAATAGAGCTCAAAGAATACGTGAAGTAGTCTTCTCCCTTCACCGTATAAAATCTATTAGGATAAGTCCTTAATAATCTGTCCCAAATATTTCTTAATGCCGATGTAACAAACCGATTACCAGGTTTTATTTTTTATAGCGAGCGATAAATAATTTGTAGGTTGTCTTTAATGGAGTTAATAATTTTCCAAACATTTCAGTATGTCGGCATCGCAAAATAATTAAAGTTTACCGGACTATTTATTAAATTCTATTCACAAAAAAACATAAAAGAAAAAGTTTTCCTCATTTTTCGGAGTAAAAAAATGTTAAATACCTGCGCAGTATTATATTAAATTTTATTTATTCATTCCCAAAGTAAAACGAATGTACGGGTCTGTAGGCCGTTTTATCGTAAGAACATTATCTGGAACGTTTGCCTTAGATTATGCGTAATTAATCTTACTAAATACTTTACATTAATTTATGAAAACTGTGAATCCGACATCGACATTCACTCGGCTCGGTCAATCGTGTGCAACTAATTGTTTTTGTCCCGTAGTCTGTTATTCGACAACGTATTAACCTCTTTTTAATTTATTGCCTGTAGAGTGCTGGGATGGGATTGTTCGTTTAATTTTATTTAATTTACGACGCGGTTACTCGCGTTGACTTTCTGACTCGAACGTATTGATACCACCGGCTTTAAATATATGCATCGTTCGTACACATGTCATTTGATGATAGGTTAATAATAAATGTTATTCTTATTATTTAGTGAAGAGAGTTCAGACACTAGTTTGATATCTTACAGTATTCATTTCAGCTTCAGAGCACGTCTCAAAATAACCCGTGCGATTTGTAAATGTTATGTTTTCAAAAAAAAAGAAAAAAAAAGGGATTTTGAGTCGTGCTATAAAGCATTCATGAACACGCTTCGTATA
Organism: Lycorma delicatula; assembly: GCF_047948215.1. NCBI lineage: Eukaryota > Metazoa > Arthropoda > Insecta > Hemiptera > Fulgoridae > Lycorma > Lycorma delicatula. The sequence goes on from NC_134455.1 coordinate 288,150,193, forward strand.
GATTGAGCATTCACGATGGGATGGCAGAGTTAGAATCTCCTGGCGTAACCGGTGTCGTACAGTTTGCATAAGCTATCGGGTACGCTCATACTTAAGCCGTCGTGTAAATGCCTCTTCCTTTGCCAGACGAGGGTCCACGCGACCACTACTGCCAATTGAACGGCCAAAAATACTACTCCTGAAATCACCACTCCTGCCAAGTTGATACATAAACCGGAATCTGATACGTCTTGATGGTGCAGATAAACGGAAGACGATTCCTCTTCCGCTCTGCTCGATTTATTTCTGTTGAAACCGAATTTATCTGTAATTTGAATCGATTGAACTAACAGTAGGTCGTCTCTCGGTGAACTTGAAGTCGCTCGCCTCCTACGCCTACGGCCCAGGCTGTGCACAGATCTCAGTTCTCCTGATGCATCCTCTTGATCGCACTGTACCGGTTCACATGTCGGCATACACGGAGTCACAAGGGCTCTGAATTGAACGACTTCTGACGACGGAAACTTGAATGCGTCAAAATACGACAACAGCACCTGCAAATAAAAGCGTAAATAGTTACTTTTTATATTTTTATTTTCAGGATTGAAGTTTAGTTTTTAATTTTTTAAAAATTTATTTCTAGGATGTTGTTTGAACCATAACACAAGAAAGTTTTTTTTTCCGATCTCCATGGTGGTGAGTGGTAGCGTCTCGGCCTTTCACCCGAAGGTTCCGGGTTCGAATCCGGGTTAGGGATTGCATTTTTCATACGCTACAAATTTCCATTTGGGCTAATGACCAATGACGATAGAAATTGAGCCCATAATCTCATAAAAATAATTTTATATATATATATAAATATGGGTGTGTGTGTGTGTAACTGTATGTACAGTTTATTTTTGTTATACTCTGCATTAAGAATTATAATTAGAATTTTATAATTATAATTGAGTGTGATGGTTGCGGTTACTATTTTATTTTAGATACCGGTTCTAACATATATTTTACTGAGGAGTCTAATCTTACGCCATTTATAATTTTTTTTTATCGTTTTGCTTACTTGTCTTTTAAATATTCTTTTGGGTTAATATTATCAACTTTCTGCTAGCAGGACACAAATTAAAATGGAGTAATTACTTACCGCTTCACAACGGTTAATTTGCACAAACGTGATGCAGATGACCAGTTCGTGTGTTTTATCCGACTAAAATAATTTCATTCAAAACTTTACGTAGTTAAAATTCTCCATTAAACATTTCTATTCAACTCTTAACAAAAATGAAAATCTATATTATATTCTCACTTTTTAATAGTAAAAGGGTGAATAATTATAGTATATTCAAGCGGATTATTCGTGATTTATCGTGAATGGATGTTGACATACGATTCACTACATTATTAGTTTATACTTTATTCAGAGATTCAGTTTTATTTTACTTGGAATAATCCTGAAAAATGTAATGTTTGTTGCTAGTATAATGCACATAGCTTTGTAATAAAAAAAATTCGATTTATTATTAACTCATTCCTTTTAATCTGTTTTAAATATTAAAATGGATCTAAATTTGGATGTCATCCGTAAAGTTACGTAGCTTTTTATGAGAGGTAAGTTTACTGTTCTATGAAATATTTTGTACCGGCCTAATGATTACGAAATTGTGAACTTCTAGGCTAAAACTCACGAGAAACATTTGCGCAGGAGCGCGTAGACATTTTATTACGGGTTTTAAAATAACAAAGTGAAAATGCTAAGTGTTACCTTTCCGGAATCGGCTGATTTATATAGCGGTCCCATAATGAAGTGGTCTGTCGGACATCCGTCTGAATCTATTAAAACAATCTCGCTGGAATCGACGCCGTCCATCGCGACCAAATCCCGGACGAAAATTTCATAAGGGCTATTCTTGTCGAGTATCTCAAAACGTAGAGCGAGCGGATCTCCGACTTCAGCGGACGAAAGAACATCTTCTCCTAATCTGTCTGTGATCTTCATAGCCACATTCGGCGAATCGACGACGACTTCTTCTGTAATCGCCGGTTTAACGTCTCCGTGAACTCCAAGATCGACTTCGTTCGATACGCTCTTGTTCGTTAGATCGTACTGACATGTAACCGCTAATCCCAAATCAGAATCCGTAACTATGGTATCGTGATGTTGAATTACTACATCGTTAAGATATTTTCCCAGACCTTGATGTTTTACGTTGCACTCCACGTTGTCGTAAGCCATATGCAATTCAAACTCTAAGCTTCCTCGAACGTCCTGTACGCAGGAGTTAGGACTGCCCTTGGCGTAAACCTTTCCGCTGAAGAGTTTACTAGTCTTTATCCGAGCGACCATGTCTCCGGCTCTGCAGTCGATAGTAACGTTGTAACAAGCACTTAATTCTTGAGTCGATGCCTCGGGTACATCAAGATAAGCATCCTGTACAGAAATAAATAATGAATAGTTATGTATACTGTTAAAGTAAGCAAATAATATTTGTTTTGTTACATTACTAATAATAATAATAAATAATTAATATTTACTTTCCTATTGCCGCATCCGTAATATTTTTACTATGATTTTTTATTATAAATCATATTTAATTTATTACTGTATTGGCATGATAACGACTTTTTAATTCTCTCATTTAACTTCAACTGTCTAATTTAAATTATTTAAAAAACATAAGAACCAGGCAATTATTGAATTTTATTTTTCATTGTTCATTAAGAGTTAAAATCTGATACCACTGAATTAATCTTTACTTTTTGTAAAAAAAATACAATACGTGATGGAATCTTTTTTTTATCTATGTGTGTTATTCTTTAAAAATAAATAAATACGATGAAAAACACCTTCTGAACCAGTTAAGGCCGTATATAAGGTTTGTATTAAAAAGAAATCGTAAATAATTTACATTTTTTCATACATTTTATTTACGTATATGGCTCGAATCCCAGCCAGGCATGGCATTTTCATACGGTACAAAAATTCTGTTTCCATATTCCCGCTTACAAGCTTCTCTGGTAGATTTTTAAAATATTTATTTACTTAATTTACAACTGTAACTATAACTTTTATATATCAACAGACATCAGATTTGAAAAACTGTATACGATTCCGAACTTTTGGATCTGATTTAGAAACTTTAATTTAGATCTGAACTTTTAAACCCTGATTTAGTGATAAAGTCCCAGAAGCCAGCTTCGTCTAGTTATGGGACTTATCACTAAATCAGGGTTTTGAAATTTATATACAGATTGTGTTATTTTTTCTGTTTGCGAGAGTCGTGAATTATTTACCATTTGTAAACTAAACTTTGTCTACATCAGTGATTCTCAAACTGTGCGTCGCGGCCTCTTCACACGGGCGCCGCGAAGTATTGTAAAAGCTTCATAATTAATTGAACTAAGACATTTATAATTATTAATTTAATGTTAATAAAGTAAAAAACTAATGAAGGTACACGAGTTTTATTTATTTTTATCTCTTACTTACGAGAAATCATACTTTTACTTAGGGTAGGGCGCCATGGGAAATTATTAATTGAAAAAGGGCGCCGCGACTCGAAAAAGTTTGGGAACCACTGGTCTACATTGCAAAATGTTAACGGTTTGGAACCGAATGAAAGCTTAAAAACATTTACAATTTGGAAAATCCTCGTTTAAGGTCCCCACAAGAGATTTTGAAAAACATTTCGATAATGAAAATCACTACGTCCTAAAAAGAGTTTCGAGTTTCTGAAGTATTTTTAAATTTGTAAAACTTAAATATAGATTATAACATTACTTCTAAATAGTATATTTGTTTACGGGACGTCGAGTTTAGATGGTTTTAACCCTAAAAGTTATTAAACATTCGGTGTATTCCTGATTTAATATTTCTATAGATACCATTAAACGTCCAAAAAAGATAGGTATCAAGAAAGCGTCAGTAGCTAATTACAGGTTAAAAATGACTAACGTACGGATCGTCGGATATTAACCATCGGGTCTCCTTACTCTCGATACGGTACCGTTGACGTAATCGTAGTTGAAACTCATGATCGCAGCCGACTATGTAATGCGTATAAACATGTTTATAATTGATTGAAGAGTAAAAAGGTCATCGTATGACGCTTTCCATCTCGTTCACAACATGCAGAGGCTGTTGTCGCATCGCTAGTTGTGCCAAAAAAGAAACGTTTTGGGTGGAAAAAGAATACTTTTTTAGCATCGGTTAAGGCGTTCCTGTCCGAAAATCATTTTTCTTTCTGGACTCAAGCTAACGATAATTTACATTTGAATAGGGTGGTACTATGATTTTCTACCGTATTAGTCACAATTTAAGTGTTAAAATATAGGTATGTACTGTATAGTCAAGCTCGTCTATCGTGAAAATGATATATTTCGATGACAGGGTAAATATATACGCTTAATAATTCAGAAACTTTACCTGAATATCAGAAAGTGTAGCTCTGGAATGATGGCTTAACCGGCAAACAAGATCTCCTGTGTCTCCGTAGTCGTACGAGTGGCAACGGTAGGGTGAATTGAGGCAAAGTTCCCTACACTCTTCTGCAGAGTCCACTTCTTGGTATACAGAGTCTACGGTCTTGAGAATCCTTCCCGATAATTTTTTGAACTGACAGAGTTTAATCGGTTCTTCGACGCAATTATTTTCTAAGTAGTCGTAACCGGGTGCCGCTTCAAATCCTCCTGAACCCGCCACGGTTAATCGATCCATATCGGACAGTTCACATTCCCCGCTAGCGTTGTTGTAATTGGCAGACCTATGCAAAACAAAAATATTTATCGTTCAGATTTCATACCCTTTTAATGTTAAAATAACTAATATCTATCTATTTTTAAAAAATCTAAACACTTATAAAATAGTTACAGGAAACAATAAATAGACTTATATAATAGGTATTCTAGAGAATATAGAATGAAGTGTGTAGACACAAAATTTAGACTTAATATTTTTCTACAAACAAGTTTGTAGTTCAAAGATAAGTAACACGCGTACTCATCCGCGCGGGAAATCGTTTGAAATTTCTTTCCTTTTTTTAAATAACTTACATATCTCGGTTTTGTTCAGTTGTAGTTGTAATATATAACGGAATCTTATGATCGTTTTATTACTATAATTATCACGATAAATAGTAAGATAATTAGTTTTTTCTCCTGAACTTAGTAATAACATTGAGATAATATAAAATCCTTTGTATTTTAGTGCATGCTTTATTCTAAACGCCAAAATATTGCACTATTAGAAGATCAGACACGATTCATAATATATAAATAATTGATTGCATGAAGACGATATCGATGATTCTTTATCTGTTGTAGATGTACCTCCTTTAGTAGAATGGATGTTGTACTCTAGACCGACTTAACTGTTATTATAGGCCGTCTTAATTCTCTGCTGAACGATACCGAGAAGTATCGGATAGGAAATTTTTTGCCGGTTTTATTGTAAATGTACAGTTAAATTTCATCTGATGCACGTTTGTTTGTAAAGCATTGAAAGTGTAAATATTATTTCTTCGCAAATACTATTTAGTTTTGCTCGAGGAAGTAAATAAAAATCGTTACTGTGTAAGATATACTACTCGCTTAATTATATCCGCATATAATATCATGTTACCTTTTTTCTTTTCTCTCGGATTAAATATTTATTTAATCTTTTGTTTAAAAATTGGACGTTACGATACTTTCTAATTTCACAGTATGCGCAGTTTTAAAATTAATATAGATAGATAGTAATGTTTTAGCATTTTATTAAACGGAATTAATCGATCTTATATTACAAATGTACATTATAAGGCTATACGACTGTACATTTTGAAATGTTAAGTATTGTAACATAAAACTTGTAATTAATTTTAATTATATATATATATAGATAGATACACACACGGACTGATTTTTATATGTAATGAATACTTAGGGTTCAGGCAGTTGTAAAAAGTAAAAAGATACCTCTTTTTCTACGGTGCATCCTTAAAACTCTTGTATTTTATACTCTGTGGAGATAATAAACTATGGTTTTCTATTATCTGTTCTAAATAAATTTTCAAAAATTTTTTCATTATTTTCTACAAGTTTGTTTCTTTCGTTTTAAAATCATTAAACAGTATCCGATAGATATCGTCTGTCTGATACCCGGTTCACAAATCACTTTTGCTTTTCAAATAGATTAAAACGAAATCGAACAAAACTACATAAATATAGGTATTTGTACAATTTTTTATGATTTTTGTTTGAGACCTTACTGATTCACAGCAGGTAGACGTTGAACTATTATTAATCATTTTAGTCTTAGATCGATCTTTAACTTAACAGTTCCGTTAAAAGAAGCCTAACTATCACATTACATTCATGTATTCCGGCAATATTTAGGTCCGATTAATAATAATATAGTTTAATCCGGTTAGAAGTATCTGTAATGTTAGTTTACCTGATCTTTTTTTCGGGACTCTCCTTCATTTTAATAATTTATTTGTTGCAGCATTTCATTTTTATACGGTGTTATATCGTTAATTAGATTTATTGCAGGATAAAGGGGATTTGGAACTGTTAACTCATGTTTACGAAACTTTAATAACTGTATATGTTGTTAATTATTCAGATACTGGTGATAGAATATTAAAAATATAAAAAGTACTTAGGTGAACTTAAAGAATAAAATAGAAGTTAAATCATAAGTTTGATTTATTTATGAACGAACGTTTATTAAAGATTATATTTACGCCGAAATTGATGAAATAAAAAACACTAAACAAATTTTTAAATTAATTTTAATATTTTGCTAACTAACATCGGTTAAATTTGCTTTTGTTTTATGCAGGAGAAGTTAACTTTTATTGAATTCCTAATGAAAGATGACAGTTTTTTAAATCGGTATATGTGATTTATGACGTAGATAATTTCGGTTTGATTCGGTGCGATGATTAATAATCTTGCATATGAATTCTCGCTGATCTCGACCTCGTATCATTTTTAAAACATACTTTAGAATCTCGTTTAAAAACAGAGAAAGTCGGTACTTAAGATGCGTTTAATAAAAAAAAAGATTTTGATGGCCTTAAATAATCCGTTTGGTTACAGTTAAATCTAATTGTTTAACCGTAAACAATTTTGTACGAACAAACGTAAACAGTTTTGTTCAAAGGTTAAACGTATTTAAACGGGCTGTAATGTAGTCTTCATTGATATAAAACTATTAATATAGTAATAAAAAGACCCTTGTGTGTCTGCGCGGTACGCGTGTGCGCGCACATGTGTTTGTAGGAAACATTTGGCCTTTTATAGCCGTTTAATTTCTGAATTACAACTTCTTAAAAATAGAAGGTCGTAGCTGAGCAATAATGTTTTATTTCTTTCGCTTAAATTAAATATTTCACGATTTAATGACTGGACGTTTTATAGTTCTGAAATTCAGCAAAGAAAAATACACTTTCGACTCATTAACAGCGGCGTTTAATGAAGCTTACGTGTTCAGATTTACCGGTGATGGGCGAGCGGTTGGTCATAGGACAGATGCGGAGGGTGAAGGGGGTTAATGCAGTGGAATACATTAGGAGTAATCGATGTAAAGATGGCAACGGACGTCGGACGGGCGATGGACGATGAGTTAGCTGAGGTACGGGTCTACCGGTCCTCCTGTTGTGTATCTTATATCTACATTTACGACTTCCCACAGAAGAAATCCGCTCGTATTAAGAATTATACAGACGGCGTACAGTTTAAAAACAGGTAAAAAAAAAAAAAAATATTTATCTAGCGTATGGTATCTAGACGCAGTGTTATTTTAAAAGTCAATAGTTTTTACGAAACGTCTCGTATATAATAAAAGTAAAATACATTAACGAGAACCGAGGTGGTAAAGTTAGATATTGTTTTATTATTCTGTGACGGCTGTTAACGGTGTACACTGGTCAAAGTTATTTTTATTCGACGTGAAATGAAAACCTGTTTTGCAAATTGTATACCCGAAGGTAGATAGATATTTATACAACCTTATAAAAAAGAATCATGACGAATACTTATTCCTTGCTTTTAATTAATTTTCTACATTATTTGTAACCGAATGGTTGTTCTTATATGAATTAAATTCCCGTTGTTTTTTGCGTAGTTTCCAAACATAACGCTACTTTTTATACATGTTATTTGTAATTTATCTGTTTTCTGAATGAATACCTTGTTTTACTCGTGTTTTAATTTAATTCAATATTCATGATTTTTTATTTATTTCAACTTAAATAGTGATATAATGAGTTTTCTGCTTGATTTTTACGTAACTATCTTATTTATTATCAAAAGAAATATATGCGGCGGTAGAATACTATGTTATTTTCTTTCTGAAACTACGTGTATTTTAAATTATACTACGTTTTTATCACTTTTGGCGTTATTAACATTTATTTATACCCCTGTCGCAAACAACTTTTACACAGAAGAATTTCTTTGTCAATATAAGTCGTTTGTTAGACCTACCGTAATTTTTTTTATTTAAAGTTCTAAATTCTTTTATTTATAAATTCGCTTAAACCTTGTATCTTCTTGAAAATTATTGTGGTAGGTCGATCGATTACAGTATTTTACTCTCTTAATTTTAACTGTATTTTAAGAAAATATCTTGAGTCTACAGTTCTTTTGTTGGTCAGTTGGAAAATGCTCTTGTTTCACTTCCGTTCGTTATTTCGTCCTGTGGGAAAATCTCTGATTACTTTGCGGCTAACAGATGCATGAAAATGCATCTGTTAGCCGTACTGAGTTATTTTATTTGACCCAGAAACTTACCATTTCTTCTGTACATTACTATTCGGTCACATGCAGAATTGTTTCTAAATATTTTAATTTTTGTCCTATAATAAATAAATATAAAATTGTGATTCAAATATATAACATTTATTTATTACGGGTAATGTGAATAAAAACTAGAAGTTGCTAATACTAGGCTATTTTAAGGTAATTAGATTTTGTTTGAATGAAAAACTAGTTGCGACCAAGCTTAGTATTAGCTTCTTTTTTGCAAATTTCTAGTAACTACTTAAAAAACAAGTAAATAAAAACGGCTTACTTTATTTTAATTTAAGTAACAACTAGATTTTTTTAACTATCACAGAAAGCATGCTTGTTTTTTATTAGTAGCAGCCGTGACGATGTTTTTATTATACGTAACAGGAAAGCGTACGGGGAACGAAGAGAAGTAGATAAGGAGTTGTTACGTTTTGAAAATGAGATAGTCGATTTTTTAACAACTGAATTATTGCCAGAAAAAAATGAAACAAGTGGCGGTGATAGTTCACCCAGACAGCAAAAAGGGTTATTTCCACCGGGTGGCCCTTGGTTACAGTCGGCGTTCATCGTACCACTGTCAGCAAGACAGTAAACTTTTGTAATGGATTGAATTGTTGAAAAATGGGAAAAATAAATACATTTCCTTGTGCTGAAGAGAAATTAATGAGACAAAGCTTCTGTAGCGTTCACGATTTAAGCTATCAAGGGTATTACGGGCTGTACATTGCACTAACATAAAGACAATGACCCCGTTAATATTTGGGGATTTCATTAACAGGAGAGGTTATGCATCAAATAATGTACAAGCGAATTGTGATTCTGAAGAAACGTTTACCAATATAAGTGCTGGGATGGCCTGGTAGATATAAATAAAACAAAAAATTGTGTTCATGATAGAAGATATGGAAACGAGGCTCTGTTAGAGATTTACTTTCTCGGCTAGAAGAAGCAGCTTGTTTACTGGGAGATTTAGGGAACTGTATTTCTCCATGGTTAATAATACCATATATATTTCCTGCGGATAGAGCACAACGACATATTGATTTAACTCACCGTTAGGGGCAGGTCATCATAGAAAGAGATTTTTGACAGTAAAAAACCGTTTCCCGATTCTGAGTAATTTTGTAAGAGTTGCGTGCGAATGACAAAAGGAATCATATATTGCGCTGTTTTTCACATTACGAAGCACCTAAATGATAACCTTGAATTAGTAAACCAAGCTCAATTTGTTGATGAAACTCATCACAACAGTTTGAGAATACATTAACAATCGAAGATGAAAAGAAACGCAACAGCTTGATGGAGTTGCTCATTATGTTGTATAAATTAATGAAAACTCAATTTTTTGAGTTAGTACAGTAATTTTTGTATCGGTAATGATTTTCTTTTGTATTGCAACAAAATTATTAATAAAATGAAAATTACTCTTTCAAAAAATTAGTTTTACAATATACAATACTAGGGTACTTATATTGGAAATGTGTGTGCGTGCGCACATGCACACTGACGATCATGGTGTCACGCATACTGACATTGACGCAAGCATCATTCTTGATAATTTTTTATTTTTTTTATTTTATTGAATGGTTAGATAAAAGGTAGGATTACAGATATATTTATTTCAAATTGTGAAATTTTAAATAATTATTTAATTCGTCAATTTCGACATTGTTTGGTTTGCTTGATCACAAACCTTTTTTAAAAATTATTTTAATTTGCAGCTTTTATTTTTCGATTTTCAGTTTATTTAAATCAATTTGCTGCAAGATTAAATTCACTGGGATTTTGGCAAGGATAAATCTTTTCACTTTCTTCTTTTTTTTTGTAACCATAACTGTTTTAATATTAATTTTTTATTTTTTCTAATTGCCCAATTGACGTGCTTGGTTCTGAATCTGTTATTTCTGAGCTATCTTTCCTTCTACCATTTTCGGATTGAGCACTTTGCAGGGAGGAAGTCGTCTGCTATGTCCTGTATTCCGGTTGACAAAGTTCTCGGGACTTTATAGAATATCGGATTTTCATTTCCATTACTTATTAATTCCAGAAGTTAGTTTTCAACGGTTTCCATTTTTTTTTTATTTCCCGTTGCTTTAATGTCGGGTTTCTTCTGTACAGCAGATTTCATATTATTCCTATATAACATTTTTATTAACTGCACGGTTGTAACCGGTTTACTAAATGCATTCCAGTACAAATCCGTGATTCCGTGATTATTTCCTAGACTTGATTTTTCCCCGGCAACTTAGACTTTTAATTTGCAAATACTATTAATTTCGGATTATAGTTTTACAAACAAATCCCTATCCATCCTTCTGTCTATAACCTCTTCGTTTGAAGAAGACGTCATTTTCAAATTATAAAATATCAACTCACGACACTTCTTTACAGAAAGATGACCAGTGCAGATTTGATATGAAATAAAAATTATTTCTTGTCAAGTAGCAAACAAAGAACATATAGAATGTGTCAGTGTGATCATGTTTGTGTGATTCATCGAAAATGTAGTAACAATTAGGTATAAAGCAGACTTAGTAGTTACTAAGTATAATTAAGTTTTTTCGGGTGATTCTAAATTGAACTAGTTTTAATACGTAGTTTTAACATATTTTTATTCACCTCATTTTGACGACTTGCTAAAACTACTTAAGCTTTAGCAAGTCATAACAAACACTAGTTACTAACCTTTTATTCACTTTTTGAAAATCTTATGTTTGTCGATTTTATTTATTTATTTTTTATTTTCTAATTTTACTAAACGAAGTAAAATAGTTTTGTATTCATAGTCTCGTATTCTTAACCATAAAACTTAAAAAAAAATGTTTTCCTATTTACTTTTATGTTAGTGCTGTATTCATTGTAGCTTAAGCACAAGGTAAGGTTTATAGTCGAACGAAAAGTTTTTGTTAATAATATTGTTGTCTTAATTAAAATGTACGCTACTCGATTGTAAAAGTGACAGTGTGAAGGTCACAAATTTGTAGGATCCTTAATCATAATTTTTTTGTTTTTCAAAATATAAATGAAAGCATAAAAATACTTCTTAAAACATTAACATTATATACATGCTGAAAGGTTTCCGTTCGTGACGTCTATTTCGTCGGTGACTTTGGCCGTACTAACATTCACTCGCTTTTTACGTCTGTAATATTTAAACTGGTTTTTTTTTGTAGGTCTAGCAGTTGTATTTACAATTAGTGATATGTAAACTGTCTTTATTATATACAAACACTGTAAATCTGTAAATCGTATTACAAAAATAAGATAACTTATCGAAAAACTGTCGCAAAGTTGTACTGATGAATGAAGTAGAGTTTCTACGAGTGAGAATAAAACTACCGTGAAACATTAACGGAGGATATGTGGACATCTGTTAGCTATTTCTCGCCTAGCAGACACTTGCAAATATTAATTGCCGTTCGTTTCAGATTGTAATAAAATAAGGGTTCGACTAACATCATTAAGTATCTTACGCTTTATTATGTGAATTCAGAGATTCGTTCTAATTTATATGAGACTGTAATAGTTAATGTACAGAAATAAATCGAGTGAAGGAAGTTAGAAATCTCACATTACAGCTAGTAGTTGGTCTTTTGCTTATACCGCTAATTCATTGAGGTCCTGTTACGGGATGTTTTTTATACGTTACGCTTATTGCAGCTTAAATTTTATTTTTTTATTTTATTCAACGGTTAATATTTCCACCATAGAAGAAGATTGAACTTAAAGAAGTCATCGATCCGTTGCAGAATTGATTAAATATGTTAACGAGACAATTTTTTACAGTCGAAAAAATCTCTCGGCCAAGTTTAATAACCTAGTGGAGAAAGTTGTCGCTTTATTATATGTTTTTTCTTAAAAAGTTTTCACTTCTTTCAGTTGTCTGTGTACATAGGATTTAATATATTGTTGCGTGTTCGCGGCTCGATCAGGATATTAAGAATTGACAATTTAAAATGTTTATATAATATCTATGGTTCAAAAACATAAGTAAAACAAGACAAATCAATAATAATGACAATAGTAATAATAATTACTATTATTATTACTATAATAAAGTTGTTTATTATTGCCACTAAGTGACAATAATAAACAACTCTCAACAATAATTAGAATATGACAATAATAAATAAACAAATAATGATCGTAGTAATCACAACGACAGCAACAATAATAATAGTAATAATAATAAATGTCAATAATAATAATAAAAATAAACAGTGATTACGTAACAGAATTTAAAGTAATCGTCAGAATTCAAAGTAGATAAATAATGAAAACCAGGATTCAGTCCCATTGACAAAAGACATTAGAATGACCGCTAGTCTTAACACTTTAACCAGTAGTCTTGTATTAACAACAGTAGTACAATAGGTAAGACAAGTATAAAGTCCTTTCACTGCAAATATCTTTGCTGTTCACAAATTAACTATCCTAACAATTTATGAATGAAATTTAGCACATTATCTCTTTCACGTGGTCCAACAGTAACTCACCGAATCATTTCTCGTTTTCACGTACTATCCACACTGGAATTACTTGTTATGTCACCTTAATGACACCCTAGTGGACGTAATTCACTAAAACTTCGCTTCTTTACTGACCTCCTCGCAATCTGACATCTCGCAGACTGACATCATAAATTCTTGTTTGGACTGATTTCGCAGAACTCTCCCCGCGGATTCACATCTCGCAGACTGGTCTTCTTCGGAGTATTCATACTCCTATCTTCTTTACCTGCCGGACCAAACCCCAATTGAGCGTGAGAACGATCGACCGAGCCGTTTTGTTCCCATGCATTCCTAACCTGGGTCCGGTAACTCTTCTCACGGAAGAATGTCTGTTTAGGTGTGTCATTGAGTAGTATTACAAAAGACGATTGTTACCTTTGCCTTTACTAAAAGGGTTCCTTTTAGCCCCCTTTCTGGATTCTTCCCATTATTATATTTTCTACTAATTTCTTAAGTGGTAGGAATCCGTTACTCAGGTTCGCTATAACGATCTTGTTACAACATTTATGAATACGTGTGTATTTGTTGGCTTTTTGCACTCACTAGTTATTATAATCTGTAATTTAACACGAGATACAAGTCACACTCGGAAGTAAAATATCCGTGTTAAAAATCGGCAAATATCAAACCTAAGACTTAATAAGAAAAACGAGGAGTTAAGTAGTTCCTCTTGTCCTTTTCATCGAGCCGAATATACTGCTGCCCTATAGCATACCTAACTAAATGACATTATGATGAATAAATATTCTTTGCACAAGTATAGGTTTATTTTTATACTTTCATATAAAATTATTACGCAATAATAATGACAACTTTTTTTGCATAAACTTTTGATTTCACGTTATGAATGCGCAAAACCTTTACATTTTGGATATTAATTTTTTTGTGATTCTTATTTTGGCGGGTGTATGTGCGCGCTCTTTCTCTTGTGCTTGCCACTCTTGAAATAATGATAGTTAATTTTTATACATAAAAGTTACTTTTTCAGGAATGAGTCGCATCGATAGGAATCTTACAGTTAATTTTAGATATTTACTCGCTAACGGCATCATTAACTAAACACAAATTATTTATTTGTTGCAACCGTAATTTATTCTTTGTAATCGGTGTAATTTATATTTTTATCGATTAAAATTTATTTACAACGTTATGCATAAATGATACAGTAATTATTTGATTTTAATTTACATTACACGTAAATATGCAAGTATTATGAAGTGAAAAAGAAAGCAGTAATTAATTAAATGTTTTCCTGTTTCAAAAGTGATAAACGAAGCATGTAATTATTGTTGTTTTCCAACGCATAAGCGGAAAATTTTCTGTTGTTCTACTGTGTTATCAGATCCAGTAGACAATGATATTTTCATTATTATTTGACTAGACCGATTCGGATTATACAGAAGCATCTGTTAGTTCTTTCGTCTAAGTGTAACAATTTTTATGTAAATTAGTCAAAAATGACATTATGTCAGAATTATCTTTTTCTGGGTATAATCTCGCTGCGATTTCAAGAAGCTATTTAGCAACGGGTCACTTCTAACTGTGATCAGAAGTAGAATATTTTATATTTGTCTACCAGTAATCGCTAGCATAATATTTACCTCGAATACAAAAACAGCTAACGGCTGGCTGCTGATGAAGTGAGTTGTATTTTTTCAGTTGGATTTCTTGTTTAGTATGAGATGTAACAACGCATCTGTACTCAAAGTTTAAGGTATTAAGAACACGTTGTGAACGTAATTCCAAAGAAATTAGATTTAATATACTTCTTTCTGATAAGTTTGTGTGAAGTAAAGGCGGATGTGAACAATTTTTAATCAGCCGTTTTACTTTTTGAGTTCGAATCGTGTTTGCTGAACACACAGGTCATTTGATGAAACATATTCGAGTCGATAGAAATACACCTTTTTAAGTCTGTTTTATGAGCGTTAATCAAAATATTTATTAAAAATAGCGAGTGAAAATAAATGTCTTTCTTTAAATATATTATAGGTGTATGTAAAAATACTTTTACGATCGCACGTAGTCATTCTTCTTACTTAAAGAAAAATCGTCTGAAGTATACTCACTTTTATTACCGATGAAATATATTTATTTTTATTTTAAAAAAAGGCTAAGTATAATTCAGATATTATACTTCAGAAAGCATTTTTTTTTTTTTAGCTAATATACCGGGTATTAGCGTTAAATTCATTTGTATATTACTAGGTAGGTAGATATGCGAATGTTTCAGAATAAACCTGGAACTTTTTATCCGCTCAGTTATATATACATTTTATACATAGCATGCGCACTGCACAAATATGTATGTAAATTTTATGCTTTCAAAATGAACTGGATTTTTTTACTTATTTATTCAAATGATATGTTTTTTTAAGATGAGAAAAGATTTTTGCTTTTGTATCTTTAGCCTAATTTTTTAGAAAAAATCTTATTTTTTTTAAGTAGATGTGTAATTTTGAACGTTATAATGTGTCCTATGTGCTCCGCTGGTAATTTTAAATTTTAGTCGTGAACATACATGCTTTTATAAATCCGTTTATTTTCATTCTGAAAATAGGTTGACATTTTTTTATATCAAAATTAACGGATTTGTTATAAAACAAAAATAAAATACTGAATAGAGTTCAGCCAATTTTAGATTTACTTTTACAAATTTTTATAATTTGGTGAATTGATTTCAGTTAAATACAGTTCGATAACTTAATTCGTAATTAAACTTTTTATATAAAATTAAGCTTCGTTCCATCAATTAACTCAGTAATATTAACCTATTCGAAAATCACGTGATTGATTTTTTAAGGATTGCGGAAGTTTGTTTCCAAAGATGTTCCCGACATTAAAATATTTTATTTTCTCATTGGTTTGGAAAAATATGAGCGTACAACCTAGAAGAATTAGGCGAAAACAACATGTGTTAAAATAAATTAAGTTGGATGATTTCTTTTCTATCCGTAAAAGCTTGAAAATTAATATTATCACAAAATGATCCTCGAGGTACAAGTGATTTATAAAATTGTGTTTTAAAGTTGAGCAACAAATCATGCTGCGCTAAATTTGTTTATGATCCTTTTTCTCTAACACTCGAGTTTTATTTATGTATATCAGATTACAGAGTAACATCACAGTGACATGAAGTCAACAGTACTCAGCAGAGATGCCAAGGCATCTGTACGCAGTCTGGCGTCTAAATGTACTGGTAAATGTGTAGTCTTCAACAGGCTCAGGCCGACCACTCCTGAGATGTGTGGTTAATTGAAACCCAACCACCAAAGAACACCGGTATCCACGGTATAGGATTCAAATCCATATAAAAGCAACTGCCTTTACAAGGACTTGAACCTTAGAACTCTCGACTTCGAAAATCAGCTGATTTTACGATGACGAGTTTAACTTGATTTTTTTAGTACTCAGTTAGGGATGCGTTTTGTATATGAGGCGATCGTGTTTTTGCCTATTTTAATTCGGGATACTTAAGTCACTAGTACTTGGTTAAATTCGATTTTTGAGTACAAATAATTTTCTTTCCTGATATTTGAATACCAAGATATGTTGTTCACTTTATTTCGGTAATTTTTTGTAGTATCCCGTCTAATATTACTAATATGTTTTTGTTTTAAGCTTATCTTTGCGGGTTTGTATCGCGACGAACTGTGTACACATTATTTCTCTTTTCCGTCCGTAAAACACATCGGCTGCATTTCTTATTGACAATATACATCTTATCACTTTTTATCGATATAATTTTTGTGAAACAATTTACTATACACTTGTAGTATATATTTTACATTAAACGAAGTGTACATTTTATTGTTGAAACAAGTGTGTAGGTCGCGTCAGTTATAAAGTGACTATTCCCATTGTCTTGTCACTTATCTTATATTTTCTTAATGTTTCCGTTTCTAAAGTTTTTTTCTTATTTTAAAAGTAGCTGTTGTTGACCGATTTCCTTATTTCATCGATCTGAAAAATTATTATCTCGATGAAAAAAACTTTTTTTATTTGAGACTCGGTGTAATACATATATATATTTTTTTTATATAAGATAGGTATTTTATTTAAATATAATTTAATGCAGTTTATAATATAAATTTTAGGTTACTGCTGCCACTTAGGAAATGTAGACTAGATTTGTTTATTTTTTTTTTAGTTCATTTAACGATCAGATTCCTTAGAATTTTGACATAACTGCCATCACAGTCCTGTGATGGTAGTTATAGGGTGTTAACCCTATTATGATGTTTGGGAATCGATTAAATTTCGTAAAACGGTTTATTTCGACATATGGCAAATCAAATGTCGGAATAAACGTGTTTATTACGAAATTTGATTTATCATAAATTTATTTTACTACACAATTTATGGATGAATGTATTTTTTTTTTAATGAGCCAGTTTGGAATTTATTTACGACTTGAATTTTTATTATTATATTATTATTAAATAATTATGTATATTTCAGTTTTTTATTGGAATTTATTGTATTGTGTTATTTACCGAAATAATGTTGCTGTTTATTACAACGGCAGCTAAAGTATGCCGTATTTCTTTTAAGTAACATTATTTTAGTTAAATTTTGAAAGTAGAACCTCTTGTGTTCACGGTTAACTCCCGAAGGATAAATCAAATTTACAAGCTTTTGAGTCGCACTAGGTATAGTGTGCAGACTACGATTCAGATATAAATATATTAATTCAAAACTATAATTATTTATCATTTTGACAGCCCTAAAACTATGTTAATAATAATTTCGTAGCTTGTATTGTTTGTGTATTAACTGTAATCTTTTTAAAAATGAGTGATATAAGAACGATTCGCTGTGGATTTTAGTGAGGCTGAAAAATGATTTAATTTTACATCTGGGAATAAAAAATATTGAGTTTACAGCAGCGGACCTACTCGTATATATAATTTGAACTAAATGCAGTAAAAATTTAAATAAACTATGAAATAGAATATTTTAACTTTATTATACCTTCTGTTTATGAAAATAAACCGTAATAAAATTATGACTGATCGGTAGTTAGCGTGCTACCGTCTAAAACGAAAGTTCCTAATTTGATTCCCGTGGTAATTATCTGATTTTATCGTGTAATTTCATTACACACAAATCTTCGGTTTCTATTAGCATCATCTTTAAAAAAAAAATTAAAATAAATAAAGAAGGAATTTTTTGTGATGCAACGACCTATATCTTGTGTCCTGGTGAAAAATTAATGAAAATAGCTTATACTGTAATAATTATACGCGTACCTTTGTAATAACATTTTTCATGGTTTTTCGATATTATTTTTATCTTTATTAATATTATTTCGCCGCAGATAATATTATACTTATAAAATAATTTTTCCTTCCGCCGACTACTGCTCCATCTTCAACATTATAGTAGTTGCTTTTATTACTTTTCATGTTTGGTGATAACGACGTTCCTGTTTTTAAATAATTTTCGGAAAAGCTACCGATTAAAGTCGCACAAGCTTATAAAATATCGATAGTCGAAAAGCAGTTTGTCCAAAAACGTTAAAAACCGGCCGAGGTACATGAGATTGGAACGGCTTATTTGGTATTAATAGAAAATATTTTTACAAGTTTTTGGGCATGCACGCTGGCATAAAATAGAATTTATTTTATGTTGCTTGAAAAATCTGGTCGTATAAGACAAATATCTTTGATCTGAATTTTTAAGTTTTGACTAAAATAAAAATAGATAAATAAAAAAAAATTAATATTAATTATTTTAAATTAATAGCTGCTAATGATTTATAATTGTACATTAATTTCTTTAAACCGGTAAACTTCACCGGTATTTTAATTACTGTCCAGTTATTTCTTCATAATCGTTATAACCTTGAAACGATTTGCTATTATCGATTGCGATTCATATGCGTCAGGTTCCGTTAACAAAAGGTTGTAGGCGATGTGACTCAGTACTTGAGAATTAAAGAATATCAAGTATTTTATGCCAGGCTTACTAAGGAAAGAGTTTCTTGTCGCTTTCTTCACCGACCCGAATATACTGTTACACATGAATACGCGGAGCGCACTGAAATGTACATGATATTTATACGAATGATACCGTCGCATTCTTCACTACAGAGGCTGGAGACACCGCTCTGCGGTGTCCTGTACCTCGATACTTTGCTCGTGTCATCGCCGTAAGAAAGACTAGAATCTAGTGGGTATAAAGAAAAAAATTTAGTTTACGTCTCGAGAACGCTATATATTATACGGCTTGTATCGTCTCTACCCGATAGAGGATGATGATTCATTAAATTTATCATTCATTACCTTTCTGCTTATTTATGAATCAGGAAAGCGCCTTTCAAAAATGTAAAGAACATTAAGCTCTTAACGGTACATTTCGGTTTAATGGTTTTACGACAGATTTTATTTAAAGACTATTTTATTTAAATAAAGATTTTATTTTACGACAAAGTTCTCAATAACTTTGTTTTCTATTTTACATTAGATCGAGATGCAGTCTAAGATAAACGAAAGCTAAAGGTAATAGGAGATAAGTCTCATATCATAAAATAAACCTTTACTTGAATCTGCAGTTCAGATAGTCGTTTATCACGGAATTCGATTGAGAATTATTTAAAATAAACTGCAAATACATAAAAATTTTCTTACATAATTGTAGGCTAAATGTAAATTAGCTGTTACCTCCACGAGCAACTACTATCATATAACCGTAATATTAGAAAATAAATAATCCATTTTAAAATTTGTCATCTCTTAATATTAGTTTGTCGTAAAATAGCTTTAAAACATTTGTACATTTTGGTCTTCTAAATAAGGTAAGTTTTACATTTGCATAATTAAAATTAATTGTATTAAATATTCATTAGCCTTCGTTCTTGGCGTTACAGCCTTCCATGGACTTTGACCTCCATCAAGATTCACCTCAGTTTCTGTATTATTTTACACCGCACTCCGTGATACTTATTTTTCTAAGACCATGGAGTATATCTTCCAGCATTTTTTTGTGGTCTGCTATAAATCTTCTATGCCCTGATTCAATTTTCCCTCTCCTCCAGAGATCGGTGTAGGGGAGTATTTTACCTACGGATGAATTCTTTGTATCAGGACCACCATATTTGTATTTTATGTCGAAACGTGATCGGTTCCCTTACCGATAATACAACAGGATCGAGTCGTAACAACTACGCCCTTTTGAAACGCTACGACGTATTCATTACTTCTTTATTTTTGAATAACTACTTCCTAAGACGCCCTCTGTTTTACTCGACCTTCTACTGGATTCCTTGGATTAACAGGGGTGCGTCTTGCATTTTAGGAGTTGGAGTCAGAGAAGTGTATGAATTTTTACGTTGTATAGTAAAAATTTATTTTATATTTATATTCGTTCGTAAAATAAATAATTTATCGAAAATTTCTGTCACGAATAGATATTTGTTTCGTGACGGATGTAGACATATTTATTAATGAACAGATTTTAAGTTTTAAAATACATGTTCTGTTCTACAATTTTTGAGTTAAATACTTCTAAATAGACATACACTGTAGTTTTTGCTTTTGACTTATATCTGTTTTATAAAAATGTAGAATTTTAAAACATAAAATTGTGTAATCTATTGCGTATGTCAATTACGTATCGTCAGTAAGATGAGGTAGGCGATGCACTCTACTCTTTTGAAGTAATATATGCTTTTAGTTACCTTTTTCTTTATTAATATTACAATTAGGATATTCGAATTTTAATAAAAACTAAAGATATATCTTAATCCGGTAAATATCGTTATCTGGAGACGCGAAAGTCAGTCGATTTATGGTCGTTTACAATGTATCATTGTATAAATAAATTATTATTTAAAATTGACGATACCTTATTATATAAATTTTATACCTATATTAAACCTATACCTTATTATATGAATCTGACTAGTTAATATAAAGAGGATAACCTTTAAACTAGAATCGTTCATTTATTTCTAACAGAACGCAGTAAAACGAAACCATAAGCCACTTCGGTTACCTCCTTATGTAAACCATCGTTTGCTTCGCTTTCTGAAATTATTAGACCATTTGCACGCGCGCGCGTGCGTTTACGCCTATTTAAAACCACTGCACTCTTCTGTTCGTCAGGACTGTTGCATCGTGTCCTTCCCGCACAAAGCATCGGACTGTATTAGGGGGGGTCCTGTCTTTTCCATAAAATGATTTACAATAGTTTATCTTAAGGCGGTGCAGGTTTTAATTTATTTTTGTCGGACATCGAATAGATCACGTAGAATGATGTAGGGTTCCTGGGGTCACGGCATGCTTCCACGCGTATGTACATTTCCAATAGATCTATTATTTGCATGAGCAGAACAATGCACTGTTGATACCGATCTCGTGAGAACCGCCCGGTATGCTGTATCAATCCGAGGTAGGCTTCCATGACATCGCAAAGCCGGCTGTTTTCTGTATCCTGCAATTGTCGGTGTTCAATATTACAAATATTACGTTGAGTGTTATAGACGA
Source organism: Lycorma delicatula (assembly GCF_047948215.1). Taxonomy (NCBI): domain Eukaryota; kingdom Metazoa; phylum Arthropoda; class Insecta; order Hemiptera; family Fulgoridae; genus Lycorma; species Lycorma delicatula. Next base: position 288,171,944 of record NC_134455.1, read on the forward strand.
AATATTACCGTCCTGTGCGTTTATTTTAATGCTCTTTCATTAATTGTTTAACGAGTCTTTCATTCGTTTTACTTCATACGCATACAAAATATGGTTCTATTGAAATCACGAAGTTATTTTGTGATGAACTGTGAATAGAATTTATATTATTTTCTGTAAAAATAGTACATTTTATTCTGTTCGTAGTATATTATTGTGACTTCTCCTAATTAGGGTTAATTATTTTAAATAGTACTTCAGTTTTTTAAGTTTTATTGTTTTTTTTTTTCATTTCAGCAAACTGTAGAATCTATAGGCATTGTTTAGAACGACATTTTTATAACAATTGTTTACTGTTTTTTTAACTGATAACGTTATAAATAATTTAATATTTTCATGTAAATGATCCTACAAATGTCTGATAATTAAAATCATGTATTAACACACGCGTATGGGCGCACATGCACACTCCTGCGCACGTGTTTTATTAACTATACGGGAAGACGTAAAAATAGCACGATTTTATGGTAAATGTGGTTGAAATAAAAAAAAATTACGGATTAATGATTTGAAGGATTAAATCATAAATTTAAAAAGGCAGGAATACTATCTGTAATATCATCGTTCGTTGAATTTTATATAAAATAAATAACCAGGAACTGTTCACTAGATTTATTTTTTAATAACTCTAAAACAGTTAAGAAAAATTTTCGTTAACAGGTTCTGTGAAATAATTTCTTTTTATAGTTCACATAATAATCCCGGTGTATTTTTCTGTAATTAAACTTAGATCTAACCTAAAAATTAGATTAAAAAGAAATTAATGTAGTCTAATAAACTGTATCATTAATGTACTTCGACGCGACTTCATAATTTACGGGTATATCCACTGTTTTTCTGTTTTTAACTTTTAAATTCACGTTATTATTGTACCTAGTAAAAGGAGAGAGCCGATTTTTCGTTACGTGTTTTATCCAGATGTTAACGTTCCTTCGCATGAAAAAAATGCAAGAAGTATTTCTTAATCTGATGGATACGGTAAAAGAACGACATTGACAACAATAACTTCATGTGTTTCTTACAAAATTGGAATTACAAAAGCAGTATATTTATATTTCTTTCATTGTTATTATAACAGTACTCTATATATATATATATATATATATATATATATATTTATTTATTTATTATTAAACATGTGTGTATATATATATATATATATATATATATATATATATCCATATAACTGTGTATATTTTATTTAATCTATTTATTCAGTCTATAAGTATGTTTATTTTATTTTAAGTTTGCAAGAATTGTTACTAAGTTACAACATATTTTATTAAGAAATATGTACTTTGTAAAAGATGAGAATAAAACTATTATTATTATATTATATTACATCAAAATACAGTCGCAATCCTTTAAATGCAGTGCACACAGTAAATATTTTTAACGAGAACTTTTCCCGAAATACGCACGCGTCATTGAATATGTTTTACATATTTTATTTATTTTTATTTTACAACACTTCCTGTAATATGTGATACCGCTAAATGTTCATTTTAAAATTAACGACCTAAATTTTAAAATATTTACTTATAAAACTAGCAACGAGTACGTATCTAGTGTCAATTATGTTTCGCAAAAAAGGGTTCAAAACGCATCTTTTCCTCGTTAGTACTCTTATAACATTTTTGAAATAGACCGAGAGAATAACGTGATCAAATTTTAATTTATTTACTTGCGATCGAGGTTTCACAGAACTTTATATTCCTCGATAATTATAACAATGGATACTATGAAACATTTTAATATGCGATTGTTATATACATATTTCTTTCAGAATTAAATTGTAATTCTGAGTCGAAAATGTTCTACAGGTATTGTGACCCGTAACAAGTGATGTCGTAAACCTATAGGCTTTTACCGTAGTATGTAATTAGAGAAGAAAGTCGATCATGTGAAACAGAAATGTTTTATTCTTGTAGATCAGGCAATAATTTTAAGAATGGAGCTATGACATTGTCTTCTTTTTTTATCTTTATTATATATTATTTAAGATAGTTTAGTGTTTTAAAGCGTTTGCAGAGTTTTATGATAGTGCTTGTTGGATTGTTAATCGTCGTAATTAAAGGTTATTTCAAATGGACAGGAGTTTTCTTGGACCTCACGCAAAAATGGTGTCATTTATTTATTTAAAAGATTTTCGTAGGTGATAGTTATTTATTTAAATTTTATTACATTAATTCACAGTAGTTCATTTTATGATTGATTTTTTTCTGGTGTAATGTTATTTAAATAATTATAAAATCATCCTCCATCATAATGAAAAAAAAAAAAAATTGGATACAAACGCACACATAGTGAGTGAGGGAGAGAGTAGTGATGGAGATAGTGAGGATTGATTTACAATTGACGTAAGATCCGATGATTCTCTCATTCACATAACCGGTTTATGAAGCAATAAATTTTTCATAAAACGATCTTAAGCAGACAAATCAAAACAAATTTATTGAGAAAACTATAAATAAACTTAACATCGATATTCGTTTCGTTAAGAATGCCCCGATTTTTTCGAATTGAATATTTTATAAAAATATCAATTATACAAATTTTACACAGATATAGTTAGATGAAAAAATGTCAAAAATAGATTAATAAAATATATATATATATGTGTGTGTGTAATTATACTTTTTTATAGTTACCGAAGGGTAATAAAATTAAAAATTTTAATGTGGAGAGCGAACGAGAACAGAAGCTTTATCTGAGCGATTCAGAATAGAAAAGTTAAAAACTGCCGGAACATATCATGAGAGAAGAGGTTTGATTTGAGAGTCCTTGAAAGTAAGTAGAAGAGAGGCCGGAAAAAAATTTTGTGGACGTTCTAAAAGGAATTCTATCAGAAATAGGGGAAATAGAGGAGATTCGAAGCAGGTACAGGGACTCTGCCTTGTATTGTCGTACTGTTCGTATGATGATGAGGTAAAAGTATTATCAGTTAAAAGGTTTTTCAAAAGTCGGGGCGGTATCGGGATCAATCACCTACTCGCTTACATTATCGATGTTTTATCCGTATTTGTTTAACAACCCGTCAACTGTTATTCATGTACGATAATAATTTACGTTAACCACGGTTACTCGTTAAATTTCATTACGACATTTTACTTAAATAATAATAAATAAAAATTTGTAAAATAATGTATTCGCCTTAGGATATTGTTGCCATTATTATTTCTCGTATGTTAACAAAATATATTAACCGCATCACTGAGTTCTTGATTAATGACCATTGCGGAAGGTGGATTACTGCATCTCTACTTTTACTGCATTATTTTGTGATTGTTTTTATAAACACAGTCGGTAATAATCGCCGTGATGGATTTATCATTAATTTCCCTTAGAAAATTGCAATCTATTGCTGCATTTTGTACATCGAAAGTTATTTATAATGTTAAACATAAATTTTTGTGTAATAGGGTCTTCTTAACAAATAATAGATTGTGTATTGAAAATTACTTTACTTGAAAAGGTAATTTTTTCTTTCATTTTGTATTTTGTTTTTCCAGTATTATCTTCAGAAGCATAAATAAAAGTAAATTGTTGTAATGCAGATGGTTCTTCGATAGTTTAAAAGTTTATTTTTCTTGAAATTTCAAGAACTTCAAGACTTTAAGGGAAAAATTACTGTTACTTAAAGGAAAAAATTGAACTTATCGCTAGATTCGTGTAGTCACACACAGTGTAATATAAATTATTCACGTTTCAGTTTTATTGTGAGGAATTATTGACATTTAAAATTTATTTAATTCATACCCCTAATAATGATTCTTAACGCTTTATTGAATGTAAAATTTCCGGGTTTTATAAATTTTCATAAAATTGTTAATTAAGATTAACAATTGCCAAAAATAACTTACTAATGGATTATTTTATAATCCGTTACCTTAAGTTAAAATTTACGTTTTACGTTGGCTTGTGAAATTTTAAAAACTTAACAATAATTTCATCTATATGGATAGATTTTTTTAATAATTTTGTTTATGTTATTTCATTACAATCTCTTATTATTAAAAGTTTTTTTCATGACGATTGTTGACAACTGATTTTGAAATGGGTACGCGTGGAAGGAGGATGAATAAATTAGGATGAGTTCATTTAATATATCCTTAATTAGCCAAAACAATTATCGAAGTATTTTTTTGTTATGCCGTAATTTCGAATCGAGCAAATTCTGTTTGGGTTCTGACGTTTTTACATCGCATAAGTAAGGTAATGGAATTAAATAAAGTTGTTTTTGTGGCGAAATTCGCGTGAAATAGGACCTTACCTTAAAATAAGTGTGACAGAACGTGCTCTTCAGTAATTTATACATCGAAGCCTCTTTAAAATTTTTCTACTGTTATTTTAAGTTAATTTTAGTGGGCGTACTGTATAGGTTTATAATTTTATAAACAAGAGTAATGTATGTTTTTATCATATTTTATTTAGGTATTGTCCAAATATTATTGCAGATTTTTCTTTTTTTTTTCTAGAGATACTCGTTGGAATGGGGTCATATGACGAGTTCCATTTTCCCTCTTCTTTAGATCATCGTTGTTTTACGCGATTTGTCGCAGTAGATTTCATTTATGTCGTGAAACTCGACCGGCTTACCGAGTTGCTGCAACACCAGAACGCTAGCTTTAGTCGAATAGAGAATGCACCTCTCTCTAATATAACCGTTGCAAAAGATAACGATTTAGTTACTCTACTTTTCTCGGTTTACTAAAACGACGTACTATTCGGTCGCAAATTATATCTTCTTTTAACGAAATTAATCGTAGAATAATACAGTTTTTTATTATGAAACAATACTGTGGTCTTGAACGGTATTCGGTGCATCGATCGTTAGAGGTGTTGTCGGTTCTTGAATTTATTTATGATGACTAGTGGTAAGAAATCCGAAAAAAATATGAATTAAACAGGTTATTCTTCGGAAAATTTAAAAAGTAGTTTACAGAATCGAGTTTTTTACATTACGACTGTTCTCTTTTTACATTATTACTTCCTTGTACGAAGTACTGTGATCGCAAATAATTTCGGTTTGTAGATTTCAACGGAAATATCCTTTTGACTATCTCTGAATCCATTTTGACTAGTTTCTACGTGACGTCTGTACGTACGTATGTACTCGCATAATTCAAAAACGATTAGTCGTAGGATGTTGAAATTTTGGATTTAGGACTGCTGTAACATTTATTTGTACACCTCCCCTTTTGATTGCAATCGATTGAACCAAAAGTACCCAAAATCCAAAACAATTTTGATTTTTGATTTTTCTTAACTGTAGTACTAAGCTCTCATTGAGAGCTTTTCAACGATATTATAAGTAGTACTTATATCATTATAGTACATTATCATTGGTTCCAGAGTTATAGTCAAATAAAAATCTAATTAATGAAATATTTGGGCAAGACACATCGTTTCGAATCAGACGTCATGTGCTTTTTTTTATTAATTTAAATGTTGATTTGCTAATAATTATTAACCTCTGATTGTAAAAAGAGTTTTACGATAAATAATAATTCAATAACAATAAAAAAAATATGAAAAATATCAGAAGTTATTAATGAAATAAAAGTTGTACTTTTCATTTTAAAAATGCATTTATGTAATTTAACAGGCGTACAAGGTGTGGTGTCCTCATCCGATTGTTTAGTTTACAAAAAATTAGTCTGATTAAGTTTATAAAATATGTTTTGGATTTTTTTTGATTGATTTTTTAAATCTTAAAAAATTTAATCTTCCGGTACGAGAAGCCTTTTATTTGAATTTAGTGTGAGACGAAAAAAATTGAATTCAACTTAAAAGTGACTAGTTTTATATATATACTTTAATTACATAAATATAAATATATATACAGTTTTTATATGTATTATAAAAACTGATAATATTAATATTGTCTAGTCGATTAATAGGTGTGCGTTACAAAACCTGTTGAGAATTTGCATTATGAATTTTAAATCTAAATAAAATAATGAAGACATTTCATTTTTTTTTATTCGTAGAACTTTGTAATTTGTTTAATAGCGTAAAAATGTTTTGTACTTGAATCAACTGATGCCATCGATACTCTGTGATTATAAGATCTCCATGATTGGAATTTATGTTTCCGTTTTCCGACGCGCTATGATCTTTGACCGTTGATAAACGCTGCTCCTGGAGAAGACAAAATCGAATTTAATAACCATTATTTTTACATTTCAGATTTGTTTGACTACATTCCAAAACAGCTCTTCTCAATGTGTAATCGTTAAATTTGTATTACTTTTTTTTATTGTAATTTTATAAATCTAAAGTTATAAAAGAAATATTAAATAGACGGTTGATTTTTATCAATATTTCTTTAAACTTTTTTCCTTTTTTATTTTATTTTAAAAACATAATAAAATTGTAACATTTTTTTGTATTTATTATTTTTATATCATTTATTTTTAATTTCAGATTTTTATTATTTTTTAAAGATATTTGACGACTTGTTTTCGGGCAGTATTATTAGTTACTGATAATTAAAATGATAAAACAAGATTCGGGAATGCTTAAGAGCAAGTCAGGCAAAACGTAGATTTTTACAAAGATTACAAGGTTATTAAAAAAAAATTACTGTTAAGTGTTAATATTATTTTTTTTATTTTATGAGGTATATTAATATACTTTTTCTTCCCTAAAACATATTAATATATCAGGGATAACTCAGTCAAAAATAATTATTTGTTACTAACAATATTGTAAAACGCTGTAAAATTTCATAAAAGAATTTTTATCAAAATTCGTATATCAAATAATTAATTATATCTCTTTTTCTATTATAATCGTGATGTCAAAAAGCAGTCTCTCCCTAGTAAAAAATAAATATGAAATAAAATAAGCAAAAATTGTTTATATCGAAAAATATTCTAAGACGTTTATGAAAAACCATCCTCTAATAGAAGCGATTTTTTTATGTTTAATTATGGACGCGCAAGAGTTTTCCTTATTTTATTGTATGGACTATTAACGATTACTTGACTAAATCGTATAGCCTACTACACTAGGAAATAACGCCTTCAAATCTGCGTTAATTTACTAAATCTATTTTCTTTCAACCCCGATCTTTGACTTTCCGTTTTGCTAACACTTACTATAATTTTATTAGCAAGCGCGTGAGAACATCGCGCTCTTAGATAAAGATATTGTAGGATCGATATGACATATGCATGTTAAATGCGTTGCTGCGGTTGCAAACCAGATGTAGGCGGAAACAATGGCGTAGTTTTTCCTCCGACTCTTAATAGCGTTAAATTGAGAGTTATACGTGCGTCTCGGCGAGGCCAGGCCGATCGGTCGGTTTATAGTAGCCGCGGACCGTTTTTAATTTTTTCTTCTCTGAAATGCTTTTTTTTGTATAAGCAATGGAATGCCATCTTTCGTGTGCAATCGGCGTACAGTAGTTCATAAATACAGTTATTTTAATAATTTATTTTTTCGCAGGTCGTACGACAACCTATAACAGAATCGCTTTCAGTTACTTCAGTATATTTTTTGGGTGTTAATTTTTTTAGTCGTTGTATTTTTACGGCTTCAGTACTTAACTAACACTTAAAATGGGCTCTACGGCTGAAATTTAATCTGAGGCTAAGTTTAGTATGTTGTGACGTGTAATTATCATCGGGAACGAATACGTAACGCTAGTACTATAGTACGTTACTATAGTACGATGATTTTAGTCGTTCCTTTTTAATAATTGTTGGAATAATAGTCATTAAAAAACAGAAAGGAATCTATTTTCTCGGATATACATCTACGTAAAGCGATCTACACTTGACAGTATTATAGTACTATATTGTTAAAGTATTATAAAATTCCGCTGTAGATTTATTTTTCAGTTTAAAGTTTTAATTATCGAATGCTTGTAAGCCATTATAAAAAAACGATAGTTCTGATCGTTGATTTTAATTCTTTTGATGACAATTCGGACGGAATACATCTGGACACATGTTTTTCAATTAGAAAGTTTTTCATACCGACAATCAGGATTGACATTCAATATAATGTATCGATCTGTGATTATTTCAAATAAAACCTTTTAGAACCTTAAACGATATTTGTACTGTATTATCATTTGCATATTTTATAAAATTGTTCGTCAAGGATTATAAATTTCGTCGTTAAAGATAAATATAATTAAAGGTTTTAATTGTAAATATTTTCTGTTATTCGATATTTACGTTTAATTTTCTTTCTTTTCGTTTCTGAATACGGATTAATGCGACTAATAGCCCGTATACGATTGGTTTTTTCATCTTCAATTTAATAATAAAAAAAAATAAAATATAAAATAAATAATTAAGAAGAAATTATCAGTAATTAAATTTGGTTAATTTATTTTTTAATTTAATTTATGGCCTTTTGTTTTATTGCTTTTCCGGTCGATCGTCTTTCATCGGGCGATTAAATTTCTTTTAACGATTTTATAGTTTTTTTTTTTTTACTTAAAAATTGAATATTTTTCTAGTATCGTTTTACTTTTCTTTTATTGTGAGATTTTAAATAATGACATTTCGTGACTTCTTGAAATCAGATATTCTTTTTAAATTGTTAGACTAATATTTTGAGTTGTTTCCTAGTTACAGGTCGAGTCGATTCGGTCGAAGCCACCGCGGTGAGTTGTAGAATGCATGTCAGTCCGGTTGTACTAACGACGTAATGTCTTTTGTAAATTGATCTGTACAATTGAAGGCCTACGACCGGCTCGAAATAAAATAATCACGCGGTTCGGTGCGGCCGAGGAGGACTGCGTTCAAAATACAAAATACCGAAAGACAATTATAATACCGAACCGTATATTTAACTGCCGCACGCTCGCTTTACTTTCAGCGTATAAGGCCTTAGTAGCATTTATTATCTTCTATCGACTGGATTTAGTGGGCCATCGTTGTGTCTAATCGTCCCCGTCATTATTACCATTATAATCTTAAGTAATAATACTTTTTTTCCTCAGCACACCTTCCCTTCTGTTTTATCGATTACTCAAACAGCGCGGAGAAGTAATAAGTGTAGCCTAATCGGAACACTCCACCGATTTTTTTTCATTCATATCGGTATTAAACTACTCGTATTTTTATATTTTTTATAAAAGAAGCCAAATGTGAACAAAATGAAAATTAATGAATAGCCATTCTCACTTCATTTTACTACAAAAAGATTTACAGAACAATAAATTAACTTAAAGTGAAATTTCGTATTTTAATAATACGGTACTCTTCTGAAAAAGTAATAATAACAAGGGTGTAAAGACAAGGTCCGTAATGTATGAACGATGGACCAATTTCATTTATTTGTTAATTAACTAATACACGTGTACGTACTTCTGTTCATAAACTGAAATTTAAAAATGTCTAGACTATAATTACCGGCAACAATAATTATACGTTCTTATAAATATTTCCAATTAATTTTACCGTAAATAATGGAAAAGATGTTATGAAAGTAGTTTTTCCAAGTATTTTTTTAAAAGGTCTTATTTAAAAAAAATCTTTAATTGTTGTAGTCCTTACCGAACGAGATCGCAACAGAGACAGGTAGTAGTAGGATTTTTATGTTTTTTACATTTAAAAAATATTTAACAAATTTCATTGTTCACTCAGAAAATTTGTTGAAACGGCTGAATATAGGATATTTCGTAACGAAGAGTAAAATGTTGAATTATTTAAATTATAATATTTCCTATTAAGCTCGTAAATTATGAGGCAGATTACTTCTTAACTGTTCATATTTGAAATTCGTAATTCTTTAGCCGACTTATAACGTCATTTTGAACTTAAATTGCACTGTTTGTATCGTATTAATGCCACCATAAATGTTACTTTATTATGCTGATCAAAAATTATATTTTGTCAGATCAGATTTATTTTTTTTTTTGCTATTGCTGCAATCGGTTATATAAGCAGTGTTCCATTCGACATTAGGATTATAAGTATGTTATTTCACAAAAATAGAGTTTTTCCTTTTTTTCCTGTTTAGCCTCCGGTAATTACCGTTCAGATATTACTTCAGAGGATAAATGAGGATGATATGTGTGATTGTAGTCTTGTACAGTCTCAGTTCGACCATTCTTGAGTTGTGTGGTTAATTGAAACCCAACCACCAAAGAATACCGGTATCCACGATCTAGTATTCAAATCGTATAAAAATAACTGATTTACTAGACAAAAAACTGCTTAACGACTGAGTCACTCTATTCTGAAATTAATTTTTTTCTTCTATTGATCTAGTAGTATAGCTAACATTAATAGTTTATCGATTCAAATTTTTTAAACTTCGTTTTGATATTTTATTGTTACGTACTTGTATATATTTTAGTATATTTTGTCATTCATAAACATTACAAAAAAAAAAGTTAACGTATATTTTAAAATATTAGTATTTTAATAGCCTGCTACAAAAGTCCCCTTTTTACTGTACTTAAAACTTATCTTGATGCTTTACTGTATTTAATTTCAGAATCTAATTCTAATTCAAAAATTTGTTTTCTGTAGCAAACGCTTAATGTCGTGCTTGTAACAAGATGTGTAGTTGTTGCTTCTAAGTTTTGTAAGTTCTAAAGTAAATAATTTTTGCTACTGGCCTTCATTTAAAACATATTACCGCTATGTTTGCTGAATATTCATTGCTATCTTGGTTTTTGCTTGCCCAAATATCTTATGGATTCATTTCTTGTTATAGAATGTTTCCCTTTCTGAATACAGAGAACCTTTACGATACCTTCCCGTGGAAACTTGGTTGAACGATTTAAAATCGGGATACAAAATATAAAAAAAATCAGTCTTTTACTTTAAAAAATTAAGAATTAAAATATTATGTGATATTTTTCCTGAGGAAAATTCAATTTATTCTTTTTATAAAGTCTTACCCTCGTTTGTGATCTATTTGTTTCAGATATCGTGTCGAATAAGACCGGTTTTTTCTCATACAGAATCTAATGTTCTCATCGTTATAGTGTACCGTTGTTTTAGAAAGTATAATCCGATTAATTGTAAATTAATTTTGTAATTTTTTAAATAGTCGGAATAGAACTTTGATTTTGTCTTTTCATTTAAGAATTTTCTAAGTCGGTACATAATTTAAAAAGCGATCCGCAAACTTATTTAAATGAAAGGCAGATATAATTATTTTTTTAAATATTAATTTTTATTTAATTTAAATACGTTGAATAATTAGAATAATCGTTACACCATTTTTTTCCTCGACCGATTTGTTTCATACGACTGTTAGATAATTAGTTTATCTTTCGGCGGTGAGCGCTCACATTCTTGGACAAACATTGACATTTTTGTTTTTTAATCAAAGAAATCGTTCTAAAATTAAGTTAATACAGAGAAAAAAATGAAATCATTTTCCAGTTAAAAAAATTATAGACTGGAATGATCGCACTATAGAAATATCTTTCTACATTCTCGATCAGATAAAGTTTTTGTATAACAGTGTTACAGTGGAAATACAACATATTAGTTATTTAGATTTTTTTTTGTATCAGATTAGTAATACGAATAAGGAAAAATGTGTTTATTTTTATTATTCATCATTTGTTGCAGTGTTATTTTTATGCATTCATAAATAATTATTAATTTACAAGTAATTAATGTTACGTATTATTAACTGATATTACGCTGAGACAGGAAGGAAAGAACTTAACCGTATACGGCGGAAGTTAATTTTCACAGGTGGGAAGAAGCAACTGCTAAGTGCCTTATCAGTGTATTTTAGTAATCTTAAAAAGGGCGCCGACCTTTTAATTGCGTCGTATAATCTATACAATGAATGTATACTTATGCCGATAGCCAGCGGTTTTTTTTATTCTACAAGCCGAATTATTAGAATACGATTAAAACTTATTCCTTATAATTTTTAATTTGGTGTATTTATTACCCATTTTTTGCCGTATTAATTAGGAATAATTTATGTTTATATTTTAAATCGTTAAATATTTGAAACTTAAAATTAAAAAAAAAATTAAATTGTCTATGAGTATATTATATTTAATTCGATTCAGATCGATGTTAAGTAAAATCATTTATTTGCAGAAAGAATAAAAATTAAATCTGTTAACGTCATCATACATGCCGGTTCACAACAGAAACGGTATGTTATCGTAAATGTGCATATATTCTCAAAACCTTTACATGACCACTGACTAATTATTCTGTAAAACAATGAGTATATCAAAGTAGCTAATTAAAAGTGTGTTCTGTTAAATCCTTTTTAAATATATGTAACCAATTGTGCACTTTCGGAACTCTTTTACACTTCCAATTCCTCTTATTCGTACGTATATGACATATGTCGATGCAACAATAGGCGTTGTCATAGTATGAGATAAAATATCATGTTATCTATGTCGTAGTATTTAATCCCCATTTTTGGTTCACCAGATGTGAACAATTGAACAAATATTGTGTTTTATTCGTCTGTGTGTGTGTGCACGTTAGCACGAGTTTTTTTATAAAGTAATAAGAAAGAGGTAAATAAGTAAAACACAATATCTTTAACATAATATTTTAGTATTAACAAAATATGCGTTCCAAATAAGCATTTCTAATTTCGGATGCAAAGGGAGATATCAGTTATAACAGATATAATCAGTATCACAACAGTTATATGAACGTATCATACTGAGATGTTGAAATTTTGCTTTAGAATAAGGGTTGAACATTTTTTAAAATTTAATGAAGAAAAGAATGAAAGGTAAACAAGAATATTTTTTCATTTACTTAAGTCATGTTTAGCTGAGGCAGAAAAATGTATTCTCTCTCTCTCTCTCTCTTTAACTTTTTCATCAATATTTCCAGTTGGTTTTACTTAACATTAGATTAAATTTATCAATTTTTTAAGTATGATAAAAAGTATATAGTGAAAAGTAATATTTAATTATAATAATTAGTTGTAACTTAAGTGTTTGTTATGATGAGAATGTTGTTTTTTTTTTGTCATTAGTAGCGCTAACGATAATAGAAACTACCTTTGCAGCTATAATTTCAAAAATGGTTTTGAGTTTTGCTTCATGACCCGTAGTAAAGTAAATATCTACTACGAAATTGTGACTCCAATATCAAATTTGAACATTGCGATTTACTACCGACGTGCTTATGAGCATTTTCTTGTAAGGTATTTACAACTTATTTTGATTATTTTTTTGTTATGAATCGATAATTTAAATGAGGCGGATATTTACTTTACATATACATTATATACGTTTTATACTTCATCGTAATGCATTAAAAATTCTGAAGATTTATTTGGAATCTTTTTTCTGTTTTTATTTTCCTGATGCCTTCTTCGGAATTCAACATGTGGTCAATCCTGAGGGGGGGTCTTAATATTAACACTATAAGCACCTTGTATAAGGGCGTCTGCGAGGTAATTATGCTATATGCGGCGCCTGTATGGGCGGGTAGACTAAAATTTAAAAGCTATCGGGATATTTTGTTACGGGCTCAACGTCTTATATTGCTAATGGTAACGGGTGGTTACCGTACAATTTCACGGGAAGCGATCTTGGTGATCGCAGGCGTGAACCAATAAACTTGATTGCGTCTGACAGGAAACAGCGTTATGTTGCTAAGAAGTCAGATGAATTGACTTCGGCGAAAATGAAGGAGATAGAAAAGTATGGTGTCTCCCTGTGGCAGGCCATATGGGATGAGACAGAGTGTGGACGTTATACGCATCGTCTTTTCTCTTATGTTGTTGATTTGCGGGACTCCTCTTGGGTACACCCGAACAACTATGTGACGCAATTTCTTTCTGGGCATGACTTTTCGGGACAGACTTCCGAAATTCAGCCTGGCGGACTCTGATATGTATCCGCAATGCGGATTGTTGGACGATGCTTTATCAATGCGGATTGATTGTTGTGTACTTAGCTGAATGACTTTCTAAGAACGAAGAAACTGATTTCTACCTACCCAAAACGTAAAAATGAGTTCGACACACAACGAATCATAAAACGCAACACAATAACACTAACAAAACATAACAATAAAAATAAATAATGTAACATAACAGTAACTTAGCACATACTTAGCGTACTTAGCACATTCATATATAAGATATATGAATGTGCTAAGTATGATTTAATACGCACAGGGACCATTTGTCGGCTTGATATTATCGGGTCGACTCTTGATCTCCATGTTAATTGGAAAAGTCGGGCCGAATGGTTGATCGTAGAAAGTTTTATTATATATTTGGCAAAAGATGGGATCACTGAAGGGGTGTGATGTTCTGCTTGGACTATCCTTCTTTATGTTTTTGTTTAGTTTTATTGTTATTTTGTTTTATGGTTTGTTAAACTGTTGCCGTTTTTGTTTCGGTTTGATTATAGATTTGTTTGTTTTTCGTAAGTTATGTTTTACGTTACTGTTATGTTACATTATTTATTTTTATTGTTATGTTTTGTTAGTGTTATTGTGTTGCGTTTTATGATTCGTTGTGTGTCGAACTCATTTTTACGTTTTGGGTAGGTAGAAATCAGTTTCTTCGTTCTTAGAAAGTCATTCAGTTGTTTGAGACTTGGCTAGATGTGTTTTATTTGGAGTTTATGTTAGTAGGACACCGATGGGAATGTCGCTTGTGGCATTCGCATGGTGGCATCCTGGCTGAGACTTGACTGAAAGATGTCATTGCCGAGGTACTCAAGATGACCTCCGGTAAAGCCCATAAGGGCTAGGTTGTGGTTGGGGATGCGGGTGGAGCATCTCTTCCCCTATGGAGTTAGGATGTTTGTATTTTACCCGGTTAACATTAAAATTTGCTTATCCAATAATTAGTTGATCTATTTCTTCAGTCTAATACTATTAAATAATTTAATTTTATCCGTCAGCTTTATGCAGCTTTATTAAATGTCATAATGTATTATGTGCTGAGTAATTTAGTTTCTAATTTAACGTACTCGGAACGATAATAATCGGTTAGTTATTTTATAATTATTTCTTTTTGTATTGAAATGCCGATTTAATTAAAAATTTAGTGATAAAAAATTAATTTTGTGTTGTTTCTACGTTTTAAATTTTCTAATTGAAATTATTTTCTAAAGGTATAGCGATTTAGATACAGATAAATAAACCGGGTTTATTTTGTTACTGCTCGATTTCTTGTTAATTATAAAACATTCCTAATCTAATATCTATATCGGAAACATGTCACATAAAAATCTGTTACGATAAATTATTCTCTTTCTACGAAATACGTTTATTTGAAGATCTCGTCGAAATAAATATTACACTGAGCTCTAGGAAATTGCAATCTATCCGAGGAAAATAAAAATAATATAATTATTATTTTTAAAATTGATGCATCTCCTAAAATAAATTACTCGTACATAACATCAGATTCACTATTAAATAAACATTTTATTTTTTATATGTAATTAAAAATAATACTAAATCTAGCTAAAGTAAATTAATTGTAAACAGCAAATAAAATAGAGGAATAGTAATAAAATTAAATGAAACGTATAGATGCGATTCAGTGAACTGAAGAAGAGTAATTAAAATTACCATATTTGGATTTGTACAGGCTTATTATGTTTGTTCCGGTTCGATTCATTTATAACTTTAGTTTTTAACGTATTTTATTCTTATATACATTTATTTATTTTAATAAAAAATAATCTGTTCGATTATACTTTTCTTTTTTTTGGTATCGTTAAATAGAATTTTTATGTATTGTATCTATTTGCGTTTTTGATTTAATAATTAATTTTTATTGAGTTCTGAAATTTTACTAGGGTTTGCACAGATTATTGGAAAATATTTTGCGAAATTCTGTTAACTTCAGCAAAATAATACCTCGCTAACGGGATTTTCACCTTTAAAAAAAAATTAGTTGTTATTTATTAAGGTCTGTCGATCGGAAGGTTTTGTTATAATTTTTGTAGAAAACTACTAAAAGCGTCATTTATTAACTGACCAGATAACCGTCTTTTAATGTATTGTGAGTTGTGTGTTCTTTTTTTGGAAACGTGTAAAGTGTCGTTTGAAAAGTTTTTCAAATAAAGATCGTAGAAGGAAAAAAAAAGAAATATATTTAAAATTTAGTATTAAGATATAAATAAAATAGATCGATAGCAGATGATCCAGAATTAATTGATTTGTTTCACGTTATCTGTTGATTTATGGAACTTTAAATATAGTGAAAGAAAAATACATCGCTTCAAACACCGCACTGTTTTTTCCTATCGGAAAAGTATTTTTTTACATGTTCTGTACTGGTATCTTATTAATCTTTTCTTACAGAGTTGTATAAATTGTTAAGCGTTTTATTTCGGGTCGTTCATTTAACGGGTAAGAATTTCTGTGTGTTTATATGCGTGTTTGACGTAAGCTAGAATCATTCGCGACGGTGATTATTAACATAGTAGCTTTAATGCATTCAGAAGTATGTAAATACGAATTCTCGTGTGGGCTACTTGCCGGGCAAGATAAGACGGTATAGTATAGCCGATTCCGTTATGTGTTCACATACTTGAGCGGAGTCGGACTGAACTAAAGAACAACGCATCTCGGTATATAGCTATATAACCGATTTACGTGCTGTACGACATATCTATGATACTAAGATGTATGGTCTGATTAATCTGTGTTACTTTGCTAAGAAAATGCGGCGAAACATTCGTTCGCATTTCTAGATCGAAGTCGAGAATTTACCCCTACGTGTGTTTTTATAATTATTTATTTTATTTATAGCATCTGTTCTACTTATCGGCTCGTATGGCCTTGACCGTTTTGACCTCTGCTAATGCTTTTTAATAACCTACGTTACGTATTTTAGCTAACGCGGATTGATTTTCTGATCGTAGCAAAATAAGAAAACGAAAACTTTTACGGATCCCGCAACGTTTCGATAAATTGATTTTTTGTACCGGTTGATTGTTACACTATTTAGTAAACTTACTAATTATTTTATTGCTTATTCTTTAAATACCTTTGTTTGATCGCAGATAATATTACAAATACCACAGTTTTTGCAAAATAACATGAGTTCAGCTACTTATTTTAGTCGATTAACTTTGATAATTAAATTAATACGGTTAAATCGGATTTTTTTCGTTCATTTATCAATTAGTGATGTAAATTTATTTCTTAGATTTAAGTCTGCGTGAAAATTTTTCAAAATTAATCCAAAATATTTTGGTACGATGACAAAAAAAAATGTTCGGTTGCAGTTATACACAGAGATGAAATCCCCTATGTAAATGAAACATTAATCAAATAAATTTCAGCAGTAAACTGAAAATGTATGATTATTAAGAACTTCTTCCACGGCGTTTAAATAAATTTATTTAAACGGTGAAACGAACCTATTCTTAATATAAATGGGGAATTTTATTTTAAGAAGTGAACCACGACAATTACTCTGATCCTTAGTTTAAATATTTATTTATTTATTTAAGCTATTAAATAGTACGATAATTTTTTTTTGAAATATAACGTTTAAACTATTGATTAATGCTTGACGTATTTAAAATTACTTATTCGTGATAATTTAGGAAGCGAAGAAGGCAATATATTTTTAAAGTTGTGTATTTATTGGCTTTTGGTACCGCCTTACGAAATTTTTATTGTATTCCTTGATACGATTATATTTGAAGGAATTAACGTCCGATGGTGATCTAGCTTACGCACACGCCTAAGATGGTATCTATATACAATATACAGTATACGTACAGACACAAATACACACGCATGCACCGGTCAGCAGCACTCGGAAGATCACGTTGTGGATACCGTATTGTGTACCACAACACGACGTGCTCGCTGTTATTCTGCCGGTATTACCGTGTACAGTGTACCTTGTCAACCGACTAACCGATCATCAGACTCAATCACTAACAAATAATAACCGAAAGTCATAAAATAATGTCAGTAATAATCGTGCAGTACTTTTTTTTTGTATTTTGTTATTGACCTAATTTCTGTTATTTTTTTGATTTCGTAATATAATGTGATTATTACCTGCAGTGTATGGCGGAAGTTATAATACAAAAATTATGTTGCGCTTAATTGTTTTTTATAATACCGCACGTAGACTACTTATTTCAAGATCCGATGCTTTCTTACGCGGATTTAATGGCTTTATATGCGATATATTTCAGTTTATTTTGTCTAGTCGGTAGTAAAAAATTCTAATCTGAAAAATAGTACTCATTATTTCGGATACAAATTTTTATTCCCCACGTATAGCCAGCGTTGTCGGTCTCGAACAGCTCGTTACTCAAATGTAAGACTAGTCATATTCACCGCTAATTCTGTCGTCGTCGTCGGGGCGCTTCGAGGCTACACATCCAACACGGATTCCGGTTAATTAAGTCAAATGTGATGTGTGTAGGTGGTACCGCGCCGTTCTTTCCAGATTCGGCTTATCATGTAGAAAGTCTGATCTGTGTTAAATAGCTACAGTTTTCTCTCGTTTACTCATTTTCACATTCATCCACGATTAATTAAATTTTACTCGTTCGACCGACCGGTTCCTCAAAATACTTTGGTGAGGGTAACACCAACCTACTCTTGGGTCTTTTCGGTATGGACCCTTTACAACGAGGGCTTACACGATTTATTTTTCTGTTATACCGATTAATTTATGCTTACGAGCAACTTACTACCGTGATTTATTCATTACCTTGAAACAAAAGCGAACGGATTGTTTGTCAAGCGTACATTGATTTATTTTAAACTTTGTTCGATTCTATGTACATAATACCGTTAAATTACGGCTAAGTAATGTACGGCTCTTGCGATCCTCAGTATTCATCCTTCTGTAAGGTGAACGTCTTCCTCTGTTTGTGCATTAACAACGTTTTCAGTTTTATTACTTAGTCGCTGAGTTTTTCAAAGGAATTAGCTCCCGGAATACTAGCGTCAATGGCTAAACGTAAACTCAAGCTATGATTCGCCTTGTTGTCTGCTTGAAACAATGTCGTGTTTTTGTTAAGAACAATTACACGGATATTAAGCGGTGACTTGCAATCAGTAGCTGCACGTACCATTTTAGTTTTCTGTCTTTTTTCATTAAAGCTTTCATACTTTTTTCCTTGTTTTTTTTTCCGGTTAATAGAACTAGATAGTAGAAAGATTTTAAGTTTAAAGATCTTTTCAGTCAAACTACATATTTTTTTATTTGTTCAATCGTTCTTATTTATGTTATAATGGTTTGTAAATTTTTGAAAGTTAACTACAATGAAGGATACGTCTCTCCTCTTCGTACACATGTGCGCACGCACTCTCTGATAGTGTGTATATATATATTTATATACACTACTAACGTATAAGTTAAATTTCTTTTTAAATAAGTATGTATTTAACTGTTTTGGAAAGAACAATTCACTGCAACGGGTCGGTTCAGAGAAGTAACGGTCAGTAAGAAAGAATGAAATGTAATTATTTGTTTTGATATGTTTCTTGACGTTTACAACACGTAAGAATTTTAAACGTTAGTAAGTAAAAAAAAAAAAAATCAGGCGTTTCCTTTTAGGGAAATTGCAATTACCTGTTATTTTTAAATTCAGTGAGCAGTTTATCCTCAAAATACATCTACCGTTAGAAAATCTGTAAACAACCTGTACATTTACGGGTATATAGTGAAAGGAGTACAGCGGGCCTATAGTACAATGAAAGGAACACGGTTCGATCGTTGTAAATTTTTTCTGTTAACATAAACTCTTTATTAATAACTATTGTGTATTTATCTCTTTTGACGTATAAAAATGTTCCTGTCAAATTCAGAAACGGTTCTTCATTTTCTTTTAAATACAGCGTGTACATTATTAAATTACAGTGCGATCTGATAATGAATGTAACGGGTAGGCTTGGTATTTCTTCTTTTATCGAAACTTAGATTCTCTCTGACCACAGAAAGTTTAGAACGAGATTACCGGGTTAATGAGGTCGTGGAAATTATCTGCTCGATATTTTGACGTTAAATGTATACCTGATCGTTGTATACTTCTATTTATTACAGGTTAATATTAATAACTACTCTCTCGTAAATTTGTTGTATAAATTCAAGCTTACCCTAATGTAGTTTGCCGAGTCGTGATTTTTCCTAACTTATGTTTATTCACTGTTGTGTTTTTAAATGTATTCCCGTTAGGGCAGTTTTCTTACAGTATCTCGCCGGTGTTTAAAAAATTTTTTTTTTTGCTTTTGTTTTAATAACGAAGGCATTATATTAACAAATTGTACGTTTGTGAGCAGCATTTACGAGTCGTTTCATTTTATGTAACCTATATATACTATTGCTGTGTTCAGACAGTTATTTTCTGTTACTTTATTTTTTCAGTGTTTTTACTTGTTTATTTTTTATTTATTCTTTGTTATTTTAAGATGTAATAAATAGGTAGGCTACATCACAACACTTCAAGTAGCGTGTTAAATTTGTTTGAGATTGTTAGTTGCTATCTGTTGGTTCGATGTAAAAGCTTCTTTTATAATACCTTTTTACACGCGGAAGTTTTATTTTAATAAACTTTAATTCCCGTGATCGGAATCAACGTACGGTAATTAAATATTAACTTTAGTTCTCGGCTCCGTTCGCCTTACATAACCTCGTTCTTATAATAACTGGATCGTTTTGTTTTAGCAGCAGTCCGTCTCCTCTTTAAAACTCGATTGTTATGTGTTTTCTTATTATAAAATACCGGTTTTCATAATGATTGTGTGGACGTTGATTTATGTCTTTTATTTTTTGTCAAGCTTATAGCAGTGTAATTTATTAGTCGTTTGAAAAATATTCTTTTGCATAATTATTTTTTATCAACTAATATTAATAAATTTAAAAATAATATTAAATTATAAGTTTTTTTTATAATTTAAATTAATAATATTAATTATTTTATTAACTAATATACTGCAGATAATCAGAAATTCATTTAACGGTTTATTTATTTAAAATTAATTAATTACATCACCATTTTTATTGTGAACCTATAAAACCTTTCGGTCTGTTGATAATTGTAATCGTTTTAATAATTAAATGCATCTTTATTTTATGATTTGCACGCTTTATTTACTGTTGCATCTTTTTCATATTTATACATTCATTGTAAATGAAATGATTGTTTAAAGAAATAATTAGACCGTTGCAGGGATCGAATGCAAGATAAGATTGATCGATTAAGAAGGTGTCACGTCGACTGTTGAATGACATCACGAGTCAAATTTGATTTAGCGTTTGGAAATTTTAAGATTTTCGCTTTTTTATGAATTCAGAGTTCTGTCATCATTTTTGTTTCAAAATATTATAGAACAGTAATTACTGTCGAATCATCCGTATAAAATAGTTCTTGTCAATTAAGTACGTATGTATATTTGGACGACAATTATCGGGTCTTTCAGAAATACCGATCGTAGTGTAAACGTTTACTTAGAATCCGGTAGCACCGGCAGAATATGCTAGGTTATGAAATACATACTTGTGGCTGGTTCCTCTTACTTCTGGAAGAAATGCCACCATAAAGTCAGTAACCGATTCGTTATACCAAAAAGAAATCAAAATTCATCAGAATTAATAAACTTCCTAATCAGCTAGAAGTACGATCCAAAAGAGTAACAATGTTGTTTATGTATTAACTTATTTTATTTATGTAGACGTGTTCTTTGATAACGCAACTTTACTGTTTTATTTTACTACCGAAACTTTATTACTTAGCTATCTCTCTGAAAAATAAAACCAACAAAACAATTTCTATTCCCGAGTTTTGAGTGGCTATTTTTAATATTTCTGAAACCGTTTAAGCCGATTCGGTAAAATATCAGTTTGTAAAATGCATGTGTAAGAAAATATGTGCCCTCACTGACAACCTTTTTTGCGGTCGGTTTTGCATTACATCAGATGTAACTGACACATTTGAAGTCTTAAGAATACTTGTACATATCTTTTACGTAGTATATTCTATTCGGTTCGATGTTTAATACAGTCACACAGTCGCCCAGACAATTTTGCTGACAGAAAGTTTAAGTATCAATTTTTAATTGCTATTAATAAATTTCGTTATTGTATTTAAATAGATTATTATTATTTCACGAGACACGGGTTTCGACTTGAAAATAAATAAAATTACAAGTACAACATACCAGTGTTGTTAGGAGAACTGAGAAGTGAAGTGGTTTCCCGTTAGGTTTTTTATTATTATACTGTTCCGAAATCCACCGGGTTGGTCTAGTGGTGAACGCGTCTTCGCAAATCAACTGAATTCGAAGTCAAGAGTTCTAAGGTTCAAATCCTAGTAAATGCCGTTACTTTTATACGGATTTGAATACTAGATCGTGGATACCGGTGTTCTTTGTTGGTTGGGTTTCAATTAACCACACTTCTCAGGAACGGTCGATCTGTTTCTTTACAAGACTACACTTAATTTACATTCATATATATCATCCTCTGAAGTAATACCTCACAATGGTTCCGGAGGCTAAATAGAAAAAAGATAGAGAGAGTATACTGTTTCGTATTAGCATACATAGCCTATCAAAGTAAAGGTAGCATTCATCCGTACAACCAATACTTTTGGTCTGTTCTCTGCAGTTTCTGATCTTCTCAAGAATGTAATAATAGCTAAAGGGATGCCGGCTGGTAGCTTTTGTAAATCTAGTGTTTTTACTCGGTTTACAGCCGAAAGAAAGACTGGGTTAAGTAATATTAAACAACGCGTAAATACCTCTTTCTGCTATGAAGCAATATATTTTATTTCGGCATACAATTTTTATATTGAGTAAGGGATAGGTAGCGTAATCTATTTTATATGTATAAATTATTTTTTATTTTCAAATAACAATATATGTTTATTTAAAGACGAATACCTATAGAAATATCATTGGTATTTGATAAACGTAATTTCCGAAAATTGTATTAGAAAAATGTTTTATCTTCCTCAAAATAAGTGTTAGATTCTTATTGGTTTTAATAAATAAATATATATATATATATATCGATTGAAAAATTATGCGGACAATGTATCGCTTTGATATCTTCATTAAACTGTTAAGTACAATTTTGTTGTTATATTATGCGGGTATTCCTATAAATAGGCTAAGTAACTGTTCATTTTTAAATACTGTATCTAAGATATTCTGTTCTGACTTACGAAGGCTAGTTTATCGCTCAGTATTTTTTGAAATATTTTAAAACTGAATTTTTTATGTCTTAGAAAACCAACATTATTTTAGTAAGTGAATTAGTATCGATAAAAACCGCTTCCGGTAACATTTTATTTGCAACTTCATTAATTGTCTGTATCCACGTGCAATTCGATACGAGTTTAGTAATACAATATGATGTTTAATATTTTATTTGTGTGTATGATTAAGTCGATTTGGAATGAGGTTTTAACGGTTCAGTGGTTAGAAGATGCAGAACAGGATTGCTCCATATGTTTTTGTTGTAAATCAAATCTGATTTATAAACAAGAGTAAAATGAATTCGTGATTCACTCCTACTCTATGTCTTAATGATTTAACTTCTGGGCTTAACGGGTAAATTAAAATAGATTCCGACTACAAAACAGTTAATAATGTAATTAGATTTGACTACGATATCTTGAGTCTATATATCGTTCGATTATTGACGATTATAGAGTAGTCATAGGTACGAATCATTGTCGACGTAAAATGTTCCTTTATAACAGTGATTTCCAAACTGTGCGCCGCGGCCTCTTCACAGGCGCGCCGCGAATTATTGTAAGAACTTCATAATTAATTGAACCAAGACATTATTAATTTTATGCTAATAAAGTAAAAAAAAAAAAAATAATAATAATAAAGATACCCGAGTTTTATTTATTTTTATCTCTTACTTACGAGTAGTCATACTTTTACTTAGGGTAAGACGCCATGGAAAAATTGATAAGGGCGCCGCGTCTCAGAAAAGTTTGGGAACCACTGCTTTATAACATTACATATTAAGTTTACGATCTACATGATATTTCATTATTTGTTCTGAATAGAATTACTTTAATTTAGGAATCATTAAACCTTAGGTACAGTAGCTAATTTTTATTTTTATTTTCCTTGAGAAATAACTAATCGATTGTAATTAATGTTCGTTTTATCTCTATAAAAAGATAATGCACGGTCTGCCAGATATTTTTTTCTGAAACAGAATGACCTCTAAATCGGTAAAAACTCGAAATCTTCCGAATATAAGTTATAAAATAACATTTATTTTTAAATGTGTCGAAGTATTATAAATTTTAGATATTTTATTGAACGAGAGGAAGATAAAAACACATACCACCGTTAGAGTGATGAGTGATGAATCTTTTAAAAAAAAATATGATTACAGTTTTGAATTATGGATTGCCTGTTAATAAAAGACTTTTGAATAAAGTGAAGGAAATTCGGTATGAGAGATTGATAAAGCATCAAATTATAAATCTCTTTTAATAGTAATAATAATGATTATTATATTATTATTATAATAATCATAATCATTGATTATTATAATATAATAATATAATCATTATTATTATTACTGTTTACGCACATCGCATGCGCTTGCAGATATATTAGTTATTAGACGTAATACAGAGATACCTGAATATCTGCTTAAATATACGGTTACTAATTTTTAGTGATAAAAATGCTAAGTCTAATCTTTAGGATACTAAATTAGTTTTCATTTAAGTCTCAAAAAATACGGTTAAAACTCATGCTGAGATTTTTTTTGGTTCTTGCAATAATTAAAAATGTTTCAGAGAATTATTAAATCTTTGTTATTTCATTTATTGTAATTATATTATTTTGGGGTACAATCTTCTCTTTTTTAGGTATTGTTCTAGTATATTTTTTTTAAGCCGCTTTAATCAAAGTTTTCGTACTTTTTCCTTAATGTTTCCAGTAAAAGATTAGAACGGTTTCTTTTGTTGTCGATTCCTGACTTTAATTACTTTGTACCACTTAATTAGGCACGGATTCGAATAAATTATTTACCGTATTTATTAATATGAATACGGATTAAATCGTTGTAGTTTATCAAATACAAAAATTTACCTATTTCATATATATTACCCGACACTCTTTGTAATTCTTCTATTATAGATATAAGCCCGATTAAAACATTATTTTTGACCCGAGAAAAAAATCGTTTATACTACTACATTTATTTAATTTGATACTGCGTAATTTCATTAAGAAAAAAGTAAATGTGTTGTCTAACATTTTTTTCTTAAGACGCATAGATATTTCATCGGGTTTTTCCAATAAATATTTTAACCGATCGTTATTACTAGTATTCTTTTGAAGATAAGTAATATGTTCCGTTGATTTGCGGTCATCCTCTTCGCCTGGCTGGCTGCAGCTCAACAATAACTGCTTCGGAATCATCCGGTAGCTGGCTGATATAGTACGTGACAACTCGGCAAAAAAAGGAAAAAAATTAAATTTAATCATCGACCGCAGAAGTCACGCAGCAAAATAAACCGAATACTTTATTTCGGAAATAGCTTCTGTAGTAATAAGCAGTAAAATACTAAGACTTAACGCACAAAATATTATAGATTTGGTATATATTAATAATTTCAGTTTTCTTAATTGGTTTTAGAAAGTTTTCGTAGATAACCATAGGTTTACACGCGTACGTTGATGTATCTTAAGTCATTGTTAATACAGTTTAACTCTTTACTATCCGGTCTCGTGAAAATTCTCTTATTTCTTTTACTTTACGCCCGGAAGACCGGCCGCGGTAGGAATAAAAACTTTTGATTGGTTATATTAGTAATATAACAAAAATTCTCAATACTGGATTACGATTACTATTATAAACGATCATTGCGCAATAAATTAAACAAAAGAAGTTGGGGCCATGATGTTCCACCTTTTCATTTATAATGTATGACATTATAAATGAGAATCTCGAATACTTTACAATGTGTATATATATATATATACAATAGTGTTTGGAATTTCATAAACAGTCGGTTTCGGATTCGAGAAAATATGATAATTAAGTAAATATGATATAATTGTAAAAAATATAATCTATTGTACGTATCTGAAATGAAATGGCACTGGTTGCGTCTTGTGGAAAGACAGAGACAAGATGGATGGACCTAAACAACAGTACGGTATTGACCGTGATTGATGAGTAAAGGTGGACGTAAACCGCTAAGGGTCGGTCGGTTAGTCGATAAAAATCAGTTAGCCGACAGAAATCCAATCCGTTAAACAAAAGACAGGAGGGAATGAATCAGATAAGAAGGAATTTCTGGAATTATGTCGAAGTAGGTGAAAACCAGTCGCAGAAAACTGAAGGAAAGTGTAATCGGTTAAGTTATTTAATTTTTGCCGCCCTTCGTAATGCGAGTGGTAGCGTTTTGGGCTTTCATGTGGAGGTCCCGGGTTCGAATCCCGGTCAGGTATGGCATTTTTAGGCGCTACAAAATTGGCATTTCATTTCATCCTCTAAAGCAATATCTAACGGTGGTCCCGGAGGCTAAAAAAAAGTTATTTAATTTGTCGTGGAATTCATTAATATTTATTAGAAAGAAAAACGAGAAAAAGATGAAGTGAAAATAAACTGCCTCAAAGGAGGAATATCTTTTGTTTATTTAGATAAAAGAAGATTTTAATTATCTGTGAAGGAAATTTTAGTTCTTTTGACAGTTAGTTTCATCGAATAGTCTGATTGTTTACTTCATCAGGGATATAAATTATAGCACTTTTATATATGCAGAAATGTATAAAATTAAATATATGCCGTTAATTTCGTGTTTTTAGTGTGAAATTTTCATTCTGTCGCTTAACAAACGTTTTAGTATATTGAAATATAAATCTCGCTTACCTGCAAGGAAAATCTCTCTCTCCGAGACATAATTCTAGGCAGTCTTGACGTGTAGCTGCTGCATTTTGTTTTCTAGAATATCCTGTAAGTTTGTAATTTTGAACTCGATCAAAGCACCAGGCTCTTTCACAAGGCTTTACTCCTAGACATATCTTCTGCGCGTATATCGTAAATACTGGGAATTGTGATTTGGTTAGAGCTCCTGAAAAAAAAGAAGAGGCGATCCATTAATTTGTAAATTAATGTGTAAGGTACTTACATATACTGTCGATTACAATATATAGTAGCCCAAAATGGTATCGCTAGGTCTTAAAATAAAATCTTAAAACAGATGTTTAAAATAAAATCCGTGTTCAGTTTAAACAGGTAATGTAGGTCTAAACAAATTCATAAATATATTTAAGATTGCTTACAGCTCTAAAGCTGTGTAGTATGGTTGTTGGCCGTTGATTTGCTTTAAGGAAATTTATTTTCAGTTTTTGATAACCTTTTCTGGTTCCAGCAAAAGGCAGGAATTAAATACATATTTTAGTTTCTTGGGATTTCATTTCATTTACTCTTGTAAAAAAAGAAATCGAATTCATCGGGAATTTATTTAAATAAAGTAATAGTTTTAGTTACAGTAGAAATATTTTTTTTAAGGAGTGGGTGAGATTTCCCAGTTTATGGACGACGTCCTGTTACTATTGTGAAAGAATAAACAAAATTACTTAAGTTTTCAAAAACTGAATTAAAGTAGCTACTGAATTAAACTGAATTGGAAGTATTTTTTTGTGGTTTTTTTAATTCAATTATTTAAGAATTATAAAGAATAAGATTTCGTAGTCATAAGTAGGAAGCATTCCTAAATCTTAATCTCTAAAAAAATGTTATGTTTTCTTTAAGAGACTGAATTTTAATAATTAATCTCGCATTATTTTTTTGAAACGTAATTTATTTAGGTAGTTAAAAAATATACGTAACTGTTTGATCTGATATTAATAGTGGTTTATTTTTTTAAAAGTCTTACTGAAATCAAATAAATATAAATATTTTTTATGTTTCATTATTTCGTCATTTTTGGATATTTGTATTATTTATTTTTTATATTTATACATAGTTGCATGAAAATATTCCAAAAATAAATTAAATACTTTCGTGCTCGGTTTTACAGCATCCAGTATAAAAAGTAGAGCTCGGAACCGTTACTCGATGAGAGTTGCGTGGGTAAGTGGACGACGGTTGGCGTTCCTTTCCTGTTTCATATGCAATTTGGATGTGTCCATTCTTTCAGTAAAAAATAAATTAAATCCAAATAAAATTTAAGATCGCTTCGAAATAAATCTGCTTGTATTTATTAAAAACATAATTATGGTATTATAGCTAATGTATTTTGAGAATTTATTTTAGAAATGTTGACTATGCCAGCAGGGAGTTATTTTGTTATTACATTTTCATTATTTTATGGAATTTTTCGTTTGGAATATACGAATGAATGGAATCAAATTTTACGAAAGTTTTTTATGAAAATATAGTTTCTTTTGAGTTGAAGAACGTTCAATTTCATGTGGATTCTCTACTTTAGGCTACGTGTCTTTAACTGAAAAACATCGCCCTAAGGATGAGCTAATCGAGTCTATAACACAATTAATTATTTTCGTGAACAGTTCATCTCGGGACGATAACGTTCTAAGTTTAGAAGTTATATTTTTCACCGTTTTATTTTTAATTCTTTGAAATGTAGGTTAAATTTCAGAAGATAAGGATTAGGTTGAACCGTTTAACCTAATTTGTTAAATATTCAGTGACGTAAAAGGATTGAAATCTAAATGTGTTCCCGCACGCTGTATCGGCGAGCAGTTCTTTCTTTACGCGTTACGTTTATATTCAGTCGATTCCTCACCCGAGCTAAAAGTAGGTAAGGTTTCCATATAAAGCTACTACTTATATTATTTTGCCGGTTTACATTTTGACGATCATAAAAAGTGATCGCAAGTGTTACAGTAAAACATATTAATAGAATCTCTAGGCTCGATAATTCTTTAGAGTCGATAATCGTGTTCTAGGTATTAGTAATTTATTTATTTTTATTTAATAATAACTGCGTGACAAGTGAATTAAGTTATTTATGCTCTCTCATGCGGTAAATTAATTAATGTAAGAGTAATTCGCATAAGAATATTTTATTCGATTATTCTCTTTTTAACTTAAACTGCATACTTTATTTAATTTTTTCACCTAATATTAACAGTTTTAAACAGATGTACCGATGAGTTATAGTTAACTATTGTCGAGTTGTGAACTTATAATTGGATGAAAGGTTAACAAATAATCAATGTGATTGTTTTTTACGGTCAGTTTTGCTAGTTACAGGTTGATATAGGTTATAAAATTGTATGTATCTACTGTGTAAAAAAATCAGATTTGCGAGGGTCATCCAGAACAAGAGCCATTTTAAATAAAAGTCTCAGTAAAAAAGGTTTGGCTGCAAAGAATTAAAAAATAACTCTTGCGCACTTTTGTGCAAGTAGACTAACTTTTCATTATTTTATTTTCTTTCCGTTTGTTCTCCTCAAACACATTCTCAGTTATCATGCCCCTCAAAGTAGGTAACGCTATCTGAATACGCCCAAAAATATTGGTAAAAATAGATTCCACAGATAAAGAAACGTCAACGTTCCAGCTTGTAGCAGCATAACGAACACGCTTTAACTTGCACCGCTCAAGTTTTTCGACCTTAAATTGAGCGTAACTCTAGAACGACTCAACCAATCTTCATCAAATTTTCACACGCACAATTTAGATGCACTACTACAGCATATCTAAATTTCAATGAAATTGATCCAGTAGTTTTGGAGACATATATATATATATATATATATATATATATATATATAATATATATATATATATATATATATATATATCACACACACACACAGACAGACAGACAGACATACATACACACACACGAGTATAATATAAATATAAAAAACTACAATTTAAGTGAATGGTATTTTCATATTCCTCATATCACCAAATGCAAAGAAAATTCATTTTCACTCCCCACTCCTATCATGCGACCGAAAGTAATATCGCACTTTTCTTCGAAAAATCGGTAAAAAAAAAAAATATATAAAAAAATATTTATTCTACTACGTGCAAAATAAATATTTTTTTATAATTATTATTTTTTTTAACAGAACTTTATTCTCTTTATAAATATATTCATATATTTTCAGTTTAAACATTTATTATAACATAACTTTTTTTATTACGCGTTCCGCTGTTAAATAGTCTGCTGCTAATTTTGCCAGTCAGTCAGTGATAGCTTTTCGACATCATCATCGCTTTTAAACCTTTTTTATTCCTAATGTGTACGTTGCAATCTGTTCAACTTCTGAACAATAAGCGAATGCTCCCCACGGCCCGGTGAGACGAGGATGATATGTAAATGAGGTGTAGTCTTTTATTGACTAAAAAAGTGAAAAATGAAACTCATAACAGCCAATTCAGGGTTGTACGGAAGTACTCGTTAAAATATTTAAAGAGCGCTTGAGTTTTTTGTATCGTGTGCAGGCGTGTGGTAACAGTGAAACAGAATAATGGCACTCGACATACTACTCATTCGACATTGCGTGACTTATCGATTAAATTTTACACATACTAAATACCTGAATTTTTACTGTTCTGTTTTTTGTGAAATCAACGAGCGACATCTTTCAGAGAACATTCACGACCTCTTTCCCTGTGCTCAAAGTTACTTGATTTTCCGCGTCTTTAAAGAATTTCTAAGTGACGCTACTAGATCGATTTTATTTTCCGTAATTTTATGACAGATTCGGATTATTTTACTGTGCAAAATATCAGGTAATAAAATTGCTGGGTATTGCGAATACTAAACAATGTTTAAAGTGATCTCCTAATTTTATTTCCATCCAGTTACACCCTGCGATATTGACAAAATTGAGAAAACTGTCTAGTATCTTAATCTTTTAAATTTTTAATTTAAAAAAATCTTGTTCGTTTTTCACAGTATCGGCCTACTTTAAGAATTTCCTTTGATTCATTTTATTATTTCCTTGTTCGAAGTAAAGGTAGTATTGTGTTCGTGAACAATGTCGGTTTTCAGATTTCAACGGAAATATCCATTCTGACCATCCCTGAATCCATTTTGACTAGTTTCGGTGTGACGTCTGTACGTACGTATGTATGTATGGACGTACGTATCTCGCGTAACTCAAAACCGATTAGTCGTAGGATGTTGAAATATTGGATTTATGACTGTTTTAACATCTAGTTGTGCACCTTCCCCTTTTGATTCCAATAGACTGAACCAATAGTGTCCAAAATACCTAAATATTTGAATTATTTACTTTTTCTTAATTGGGAGCTTTTCAACGATATATGATAAGTGGTATTTCCATTGGTTCCAGAGTTATAGTCAAATAAAATTTTAATTAATGAAATATTTGATCTTACAAGGGTAAGGCACATCGTTTCGATTCAGACTTCATCACTTTTTTAACTCTTTTTTTAAAATTTAAATATATTGATTTATTAATAATTTATTAACTTCTGATTTAAAAATTTTTTACGATAAATAATAATTCAATAATAACAATAAAAAAATGAAAAAATATCAGAAGTTATTGATGAAATAAAATTTAATGTCCGTTTCATTTTAAAAAAAATGTGTATATGTAATTTAATAGGCGTACAAGGCCCACATCGGATTTTTATTGTTGGTATTTGTTTTAACTATTTGATTACAGTGTCACAACGGTGAAAAATTAAATTTGAAATTGATTTAGATAGCCTGGCGGCGTTTCGAGAATTAACGACCCAAGTGAGCTGTGGTTTAATGCGGTACGGTTAGGTACTTTATGATTAACAGATGAAGGTGGGTTCGATTACATTGGATGTAATAAATCCTGTGGCCGTTTCTCATACTATCCGATATACGGCGACCCGAACGTATAAGCCTACTAAGTAACGGTATTTTAACGAAGAATTTACAGATAACTTATGTTTTAACTGAACCCTATTAGTATTTCTCATTTAAATTAAATTTCAAACATTTCTCCGAGATTATATTAGCTTTTATAAATGTTTGTGTTGCATTTTTACATAATTTGTGTTGTTATTTATTATTATTTTTAGAATTTGATGTTATTTCACTTATTATCATCTGCAGTTCATAGTAGCGATGAGTTTAATCGAGAATATTTGGTAATAAGCATATCGTTTTAAAATTTTACATTATTAATTTTTTTAAAGAAGAACGTTCAGGATATCTGGTACCGAGATATGAGAGTTTTAAATTAAAATTGTGAAAAATAAATTAACGATTTAAAAAAAGAAATCATAAACTTAATTAAAGTATCTACGAGTATGTTACATTTACGCGGTTGAAGAGAGAAAAAAATCACTGTTCAAGCATTAGCTTGTCAAAAGTTTTAACTCGGCGACATTAGACCGTCCGACTAATTTACTATTTAAAAACTGATAAAAACAATGAATTAATTTTTTTTTAATGATTTATTTGTGTTCTTTTGTAAATAAACCAAATTTTGTGTATTATTCTTTTCAATAATACCTAATTTTAAAACTGAATGTTACAGCGTGGGAAAAATGGCAGCTGACCGGTATTGAACCCAGAACATTCTGTGTCTATATACTAATTACGCTCCGCATAATAATTTTAATTTTAACGCGTAACTCTACGAGTTGAATTTTTTTAAATTTGCTTTTATTTTACAGAATTTATGTTGTATTATATTAAAGTTCCCTTTATGCTATCTTGAAACTCGTTTCTATTGGCAGTTATACTCTTGGAAACTATAAATTCCGGTTTGGTCGGACAATTTTACTGCTAGTAAAATTGAAATCATCGTAATAAAATATTGAACTTATTCATGTTTACAAAACTCACTCCGACTTCAAACCTAGGATGTATTTTCAACATATAATGTTTTTTTAATTTTTTAATTTCTTCTTTAATCCAACTGATGATATATTTTTCAATTTGAAAAATCATTTATATTCATGAGCGACTGTTTATCTTTAACCCATAAATTTTTGAAAAATAGATTATTTTATAAATCTTTTGATCATCATGATGAAATGTGAAAGAAATGTTTTTAAGAAATTAAAATTCACTTTCTAAATGTATGGTGTTATGATTTACAGATCTTTTCAGAACTGTTATTCGGCACTTTATGTTTGGTGTTGAATATGGCGTATCGCTGATTGACCCAGCGCCATCTCCATCACCAACGAATGACTGCACAATAATTCCAAAAAGATCTATCAGAAAGACATTTCCACGAATGTTGAAAGTGTATTGTTTTTTAACCCGAATAAGAATAATGAAATGATATAAAATTAATGTATTACATAATCGTATATCAGATTACTGAAGTAGTTCATCTTGCTGTAAATTAAATACTAACTTCAGACCTAATAACACGGGATTTGTAATAAACTTCATAAATTTCACCAGCGCTAATGCCAGTTACTATTATTAACGTCTATTCCACTTCGTTTATAGTTCTTAAATGAAACAAATATCCTAAAATAATACTTTGTAATTAATGAGATTAAATTTTGTTATTTCAGAGACCTATATTCATTAAAAAAAAAAAAAATCACTAATTGCGAGTGAAGCTTTAGTTTTTGTTTTTGTATGAAATTTTTCACCCTCTTATCATTCCGTTTATGGCCGATTCTTTTCGTGGTGTTTTGTGGAAAGAATCTACTTCTATGGAAGGCAAAACTTAGCGTTCGTTGTCACTAAGTAAAATTCGATCTTAGTTATTTCATCGCAACTCTCGCTATATTTGTCTTAGTAACGGAAGGTTCGTGTCTGTATTATTTATAACAACTTGTTTGCATGTTCTTCTAAATAATTGTCTATTAAGAGAATTAGCGCGAATTCTACTGCCGCAATTTTGCTTTGCTAAATGCTGCTGTTAGCTGTTACGGTCAGACTGGATTCACATATTTATATCGTTGACATTTAAATAGTTCATTGCCTAATTTTATATTCTCTTATTATGAACTTATTATATAATTTTATTAATCGAAAACGCGTAATTTTTTCGTCGAATGTTTGAAAAATTATTTTTATGTGTTACCTTTTTTTTAGAATGATGTTCTTTTATAAAATTCCAACTAAATATGTATTGATATTTATATTTGAAATATGTCTTCTGGGGTGAATAAAATTAATTCTAAAATGATCTCACTTATTTGAAGTATTGAATCCTTCGTAAAAATTACACACTAATTTGCAAGTAATTACGCATTATTTTTTTTTTCTTTTGGATGATTAATTCACCATTTAAACTTCGAAGCTGTTGCATGAGAATACGAAAATGAAATTTTTTAGCGTATGAAAAATGCCATGCCTGATTGGGATTCCAACCCGGAATTTTCGAATGAAAGGCCGAGACGCTACCACTCCGATACGGAGATCGGCCTGCAACTGTAAGCTAATTATTAGTGGTTATTTCTAGATCTTACAATATTAGTCGCGTTGAAAAATCAATTAGTGATTATTAATTTTATTAAAGTAACTCTTCTGTTTTCCTGTCTTTAAATTTGATTGTATTGAATGACATTTGATAACAGAAAACTTTTCCGAATTCAAAATTTGTCATATTTCAAACTTGAATTCAGCTTTTGAATTTTAGAAACTCCTTTATTTCTGGGGGCTAATAGCTTTTTTGTAGGGGGGGGGGAATCATACATGAACATGAAAAATGAAAGTTAAATCATCAGAGATTAAATTATTCGGCTCTCAAAATAAAATTTATTTAACGGTTTGATATATAGCTTTATTTTGACCTAAATTCTTATTAGATTACTACGTCGAGAAAAAATAAAGAAGACTTTTCTTCTACCAATATTAGTATTTTTGTTTTTTGTTTTTACTTCCTTGTACGAAGTAAAGGAACTATTGTGATCGCGAAAAATTTTGGTTTGCAAATTTCAACGGAAATATTGATTTTGACCATCCCTGAATTCATTTTCACTAGTTTCGGCGTGACGTTTGTACGTACGTATGCATGTTTGTATGTTCGTATGTATCTCGCATAACTCAAAAACGATTAACAGTAGGATGTTGAAATTTTGGATTTAGGGCTGTTTTAACCTCTCTTTTTGATTGCACTCGACTGAACCAAAAGTGTCCAAAAAATCCCAAAATCCAAAAAGATTTGGATTTTGGACTTTTTCTTTACTGCAATAATAAGCCCTCATTGAGAGCTTTTCAACAATGTGTTACTTATTTACATTGATTCCAGAGTTATAGCCAAATAAAATTTTAATTAATTAAATATTTTTGATCTCACAAGGGGAAGACACATCGGTTCGAATCAGACTTCGTCTCCTTTTTTACCTTTGTTTTTGGTTTTTATTTATTAATAATTATTAATTTCTGATTGCAAAAAAAGTTTTTCGATGAATAATAAATCAATAATAAAAACTGAAAGAATATCAGAAGTTACTAATGAAATAAAATTTTATGTCTTTTCATTTGAAAAAAAAGTATTATATAATTTAATAGGCGTACAAGGAAGTCATGTGGTGCCCACATTAGATTTTTTTTATAAAAACACTTTGAATTTCCTGTGATTTTATCATGCCATCTAAATTTTATCGAAAAATTTGCGGTCGTTTATATCTAAACCCCTGCTTGTGTGTAAAAGCCGATTTGCAGCCGGCGGCTTCGAAGAATTTGAAATTTATAAAATATATGACTAAAATAATTAAAATTTAGTATATTAAGCGATCGATTACATTTTTAATTGAATTCCACTTATGAAAAATTAATATCACTTATGTTTGAAGTACTCATATGTAAACAATGTAGTGTCAATATTCCTTTTCCGTTATTATGATGCACAGATAAAATGTCACGAATTTACTATTTATAAAGTTAAATTCGACAGTTAAAAATTAAATTTTTATTTTATGTGTAATAGAAATTTAACCGCCCGAATCGAGTGAAAAATCTGAAGATATGTTTATTCAGCGATGACCAATCACCTAAAGGAAAAGATATTGTAAATTCCTCGCATGACTCGGATAAAAAATAAGAAAAGAATAAAAGCCTTTTAAACTGTGTCGATATAGTGTCACTTGAATTACGTAGTTAGGCTATATGGAATTTAAATTTTAAGAAAGTAAAGTATTGTTTATTTTTAGGTAGCGGGAAGTTATTTATTTGTTTATTTTGCGTTCTTGAATTAACGTTTGAATATAGTGTTTAAAAAACCGTGTTTTTTTGCTGGAACGACGGGTGGTCAGTAGTAGAGTTCTGTGACCTTTGCGAACATGTGAGCCAAGAAAGAAAACAGTAGCCGAAGGTTGGTGTTCCTGATAACTGGCCTCTTTTTTTTACGACGTTTGTCTTTGCATGAAGATGACCTTCGTTCGTCGCCTAGTAGTACGGAACGGTTTATGAATGTAATAAAGACTAATTCGAATTTAAAAATATTCTTGAAAGCATTTAATGTAAAATTTTATAGTTTCAAAACTTAGCTTGAAACAATTTTCAAAGCGAATTATGTAATTCGTCCTATTAGTCGCTATCGATATTTATAATTTTTTAATTAAATTCATTTGAACAGCT
This sequence comes from Lycorma delicatula, assembly GCF_047948215.1. Lineage (NCBI taxonomy): Eukaryota > Metazoa > Arthropoda > Insecta > Hemiptera > Fulgoridae > Lycorma > Lycorma delicatula. The sequence continues at coordinate 288,208,395 of NC_134455.1, forward strand.
AAGACATTTGATATCGTAAAACAAAATTATCGATAAAGAAAACTTATTTAAAAATTATTAATGTGTTTGCTTTTTTTCTGAATAGAGAATTATTAGGCAGGCATTAAACAACATAAAATCGAGAAATTGAAATTCCAGGATTATTTATCGACACAAATATTGATTCATTAATTCTATCGTATAAATTTTTAAATAATTGAGTTAATTAATTCTTTATTATTGTTTAATAATAGGGTATTTGTATTAAATCGTTAAAGCATTAATATTTCTTAATAATTTATCATTAATCAGCCAGCTAATTAGACCCGGTTTGTTGGTATATTCGCAATATTGGAAATAAAAAATTCCATCTTATTTAAGACGGATCTAAATGAATTCTAAACATCTATGTAGAGAGAACTTGTAATGGATATTTATATAAGGAATGTATTTGTTTTTTTTATGAAATGTGATAAAATGCTGTAACTCAATTCTCTGCGACGAAAAAAATTTCAATAATACTCTAATTTTTCTTAAAAACAGATCGTTTTATTGAAATAGCTAATAAAACAAATATTTGTGTAAACAGTGTTTTTAAGGATGTCACATGTTATATATTTTATCGATATGAATATCAATGCTGAAAACTATTTTCTTTGATTTTAAAAATACTAAATTTAAATATAGTTTATAGTTTAAATATAGTTTATTTTAGTTTACAATAAAAAATGAAAGTGATTTTTGATACAGAAAAGTGGTTGTGCAATAATTGATATTATATATATATTGAATAATTAAATTTTTTAGTTATGTTCCACTTGAAACCGAGATCTTCGTTTCCTAGTAATCCATCATCAGTTTAATTAAGGCTTTAAAAGCAGTGATTTCTTGTACTTTCCCGTCTAGCGCTATAGCAGTAGAAAAGAAAGGAAAATATTGTAATCGGTTCAATTTGGGCATATGCGGTTTTCACTGGATGTTGACTTTTGACACCTAAGGAACCCAAAAATCCATTACCCAGATGAAAATTTTCAGGATGTTAATGTTCGTATGTACGTGTATATGTTCGGTGTGAGCCTCAAAATCACCTTATATGTCCAGAACTACTGGATCGATTTTGACTGAACTTGGTCAGATTACTTCTGTATAAGGGGCATTGGTACCATTAAATTTTCAACTTAAATGGTCAAGGGGATGACGTTAGAGCAAGGTCAGTATCTCGAGATTTTGCCTAATTAAGGTCTTATTTTTCTTAGTCATATTTGTTAGCAATTAAAAAATAATATTTGCAAAAAAAATATTTTTCAAAATCGCCCGACCACAAAAAATAGCTCTAAGCTAGTGGCTGAGTATACTGCGTCAATAGTACCTCCCGTCACTATAAGGAGCGCTAGTGTCAGCGCTTATACAGCACTGACGTACAGCTGTATAAAAAATATTATATTTAAATAAAATTATAAATTAAGTTGTGTGTGTAAGCCGTGCATCAGAAAAACGTCGCATGACGGGAAAGTCCTATAACTGTGTTACTTGATTTGCAGTTGTGTACCAAACCTTTAGCGTTTTGGGCTTATTGATTTAGCGTAATAAAAGTAATAAGTATGTACAGACTCTTTCCCGTTTTTGTCACGGAGAAAGCTACAATCATCGTTTTTCTCGTTAAAATTTACAGTTTGGTAGCAAACTTTTTTTGTACTGCAGCCTGCTGTAACGCAGGATTTTGCTTTAAAGCTGCGTTTAACCCTGAACTCACTTAACGTTTTGCGTTTTAAAAAGATTTTTTTTAGCAACATAATAAATTATTTACATTGTCGATTTGTAAAAATTTTAATTGTTTATCTGTTGTTCGGTATAAGTTATTTTGATTCGCAAAAACGAACAAAAGACTTTTTTTTACTGCTTTCCGAGCAATAAATCAATAATTTATCACTGAAACATCCTTCTGATTATCGATAGTAATTCTTTCTTGTATACGAAGTGAAAAATGATTAAAATTATCCGCTTTTATTTAATACTACTGGATTCATAGAAACATAAATCATCTATTTCATTAGCCGTGTCGATTTTAGAGAGAGCACTGTAGTTAAGAGACATGTCGTTAAATGTAATACAGGGAATGAAAGGTTCCTTGATTTTCATCAGAAAAACATGCGCCTATAAATTCGTTTGACCGCTTTATAGCAGCTACCTGTCCGTTGGTCTTGGCGAGGCTATTGAACTGGACGTCTTCCAAAATTAGCAAGCTGTACGACTCATTCGTATATAAAATACAGATGACTACTTGACCGGCAGTAGAATCCTCAGGTCAAGGGCGGAAATCGGCCTTGTCACATTCAAACCTCTTTCCCTGTTCAACGCTTGTGAACTCGAACTCACGGATGAATATATCATCGGTTATGAATGAATGCAAAAGCGAAATTTACATTATTCATTTTGTTTTTTCTCCTTAAAGTAGTTAAATTACAACCAATTTATTTTAATAATTTGCTACAAGACAATAATTACACAGCTATTTTAGAATGAAATACAAATTTGTTACTGTAATCGATACAAGGTGTATATAACTAGTCCTTTTTACCTGAGAATTGTCTTTAAATTAATTTGTTTGAGTCATGAGGGTTCGAAATTTTATTCAGAAATATCTGCGGCAAAAAAAATTTTGTTATCCTAAATATATATATATGTGAATCTACAGCATTAATAGTCCGCATTTATAAAAATTTTTTACGAAAATGATTTAAGGTTAATTGAAGGCGAAATGCGCTAGATAAAATTAATTCGGTTTCAGAGAGAGTATGAGCACAAAGGAGGGAAATTTAGTTTACAGATTAATCTTCAGGCATGTTATAGAAAAGTAACTCTAGTTACGCGGCGTTTTAGCAAGTTTACGACAATCAAATTCCTTGTTGAGGGATGGTATGGTATGGAATAAAATGAATATTTTGAAATAATAAGAAAAATCGGTTTAAAAATAGAGAACGATGAGTCGCTTTAACAATTTTAAGAATCGGGTAATTGTGATAACACTGAAAACGAATAAATGCATTCTCCGTTACTGAAAGTAATTAATGTATTTGCATGAAATTAGTCCTCACTGCTTTCGACGGTTACGTAGAAAGAACAGAATTTAAAGAAATATTTGAAGGCACGGTACCGATAAAAAAAAAAAAAAAGGTAAAATAAAATTCTAATGGGTAAGATAAAGTTAACACTCGATGATGTGATAGTTCTTTTAACGGTGACTAATTACTTACAGTTACATTACTAGTAATACAGGTACATTATTAGTAATACGAAAGAAACTAATTCTGAAAATAAAAAGAATGAAACATAAGGAATAAGTTGAAACCGCAAGAGTATAAGTTAAACGTTAAAAAATGAAAATAATACGTTAGAAACTGAAGCGTTTTCACGATCGCAAAGGATAGATATTCAAAGCAGAATTGCACGAGGGAGGAACAATTAAAGTAGAAATGAGATCTGCTGGCAACATAATCGACATAAAAAGCTTTTGAAAATTTAACATTTTGAGTCCAGTATAACGCTTTATGGCAGCAAAAGATGCTACAAAAGAAAAATAAAATATCAAAATGATTGACACTTTATAATGTCGTATCAGAAAAAGGCTAAATATCATGAACTTTAAAATGAAGAAATGTTTCATCAACTAAAAAAAAAAAAACGAGGCTCGTTACAGAATAACCGGTCATTGGTAACAAAAAAAATATTATTTTTTGCTTATATAACGATAGTCATATAGTAAATAATTAAATTTATTTTTGGACAATTCTGTTTTTTTCGTTTTTGTCATCCTTGCCGTAAGGGTTGGTCATATCAAAAATTGTTTCAGACAAATGTTTTAGGTAATCTTTAGAGGACTAACGACCACTTTAAACCGATTCGATGCTGTGCCTATTACGGGAGGTATGATTGTGTCTTCAAAATCCCATTTTTCCATCCCTGGGCCAGTGGTGTGTGATATCAAAAGACTTTACTTAGATAGGTTTTAGACCCTTATCCAAAGAATAGTAGGAAGTTTAAACGAGTTGGATATTTTACTTAATAAGAAAGTTATAGCGATATTTTGTTTTTTCGAAAAAGCCCACCATTTCCATCCACATGGTTCGAAATTTTCCGAAAGTCGAATCATGGTTTCTATTACAATAGGTAGCTTTCTTATGAAATCTACCTAATAACGTAGACCATATATAATCTACGAATATTATTAAAATAATTTATGACTTTTTTTATCTAATTTTTTTTTTCAGAGAAACTTTACGTGGGAATATGAAAATAATGGAAATTTGTAGCATATGAAATATGCCATGTCTTACCGGTATTCGAATCCGGAATCTCTGGATATTTTTTCAAACTTTTTATTACGTTTCCATTTTTGTTTTTTATTGTAAAAAGATCGCTGACAATAATCATTTGAATTCAGGTAATTTTGCTGTTGTTTTTTTTAGTTCTATGCCATATTATTTTTATTCTTTCATAAATGCACAAGCATAATTTATTCTCAATCGTAAAATTGCATTTTGTTCGGATGCTACTCGGGAGCGTATTCATATTATTTCTGTTTCTTTTTTGTGTAATGCTGATATGAATTCATGAACTAATTTTTCGCACCTAAAACATCAAATAAACTTAAACCTTGTGGCGTTCCAGCTGAAATAATAAAACATTCAGATCAACTCGTTTAAGTATTTTACGATTCTGTAGATCGGGTATAAAGACAGTTATTGCTCCTGATTCTTGTTTCCTTGTGATTACAACGACTTTCTAACATAAAATTTAAACATCATCGTAATTATCTGTCTGAATTACTCCTGTCACACAGTTATTGCTTTATTCTCTGAACATGTTTACTTGTTTGCTTTCAAAGAATTACCTGAACTTGTTCGGTGTAGTATCATGCGTACAGAACGTACTTTCCGTTTCTACTCGACTTTCATTGGCTGTAAAAATTATGTACTGTCAACTTATTTTTTTGAAATTAATTAACTATTTCGTTTAAGTATATTATTCCTACACGCTGTTTTATAGACGTGTTTTTGGTTTTGTTTTTTTTTCACATTAAAACGGTAGGAACCCTTATTTAGCGATTCGATTCGTTTTGTTTTTGTTAGTTTATAATCGCTGATTATTTACTAGCTCGATAATATCTTTTAGTCACAAATATTAGTACTTTTTGTTACAAAACATGTTTTGCCGCTTTTAACTTTTTACTTGATTAATTCAGCCTACTTATTATTTATGCGTGGAATTGGACTTATTTATGACTCTTAAATATTCTGGTTATCAGTGATGGTTTCGATTTGGAAAACTGGAAAAAATTATTTGTTGATATAACTGCGACATTTAAATATTTCAATTATTAGCTGGAATTATGAATGCATATTATAAATGTATGCTTTTGTTTCGAATAATGCCTTCTTTATCGTCTGGTTGGGCGTCTTATAGGATTTTCAGTAGAGTGTAGGCTACTTCAAGAAACTACAGTAACCGGTGTGATCCGTTAAGCCGTTTCTAACGATTTTAGATAGACTTACTTCGTTAAAAAGTGTAATTTTATGAAAAGTTTAGGTGACAGTGAATTGTGGACGGGAATATTTCATATTTTCTGCGATCTCCGAGATAGATTTGATCTGTCCGATGCTATCTTTAACTGTTACGCAGAGCTTTTTCTTTCTTTTTACTGTTTATCTCCGGTAATTACCGTTCAGATAATATTTCAGATGATGAGTGAGGATGATGTATGTGTATAAATGAAGTGTAGTCTTGTACAGTCTCAGGTTCGACCATTCCTGAGATGTGTGGTTAATTGAAACCCAACCCCCCAAAGAACACCGGTATCCACGATCTGGTATTCAAATCCGTGTAAAAATAACTGACTATACCAGGACTTGAAAGCAGGAACTCTCGACTTCTAAATCAGATGATTCGGGAAGACGCGTTCACCACTAGACCAACCCGATGGGTTGTTTTGCAGAACTTAGGGAACCTTTATTTTAGGCATACTAAGCTGAGCGTTTTGGGATCGGGTTGTTGGTAGTCATTTTGCTGTGAAAAGTGTACGGCATCGATTACTGTACTTGGAGAAAAAGCGTGAACTCTAGCGTATTCTGATTATCTTTCGAGTTCGTGGCCGGATAGATCCCTGTTATTATTTTGGAACGCAAAATTCGTAAGCTAAATTAAAGTGGATTATGTAAAATGATTAAATAACTATTATTTGATAATGTTGTATGTTTGATCGATGCATGAACGAAATTCGGCTCATTTAATTCTGAACCGATAAAAGACTTTTCTTGGCGGCGTCCTTTATATGCACGACTACACTGTATTTATTCCACACCTGTACGATAATGGGATAATGAGACGAACTTGCTAAGTGAGATACAAAAATGACATCAGCATTCAGTCATTTATAGGTGTAAAGTATTATTACATCAATAAATGTTTATTCAAAGATCTTGTAACAGGTTTAATATTTTTGTCCGTTTTAAAGGACAGTGACGGCTCTTATGCTTTAATCTTTTAAAACATATGTTTAATGTTTTTATTTCCAAGCGCGTGCGAATTTGTAATGATTCTTTGTTTATCTAGTCTTCAGCGTGTATATTCATAAATGTTAAGTGCTGCAATTTGACTTCGATGTTACTTAACGTCGTCGTTTGGGCTGCATTTTTAACTGTTTGTTTAAGAATAAGATTTTTTATAATTGTTGTCTGTGAAATTAAATTTAATACTTTAAATGTCGTTTTTTATAACAGATGTTAAGTGGTTTTTGCACTTACTAAAAAAATTTCATAGGATTTTTTACGTGTCTGTGAGTTGTCATTTTCTCAGTGGTTCTTTCAGAAGATTTGGTAGTGTATGGTAATTAATTAATGCCGAGTTTATTTTTATTTACCGCATTCAAAATTAAGTTTATCTGCTTATTCACCACCACATTTAAAATAAAGTAAAAATAAGATTTTTATTGTAAAAACTTTCAGAGCGTTCTGAACTAGGAAGAGAAATAAGGCGAGGGGTTTGCCTGTTTCAGGCCGCGTTTAATATGATTGTTGAAAATATTATCAAAATACTCCAGAAGAGGATGAAGACATCGGTTTAGGAGGTAAGAAAACAGATTGTATCGGGTTTGCAAATAACATGCTTCTTTTAGTAAGAAGCGCGTGATGATTAAAAAATTTGACAAGTACGGAAGTGGCATTTTGACAATTACAGTTTGAAAATGAATGTTAGGAAAAGGTAATATTGAGGAGACGACACGATAAATACAATATCTGCATAAAAGAAGAAGAAGAATTGAACGAGTAAAACACGTATTTCGATATCTTGATACACTTCTGTCACTTCTGTTATTTCGATGTCTTGATACAGAAGTTGAAACGAAGTGAAAACAAGAATAGCAAATTCATAAGGAAGCATTTAATAAAAAATAATAATTATTAGGTAGTATGATTAGACTTGAAGAAACGTCTAGAACTTTTCAAAGAAGGAAAGCTAAGTGACCGGGACATCACGAGAGGGAAATGGTTGACTAAAACGATATTAGAAGGTGCCAGAAGAGAGGCCAAAATGAGCAAAAATTGTAGACGATGTAAAAGGAAACGGAAACTATCAGGAACTCGAAATACTATCCTGGAATAAAAGAGATCGAATACGGATTCGGTGCAAGGGACGTGCCTTAGGGCGGATAACCGTAATATTATTATTATTTTCTCTTACATCGTATTTATAAGTATTGTAAATAACAAGTGAAGTATTAATGTAGAACAAACATACTCTATAACGATGTTGTATTTTCAAAATTGTTTTATGATTTTTCGTAGTAAAAGTGAACCTAAATTTGTTTATCTGTAATGTAGATGTCGGAAGATATGACTGTAATTCGTATACGTCTTGTCCGTCCTCCGGTATTTTATATTGTAATTGCTCGTTTCATCTTTCACTCGTAGAATATTAGATTTATCACATATATTTGGTCTGTTATGTTTATTTTTAAATTACTGATCCGTTTTAAAATGAGTGGGACTTAACTTTACGCGATTTTAAAGTTAACGCTAGCTGTTTAAAATAAGCTGCACCTACTAGAGAACGATTACTTTGATTAGAAAATTTGATTGTAGAAATGTTTTCCTGTCGATTTTTTTTTTTTTGTAACAAAACGACTCGCTTTTTTTCTTATGATAATTGTTCACTTACTTAATTAAATTCTTCAAAAATGTTTTTCACGGCTTAACTTATACAGTAATTTTTTTTTTGCTTGTTATTAAATTGTGTCATCAAATGTAAATTAGACGGTTGCTTTTAGATACCCGCATTCATTACACAGCTTTTTTTATTTGCTTTCGCTGTTATCAGAGGAAACCGTAATGTGTTTCTGTTAGCATAAATATCGCGTCCATGCAAACATACAAAAGGGCTATTCATAAAGAGGTAGTACGTGTGAGTCATGTGACTTCTACTAAGCCTACAAAACACATGTCGTGGTTTCAGCAGAAAAATTATTAACAAAACTTTAGCAAAAAGATTTTATTATTTATGAGATTCGATTTGGAAAGACTATCAAAACGGTATACGGTGTATATAATGTTTTATGTATAAAAATATTTCTAGAGTTTTACCAGAGTATTTTTACTTATTACATATCAAGAAAAGAATTCTTGAAGAAATACTAGAAAGCGACGTCAGATTAAAGACGATTATTACCATATGGATGTAAGATTTTGTTACTTTAATGTCTCTTACCCTTGCTTTTGTTTGACGTATATACTATCCACTGCTAAATTGCCGTTTTTTAAACTAACAAATTTAATCGTGGTTTTATTTAACTCTGTTCGTATATAATATTTCTGATAACTTTGAAATAACTTCGGTTTCTACTTTCCAGTTTTTTTTTCAAAACGAAGGAAAACAATGTAAAAGCGCGTAAATTATTTTTTAATAAATATCATGCGTATACGCTTTGTTATATTTTACTTAACTGATGATCGACAATATTCACTATGAAGTTTTAGTTGGAAACGTAACTGATTTACGTTGAATAATTAGCGTGAGTGATATTCTAATTACTAGGTCGTCCTTTTCGTCGAACAAAATTAATTTTTGATCAAAACATATCTAAGCCGTTGAACTATAACGATTTTTATTTGTTATTTAACTCTTAAGAAGTTCATTCGATTCAAGGTGAAGGATATCGATCGGAAGTGTAATAGTTGTACTTGTACAAGGTTACATATACTCTGTGGAGGGTTTCTTTCCTGCTTCCTTTGTACGGTCTGTCGGTTCGTAGCATCACTCTCTCCGGTTACATACCGCAAACGGTATTCACATTCATTATTCTCGTCGCTGTTACAAACTATTTAACATGGATAATATTATATAATAAAATTTATGCGTCCGTTTATCCTCGTTTAACTTTGCGAATATCAAGTCGATTCTGAAGAAGTTATCGAATTATTTTCCGAATAATCCATAACATATTGAATTCTTATTTGGTTCCAATAAAATGCATACACTCACAAAAGCATTCAGTTTTTAAGAAAATGAAATGAAGATGATGACTTTTTATATGTTGTGAACGATTTGAAATTAGCTAAATAATATTTTAATAGTATTTAAAATTTAAACGGTCTGTTTATACAGGAAAGAAGGTTCGTTAAGCCTTAATTCTATAATTTAATTGTTCTCTTACCTATTTATCTGCTTATTTCTACGAATGAAAACTAATTTTAAGTTAAGAAAACAGATTAATAACTTATTTTCCGTCGTCGTTTAGTAATGCCGTATCCTATATTTTCTTGTCTTTTACAATCCATTTATGAAGAAATGGAATCCGGGTGTTATTATATTAAAGAAAGGATGTTAATTATCACGGTGTGACACATTCTTGTGTAGGGGTCCTATTCTCGCTACTATTGTTTATGTAGGTTTCGAATCGGTTTCACTTTCCGACGTCAGTCGTGCAGTAGGAGAGTGTAATTTGAAAATAGTAGCGGGGAAATCTCATTCTTTGGAAACGGCGGTGGAACATATCGAAAGGAAATGGTAAAACGGAATGAAATGAAAGAAGAAATCGAGGGAACGTACAAACGAACAGAACGGTACTAGATTCTTCTACTGGGTCAGGATAGTTACTGGGAATCAAGGCCAGCACGGTGTGGGAATTATCTTCGACTGCTACCTATCTTTAAGTTCTTCAGCTTTGATATTACTTCGATCGGTTGAAACCCATCAGGAATATTGTTAACGTGACTTATTTCAAACATTAGGTTCACGATATAAATTCTCAGTTAAATAAATTAAAAATAGAGAAATTATTAATTTTTTTACTGCTTTTATTGCGTATACTTCTATTATAAATGATGGTGTTAATGGCTGTACATTTATAATCGTATAATCCGATACGACATACCCTACAATTTAATGTTTATAGTGTTTATTACTCTGTGTACGTAAGCAGTTATTAAAACAGTAAACATATAGAGATTTTATTTGTTGAGTTAGCCCTATACATTTTTTTTTGTGCAACGTCCTGTCAGAAAAAACTCATTCAATTTTTTTTTCATGATATTTGGTTCGATTATTTCTTTAGCTTATTACACTATCATGTTTACTCAGAGAAGATTTTTCGTGCCTATAAATCATTTTTTTTTTTTTGTTGCTAATTATTACATTTAAATTTTACAACCTAAAGGAAATAAAGTAGGTTAGACTTCAATATTCACTAATGTTAAAACTATAATTAAATTAATTTAAATATTTTCTTCCAGTTTGATCTATTCATTATTGCGGAATTCTAAATTATATCTGTAATAGTTATACCGAAAATTCTGCAAATTTGTATTGATTTGTCAGTTAATAGTATGCAAATTTTAATTTGACTATCATGTTATGAATTTAATAATTATTATTAAATTAATAAAATGATGAATTTTCTGTTTCTGCTGTTAAATAATTCCAAATTAAAGATCATGCAAAGAACAGTAATTAAAATAAAAACAAGCAGTTTGCTGTAATTTTTGTATTAAATAAATTATTACTTAAAAATTATTCGGGTACAGTTTGAACATTGTTTAGCACGTTGCCATGTCATACATGCAGTAACCTCAGATTTTAAATTACGATCGGGTCTAGCTTGATTGTAGATTTGTTTAGTCACTGAACTGCTTTAACAGGGTACCAACATTAGAAGTATGGTATAACGAGTAATAAGGATTTCAAATATAATTTTTTTACTCAATTTGTTTTTCTATGTATCTTAGGCGTATGAATTCTTCAGTTTAAATTTTAAATAATCGAAATTTAAATTACTCTTATAAAACCATTTTATTTTTATCCAACTTTAAATAAAAGGAGGTTCACAATTCGATTTTAAAAAAAATTAGTTTCTTATTTATTTTTTAATTATTCAATTTTTATCTTATTATATGTTTGTTTTCCAAATCGCAAGATCCTTTGTCGTAAGTTACTCTACAACGACCTTTTCATACGGGCAACGTTTTTTGTTAATTCAATAAGGATAGACATATCCTTATTTAATTAAAACTAAAAAATGTAAAATAAGTGTTAAAAATTAAACAGATAAAACTTAATTTATAAAAGAAAACGTCGCAAAAATTTGTACTTTTCATCTGGTCTTTAGATATCGACTTTTTTTGAAGTTTAACAAAATTAAAAATTAATGTGAAAGTGTTTTTAATTTGGTGCCGACTTCAAAAGTTGAATTGAAAAAAATTATTTCAGTTATATAAAATTCAATTAATTCTATTTATTACTTATCGAGATCGGTACTAGTCTATTTTAAGGCTTCGGTTTGGTTTTTGTTGTAGAAGAAAGAGTAGAAATTCGGAATTATTTATCTTCTAGCTGTTTCCGTATTTCATCGTAGTTTTTTTCTTTTGGCCGTTGTTTTCTTACCAATTAATGTCTTGTTATTTATTTATTTTTTAGAATGTATGATGCATGTATAGACCGCCGCGGTATTCGGTCTGTTAGGCACCTCTTAATTGCCTGTAACGAGTTCCGGTGAACGAGTGTAAGATGACCGTAAATCACAATCATTTTTACTTAACTGGTTCTACTCACTTCCGTCAGTATCGTCTGGAAGGATAATTTTTAAAGGAAATTAATCGCTTATGTTTCCCTTTTTTTATTTTTAAAAGTTGTTCTTGTAAATTACAATGCGTCCCTTCTTTCATGAAAACATTTGTGAATGAAGGCTTGCATTTATCTCCGTAGGAACTAAGTTTAGTTATGTTCAGGAATTAACCGAATCTGCCTGGAATTAGTAACTGAGGCAGTCCTCATCCCACTTCTCAGACTCGTATCCGAATCTAACTTGTGTGTAATGATATTTCAAATAGGTTTTTTTTCTATATTTAAATCAAGATAAATCCGTCATCATTATCGATTGATTTTTATCATTATTTAAATTAAAATAATTCAAAATACTTTTGTAATTTATTACTAATTATTGTAATTCGTACTTTGATTAATTAAATATTGAATGTTCATTTGTGCACTGTTGTAGACGAAATAATCAGGCGAACGGAAATAGGTAGAGTTAATGATTTTTTTGGTATTGTTAATTAAAACTATTACATAAATATATCTAATTGAATGTTCTACATTTTTTTTCTTTTTTTTTAATTTCACAGATAAAGGGATGTTAGGAAAAAAATTCTAATTTAAGGTCTAATCGGGACGTTTTAATCCCCATATTTCTAGATTATTGTAAGATGGAAGTGAACGTATCAGATGCTTGAATTGGATGAATCATAAAATCAGGATTTTAAGTAAAAATATTTTAAAACCGAATCTCATTTTTCTTACCGTACTATTCAATTTTTTTTTAGCTTTCTATGAATGTAATTTTTTTTTTTTAATAATTAATTGTTGATTAACAGAAAGACAGTGCTTTAAAACATAATTATTTTTAATAATTATGTATAATTGTTTTAATAATTTTGAAATTTTCATTATTTTTATACCAATAAAATTTTCATATCTGTTATCTTGTGATAGGAAATTGTTCTAATTTTTTTACTATTGCTCCGGTTGTACTTCATAAATATGCTAATAAATGACAATGATTAATGAGAACTGAAATTCTTATCTACTCTATTCATATTTTTAAAAGGTTTTGTGTAATTTGTCTTTAAAGCTAGTTTATTACTTTCCTATTTAGTGTAATTTATATATGTATAATTTTATTTTTTTTGTTTCTGTTCCATTTATTTTCTAAGAAATGAGTTATTTTTCGTCCCTCCAGAAAGAATTTTTACCTGTTACTTCTAATCAAAAAGGGAACTAATCAATAGAAGGGAACTTCTGATCAAACGTTTTTAAATATACTTCGTGCGCGGATCGTTTGAAATTTTAGTTAATTTTATTCGTGTCCCCTGAAAATAAAACGATCTTCAACGAATTAATTACAGAAAGTATTCTTTTAATTTTAAGATGTGGGATCAACCCCTTTTTCCACAGTTGAAAATTTTTGATAAAACAAATAAATCGTAAAGAATTGTTTTTTCGAAAGATATACCCGTTCTCCATTCAAAATGCAATAAATTTCCTTAAATTTTTCCTTTTTATCGACTACAATTTATGTTGAATTAAAAAAAAAAAACTCGGAATTAAAAGCCGCAAGTTTTTCCTTATCGTCAAGAGGGAATTTGGTCCTTCAGTAAAGATTTCAAGTGAAGATATAACAAGAGGACTAAGATTAACTGTTATATCTGATTAAAATAAGTTATTCGGATATATTTACGTTTAAAACTTTCTTCCGTAAACAATGATAAAAGTAATTTTTCAGTTCATTCTTTCATTTCCTAAATTTTAAGCGAATGTACAAACAAGCAGATAAATAAACGGAATTATTATTTTTTTATAATAATAGTATTATATAGCATCCAAAACGCTCAGATGTGCGAGTCGTATATTTTTTCAAAAAGAAAAATTATACTAACGTTGGTTATTTGATTTTCATTAAATATTCTATCAGTTTTATTGCATCTTTAATCTTACTTTTCATTATCTCTTGTAAAATCTCCTTATTTTGTTTGTGTAAGTTTACGTAGGTTATTCGATGCGGTTCGGCTTTAATTCTTACAGCGAGTATTTTTCAAGATTTAAGAGCAGGAAACATAACTTTTTAATTTACATAAATACAGGAAACTAAGAAAGAAGGAAGAAATTCGTACTCTTTTATTACCTTAAAGACAGTGGATATGCGCATAGATTGGCGCTCGGTGTTAATTTGCATATATGTGCGTGCTCCGATAACAACGGTTTACCTCGTTTCTTAATAATCACCTTTATACACGAATCGTTAATTATTCTATTTATTGTAGCTTGGAAGGTATTTTTCTACTCTAATGTCAATCGTATCGAGCGGAGGCTACTGTATCGTCGGATGAGAAGTTTTACCTTGCGGCATCCGTTTGCAATTAAATTCGTAACAGAATTGCAGATAACTCGAGGGCGTGAAATCAATAAACGAATCGGACAGTTGTCATCATAATTCTGGTCTCGACCGTTATTGTCGGACACGGCATCGGATCGCATTGTGTTACTGTCAAACGTACACGAATAACTCTTATTCTATTGATTTGCGGCTGACAACGGTCCATCTCTTTGCAGGTGGTTTTTAATTTTTCTCATAACATTCTTTTTACAGTCGTGCGTCTCAAACTAAGACCTCATTCCGTTGAATATTTAATTCGGATATGTCTTTGATTATCTAGCTATTCAACGAATCATGTCGACTCCTTTTTATGTATTCAAAAGAATTTTATTACCATTAGTAAACCAGGTACTGTTATTTTAAACGGTTAGCTTGCGATTTTCTTTATTCCGTAATATTCAACATATTTTACATTTTATGAATTGTGCTCCGATGTAAAAGTGAATATATAGTGTCATTTGTGCTCAATTACAAACGTTAAAATTACGTTTACATAATTAATCATTCATTCATTCATTAATACGTAATTAGGTAATTTTCATTAAATACGTTTAGGTAATTTTTATCACCTGAAATATTATTACAGCATTACATAAACTAATAAAAAAGTAAATTAATTTGTGTTAATATTTCTTTTAATTTAATTTTTTCTTAGTCGCAAGATGTATTAGGATTACAATGTTTAATTTTGTGGAAGGTTATCCACAAACTACTTTTGGTCAATCAAATTTTTATCCCCTGAATAATTGTTTGGAAATTATTTACAGGTGCTAAAAGTAAAGCGAGAAATAAACACAAAAAAATCAAGTTTTTTTTACATAATAAAAATATCGAAATGGTAGGAATTTTTTTTTTGAAATATATTTTGAAAATTTTGCAAAGCAGAGCCGGAGCCTGTTATACAAATGTATTCGTTTTTTTTATTCGTCTTATTTAGTTGAACTTTTTATCTTTTATAATTATTTTTAGAATCGTAATTGATGTTTTGCATTACATGTCGAGTTATGGTTTATAAACTTACTTTTTATAAGAATTTGGTCGTTAACATTAAAAAACAAAAAATAAAACGTTCTGAATAACAGTTTGTTCAGTTGTTCGTCGACGGAACGAAGTGCATCGCGGTTCATTTTTAATTATAGTGTTCAGTTTCCCCTAGCATGACGAGTGAACCGTTCGACCGGCATGTTTACTCAGTTTTCCTGTGTTTTTTTTAAAAATATTTTACTTTTCTGTCAGTCAAATAATTTTTTAAACGATCGTTCACTTTACACTCTTGACATTCGTTAAATAATGGCATAAGTTCATCATACGTGACATTATTAATACATTTTGGTCGTCGTTTTATTTCAACGACAGAAAAGTTTTTCACAGAGAATTTTATACTTTCAAATTTTATAGGATATAATAACTACCTAATTAATGTAAAACTTCCTGTTTTAGTTTCGTCGTAGTAATCCAGTATTGATCGTATTAAGAAGAACCGGGTTCTTATCAAATTTTGTATATTTTTTTACTTTTTTTTACGTAATACACTTTTAAGTTTTAATTACTCATCTGTCTTTTAATCTTGCATAATAATTTACTGAGAGTTTCCTCAAAAATACATTCGCTCATATGATTTAGTAATTTTATTTATCGTGGCAAATTTCAATTTAAAGAAATAAATGAATGCAGTAACAAACCGGTATTTATTTGTTTACATCATTTATGATTATTATTTTTTAATAACAAGAGAAAAAATTAACTGCTACTTTCAGATAGTACTTGAAAGAGAAATTCAAAAAATAGTTTTATTTTAATCTGAAAAATACCGACATTTTAATAATTTATTATTTTTATTATCTTAATGGTATTTTGGTTTGCTTAGCATTTCTCCCGCCACCATCCTATTCGGTCGCCCTAAAGCATAAGACATTTACTTCGTATGTCTGCCCCACAAACAGTTACTGAGCCTCGAAACAGTTTAGCGACCAGTGTCCTAAATAGCTCCTAGAGCTTACCTTTTTTCAGCGTGAGCGGACTAAGCGCGGTGCGATACACAATCATTTTACGTGTCCCAATCGCTCACTTGTCCCATCAACTACTAAATCTTATCTTAGTGCTATAGCGTCTTCACTTGTTGATGGATTATAAATATTTTTTCTCAGACTATAGCATTAGGTGGTTAAAATTTAGTTTGTATTATTATTGGCATCATCATTAATTGATATTTTATAGTGATTTATGTCTTTTAAATTTCCTTACTTCATGTGTAAGGAAATAATTAATTCATGTGTTCTTAGTTAATTCATGTGTGTTTTTATACTGTAAGGTTAGGTCTCGAGTTGTAAAAGTATAAAGTACATTTGTGTAAGTTATAAAGTACATTTACGATTAACGTCGACTAATCTTATTTACAATTATTAGTTATAAAGAAATGAAATAAATATGTTGTACTTATCGGGTCTTATTTTAGATACGTGATATATGTATATTGTGTTCTAATAGCCCTGCTTGATGAAGCGTAATTCGGAAGTTGATTATACCATCTTTACTCGAATAATTTGAGCACAAGTTTTCTCTAACTGACCTTTTAAAAAATTAAACGCGTGTACTGTACGTCAAAAATGTTAAATGGATTCAAATTCGTACTAGTAGAATATGAAATGTAAAAATTATCTTTTAAATCGGTTTTGTTGAAAAGTGAGAAAAATTGTTACCGTATACTTTATTTGGAAGAGTGACTCGATTTAAGGGTGATGTTTTTTTACTGGGATTTTCTGGGTTAATGCCGGTGGATTCAGAATAGGGAAAAGTATGTTCAGGGAACGGAGAAGTGAAACTTTGTAGAGAAATCTGGTCTCGTTAGATGCAGTTTTCGTGTTCATACCGCTTAGTAGGTGAAAATGGAAACCGTTTTTGACTGAAGAGGCGCCACCCCATTAATATTTTTGGCGATATGCATTCTTGTTTATTACAAAACAAAAAAAAGATATAACTAACCGTTTTTCAAAAATCAGATAATTATCTTTGTATTAAAATATAGAAGGAAATTTATAAATATTACCAAATTTAGATTTACAGACGGCCAAGATTGACACAAGTTTTATTAATGTAAATCAAACAACGTTTATATTTTATCCTGAATTTTATTTGTATTTTGTTACGAATAAATTTCAGTTTTCAGTGATAGCCTACTGAAGCCGTGATGAAATAACAATGCAATCTTAATTTATGACAAATTGAAATCTTCCTTTTCCCGATTATATGACTCATGAAATGTAGATTGAATTCGGCTATTAAATTTATTAAGAATTTAGTTCTTATTTGTCGATATAATTACTCTGTGTTTTTTTGGTTCTGAAAGAAATATAAAAAAAAAATTCGGCGTATTTCGTCATCTTAATGACATTTCCATAAAAACTGTTAGTGTCGTTGAAAGAGCTGTTCAAAAAGCGTGAATTAATGATCTCCACCGTATTCACGCTTGAATACATTAACTGCTGCGTTCTTTCTTTAATTGATGTACTTCTTTCAGTAAATTTTATTCGTGCTTAAGAGTCGAATAAAACACTTGTATCAACGAGGTAAAATTACTTTATTTCATCTAACGTATTTGTGTTTATTATTTTAGTATTAATATAATATTATTGTGATTATTTATTTTAGAAAGATAAAATTTAAGAAAATTAAAATTACGAGCACTTTTTTGCATTAGTATCTGAAATAATTCTTCATATATTTTTACTGAACTTTATTGAAGATGATACAGTTGAATTCAGAGTTTATTTACACAGATACGAAAAATATTGTATAATTTTATTAACCGTTAATTAATTCTTAGAGATCATTGCTGTATTCGATAAACTTCATTATTAAATTATTAGTGTCTTAAAAATGAATTAAAACTAATACTGTTTTAATAATTTTTCAAAGTAATATAATGAAAATGATTATCGATTATAGGGCATACCGACTATCGGATAATAGGTGAAGAGACCGGCTGCCCGTGAGCAGCGGGAGGTACTTGTGAATCGTCCAAAGGGATGGAGGGGAGAAATCTGATCGACCTGAACTAACCGGTGACATGCTCCAATAAATCCAGAAAAATTGTCACAAATCTCATAGAACGGCTCATCATAACCTACCACTATTAGAATTTGTGCTACTTCTTGTTTTCGGATTCACATTTTAAGTCGCCGGCAAATAGTTTCAGCGTCTTCACTTTATTTAATAGGCCGCCTAAGAAAATGTGTTCCTATTGATTTTTCTGTTTTAGTACTTATTTGTGTGATTCAGTATTTTACAGGCCAGCTCTTCGGTTTTTATAATAATTCTCCAATTCATTCACTTAAATTTCAGTTACGTTTTTAAGTAGTTAAAAAAAACAAAACAGAACTTAGTGTTAGTTTAACTGTTAAATATTTCAGTTGCTAAAATTATAAAACAGCTTCTCATTCTTGTGAGTGATATATCCCTTTTTATTGTATTATACAACATATTATTAATACCTGTTCGTGATGATGTGTATTATTACTTTCTATTTTAATTTTGAGATATATTTAATTTTCTAGAAACGATTAATATACGGGGCTATTTTAAAAATTGTTCTTAATCTCTTTTAGCCGGTAGCTGTATAATTATAATCTCTTTCCTGTCATTATTGCTCGATCGAAATAATCGTAAATTTAATGAGACTTCAAAGTATATATGATTGTATTAAAGTAAACTTTAAAATAAACTATAATATTTAATTTTTGTTGAATAATTTAATATTGATTTACATAAAAGAATTAATGACTACTCAACAAATCATACAAGAAGTTAATCACGAAGTCTGTATTTCATTACATCTTTGATAGCTTCTGGTTTTCATTCGTAAGCGTATGATAATCGTAATAATAAAGTTTTATAAATAACTTTAAGTATTTTATTGTCGCGTAGTAAGGAAAGTCATTGTGAAAAATTAATGATCGAAGAAGTAAAACTTTAATAATTCATATTACGGTTAGAGAAACAGCATTTTAAACGGGATAATATTTTACTTTTCGACTAGAGATAGTCATTTTAATTCGATGTGAAATACTTTCAGTTCGTTTAAACGTTGTGGTGGTTAGCATACAGAACACAACACGGTCGCTGTTCGTAACAGTTAAAATAGTTATACTTGATAGTGGTTAAAAACATACCGATGAATGACTGTGTATGCCTACGCATATTTAAATAAATTTAACATATCTTCCTTTACAAACAGCACGTACATTGTACTTCTACATTTTAAGGAGAAAGAATATGTATTTCTCTGTCTTATTTATTTATTTCATCTGTTATTTACTTCATGTAAACGCTCCATTTTGCTAATATTTATTTTAGTATTCTGGACATACTGGGCCGGTTCATATATATATATATCCTTGTTTTACTTTATTATTATAATCTAATAAAAAAGTCAATTACGTTCTTAAAATTGAAATTCTTAGTACGTAGAAGCTTATTTTCAGTGATTTTATGTCGCTTTTAAATCATGTATTCTATTTTTAAAGATAGTGTTAACTGAAAAAAAATTAGATTATTTTATCTTTTCGTATTATTACAAAAGAAAAAAAGGATACCAGAATTATAATGATAATAAATAAAGTAGTCGTTCTAAATTCGAATTAGATTAGTTCAAAATATTCATGTCCGAATTTTTTTCCAGTGTATTTACCTCTGAGTTTACACGTGAAAAAAAAGAAAAACGAAACAGTAAGTGGTGTAGTTATTGAATACAGGTTTTTAAAAGCTATAAATTTCAACTTCATTAATTCTTTTTTGTAAAAAAGGAAGGTACAGTTTATTTAAACCTAATTTTCTATTTAAAAAAATAAAATATATATATATATAAGATGTATTATGATATAAGATCATAAGATGATATATAAGATATTAAGATGTATATATATATATATAAGATGTATTTACAGAAGTTGATAACGCGAGGTGCAACTATTTAAAACTATATTAAAATAAAAACTGAAGTGAAATTTTGTTGTATTCAGGTTACATTTGTCGCTGTTAAGTGAAATGTAATTTTAGGTTAATAATTAAAATACAATATTTTTACTTTTTAAGAATTTTTTTTCTGTTAAATCATGTTACGCAGCGTCTTATAATTCTACTTTACATAATATTTCTTCTGTATTATTTTTATTTATTATTAATCTATAAGGAAGTAATTTTATTCTTTTGTGGTTTTTTAATCGGTCACGAAAATTTTTTGCTTACAAATTTATCATGCTTGGCAAGCTACTATCTTTTCCTATGAATTTAAAACACGTTTCATGTAAGTAAAAAATAGAGGGTGGTCTTACTTTTTCAAAAATGATTTTTCTGTTAACCTAAGCGATTTCATTTCACTACTGAATTTTTCATAAAATAAAAAATAACTTTTTGTTGAGTAGTAGTTTACCTAACGGTTTCAAAGCCTTATGAAACGCGCTGAAAAAATTCCAAATATGCTCTTATAATGAAGTTCTTGTTTTGTTTGTGGAATAAATTAATTTATTTACAGAGCCAAAATTTTACTGCTATTATGAAGCGAGCCTTTTTGCTTCAAACTCACTGGCAAAGCTATAGGGCTCGAATTATGGTTTCTCCTCAATAGTGGCTATTGTATTTTTAAACATTATTTTGTGAATTTTTTAAATTCTGAATCTTGAAATTTCTGCGGATTCCTTTAAAGTAATTGGTTTTACGGATATGCAAATTTTATAGGGTTATTATTTTATCTTACCATCCACACGCGTGTTTTTCCGCACAGTTCGAGCTGCGTGCGCATATGTGTTTGAATATATATATATAAAATGATTAACATTAACACTCATTTTCAGAAATCAATTTCTTAGTCCCTAAAATTCAATTTCATTTTTATCCGTCTAAAGTCGTCTCAAAATTAAGTTAAAAGAATAGAATATTTTTAATTAGTTTAGTAGATCTAGAGAAATATATACATGTCATATTTTTTAAGGTTGTTGTTCTTCTTGTCTTTAGTGTAGATTGACCTACGATCCGAACCACTGAATCGATCTTTGAGAGATAATTGAAGATTGTTGTTAGTAGTTTTAAGTTACACCTTCTGTATTTTGATCTCATGGAAATTTAGATAACATGGCAAAGAAAAAAAGGATTAAGAATTAAACCCACTTTTATTATAATAATAATAATAAAATTAATTATATTAATTTAATAAGCGAAAAACCGATCGCACCATTCTAGTTTAAAACAGTATTTTTAATATCAGTTTATTGTATATGTATGTTTAATACATACACACACATTGTTCCTTCTAATCTACTTATTCGTGTAACTTCAATAAAGTCATCACCAACACAATAAAATAAAGTCATATAACATTTTAAGCTGGACACTCGTCGAGCGTTATCAAAAGTTTCATAGCTTTACTGGCGTTATTAAAAAAAATCCAGCTTTATGTAATAAAATGGGCTAATAAAAAATGTTTTTCTCTCATTCTTATAATACTATAATATTTATATGAATTTATTTAATTTTTGTTCAGATTTCACCTGTAGAAAAAACTGTTGATTTATGGGATGAATAAAACAATTTGAAAAGTGACAATACGTTACACGTTTAAAATCGCATTTAAGTTGTAGTAGGCCTAATAGACGATTTATAAAAAAAATTATTTATTTACTATTGTTTTTTGTCCAGAAACTTATGAAATAAATTTTAACTTTTAAGTGCTGCGATTAGTAGGCTGTGTTCAAATCGTTTATGTATTGTGCTCGATCGTGAGCGATTGTCTTATTTGTGTGTTTGTTTACAACATTGTAATTTTTTATTATTTTATTCAAGTGCTGTATATATTAGTCTTCGATCGACACCCAATTTAAGTAACTGTACTGCGTTGTTCATAGATGCCTTTTCAACAAGTATTGTTGCGGAGTTATTGGAATTAACCGGTACATAGAATTTCAGGTTTTTATTTTTTATATTATCGGATCCGTTGATTCTTATTTGCCGAGTATGTAGCTGTAGCTGTGCGATTTACATCTTATTTGCGACGTAAATGGTAAAATGTAAATTTTCAGCCGGAAAGAGGTTATTTAAGTTTTATATTTCAGAGTCGTAAAACGCCATGAACTATTGTCCTAGGGATAAAGTTGAATACGATTCGTCGTATACAAATCGGTGTCATATTAATATTATTATCATCATCGACGCCTATTATTTTCACGATATTCATTGTTTTCATACGTCTGTTTCGTTGTTTACCGTACTTGATTTCCGTAAGCTTGCAGGTTGTTCATCCTCCTTTCACCTGCTTACACACCCGGTAGACCTGTTCGCTGTCGGCCGGTTCAATGACAATGCATTCCTTAGCGATGACAACTCACATAAAAACCTTATACGCTTTTAATATAATCGTCTACGACTTTCTTCCTCGTGACGATTTTTAAAGGTTTTGGCGACATTGATGCTTTCGTATCTTGCAGAAAATTAAAAAAATTGTTTTGCTTTTACTATATCCGTAATTATTTCACTTTTACTGCTCGACACGAATATTTTTCTGAGTGTTCTAAGTGACTTGTGTAATAACAAATTGATATATCTCGGCTAAAAACGACAGTTTATACTTTCAATTAGTTAATATTATTCATCGGGTTATTGATTATTCTTACAAATCGAATTTACGTTGTTAAATTAAACTTAATACGTAAAGAATTTTGTTAAATAATTTTTAAACGTTTTATTTTTTTATTAAAAATTGATTACAAGAAACAGAATTTTCCAAGTACTCTTAATGTTCCTATCCATGCATTGCTGAATAAATTTCTATTTTATTCAACAGTTTTATTTGATGGTAATCAAGCTTACGTATATCGTTCCCAATATTTCATTTTAGAGCCATAATTTTTCTCTTTAATTTCTACATTTACATTATGAAAATGAAACTAAAAAACAAATATATTATAAAAATTTAACCTTCGTATCATAAAAACTTTACTACCATATTTATGTGTGCTGTTTTTCCGCATGAATGAATTTTTATTAATTTGCGCGAAGACAACTAGAAGTGAAAAAGAATCACAGAGTATTGTGGTTATTTTGTATTTCTGTATATTACGACAAAGTTCTCTACCTCTTTGTGTTAACATGGCTTTTCTAGATTTTTTTCCTGTTTATTACTACATAAAATTATACACTTTTCTTAGTTAGAAACGAGTCGATCAGAATCTAAATAAGATTCTGTATCGATATAAATATCATACTAGTAATACTCGTAGACCGGTAAAAATAGTTATTTTATCACGCACTCTTTGAATATGAATTGAACCGAACAGTGGGCCTGCTTACTGACGATGATATGGTAAGTTTCAAACTAACTGATGATGCCAAAGATTACGAGTGAATATAATAATTCGCTGAAACAGACCCTTGACTTATTTAGAAAAAAAGAATGAAATAAGATAAAAGAAACTAAAACCGCTCGAATTAAAAACCACTACCGACTACTTTGTAATTCTTAATGTTGCGTCGTCTTCAAAAGTCGAAATTTAAAGAAAATTGAAAAAACTTTTCAATATTATCCTTTTAAATCGGTTTCATTAAAAACATTTATTATACTGTATTTGAATTGCGGACAGAACTACAAAAAGATGCAAAATCAAGAAAAAGGAAACTTGAGAAACCTGTGTCTTGATGAAAAAAAATTACAGAAATGGCGTAATGAGATCGTGAGGCGGGGCTTTTTGTAAAACGGGAATGTGTTTATTTTTTACCCTCAGATAAAAATAATTGTTTCAAGTTTCTAAACAATTGACTCGCTTTTTCGCGCGAAAACGCTTTGAATATCAGAATGTTATCGCTGTTAATCGTTCGTTAAAACAATCCAGTATTAAGCTACGGAAATGCTTGTAACAAAAACATTTTGTAGTATTTTCAAATCTTATATTACTTAATGTAATTTCTCGTTATATTAAGAAAATCTTACTTCATCATTAGAACTTTCACAAAATAAAAAAACCGTGTTTAATATTAGTTAATCATCATAACTAATTTACGAATAACGTGTGGCAGTATGATGTACATAATACGTACTTTTTACATTAACTATGTAAAAAGAATGGAACGTAGTGGTGACTCTTTCTCTTAATCGGTATCTCCAAGTTCTTCTCCAAACCGAATAAGTTCCTGCAAGAAGAAATTACGTAAAAAACGTATCTATTAATTATTTCACCGAGTTTTAAAATCCCAATTTTATAGTACATTAAATCTAACTGGAGATGAATTTATAAAAGGTAAACGACAGTCAACGCCCGTTCCACTGTACTGCCAAAAAACAAAAAAAAAAAAAAAAAAATGAATAAATTTATTATCACCGCTTTTTAAAATTATACTACCTTAGTATAGAATCGTCTAACAAAACATTAAGCCGTGATATTATCGATGTCGTTAGTGTTTATCGTTATTTTTATAATTTTGTAACTATACATTGATATGAGTCAGTCAAACCGTGGGTGATTCTTCATTGAAATAAGAAAACTATAATTTAGTGAGGTGTGGTGGTCATTGTACCGGGGATCGATAACTGGTCGTGTCTGGATTTCATACGAGAATAACACTCGTTTTACTTCGACCGCAAATGATATGGATTAGCGCTATTTACACGTTTATCGTTACCTATTATTACATTTCATTGAAATCTAACCGTCTGTAATTTTTTTTAGTCTAAACTAAACGAAATATTTCTTATTTTTATCGTAAATGTGTAAAGCAGAAAAAAGTATTGGACCAAAACGGAGTGAGGGAGTAAGAATAATACAAATGTAATACGTTTCTTATTTTATGAAAAATAAAATATAATAACTACTCGGAAACAGAGTAAACCTAATATGTACATAATAAAGTAAGTACCTGTGAAGACGCTAGGAACCTATATGACGGCAGAACACCTTAGATGAAAACGAGTGGCTTCAGACATTCAGATATTTAACACTATCTTTGAAATACTATATAATTACTATTTGAACGATATAAATTTATTAGGCTCATACATTTAGTAAAATATATAATTTTATACCTAACTTCGTGATTAATTATGAAGTTAGTATTTACATTTTATTTATTTATTGCACGAGTACAGGAAAATATTATCTTCTTTACGTTAATCGGACTTGGAAAATTAAAAAATCTATAATAAAAGAGTATTGAAGAACACACTAGTAGTTGGCTTGTTAATTAGATAAAAGGTGGAGTCTTATGAGTTTAAATTAATTTTTTTTATAATATTTTAAACTAAAAAAGTATTAATATAGTTTTTACGCATTCCCTAAACCGGTAAGTCTGTTGATCGTAATTTAATCACTTCCGAGTAGAAAAATATGCAAATAATCCTATTATTTCTTTAAACTTATTCTAACTTCGTGGAAGATAGGTAAATAAAATAATCGCATTTGTAAAATATGGATGTCAGATTTGTTAAAATTTTAAAGTAAATAATTGGTTTTGTTAAATAGTTTTATGATTTACTCTGCATCGGCAATTACGTTCAACGTCCGTCTGTTTAATTTATTCGTTTTGATACATTAAATCCTATTTATTCTCGCTATTTAACGTACCGCCATTAATTAGATAAATAATCTGAACGCTGAAATTCTTTCTTAAACAAAGTTGTGCGATATTATAATATAAAATATATTTCTTAAAGCGCGGTACCGCTTTTGAAACTTAAAACAGAGGAAGACAAGTGCATAGATTTTCAGTTTACAATAAATTACCTGTAATGGATGTAAGGAAGTATAAGAGAATACTGTGCCGCTGTGCTCACAAAAGACTATTGAATAGATATAATATGTATGTATTTGACTGGGAAGACACGATCTGTCCTCATGAACACAGTAGCTGTAATGTAGGCGAACGGGCCTTCCCGGTAGGTGTCCACCTATCTGATCTTACAGTCATTCGGTCCCGAAGAATTATTAACTTTAATATTAGTTTATCGACGATCGCATTATCTTGCTGACTGTTTGACATTCAATCCGAACGTTGTTCGAGTATAAACACAGGCTCTTCTGTGTTTACCGCAATGTCCGTACAATACTGGTATAAGCCTATTTTAAAAACAATACATTATAATTGATAAACAATTTGAAGTAATAAATTTAAATAGTTTATTTTACGTTACAGTCCACGAGTTTAACGTGTAGAAAGTAAAACAAATTTTACTACGAGTTTGAAAAAACAGATTATCCTTTTTAAAATATTTAGCCGGATTACTTTAGTTTCATAGAGACCGTTATCGTTTTGTTTATTACTCATATTCGATCTAGTTAAAACAAATTTACTTAATTTTTTTCTGTAGTCTGTACGTACAAATTCTGATTGGTGAAAAACGAGTCGCAACATTTATAAGAATTTTGATAAACAATGAATTGCAGTAATTGTTATTTATTTTCTGAGAAAATATAACTGTTGCACAAACACGTTTTTACGCTAATATGGACGAACGTATTTTTATCGACATATTTCAAAGCTGAAGTTCGTCAACTGTATTAACTAATACAATTAGCCCGATCATAATAGCCCTGAATAGATTTTCTTTAAGTTAATCGTTTTTTAAATGAATAAATAAATAAATCACTGACTGAATTTGAAACCAACTTTGATTAATAAACGACCACCTGATGTCTAAAGCAACGTATGCACAGATACGTCCTTGCAGATCTTATCTTTGCGTTTACGTGTTTCAAGTCTAAAATGTTTTCCCTTCTAATGTTAAAATAAAAATTATACGTAATCTATAGTTTACTTTTCTACAAACAGCTTATTGCCAATTTGTGCTTATTTTTTACGTCTAAATTAATTGTTTAAAAGTATAATTAATTTATTTATATCGAGCGGTTGCAAAAAATATATGCAATTGATGAATTACCTGGGTAATTGTCGGCATTTGATGCAAAGAGGACGCACAGTCCTGTCTCATAGTTGACGGAATGGCAAGAGTCGTTATTTTGGCACGCTTCCAAACAGTCTGTTAACATTAAAGTGCCCGGCATAGACCTCAAAAGGTCGTCAGGAGCAGAAAATACGTAGCCGGTGACAAGCTCGAACCCTAACATGTCCGGCTCGCATTCGGCCAAGCTGACTCCTGCCGATGTAAGATCGGCTTTCGCCCACGGTGACCACGCTCCAAGAAGTAATAACGATATTATCCGGTACGCTCCATCCATCCTGGAACAAAGAAAAATAATTTGTTTTTATTGATTTTGAAATATTTTTTCATTATGTATTATTTATGTGTTATTTATTCATTATATATATTTTTTTAAACACACTTACACACACACACAAACACACATTTTTTACTGTAAAGTTGATTATGTGGAATAAGAAATAATAATATGTGCGTGCTACCTTATGGTAAAAGTTTTAGCAGAATTTTTCCCTGCGTTGTTAATGGGAAAGATAATATTGATGAATAAACAGGTACTATTATTGATTAGCGTTACTGTTATGTTCTTAGATCATCTGCCGTTGTGTTCTATACTAGTAATACTTGCTGACCGCATGCTTCATTAAATAATGTTCGTCCTACTTCCAGTAGTGATATATTACTTGTTTTCATATTTCTCTTATCGGTATGTAGGATTATTAATTATAAAACTGTTCTCGTTTAGTCGAATACTGTTATAAGTATTATTTAACGTATTTGTTAACATTCATTTAATACTTTTACAAATTCTAACTACCCTTAATTTATACCACATTATTGCTACAGAAGTCGTACTAATATTTAGAAGAATAAAAAGATCGTTGTTTTTTTTTATATGCCATTAAATTTGATAATTATTAATTATTTTTGTTGCACTTAAAAAAAGGCAAATGATTTTTGTTTAATTTTATCAATGGTGATTGAGAGCTGAAGTTCGTATGAGTTGAGACAGCAGTTTAAAAAAGAAGAAAAAAATCCGCTATGTGCCCAGAATAATTTATTTAGAGGAACCGATTATTGTTTCTGCGTACGCTCGTCCCTTAAATTCGAACTAACTTTATTCTATGTAAATTCCCTTCATTTAACCAACAATTAATCTTTTTTAGGGTGACAGTTTCTTAGTGTTACCGATCGTGTAGATGGACATACCACTATCGTACTTTGCTAGTTTCTAACTAAAAAATTATAAATTTTGTAAGCGTTCCAGGATAATTTCTACTCTTTCACAGGGTATTCTATTCAATTTCTGTCGCATAATTTAATATTTTTTAATTTTATTTTGCTTTTGAAAACCTACCTCTTCCATTTTAGAACCCGATTTTTATTTACTAATTTAAAAAATTCGTTTTAAATATTTCCTCTAAACAATAGTATCCATTACTGACCTTTTTCTACTTAGTAGTTTTACGTCGATTTTTTAGTTATGTGATATCCTTAAAACTTCCACTTTCGGGTTAGCGTTTCGGTTTAATAATTCGTCGTGATAATGTAGGGTTTTATTAATATTACTACATTAAACAGATGTATTCAGCAGGTACGATGTCCGGAATCCCGTTTTTCGAACGGCAAGGTCGGCGAGGTTAGGTGTGTGATTTGTACAAAATACCTGAGTTACTTCTCTTTGTCGTATTACATATTACGCTCGAGATTAACTTTGTATCTTATCCGACTTATAATGTTAGTTATTACCGCCCTTCTCTATTCGGGTCGATGTTAATTGCTTCGTCGATTACAGTTTTCTATTACTAATAACTTATTACCTACCGAACGATTACATACAACGATTTCGTGGGGTTAATTCTTTCATAAACCTTTCTTAAGTTTGATATCGCGACCGTTACGTTAATATAATTATAAACATATAACTTTTTTAAGAGAAGTTGTAATTAACGATTCGCATTCGTGAACTGCATTATATTGCGGTTTGAAGCGCTATTGTACACTTTATTCGGTTTGCATAGAAATTATTATTCATGTCGATATATAGCATCCACGCATACTCGTTTGATTGAGACTACATGTTGCTTAATGTAGGAAGTAATATAAATGAACATCCGATAAGCATTTTACCCGTCGATTCAACGATCAGAACCGGTTACAGAATATAGTTAAATTCGGGGTTTACTAACGCGAAAGACTTTCGGGAGGTTATTATGCGATACAGAAGTACGTGAAGGGATTGTTGTAGAAGGCATCTTTCGGTATTATTTCTTTGTTATAAGTTAGGCGTTTCTTTGCGCTTTTCCTAGCCATTGTTGTACTTAGCTGCTAGTGTTTTAGTAATTAATTTTTATTTCGGTAATCAGTACTTTTCTGATAAACTATTCTAAGACTCTTTGTCCGATTTGTGTTATAAACATTTCAAAAGAAAAATTAGATTTTTAATGGAAATTTACTGGTAAGTGCAGGAAAATATTTTATGTTATTTCATTTTATTAAAAATTGTTATTTTTGAGATTCTGCTTCATATAACTCGAAATTAATTTTATTCGTTTATGAATTTGGAATTCATATGAAATTACATATGTTTAAGGTTTGTATGTATGTTTTATTTTCAGTGATTTAATGCCATTAGCTTTCACGGTTTAGAAAATTTGTTCGTTTTGCATTTTTATGTTCATAAGTATACGTTTATTAATTTGTGTTTTGAAATGTGTATGCGGTTTTATTTTATTCTTGCTGATCTTTAGGTTTTTTGTCCTTTTTCTAATCATTGACTTTTCTCAGATTTTTCTGTGCTTAGAAGGGAGGAAGTTACATGTTATTAGTTTATAAACTGATACCGCGTAAAATTATGATTGCACGACTAAATTACCTTCACAGCTAGAAAGAATTTGATTTGTTTTGTGAGCTTCATTTATTTGTTTTTGTAAGCTCTGTGATACATATAATCGGTAAGTTGTATGTAAACTATATAAAAGTGTAATTTTTCATAAGTAAAAAGTTGTTTGTTATAAACCTTTAAAAGTGTTATACCGGTTATTTATTCTGTGTGGTTCACCTGTAATCGATGTTATCACCGCGTCGTCCCGTAGACGATGCTCCTGTTGTTGAGATCGGCAGAACATACACTGAACTGCGACAAGTGCTACTTGATAACAGCCGAACCTCTTCGGTATCTTCGCTGCCACTCCTATAGTTTTGTGTATGTGTGTGTTCGCAGAGGGAGGGAATGGGGCCAAGAACAATGCCGGCCAGAAACAGTTACAGTTATTGCAATCGAGTCTGTTTCCTCTGCGGACTAGGTCGACACATGTGTCACGTCTTCTATTGTAGGATGGACGCAAACATTCGTCATACAACTACTTTCCTATCCATCAGGAAAATTATTGAAATATATATACATACACACATACGCGCATACATTCATTTGGTCTGGGTTTTTTCTTTAATATAGTTCAATTAGCGATATCAATATTGCCTGTTTTTATTCAGCATAATCATAATTCTCGTATTATATACGCAAGCGTTTGTTTGTGTAATTCACTTAATCAATCTGTATATGAGAATATCGAGTCAGTTTATTTGTATCTTTTGTACAATATACTACAACGAATTTTGAAAAACTGGCTGTTTGAACCCGTACCTCATTAATTAGTACAGTTTGTAAAAATTTGATAAGGGATAATTTTTAAAACTTACTGTTTGAATTTTTTTTTAAATTTAATTTCCGTATAAATAACTTTTTTATAAAAAATAGTTAATGTATTTTATAACTTACTAAATAAAAAGTACCCGATTTTAGTTTATCTTTGGTATAAATCATCTGTAAAACCGTGTAAACCATTCTTTTTCTAGGTGAAAAGTTGCCCTTCATGAGAATTACTCTACCATATTTTATAACATGCTCCTTAAATTTTTAACCTTTAGTTATAAGAGTTTCAACAGCAATAAAGCAAATGCTTGTTTCTGTTCTGGAGTCGCAAAACAAAATCACTTCAGAATTATCTTTGTTCATCGTAGAAGTTTGACTACGTAGAAATAAATCAGAGAAAATTAATTAAGAGAATGCGACTTCGACCGGTGGTTTTTTGATCTCGGATACTTTACACGCGTCATAGGTTCGGATATGTAGTAGTACAAAGCAACAGTAGGATCGCTTTTTTTACGAGAGATGAGTATTTGCACTCGCTTCCGTTCATTAGATCATTAATAGCTGCAGGAATCTTCAACTCTTGAACCAGTTGGATGTTGATTCAGTTAACGAATCGTCTACTAAAGAAAAAAATTAGGAGCGGATAAAAATGTGCATAAGCGATATCGATTTTATTGAATCGCTGCCATTTTTATAATTCTCAGTTCTATTAAAATATTTTACTGAACGATTATTTTTCACGTAGAAATATTTGGTAGGTTTCCCTACTCTATAACCGTCATTGTTACGTATGATATTTTATTGTAACCGTGAGCAACAGTATTCTGAGTGATGTTATTATGAAATTCTTATTACAATACACGCTAAATTATTTTTTGAATAAAATACCATCGCCTTTCTACTTTCTTGTACGAAGTAAAGGAAAAACTGTAATCGCCAAAAATTTCGGATTTCAACGGAAATATTAATTTTGACCATCCCTGAATCCAGTTTGACTATTTTTGGCGTGACAAAACGTACGGCGTGTATGGACGTACATGTATCTCGCGTAACGCAAAAACGATTAGCCGTAGAATGCTGAAATTTTGGATTTAGGATTGTTGTAACATCTAGTTGTGCACTTTCCCTTTGGATTGCAATCGATTTGACCAAAAATGCCCAAAAAATTTGGATTTTGGACTTTTTCTTAACTGGACTAATAAGCCCTCGTTGAGAGTTTTTCAACGAAATATCAGAAGTGGTACTTATTTTCATTCATTTCGGAGTTATAGCCAAATAAAATTTTATTTAATAAAATACTTGGATCTTACAAGGAGAAAAAGAGACACATCGGTTTAGACACATCGGTTCGAATCCGACTGCATTTCCTTTTTTTTAACTTTTTATTTTTAATTTAAATATATTGATTGATTTATTAATAATTATTTACTTCTGATTGTAAAAAATAATTATAGTTAATAATTCAATAACAATAAAAAAAAAATGTAAAAATCAGAATTTAATAATGAAATAAAATATTTTTCGTACTTTTCATTAAAAAAAAAAGTGTATATGTAATTTAATGGGCGTACAAGGAAGTCATATGGTGTCTACATCAGATTTTTTAATTAGGTGAAAACTTTTTTTTTTTTAATACGATTTAAAGTATCGATACGTGTATTTAACAAATGCGTTGGACGTGTATTTCACAAATATTCATCTCGTATTTGACATGTGTTTCGTTTTAATTTTTTGAAGTTGTACGTTGAATGTGTATATCTTGATGAAAAAAAAATTATTTTCGATATAATTTTCAGGAATAAGATGTTCTATGTTGCCTTCAGCTAATAACTATTAAACTTAACGCGATGACTTGAGTAATTTACTAAAAATAATATTTATTGTTATTTCATTAGCGAAGAATAAATATTTTTAATGCCTTAATTCATTCCGGTTCGTATAACACGTTATAGAATATACTATTTTGTTTTTATTGTAGAAGTATTTTGAATAGACACGAGTCGGTCCACGTTTTCGTATCAGCTCTTGATATGATAATGTGACTGCGCGGCAGGGTTTCTTTAACGGCGTGTCTAATCTGGTTTCCTGATGCCCCAGTGGAATCTGGTGTCTCCAAGCCGCCGTGAGATTTCTATGACCCTCGACAACCCTAACAGTCGGCTTCTAAATGACTACCCATCATCGATAGGTCTCCAGGCCGACTGCACAACAGTACCATTATTAATGTCTTAACGCCTGCCAGTAAACAATGCAGTGTAACCTAGCAATCTTAGAAACTTTGTGAATATAACGGTTTGCGTTAGGTCATATTATTCAAATTTTTTCGCTGTTAGTGGGTCTTTCATTCTCTTATTATTATTTATATTATAGAAGTGTGTACTTTTTGGGATATATATATTTTTTTTTTATGTATAGGCGGTGAGTATAAGAAGTATTAATAGCAGTATCCGAAAATATTTTTCGGTAAATTTGAAATAATAACATAATTGTAACTACAATTATTACATACGTATTATAGAAGGATAAATTTATATCCAGCGTGGGAAAGTTAAAGATTTTTTTTTCGGTATTATTAAAATTTTGTTCATTAATCGAATAGCTTAATCTGTCCAAACGTCGTTAATAAATTGATTACGATTTTGAAACGTTCTGATAAATACAATTATAACACGACAGGCGATTTTAACTTTCTGTGTGCTCTATATTTTTTTTCAGCACAGAGAAAGCATAATATTAGAAAGCTAATATTATTTTGGCAAATGGTTTTTTCGATAGCGAAATTGTAGTATTTTTCATATAGCTCAACATACATAACGTGATCGTAACGTTTTATGTCTAAATCTTTACTATACTACCCTCTCACGAACAATAAAACAGACTAACGTCTTATTTTTTCTCGCGTTGTCCTATCATGTAAATACATTACCATATTGAGATTAATTAAAAATTATCTTGTAAAGTTTTTTAATGTGTTGGCGACGTTTAATCGTGTATTTTAAAATAATTATGCTAATAATCATTGTAATCGTTTCTTATTTATTTTACAAATATTTAAAATGCTGCAAAAGTGTAAATACTGTTTAGCTTTTAAGTTAAATAAACTTAAAAAAACCGGTTTATAAATTTTAACCAAAAGTAAAATAGGAGCTTGAATGAAAAAGGTTATTTTTCTTTCCTTGTATTTTTTTTATTATTACCTGTGATTGATTGCTGTATTACGTTTTATATATACACACACACACACACACACACACACACACACACACACACACACACGTTAAGAAAAGAATTTATGAGTAAAGTTTAATTAGTTTTATAGTAGTATGTTGTAAAATTTCAAATTCTTGTGTGTTTTCGTGAGCGTAATATTTTATTGATATTTTTCACTATGTTGTATTTTTTCCTTTTTTTCTTACTTTTTGTAGAACTTTTTTAAAGATTCGCAGTGGTAATTACTTGATGTATGTGAATTAAGCTTCGGTTATGTAAAATTACAGAATATTTATGACATTTTATTTATGTGTTTAGCTCGAACGATCTTAATACAAAACCTCAAACGATCAAATACAAAACCTGTATTTGGAATTCTTTATTTCATTTTATGGATTCATCGGTAAATTTTGTCTTATTTATTTTTTCCATAAAAAGAATGTTTAGGGAGTGAAATGCTGATGTTCGGTTTGTATTTTACACGTATTGCAACGGAATTACAATATACGTAAGGTAGTTGGATATAATACCTACTTTAATACATTTTTACATTTTACTTCAACAAAAATAAATTTCTTTATAATTTAAATTATGGAATTTTTACGTTTTTCTACCATTAACTGATAAGTTATTTCCTTAAATTCGTAGCTATATCGTACTACTTATGAGTCGTTTTAAAATATTTAAAACTTTCCTCTTTTATGTGCTTTGTATTAGTTTCCTATTTATTTTTCAATATCGTGTGCTGACCGTGCTGTACTTATTTTTTCAAGCAGTTCTCTCTGAATTTCTTCTTTTTTGAGAATGATTTACGTACTTGTTATTCTTCTTCTTTATTTTATTACGGGTAATTTTTAATAATAAAAAACAAAATAAAATTAAAGTAGAGAAGGACAGAAAGAACTACAGGTAGGCCACTTCAATTGTTATTAGTACGATTTCCTTAGTAAAGAAGGCATTTCTTCTAGTCAAGCTCGAGAATTACGTATGATTTATTTAGTCAAGCTAAGATATAC